>NW_026126599.1:6115000-6782500 GCF_943737965.1 Phodopus roborovskii | reverse complement strand
CACCCACAGTGGACTGGGCTCTCCTATTAACCAGCAACCAAGAATATGCTCCATAGACACGTGCCAATCTGGCAGGAGGAATTCTTCATCTAGGTTCCCTCTTGTCAGGTAACTCTCTAGATCAGCTACTGACAGTTGACGGCTTCTTGGCAAGGATAAATATTCTCTTTAAGGCAGTAGTTCTCAACCTGTGGGTCACAAACCCTTTGGGGTGAGAACTACTGCTCTAGATAATGTCAGCAATAATGACCAACCAGAAAATAGCTAACAGGTACTGGTAGCTACACAACAGGAGCACAAATGATCACCAACTTGGTGTACCGAGTGGGGTTTGCTGTTCAATCACTAACGGTGCACACCTTTATTCCCAGCAACGTGCCAGGCATGATGGCACACATCTTTAATCCCAGAACTCAGGAGGCGGAGGCAGGTGTATCTCTGTGAGTTGCAGGCCAGCCATGGCTACATAGTGAGACTGTTTCAACTAGTTAATAGGTTAATGCTTTCTATATTATGACCACTGTATGCACATACATAGTATTTCCTGGGTTATTAATTAAATCATACATGCTGTTCACTGACCTTGGCACAAGTGAATGAGCACATACATACAAATACATTCCAAAAATGTTTAAAGATGACTTTTTCTTTTTTAAACAACCTAAGCACTTCCTCACTTCCAAATCTGCTGCCATTCTAAATCCAATAAGTGAGTAGGGCCCAGGAGCCTGCCTTAGCGGCCTCCCAATGTACAGGTAACCCCGTCCTTGGCCATCATGCCAACCAGGCCTGCTTCCTGGGTCTAACAATTCTGTACCTAAGTGTCTCCCGTGCCGTGTATCCAGAGCCAATCAGGATGGATTCATCAAACAGCTTGTCCATGCAGGGGATGAACTCTAGGAAACACATGAAAATATTAAGGATTTCACAAACCTTCCATAGTAGTCAGCCCGTGGCCTGCTAGGTGAAGAAAAAAGGGCATAGAAAAGACCAGAAAGGCACCGAAAAGTAGGATGTTGGTTCAACTGGGCCACACAGACCACCTGCCCCACAAAGACAGTCAGGAAATGTTTGTTGTTAGAGAAGTGACCAACACAGGCTGGAAAGATGGCTCAGTGTTAAAGGCTAAGCTCACAACCAGAGGAGGACTGGATCAACTATGGCCGACAACCACACCACACTGGACATCTGGGTTCTGGAACAAGACTGACACAACCACCAGCTCAGTTCTAAAAGCAAGTGCATTTCATGCCTCTGGCCTCCTGCAGGCACCTGCACTCATGTAGACAACTCCTCACCCCAACACGCACAGACCATTAGTAAAATAAATCTTTAAAAAGGAGGGCAAATGGGCATGGTGGCGCACACCTTTAATGCCAGGATTTGGGAGGCAGAGGCAAGCGGATCTCTCAGTTTGAGGCCAGCCTGGTCCACAGAGTGAGTTCCAGCACAGCCAGAGATACACACAGAGAAAAACCCTGTCTCAAAGAAAAAAGAAAAAGAAAAACAAAAAACAACATAGAAGTTGGCCAGCACTACATGGCAAATCACAATTTACTCCAATCTCAGAATCTGATGCCCTCTTCTGGTCTCTACAGATAACAGGCACACAATGCAACACACAGACCTACATAGATTCGAGTTAAAACACCCATACATCCATGTATATAAAAGTAAACAAACAAAAAAATTAAAGAAATGCAAATAGCCCCAAGGCAGCAATAAAGAAAGAATAGACATGCCAAGATCTTGTAGGGCCTCCAGGAAGTCACCAGGCCTTGCCCCAAAGATGGCATAGGAAAAACAGGCCTTCAAAGAAAAGCTAGCCTTACGGTTTCTCAGCTCCGTGGTGAGGATATGCTTGGCAGCAATGAGGAGCTCCTTCCTGAGGTGTGCAGTCTCTGCTGGGCAATTGGAAAGCAACTGTAGCATGCCTTTCACCATCTGCTGAGAGTACTTGGTCACTAGCTCCTGTCACAGCAAGGAAGACAACAGTCATACTTGTGTAGGAGGAAGCAGACACCCAAGTCCTATCAAGAAATGTTAGGCCTACTAAGCAAGTACCACCCAAAAGATTTGGTGTATACGTGTGCTCACACAGAGTCATGCAGGCAATGTCCATGACAACATGGACAAATGGCCTTCCATGTGGTATAAGTGTGTATGCAGCATTTGTAATGCTCTATTGTTTTACAAATTTCAACAGTGAATATATATCATTCCCTCATTAGAGAGAAAATAATGCTAAAGCTTGTTATAAGAGCAATGGCTTGGTGGTTAAGGGCACTGGTTGCTCTTCCAGAGGACCCCCATTCAGTTTCTAGCACCCATGACAGGTAGCTCACTACCACTGTAATTCCAGATCCAGAGGATCCAATGCCCTCTTCTGCCCTCCACAGGCAGGCACAAGCACACAGGCACATCTTTTTAAATTAGTAAATGTCAGACATGGTAGCACACACCTTAATTCCAACACTCAGGAGGCAGATGTAGGCAGATCTCTGTGTGACCACCCTTGTCTACCTAACAAGTTCCAGGCCAGTCAAAGCTATATAATAAGACATAGGCTCAAAAACCAACCAGTCCTCTTTTATAAGGTTTCTCTGTGTGGCCCTGGCAGCTGTCCTGGAACCAGCTCCGCAGACCAGGCTTGCCTCAAACTCAAACATCGCCCCGCCTCTGCCTCCTGAGTGCTGAGATTAAAGGTGTGACCTACCAATGCCTGACTCAATCAGTCCTCTTAGTCATCCCCCACATGAGCTGAGTGACAAGAGACTGTGTTGATTGGAAGGCGCTCTAACAGTCTCTTCCTGACTCAAACACCAAGGGACAAAAACCTCCACTATCTGGTCGTGGTGGTAAACGGCCACAATCCAGCACTCTGGAGATTAAAGACCATGGGTTGAAGACTAGCCTGAACTACACAGTGAGAATGTAATCTAAAGTGATTTTTAAAACAATTGTTAAACCCTGTCTCCAAAAGCCTGAGAAATAAAACATAATTCCATTCCAAGAAATCAGAATTACATTTACTCCATACTTTAGAACAATTGTTGACTGCCTACACCAAAATTTTGTTTAAAATTTACATAGCTTGCTGGGTGGTGGTGGTGGCACATGCCTTTAATCCCAGCACTCAGGAGGCAGAGGCAGGTGCATCTCTGTGAATCTGAGGACAACCTGGTCTAAGAGAGCGTTCCAGGAGAACCAAGGCTATATAGGAAAACCCTGTCTTGAAAAACCACAACCAAATCCAAACAAAAAAAAAAAAAAAAAAAAAAAAAAAAAAAAACACAAAAAAACAAAAAAACAAAAAACAAAAAAAACTATATAGCTTAAGTAAGCCAGATCTGAGGTTAAAAGCCTAAAATTCCAGCTCTTGAGAGGCAGAAGCAGATCAGCCTGTTAACACAGCAAACCATGGCAACCAGGCTGTGTAGTGAGACCACATCTCAAGAAAGAAAAAGATGGAGTTGGGGCAATAAGGTGGCTCAGGAGGTAACAGCACTCCCACACAAGCCTGGTCCAGAACCCCACAGAGGAGACAGACAGACAGACAGACAGACAGACAGACAGACAGACACACACACACAGACAGACACACACAGACAGACAGACACACACACACACACACACACACACACACACACACACACACACACACACACACACACACACAGAGTTTCCCAGGAACTGGTGAGGCCACTGAACTCCAATTGGCCATGAAACCTTAGGGGGACAGAAACCTGTATGCTAATGGATTGACGGGGAACAATGGTCAACTCAAGGACACATGCACAGAAAAATGAATTTTACTGCATGTAAAATATAGCAAAACCAGCGTAGGGTGATAACTCAGTGGCTAAGTGTTTGCCATGCAAGGGAATCAGAGGCCAGGTGGCCAGAAACTACATAAACTCTGGGTGGGCAGGGCAGCATTAAAGGAGGAGAGTAATCTAGGAAGATCCCTACACCAAACCCTACACCTATACATACTTGTACATATGTGCATTCATTTATAAACACACAAATATCACATACTCACAAATAGACACTTACTCATAGCACACATATACACATGAAGAAAAAAGCAAACCAAGTTCAGGAACTTACTTGGTAAATTCTGATGATATAGGCTAAAAATGACAACGTTTTGATCTGAGCAGCAATGAAGTCAGCATACAGCTCCTTGTTGTAAAGCTTATGTTGCCTAGGCAGGAAATAAACACAAGTCCAAAGTCAGTCCTTCAGGTGACTTGGAATTAAACACAGCAATTGCTAAGCCATGAGGTTCCCTCATTTCCATACAGACCAAAAGTACTACTGCAATGAATACATCACTTTTATGCAGTTTCAAATCACATGAGAGGGACTGGAGAAACAACTCAGTGATTAAGAGCACTTGCTGTTTACAGAGAAACCAGGATTCCAGGCATCCAGGTTGGACAGTTCATAACCTCCAGAAACTATATAGCTCCAGGGGAATCTGATGCTCTCTTCTGGCCTCCACAGGCACTCAATTCATGTGCACATAACCATGCATAGGTATGCACATATACACATAATTTTTTAAAATTAAATGAAAATCACATAACAGTTCTAAAAGGTGCACACCTTTCATCCCAGAACTTGGGAGGCAAAGGCAGGCAGATCTATGTGAGTTCGAGGCTACCCTGGTCTACAAAGCAAGTTCTAGGACAGACTCCAAAGATACACAGAGAAATCCTATCTCAAAAAGCCAAAACCCAAATCCCAAAACCAAACAAACAAAAAAGGCCCAAATCAAACCATACCACACTATTCCTAATGTGGATTCCCTGTCACCCATGCTGCATGACCTGTATTCCTCAGGTGTGCTTAACACAAGCTCTGGGAGTGGCTGGAGAGGGTCACTCCTCAGATGCTCCTCAGGTCCCTCACAGACAGCCAGAGGGACTACATGTCAAGAGAGGGTGTCCTTAAGGAATGCTATGTGGTTTAAGACAAGGGTGGACCCAGTGGGCCTGCTCCCCCTAGAAATCAAGCATGCTGCCAGTTTCTTCAAAGAACAGCCAGAACAAGCAATGCCTGGGGACATTGGGGAAATTCTAAGAGGAGAGAAAACAACCTACTGGAGCATGTTTTCAGCTAAGAGGCCCATGCCACGGCTCAGCAGCTAAAGGCACCTGCTGCCAAGACTGTCACCCTGAGCTCAGTCCCTGGGGTTCACAGGTGGAAGGAGAGAGCTGACTTCTCCAAGTTGTCCTGATCTCTGGAGCACAGCATGACTATGTGCACATCACATCCAGACACAAAAGGAGCTGGAACACTGGTGGCCACCACTACTTCAATAGGAGTTTAAAATAAGTCAAAGTACATTTTGTTTAAGCACACTGTAACACTCATAATTCTTACATCTCAAGAGGGAGGGCAACGGCAATCACTAGTTGGAAAAAGCCGTGTGTTGTCAGCTCCATCTCAGCCTGAGGAACACTTACCTGGCTTGTGCAGAGACCTGGATCGCGATGGTATTCATAATCAAGGGCACAAACTCAGCAACGACATTGTGGATGTTCAGTTTGTACAGCTGTAGGGAACAGCAGAGTTCAGTGCTTTCACATTCACCTACCACAGAATGATCCGGCACACCAGAGACATCCATGAGCATCTGGGCTTATTCGCTAGAGGAAATTAGATGTGAACTTTCACAAGAAAAAATAAAAATGATTAAGGGGTACACGTACCTGGTACATTAGTACAACAATGATGGGCAGCTCAGCCAGGACTTTCAGTGAAAGTGACCCTCGAGGGATGATAGAATGCTGTAAGATGCAGAGAGGAGAGGCAAGCATCAGTTCTGTGGCACCTACAAGTCCAGCCAGTCCCACTAAGGACCACAATGAACAGAGACACTGAAACATTCTGGCAAGTATCTGTGGAGGATCCAAACTAAGTACACGGGACTGTTACTTCACAGAAGGCAAAATCTTGTGGGGGTGGGGGTAAATCCAAACAGACTCAAATCACCTAAGGAATCTGGGGGTCGTGGGTATTTCTGTGAGGGTAGGAAGCCTGGCTTACAGACAAGGTCCCCTTACATGTTTTTGGCAGACCTCAAACTTAAAATGACCCTCCTGCTTCCTGCCTCTGCACCCTAAATGCTGGGATTGTGAACATGCAACACCAGGCCTAGCTGTCTGATTTTTCAAAGAGTCTCACTGTGTAACCCAGGCTGACCTTGAATTCACTACTTAGCCAAGGTGAAATTATAATTCACAGCAATCCTCCTGCCTCAGTCATGTGCCACCACATTGTTTGTTTGTTTATTGGGACAGGGCCTCATAATGTAGACAAGGCTGGCCTCAAACTCACAGAGATCCACCTACCTCTGCCTTTCCAAGAGCCAGTAGTAAAAGTGTATGCCACCCAGCCCAGAAATACACCCAGCTTTTTAAGCCACTACCTGACTTAAAAGAACAAGAAAAACTTCAAGAGTCCAATTTAGCCTACAGGTTTTAATTAATATTTATATGCAGAAAAAATGTTTATAGTAAATCTAGGAGAGAGCTCAACAAGCTTACTAAGGATCTTAAAACATGAAGAAGGGCAGACACACACTACCTGCAAGCAATGGACTGAGCTTTGCTTAAAATTCAGTTTGGTTCTTAGCACAAGTTGAAGCCTTGTCTCAGTACAAGTACAAATGCTAAAATGCCTTCCTTTAGGCTGTCACTTGTAGCTCAAGCTGGCATCCAACTTGATATGCAACTGAGGAGAGCCTTCAACTGATCCCATACCTCCCTAGTGCTAGGATTACAGGCATGCACCAACATGCTCTGTTGACCCAATGCTGAAGGCAGAGCCCCGGGCCTTCCTGCATGTGGGCAGGCAAGCATTCTTCCAACAGACACATTCCCCTAGCCCCAGTAAAACATTCTTAACTTAGCCCCAAAAGTGAGTCACAGCAAAAGGTCACCACATGTCTCCTACGTGACAGACAACATTCAAATTACCTCGGCAGAGCCTAAGACAGATTTGCAGATAAAAACAGGAAAAACAAGGTTGAGGGGAAGGTTCACCAGCTTTTACAGAGTCAGGACACCAGAGTAGGACACCATCCATCCAGGTCCTCTCTGGCCCAGGGAGCTTCAATTTTACCTACAGCTTCAAAGGACTTCTAGCAGATCAGAGCCTCTCAGTCCCCAGGCCTCGACTGCTGCTTTTGGCAGCAGAAGACCCCTGTTTTCTCTGGTGGGCTGGTCTTTAGAGGCAAATATCACTGGTGCCCAAGGGTTCACCTTACCACCTCCAAGATACATGATAGGCCTAGGCTTATGCCTCCAGGTAAAGGAAAGAGAAAAGAGAAAACCAAATGGTCTGAGACCTCATCTTCCCCTCTACCAAATAGAGAAGCCATGGATTTGGAGAGAGAACACAAAAAGGAGACAAAGCCATCAGCAGGAAGGGAGGGATACCCACCGTACGGGTCTCACTGTCTTCCCGTTCTGGGTTGACCTTCACAGCAATTGTTGTAATCATACCAACCATTTCTGGGGGAGGCACTGTGTTCTCAGGGATCCCCTGAGGATTCTCAAAGTAGCGGTTCTACACAAAAAGAACACAGTAATGGTAAACAGTGTGTCTTGTGGTGTTTAGTATTCCCCAGAAACCCCATCTCAGTCACTTCTTCAACTAAACCACTCCACAAATTCCCTTTGGGACAGGTGGTAAATAAAGGAATTCAGACTTTCAGAGAAACATACCACCACTTTTGGAAGCTCCTTATAAATCTGCTTCACAAAATCCAAAAAGTGATGAATCTAAAAAACAAAACCAACAAAAAAACAGAACACTTCATTTTAGGAACATACTGACAGGGCCAGTGCTGCCTCAGGGGGCACAGGTGCTTATTACTACTCAAGCCCCACACCTTGCTGACCCCTGAAGACAAACCTGAGATGTCCTCTGACCTCCACACATGTGCTTAGGCACACTAGCCACCCCCCCACCCCAAAAACTGTTTTGTTTTTTTTTTTTTAAATGATACTAAAAGGTAAGGAACTACCAGGCAAGATACAAATGGGTACACAAACAAACAAACAAAAAAAAAAAAAAAAAAAAAAAAAAGAAAGGAAAGAGGAAGAAAAATGAGACCAAAAGACACTGATGAACAGAAACCAATTTTCTATCTCAGAAATAGCCAAAAGATGAAAGTTAAGGAAAGGTATATACTCTTCGGAAAACAGTGAACTGAAGGTTGGCTGCTCTCACAGAGGAACCAGACTGGATTCCCAGCATCCATGTTATCTGGCAGCTCACAGCTGCCTACTCTAACTCCAGTTCTGGGAGATCCAGCACCTTTTTCTGATCTCAGATGGCAACCATACACACGATACACATCCACCAAGAAGGCACATACATATTTTAGAAATAAAGTTAATAAACACGTTTGAGTTGGTGTAAAAGTAGAGACTCTTATACCATCAGGGGAATCAAACCAGTCAGGCTTCTGAGAACCAGCCTAGAACACACGTGAAGTGCTGGAACTGTTCTCTGACTCAGTAACCCTGCTTCTGCAAACCTAGGTAATGACATTACCTGACCCATACATAAACAAAGACTGTTTGGCAACAGCCATTAAAAAGAAAATTTGAACTGGGCAATAGTAGCACGCATCTTTAATCCCAGCACTCAGGAGGCACAAGCGGGAGGATCTCTGTGCTTGAGGCCAGCTTGGTCTACAGAATTCCAGGACAGTCAGAGCTACACAAGAAAACCCCATTTCAAAAAAAAAAAAGGGGGGGGGGAATTGAAAAGATTTAAAACATCATAAAAAGAAAATCAAGGCTGGAGAGGTGGCTCAGGGGTCCACAGGAGTTTCTGCTCTAAAAGAACACAAGTTCAGTTCCCAGCACCCACACCGGGTGGCTTATTAACGACATCCTCTTCTGTCCTCCATGGACACCTGCACACATGTCAATTACAGGGCAAAGAACTTGGCTCCCAAAAGCTACAGATCACCCAGCATTGCTCTGCTACTTCGATACCAAGCTGAGATGCAAACCAAGCTCTGACTTCAGAAATCTCCTTAATCTTTACCCAAAAGAAAATGGCTGTAACTTCCAGTCCATCACACAGGGGTTTGAGCTGACCACCCTGGTCACTTACTGCACTCCAACTACCAAGAAAATCCAGGAAGATATTTGTACACTCATGCAAACAGAAATCATAAAGACAGCTCTAAAAAGAGGGAGGATAGCGGAGTATGGAGCAGGAATATGATCAAAGTGTGCTATGTACTTCACGAAAATGCCCTCCTATAACTCTGCATAAGACAGGAAGGAGGCAGGGAAAAGTAGGGGATACAGAATTTCTCCCAACAAAGGCTCTATTTTCTACACAGTACTTGTTCAGTCAGCTCAAACAAGATTAAGGGCCAGTCAACTCATGTAAGGGTAAGGGGCAGCAGGGTGGCTCAGAAGGTAAACCAAGCCTAACAATCTGAATTTGATTTCTGGGACCCATGTAATACAAGGAGAGAACCAACTACCCCAAGTTGACCTCTGAATACCAAGCACATGCCATATCACATATGTATACACACACACAAAGAGAAATAAACAAATAAATATAATAACTTACTTCTTGCGTGATTGGTGGCCTGAACTGTTTGTGCAGCTCAATAATTATTCTTAGACAAATAAGAACATTTTCTTCATTTTCAGTCTTTAAACAACAACAACAAAAATCAAGTTATATTTCTGAAGACATTTTAATCTCAAGATTAAGACAAATTGTTGATGGGCACAGTGACACTTTTAATACCAGTACTTGGAAGACAGAGGCAGGCAGAGTACTTTCAGTTTAGGGCTAGACTGATCTACAGAGTGAGTTCCAGGCTGTGAGACCCTGTCTCAAAAAACAAAAACAGTCTAGGCATTTTCTCCATGAATCTCTTCCTGAGTCAATCATATTGCATTTGATTTGCAGAAAAACTCAACAAATCAGATACAGAAGTCCTAGACAGAAAGAACCATGGTCTTTGTGGACCATCTGAACAACATTCTAACATGTTAAAGTAACACTGAGACAGGTGACCCAGCGTGTATGACACAGAGAAAAGTCATGCCATGAATTATTGCCTCTTCCACCCTTTTGATCTAGGGTTTCATGTACCCTAGGTCTGGCATGACTCACTAATGTCTAAAAGTGACCTTGAACTCCTGGATGCTGGAATAACAGGTGTGTTTCACCTAGCCTGGTTTATGTAGCAAGCACTCTACCAACTCAACTACATCCCCAGTCCTGAATTAATGTTGTTTTGTTTGAAACAGAGTCTCACTGTGTACTTCTGGCTGGCTTGGAACTCAAATGTAGACCAGTCTAGCCTCAAACTCCCTGAGAGCGGTCTGCTTCTCTCTCCCAAGTGTTGGAATTATAGGGATACACCACCACAAACCTGAATTGATGCTTTAGTGGCTAAATGACATCCTGCCTAAAACAAAAAGTGGCTCACTGTTTGGAAATATAGGTTGCACATTGCTGATCCAAAAACCCAAAATCTGAACTGCTCTGAAATCCTAAATTTTTGGAGCCCCTGACAAGATAACACAACTAGGAAAATCTATGCTGTAAAAAATATTTCATAAAATTACCTTGAAGCTATCTGCAGAAGAGGCCAATGATATGTGCCAAAGATATTTTAACAAACTTCACATTCAGGCTCAGACTGTATTCCAAAATTATCCTGTTATGTATATGCAAATATTCCAAAACTCAAAAAAGAAAATAAAATCCCCAACACTCCTATTCCCAAGTACTTGGGGTGAAGTGTGCTCAACCCATGTTGCCAAAAGACAAAGAAAGAACAATCAGCTCCTGAGTACCCACTATGGACTGGACCAGGTGCTAAATTCAAGGCAATGCTATGTTCTGTGAGGGAGGGACCAGCCACTTTCTACCCTCCAGGCCAGGGAGCCTCAGAGATCTTACAAAATCTGGCCAGTGTGGTCAGCTATGAATGGCAGAGCTGAGATAAAAACCCAAGACTGTCTCCTAAGAAAGCTTTCTCTTCTCAAGGGCCCAAGGCACAATGGGATTCTAAATGTCAACAAGACAGGAGAAAGCAAAAAGATAAACACATTCACCTAGGAATCCAGGGTCTTTCTGAACATGGTGGTGCATGCCTTTAATCCCAACCACCTGGGAGACAGAGGCAGGCCAACCTGGTCTACTTGGCAACTTCCAGGCAGGCCAGGGTTACACAGTTAAGACCTTGTCTCAAAAAGAAAAGTGGGCAGGTCTGCTGGCACACACTTTCAGGAAGCAGAGGCCGCTGAATCTCTGAGTTTAAGGCCAGCCTGGTCTATATAGGGAGTTCCAGGTCTGCCTGGGCTACATTGTGAGACTTTAGTCCCAGCACTCAGGAGACAGAGGCAGGCAGATCTTTAGCAATACAGAGAAACCTTGTCTCGAAATACAAAAAAAAAAAAAAAAAAAAAAAGGGGGGGGGGACAAAAATCTTTAAGTAGTCTGTCTTGGACATAGTGGGAGGAAAAGAGACATTAAGAAAAATGTCACTCATTTAATCAGATCTTTAGTGAGGCACAGACAACTACTACTGCATTTATCGTAAGAAAAACCATGAAATGTTTTAAACATGGCTATGGAAATACATATTATTCTCAAAGGTTACCTCTAAAAATCGAAACATCACAGACAGAACATTTTTCGTATGAGGACGAAGATGCTCATTGGTCGGTATCCTGTGAAGTATTTCAAGTACTAGCTTCCGCAGTTGCTGACAAGAAAACACAAATGTTAAAACATGGGACGTCCCAAGCTCACTGTTTAACCTTACACACACATCCCATGGCGGGCTGCAGTCAGTACCAGCAATCACCATCTAAGAGGAATTTGGCCTTAGAAAGAGACCTGCAAATTATGCACATGTAACCCACAGTATGTGTACAGATCATCTTCAGTATCTCCAGAACCAGGTTACATAACAAACTCCATTGTGCTTTTTACAACCTCACCAGTACTCCCAGCACAAGACACAACTTCGAGAATAGAGTAGAATGAAACCCAAGAACAAACAGACTCTTAAGAGGACAGAGAAGGGACTGGAGAGATGACTCAATAGTTAAGAGAGCTTTCTACCCTTGCGGAGGACAGGAGTTTAGTCCCAGCACCTGTCAGGTGACTCACAACCTCCTGTAACTCCAGCTCCAAAGGACCCAGTGCCCACTTCTGACTTCCAGGGGACCCTGAAATCATGTGTGCTCATGCACACAGACACATAATTAATAATAAAATATATCTTTTGGGCTAGAGATTGTTTAATGGCTAAGAACACTAGCTACTCTTCCAGAGGAACTGGGTTCTATTCCCAGGACACAAACAGTGGCTCACAACCATCTGTAACTCCAGTTCTAGGGAATGCTTCCCTCTTCTGGCTTCCATAGGCACCAGACATGCTTGTGATATATAAATATATACCCATACATATTTTTTTCAATCTTAACTGGAAAAACAAACAAACCAACAAAAAACCTTGAAGGAGAAAAGAGAATGCAGAAGAGAACACAAAGTAACGAATTTGAGGGCTCCCTGACACTCAACTCCACCCCTATTCCTGGGAGCCCATTTTTCTTTCCTTGCTACTATGAACAGATACCTGGGCTGGCTTCTCCTGAAGAAACTGGACTTCTCCATCTTGAAGAAATGTAAGAAATCGAGGGATGATATGTTCCAGGAATGTAGAATATTGAGGAGATGATGTGACATTCTAGGTGGCAATTAAAAAGGAAAGACATAGTAAGTTATATGCTTATTTTCATTTTAAATGCACATAACAATGCCAAAAGAAAACAAAGTGTTTTTCTTTTAAAAATGTATCCTTACACCCACATTAGTTTTTATGTGCACCACATGCACTCAAGTTTCCAAGGAGGCCCCAAGAAGTAAATGGATCCCTTGGAATTGGAGTTACAAGCCACTGTGAGCTGGAACCCAACCCAGGTCCTCAGCAAGAGCTGTAAACACTATTAACCACTATAATACCAAATCACTTCCAGACCTGACAATAATTTCCAATGCTTTCAGATGCTTCTGAGATAACATCATGTTAAAATAAATGAAGATCTGAAATGTAACAAAGAGAATTAAGTACCCAAACTTAGTGTTAAAACTGGATATGGTAGAGGTAGCAGAGATGGCTCCCAAGTTAAGTTTCCTTCTGCCATTCTCTTCCTATGGGACCTGAGTTTGGTTCCCAGCATCCACAGCAGGTCGATCACAACTGATGGTAACTCCAGCTTGAAGGAATTCAACATCCTCTTCTGCACTCCACGGACGTGTGGTACAAAGAGACACACACACATGCGCGAGCGCGCACACACACACACTGAACATGCCAAGTTAGACATACAACTCAATGGCGGAGCATATGCCTAGCAGAGGCCTGAGTTTCTAGGTTCAATTCCCAGTACCACACCCACAGTTGCTGGCATTCTTCCCATATTCACCACAGCACAATTCATAAGAGTCAAGAAATTGGAGCAATGGAAGTGTCCATCAAATGGCTGCTTCAAGAAAATATCTGTAACCTAGCACAAAAATGAGGCAGGAGGACCAGGAGTTAAGAGGCTATTCTTTGCTACAAAGCCAGGCACTGTCTTGGGGATGGGGAAGGGGCGTATCATTTAGGTCTTCACTTAAATAAACACTCATACACATAAAATAAATTATCTGTTTAAAACACTAATGTATTAGCCACAAATAGTAGTAAAACCCTTTAATCCCGGGACAGAAGAGGCAGAGGCAAGCAGATCTCTGACTTTCAGGCCAGCCCCCTCTATATATTAAGTTACATACCAGCCAGGGATACAAAATGAGACACTGTCAAAAAAGACAAGACTTTTAAAGCAGCCATTATAAAGTCAATACACACCACATATTGATGGACCACAGGCAACAGTGGTCCTGTAAAATCCTAAAGGAGCCCTAAAAAGTCCTATCTGTCACCTAGTGGTGTCACAGGCATCAGGGCATCAAGGGCAAGCATGCATCTTTGTGGGATGGGATGTCAACAAGTCTCTGAGAGAAAAGTACAGCACATGCAATTATATGCAGTATTTAAAGCTCAAGGGCAAACAACTGCACTGTGGTTTCTGTATTAACTCCACTATGCTTTTTTAGCTGCTTTTCTTTTTAAAGACACACTGGATGAGAGATTCATTACTACACGATTTGGTGGGGTGTGGACAGTGGAATCCCTCAGAAATGCAGACCCTGCCATTTGTCCAGGCAACAACTGTGGATCTATCTGAGCCAACAGCTCTGGGACAAGCCACTGTATCTTGAGGTTCACCTGCATTAAGCACGGTGAAGGCCCACTTCATTGAGGTATGGGTCTTCTGTTGGTCAGGGAACTAAAGCTTGATTCTACACAAGTCCTCACTCACATGTTCCTTATTTTTCAGTTTGGGGCAGATGGACATAATACCCTGACCAGCATGAACTCTGGCCATTGTGCCTTGGGACTTCCCCAAGGCACTCTGCGTATCTTCCTGGAGCCAAGGTGGCACTGAAACTAGAGGCATGAATATCTGCAGGAAAATTGCCTTGAAAGTCCCTCAGGGCAGCCCATAAGCAACAGGCTGCCTACACTCCTAAGGAGGTGGCTGTTTGCAAGCCTTATACTCCATGTCCCCACCAGGGAAGGAACTGGGTCTGCTCAATTGGCTACAGACTTTTTCTATTTTTTGAGACAGAGTTTCATGAAAACAGGCAACACCAGGCTTGTTGTCATTTGAATGTTTACATGCCACTGTCAAACAGTTTGCCATGTATTTTGTGTTTGCTACATTTTGATCATACTAAAGGGCAGGCTGGTGAGACAGCTCAGCAGGTAAAGGTGCCAGCCACTGAACAGCACCTTCCAGGGAACCACATAGTAACCACACACAACCCTTCAAGTTGTCCTCTAGCCTCTACACATGCCGTGGCATGCATGTCTATGCCTATACTCGCACATGCCCACAGATATGATGGTAATTGTTTTAAGAGGCTATGATGACCAACTGACCTATCCCATCTATGTCCATAAGTATACTCAGTGATGCTCAAATAACAAAACTGCCAAGTGACACAATTCTCAGAATGTATCCCCGTCATTAAATGCCTGGTTGTTCAAAAAGTGAAACCAAAAGAAAAAGACAATGTGCAAACAGATAAATGGGTAACAGGAAGAGAAATGAAATCTAAAGAACACAATGGAAAACCTAGAACTAAAGGTAAAGTGTCTTTAAAAACATAGAAAAAAAATACACTGAAAATAAAAAAGTTTGGAGATGGTAGTATCCTTAAAGATAGATCAAGAGAGAGCAGGAGAGATGAATGGCTCAGTCCTGAAAGAGAACTTTTTTTTTTTTTTTTTTTTTTTTTTGAGACAGGGTTTCTCTGTGTAACAAGCCTTGGCTGTCTTGGAACTCTAGACCAGGCAAGCCTCGAACTCACAGAGATTCACCTGCCTGCCTCAGAGTGTTTGGGTTACTCAGTGAGAGCTTACTATTCTTGCAGGGGACCTGGACTGACTTTCTTACACCTACACAGCTTCTCAGAAGCACCTTTAACTCCAGGGACTGACACCTTCTTGTGGCCCCACACGCACTGCACGCATGTGGTACTCGTGTACATACCTGGGTATTCATACAGATACACATAAAACAAAAGATCTTTGTTGTTGTGTTTAAGATCAATCAATATTTTTCCAGTGTAAAAACAAATCAAAGACCAATTGCAGACAGAATCTAGGAGATCTGTGGTCAATATAAAATCATACAAATACAAAAAACTCATAAGGGAGCAACAGAGGTACATCTTAAGTACTAAAATGTCAGGGAGCCCATCATGTCAGACGAGCAGTCACTGGAGCCTAATGAATCACAACATTCATTCAAGTGAAAGCATATAAAGAGAGCTCCCTTTTTAAAAAGTAAAAGTGCCACAGCACAGCAACCAAAACAAAGCCAACATTCCCACACACAACATTGAGACTGCCACCAGGAAGGTCAGCAATATTCTGAACAGTTTCAAATTCTTGTTTTCAAATACCATCAGTTCCACTGACTCTATGGGGTTTGGCAAATGGCTCAGAGGTTGAAGACACCTATTTTTAAGCCCAAGGAAGAACCCACACTGTAGAAGGCAAGTTGTTCTCACAAAGTAAGTACATGTTTGGGGGGAGACTTCTTTCCAAGCACTTTCACACTATAGCCCAGGCTGGCACAGAGCCGTACATATAGCCCAGGCCAGCGCTGAATAATTACCGCCAATCATCCTGCTCCAGCTTCCCACTGCTGGAATTACAGGACGATGCTAATATAGCCTTTGTTATCAGTGACCTCTCAGTCAGTAACAAAAAACAAAACAAACAAACAAATAAAAAAAAATGATCTGACAGGGCTGGACAAATTTTTTAAAAATATTCAAACACAGAAAACTGCAGGGCCATCAAAATGGCCAGAGTTGAATCCCTAGGCCCACATGATAGAAGTCCCCCAGACTGCCCTATGACCAGCGCAGAGCACTGTGACATGTACAGGCAAATACAAAGACATGAAATAAATATAATTTAAAAAAAAAAAAAAAAAAAAAACAAAGCATAAAAACTCATACCTCAAAATTTTCACTAACTTCCTGCATCATTTTCAACTTCGTTTCATCGGCTGTAAAAGGCAAAACAAACCATTAGGTCATTAAAACTGCCTTAAGGAAGCTTAAAAAAAGAAATCACTGAATTAAGAAAAGAGAAGCAATCAGATCTTATCAGTTTGGCTGTCACAGCCTAGAAGACGGCACATGGCTAGGTCCCTACCACCAGTCACACACACCCATCCTCACAGACTCACGTGTGCATGCACAGACAAGTACACAGACACACAAACAGGCACAGCACACACACACTTGTGCCTCTCTGGGGCTCCAGCAGTATTGCTCATCACTTTGCTTCTCCACAGGTAGAAAGGGGGAAACCAAGCATTAAGGTTGTTATTTATTCCAATGGGTCAAAAAGGATTGACTCACGTGTATTTACATCCGTGAGAGCTGCCACAAACTGAAGATATTTCTTCATCAGAGTGGTTTGGTCAACCACCGTGGCCCCCTGGGTTGCAACAAACGCCATCTTTCTGAGTTTGTTTCTTTCTCAAGACTAAAGTACCAAATCCATGGGTTCACCCAACCTGTGAAAAGAAACAGTCCATTAGCATCTTTCAAGGACACGAGCTTATAACCTGTGAAAGACTTTACCGAGTTCCTTCTTAAATTACTTTCATCCATTTATTCTCTGGGGGGAGACCCCTGTGCTTTGACAGATGTGGGGAGGTCAGAGGAACTGCATAAAAGTCCAGCGAATTGCACTCAGGGATTGTGCCAGGTATCATTACCTGCTGAGCCATCTCACTTCCCCTCCCCTAAATGAGTTTACAGTAATCCAGATTATAACACTGTTCTCTGTTGGTTGTTTTTGTTTGTTTTGAACATGGTGTTTCAATATAAAGTTTAACCAAACCCATTGTTTAAATGTTGTTTTTTAACATGGAAGGTTTTCTCTCCCGTTATATATCCTTCTTTCCCCAAGCCAGGAGTTGACAAACATTTTGTATGAAGAGCTGTAGAGAATAGAGGGAGAGCTAGGTCTAGGGCATGCATGTTTATGAAGCCCTAGGTCTGACCCCCCTCCCCAGCAATCTGTAAAGCAGAAGTTGTAATACCAACACTTGAAAGGTAGAGAGGAGCCTGGGATACATGAGATGCTATCTCCAAATATGTTTGGGGGGGGGGGTTAAGCCAGATAGTAAATATTTTATTTAGTCTTTGTAGCTATGCAATGTCTACTATAGTTACCCAGTTCTTCTGTATTCAGGAAGGAATCACAGATGTATAAATGAATGACAACAGCTGTGTTCAATAAAGCTTCATGAATGCTGAAGTGTGAATTCTATATGATTTGGGCTCATCGTGAAATGCTATTCTTCAACATGTGCCCCCCCAACCACTCTTAAAAATATAAAAAACAGCTGAGCATGTTGGAAACACTTTTAATTCCAGAACTCAGGAGATGGGCCAGCCTGGTCTACATACATAGTGACTTCCAAGCCAGCCAGGGCTACATGAGACCCTGTTTCAAAAGAAAATACACACACACAGTGGTAGAGACCTTGTCCTGGGGGTTTTATCGCCAACATTGTAAATAATTAAATAAATAAGTAAACCATTTTCCTAATCATTACCTTCAAGTCCAGGAAGCTGTGGATTTTATCTATACCTGAGGCACAAAACACACTCAGAGAATGCTGCTGCTTCTTTGTGTTACTATATTTACTTACTGGAGTCGAAGGAGGCATGTGCAACACTGCCCAGGCAGAGGTCAGGGGACAACTTGTGGAAGTCCCTTCCTTCTGTCCACCAGGCAGGTCTCAGGGATTGAACTCAGGTCATCTGGCTTGGCAGCAAGCACTTTTACCAAAGGGCCCATCATACTGTCCCCAAAGAATGTTTTAAGAGCACCTAAACTCCGTGAGTTGCAAAGAGGCTGTTGGCCCATAGCTCATAATGTAAAGGGGCTGGCTGCCAAGCCTGGAGACCTGGCTTATGCCTGTAATCCACAGAGTGGAAGTACTGACTCGCACAGAGGTCCTCTATACATGCATGCCCAACACACATACACAAACAAATAAATGAATGTTAAAAACAAATAAGAATGGCTGAGTGGGGGTGCACACCTTTATTCCTAGCACTCAGAGAGTTCCGTAACAGCTAGGCCTACATAATATCAGAGACCCTGTTTGTAAGGAGAAAATGAAAGCCCTAAGCTAAGGATACTATCAGTCAGCCTTGCTACTGTGATTTGGCTATAAATGCTTGCCTTTTTTTATATCACAGTCCCCTCTCCAAACATTGGAGGGCCCTCACACCCAGGGCCACAGCCTTAACAACAGAGAAGTCCTAGTCCTGCCTAAACTTTTTATCTAACTTTTCTGCTGTGGAGGCAGTGTCGTGTAGCTCGGGCAGGAGGAGCTGGCTGAGGTAGGAATGGCCTTGATTCTTGATCCTCCAGCACCCCACCCCTGAAAACCAACACCCCAGGTTTAGGGAGCCCGGGGAATTGGAACCCAGGGTCTTTGGTATCCGAGGGACTGTCTATCCTCTGAGCTATAGATCGAACATCTCTGCAGACTTTTGCGACACTTACTCCCTCTTTATATGCCACTCATTACATGTGGCATTTCCACCCCCCCACCCAAGCCACCCAGTGGCCCGGCCTAAGACCCTGCGCTAAGACTCTAACATCAGGGGAAGACTCCTATTTCGCCTAGGGATTCCGGAAGGGAGTTCTGAACTTTCCGGGAGGCTACAGGCTCAGGCCTGGATGCCCTCGAGCCCACAGAGTCCCCACCCAGGTAAGGAAAAGGCAAACGGCCCCACAGTCCGCTGTCCTCCGTCGGGTCCGCCCCGCCCACGACGCTCGACTGGCTTGACACCGTGCCGCCAGGCCGCCAGGGGGCGCTGCAGCCACCACTACCTTCACTCTCAGCGTCTGGCCCAGAGAGCCAGGTGCCTGCGTGGAGGCCCGCAGATGCCAGGGTGGCTTTGGTAGGGCGCCGGAGCCCCCGCGACTCCTCACTTAATCCCTTCCCGTCGCAAACGGCCTTTGGGTTCCCTCCTTTTGTCGCCGGTCCTTCCCGGGACTCTCTGCGACCGCCCCCCAAACAGGCCGCTGAGCTACGGCAAGCGTCGAGGGCCAATCCCCGCAGCCGCTAGAGCTATGTGTCTCGCCGTCCGCTCCAGCGCAGCCAGGCACCGCGGGGAAATAAACACTGCAGTGGGGGCAGATCCAGCCACAGAGGGCTCTCGTGGGGCCTGAAGGAGCTCGACCATGCCCGGACAGCCTTCTCCGCCCCTCTATGAAGCCGTCGCACTGCACCGACCTCTCCCCAACACCTGACACACGTACACGCGCGCGTGCATCTCCCGGGGTCGTTCGCCCGCCCGCCAGCCCCGTGCTTACCGAGATCTGCAAGCTGGCCTCTCGTATCCGGCCCCGAGTGCCTGAGAACTCTCGTCGCCGACGCCGCTGCTGCTCGGCGCTCAGTCCCGCCCCTACTTAAAGCCGCGGCGTCCGCCCACCGAGGACTAAGCCTGGGTGCACCGCCCCCAAGTGGGTGCGGCCTGGGCGGGCTGCGGGGCAGGGAGGGGCGCCTGCCGCTTGGGTGGGCGAGCTGTCCTTTTAAATCATCGCCTTAGGGCCACCTAGCTGGGGAGCACCCAGGCCTGAGGGGCTGTGGGCTGCTGCAGCTTCTAGATTCGTGATCCCCGAGTCCCTCGCTGGGGCCAGGTTGAAGGGTGATGGACACTCGAAATACCTATCCAGTTGGTTCGCAGTTAGACTGTGTGTGTGGCCTTCAGGGCTGGACTTCCCTTCCCTGAGATGTCTTTTTTTCCTCTTCCTGCAATGCTGGGTGTTGAACTTAGGGCCTCACAAACACTAGGCCAAAGCTCTGCTACTGATATTCTCAGCTGCCTGAGGGTCTTCATAGTTTGTGCAAGCGGGGGGGGGGGGGCAAGAAAGGCTTTCGGGAAGGTTGTGGGTAGACTGTTAGCTTGTTGTGCAGCTAGGTCACCCCGAGACAGCCACACTTGTCCAGCCTGTAGTTGATGCCTTCCATCCAAGACAAAATTAGAAGTAGACAGGCCTCGAGCCAGGCCAAAGCAATGAAGAAACAGTGGAGGGAAGGGGGAAATGAATCCTGTGGTATCCAGATGAGGCAGCACAAGCTGATGACGAGGCCTTTCTTTGCAAGGTCTGAGAACTATCAATTCTCCACTACCGAGTGGGTTCTGTGATAGCCACTGACAGTGGAGAGAGCTCTGTAACCGTAGTTACCCAGTTTTGATGACCAGCATAAATGATGGCCTAAACCCCACTACCTCCAGGCTCCCTGTATTTACATTCTGCAACTTCCTGTGCCTACTCTGAAATCTGGAACCACCAGGGGCTTTGTGTTCTGATCCTAAATTGATACATTTTTGCACTTGGTAATGAACAGAGCTTGCTGTGCTGGCAAAAATAACCCTGGAGTTAGGACGATCCTTTGAAAACATGCTCCGGTATTACTCTATTGTTGCCACAAAAGAACTAGCTGTAGCCTCCGGCAATGTGGGAAATTGTTTCTAATGCCATTTTCCCCCTCCCTCCTGCAGGAAATTGTCTGTTTATAAATAAAGCCTATGGCCTGCCATCCATCACAGCCTCCAAAACTGGCAGGTCCAAAATTTGAGGACTTAAAACAGGGATCAAATCAGTGCCCTGGGAGTTGTTTTGTATCTTTTGGGAGACAGGAAAAAACGAGATAGGGGCCAGTGAGATGGCTCAGTAGATTGCTCACTGGGTTGTAGCTCAGAAGGTAAAATGGTTATCTAGCACATAGGAAGCCCTGGGTTTCATCCTAAACTTGCTCTTGCCTGTAAGCTCCTTACTTTGTAGGTGAAGTGTTGCGAGGCAGTTACTTCCCTGTGGGCATAACATGTTTACTCCATTGCTGCCTTGGAGTAGAAACCAAATGCTGAATGAAAAAGCTAGGGACCTGAACTTGAATTAGGTCAGCGACCTGTGTGAAGGAAGGAGAGAACTGAGTTCACAAAGTTGTCCTCTAAGACTTGCACAGGGGTGCCCTCACTTGCTCACGCATACAAGCATCATGTATATACACAGTAATAATAAACAAACAAATAAGTACATTTTATGAAAGAAAAACTTGTCAGGCATGGTGGTACACACTCTTAATCCCAGCTCTTGGGGAAGAGACAGGAGGATCTCTGGGAATTTGAGGCCAGCCTGGTCTACTTAGTGAAAATCTGTCTTGAAGGAAAACAAGATAGATGGTCCTCTTATGGGCTTCCTAACAGCAGGAGCAGGGGCTATCTCTGGCTCTTACACACTTCTGGGGCCTCACTCATACTGTGTCACCTTGCCCAGCCTTAATACACGGGGAAGTGCTTAGTCTTACTCAACTTGATATGACATGTTTTATTGATAATCATAGAAGACCTGCCCTTTCCTGGATGGAGATGGAAGAAGATGGGAGGGGGGACAAGGCACTGAGAAGGGAGGATGGGGGAGAGGCTGCAACTGGGTTGTAAAATAAATACATGGGTAAAAAAGAAAGGAAAGACAAGCAAATCTATCTTTGATAAATTCCAGCTTAATTGTATATCATACATACCTATAATTGGTTTTAACTCTAACATTGGCAAAAAAAAAAAAAAAACCCTCTCCTCCCTCATGGTACAGATTTTTCTATCAAGGTAATCACATTGTTAGGGTTTCGCTTGTTTGTCTCCTGAATTCCAGGTTAGGGACAGGGTCAACCTCATCCCTATTAGATAAATTAAATCAAGTCTTTCTTCTGCTTAAAATCTACAAAGACAGTAGTGGTGCACACATTTTCATCCCAGAACTCAGGAGGCCGAGGCAGGCGGATCTCTGTGAGTTCGAGGCCACACTGGGCTACAGAGTGATTTCTTGGACAGGCTCCAAAGCTACAGAGAAATTCTGTCTCAAAAAAACATAAAATAATTTTTTTAAAGCCTACAAAGACTTTGCAGCTTATCCAAGGTACTCTGGGTCTGCCTGCCTGCCACACAGACCTGGCAGATAACCTTTGAGCTGCTGAGGTCTTGCTGTTGACATCCACTCATACTGTCCCTGTCTTAGGTCCTCTGAAGTTTATCCACCTATTTGGTATGCTCTTCCCTTGGAGGCACCGAGTCTTGCTCAACTGAAAGATCACCCATGGCCTCAGAAGGTAGAATGGTTATCTAGCACGGAGGCAGCCCTGGATTCCATCCCAAACTTGTTCTTGCCTGTAATCTCAATACTTTGTAGATGAAGTACTGCAAGACAATTATTTCCCTTTGGGCATAATATGTTTACCCCAATGCTGCCTTAGGGTAGAGACTAAAAAGACCAGTAGCATTAATAACCAGAAAGGGACAATGCAGAGATAGCCAGGTTTGTGGTAATGTTAATGGAGCTACCGATACTCCTCAGTAGAGAGAGGAGGGGGAGCCACAGACAGTCTCTCCTGTACATCCCCCAACTGCAAATTATCTTGGCATATATATTTTTGATTTATATAGAAGAAAGTGAAAGGTTGGCCAGGTGAGGGTGGCAGCACATGTCTTTAATATGGCTGGAGGACAGAGGCAGGAGGACTTCTGTGAGTTCGAGACCAGCATGGTTTCAGGACAGCCAGAGCTACATAGAGGAAACCCTGTCTCAGAAAAATAAACAAACAAACAAAGCAGTGGAA
Source organism: Phodopus roborovskii (assembly GCF_943737965.1). NCBI lineage: Eukaryota > Metazoa > Chordata > Mammalia > Rodentia > Cricetidae > Phodopus > Phodopus roborovskii. Next base: position 6,759,140 of record NW_026126599.1, on the reverse strand, counting down.
GGTTGACCAATAGAGGGATTCGATGATGCAGCTTGCATGAGGTCATCATCCATAACGGAGGTGGACACTGCAGCAATGCAGTTGTCTTGGGGTTACCCACGCTCCTGTAAGTATTCCCTCATCTTGTTTTGTAAATAAACCCAATAAACTCATTGATACAAATTTCATTTCTCAGCTTTTCATTACCATAACAAATACACAAGATAACAAACTGCAGAGATGACACAGTGGTTAGGACCATTTGCTGCTCTTGTAGAGGTGCTGAATTCGGTCCCTAACGTTCGCATTGAATTGAGTGGCCTACAAACAATTGTAATTCCAGCTCCATAGGGTCTGACGCCCTCTTCTGGCCTCTTTAGGCACCAGCACTGGTGTGCACATACACTCAGATGGCACATAAATGCAGAAGCCAGTGGAGGCCAGAAAAGGTGTTGGATCTCTTGGAGCTGGAGTTGCTCCTGGTTGTGAGCCACTCAGCATGTGTATTGATAGCCAAACTCTGGTCCTCTAGAAGAAGATTAAGCACTCTTAACTGCTGAGACATCTCTCTGGCACTATATTCTCCTTTTCCCAGTTTAGAGAGTACGCAGTGTGTAGCCTAGACTGGCAGTCAATTCTCAATCCTTCTGCCTTAGCTTCCTCAGTGCTAGGATAACCGACATGCCACCACACTCAGTCTGAGCCTCACCTTTTGAAAATGACTAAGATGCCATGCTCCCTTCTCTGCTTGGGTCCCTGATCCACAGGCCTTTGGTTTACAGGCTGAGGCTGAAACATGAGGTTGTATTTTCTGTGATGAACTTTCTACTATACTGAATCAATATTCCGGGCAGTAGCTTGTCCTCCCAAGCAAGTTCTCTGGTGAGTTTCAGTAGGTGTTCTGGGATCTAACAAGCCTAACTGCCCTGGCAGAGTGGACATGCAGGCCTGGAGCCATGATAAATGAAACAAACCTAGCATTCTCAATTCCAGCTGACCCCTCCAACTTACCATAGGGTTCAGAGGCACACCATCTTCCCCCTGGTCCTCATTTCCTTCTGTAACATTTCCAGTAGAGGACAATGTGATAGTGTCATTTGTGAGAAGAATAAGACACAGTTCCGAAATGCCATTCTTGGGAGCTTGATGAATACCACTAGGTTTTAGTGACCTAGCTCAGGGTAAACCAGAATTTCTGGCTTCTATGCTAAAAAGAATTTCAACTTCAGCCAGTTTATGATTGTCGAGAGCAAAAAGGTAGATATGAGTAGTTATTGTAACAAAAATTATATTTATCATGCTGTGGGTCATCACACAAGATTCAGAGTCTAAATTCCTAACCATGGTCTTAAGTCTGTCTCCCCAAGGCTGCTCACCTGTGCATCGTATCTTAGCCTAAGATCAGGACCAGTCTCTAACAGAAGTTTCTGACTCAAAGGGTCAGGATCCTGGGGAGACTCCCCAGCCACAGGCAGATCAAGATGATGTCTCTCCAGATGTGCAGAGCAGAGCATTGTTCTTGGTCTCTGCTTGTAGACTGTCCAGTGGGTGTCATGGGGTCTAGGACTGTCTGGTTATCTTGGGTGAGTGATATCACTGAGTTCTGGTTATCAGGTGCAGCCTTGGGTGTAGTGGGGTTCCTATGATGTTTTTACATGTCTAAACGGTTTTTTTTAAAACTATGCTCATTAAAGCTAGCCTATGAAAATAAATTTTATTTATACTTTATATGTCTGGATGTTTTACCTGTATGCATGCCTGTGTATCATGTGTATGCAATGCCCTCAGAGGCCAGAAGAGGGTGTTGAATCTCCTGTAACTGGAGATACAGATGAGTGTGAACCATCATGTGGGTTCTGGGAACTGAACACATGTCCTTTGGAAGAGCAGACAGTGCTCTAACCACAGAGTCACATGTCCAGCCTCAAGATTCCCATTTTCTTGAACTTCCCTACCTGATGTTAATTCCATCAGTGTATTTGAAAAGAACCTTCATTTGAGGAGGTGCAATTTGGGGGGCATGGCCACTCCTTGTTGGATCCAGAATAAATTGTCTTATGCTCTTTGAGGTGAGAATATGTTTCAATAGTCTGACAGCCAAAGGGAGGGTGTCTTAGTAAGGGTTTCTATTGCTGTGAAGAGACACCATGACCACAGAAACTCTTATAAAGAAATATACTTAATTGGGGTGGCTGGCTTACAGTTTCACAGCTCAGTCCATTATCATCACGGCAGGACATGGAAGTGTGCAATCAGGCCCTGTGCTGGAGTAGTAGCCAAGAGCAACAGGATTTTGCAGGCAACAGGAAGTCAACTGGAGTTCCACAGGGCACACGGAACATAGGAGAAACAACAAAGGCAAGCCACTGTAAGCGTAACAAAAGGCTCAAAATGGCCAAGTTGCGAGGATGATGCCGACAAGTTAGGTCTCAGTGCCAGAAAAATAGAAAGAAACTCAAAAGCTTCTTAAAATTACTAATGTGATAGCAAGTCACAGCAATGGGCATTTAAGTATTACGCAGCAAATGCTCAACAAATCCAGAAGGATGTGCAGAAGCAATAGCACACTGTTAATACAAAAGTCATTAAAGCTGCAGGGTAACACCACTATGTGGGTGCAGAGATCACACAGGCTCTTAACACACTTCCATATGGTGCCCTGGCTGTCCATCTGCTACCTGGCCCTGTGCGACAGTCGGAAAAGTCATTGTCATCAAACTTGAGTCATCACCTGAGTCACTTATTCCACAGCGATGCGTCTAGACAAGATTGTGGCCACATCGTTCCCGACAGGCTCCCGTTTGGCTTCCTGCTCACGTTGTTCCTGCACCTTTTTCAGCTGGATTCCTGAAAACACAATGTGGGGAGGAGAATCAGTCTCTTCGCTAGCTCCCAGGGAAGGAAAACCAAACAGGTCTCCCTGTTTCTACTGAGTTCACAAATACAATGCGGTGGCCATGTAAGGATGGAGAGAATGTATGTGCTAAGTCTACTGCAGGTAATGGACACAAAGTTCAACCTTCCACACAACTTCACGCAGGCGATTTAACTTGGTCTACTTTAAACCTTTCTCTTTGACAGAATTTCAGATTTATGGGCTAGCTATGAGACCAGGAGAAAAATATTCCCATATTATTTGCCCTGATAGTATTGGAACAAGCTTTTCCAATCAGTCACACACAAACACAGACACAGACATGCACGCATGTGAGCACACACACATCCACTTTTTTCTGGACTGTTCAGAATTACGTGGGGCATAATGTTCCTATACTTCTAAAATACTCCACATATTCTTTCCTGAAGAAAACATCAAAACAGAAAGTTATCATAGATAAACACTGCTACTATTCTCTCCATAAATATTATTCAAATGCCACCACTAAGCCAATCTGTGGTGATACATTGTTTATGATCTAATAAACCTTGCCTGAACACCAGACTGCAAAGCTAGCCACAGCCATAGAAGCCAGGCAGTAGTGGTACACACTTTTAAGCCCAGCAGCTACACTAGTTTTCCATAGAGACTGGGAAGTGGTGGTGTACACCTTTAATCCCAGCACTATAGAGGTTTAGAAGACAGGAGCTCAGGGTCTCATGCTGCAATCAGTCTCCAGCCACGCTGAGAACAGAATTGCCCCAGGTTTGGGAGCGGTAAGAACTCTCTAGTTAGCTACTTTGCTTTTCTGATCTTCAGCTTGAACCCCAATATCTGTCTCTGGGTTTTTATTACTTGTACTACACCAATCTACTGGGGTTATTTTCCTTGGCTCAGGATCCAACCATCCCCTCCTCATTTCCCCCCATTTCTGGTATACTTTACTCTGGACAGTGCTTTGATCTGCATTTACAAGCTTTGTATCTGCAGAGAACGGAGATGGCCTTTCAGTAGTCTCTGGTTATGGACTCACTGGACTGGCCCCCGGTGTAAAAAGATAAAAGGCTGCAGTTTTAATAAAGTAAGCCAAACTTTCCAAATTAACTCAAGGTGTTCAGTTTAAGTCCAATAATGAACTGTGATCTGTTTGCTAGTAAGTTATGTATGCCAAGAGTAAGTCACGGGGAAGACTATGAGACAAAAGCAAGTTTTGACAAAATGATCCACCTAGCTGGGCATGGAACAATTTCATCTCAGATGGTAGGGTGAGAAGCATTTCTAGGGTTAAAAAAAACTGCACAGATTTTCCATCTATATATGTTTAAATTAGAGCATATATGGAGTGAAAACGGGTATGTGCTTTGCATGGCAAAATTCAAATCCCAAGCTATTTGTCAAGACAAAAATTGACGCCGGTGAATACTTTTGGGTCCCTGTATCCCTCACCTTAGGAGCAGAACCATGTCAATAAACTGATACTAAAGTTCAATTGGGAGGTTAGAACCCAAAGCTCCCAGAGTTCTCTGAATACTCAAGGTAGCAAATGTAGAAAGATTACCTGGGGTCTGCCTTTTCAGAGCTTGTAGGCCTGGGCAGGAAACAATATCAAATGCCCTGTAACAAGTTTAGACTTGCCTGCTAGCAAACACCCACCTATTCCTTGGGTAGGTAGAGACTACTCTAAATGCTGAGGTTTTAAAGGTGAAAAGAAAAAAGAACCAAGGGAGAAGAAATCAAGTAATTTTTGCTATTTTTGACATTTTCTTGATAAATTTGGTACTTTATTTGTTTGTTTGCTGTTGTTTTAAACATAGAATCTAATGTATCCCAGGATGGCCTCAAGTATGTAGCCCAGGATGAGCCTGGTTTTCTTTCTTTCTTTTTTTTTTTTTTTTCTTGGAGCAAAGACCTTTTAACAAATATATTTTTACAAATACACTGGAGAATCATGCAGTGCTGCCTGCAATGAATGCAATCTTGGCCACAAGTTTGCACAATCCTTTGCAACTGGACTTGTGATAGCAGAACCTATCATCTCACCTTTATTGTTTACTATGACCCCGCATTATCTTCAAAATAAAACAAACAAACAAACAAAAAAGTACATCTTTTCTTTGATATGACTTTCATTGTCAAATTACCACTGCTGGATGAACCTTTTTTCTTAGTTCTGGTTTGCCTTTTTTTTTTGTTTTGATTTTTTTGTTTTGTTGTTTTGTTTTGTTTGTTTGTTTTTTGAGACCGGGTTTTTCCTGTGTTGTAGCTCTGTAGATGCTGGCCTCAGATTCACAGAGATCCACCTGCCTCTACCTTCAGAGTGCTGGGATTAAAGGCACCACCACCACCTAGCCCCTGGTTTGCCTTTCTTAACTGTGGCAATCACCATGTCACCCACGCCAGCAGCAGGAAGTGTGTTCAGTCATCCCTTGATTCCCTTCACAGAGATGATGCACAAAGTTTGGGCTCCTGTAATGTCAACACAATTGATCACAGCTCCTACTGGAAGACTAAGGGAAATCTGGAATTTCATTCCAGAGGACCCACCACACCCTCACTCAGAAACCTTGGACACCAGAAAAGAGTCAGGAAAAAAAAAAAAATGGACCCTGATTTTCTGATCATCCTTCTTCTACCTCTGAGTACTAGGATTAGAGGCATGTGCCACCATGTCGGGCCTATGATTCTCCAGGCTTCACATCCAGGCTTCATACATGTCAGGCGATCACTCTTCCAACCTAACTGTGTACCACCTCGCTTGAATTCTAACTTGTAATGCTGTAGACTGGAAGCCCATTCAAACAGATCACAATGATTCAATAAAACAGAAGCAAGACATTAAACTAAAGTTAAAATTGGCCGGCCAGTCACCCTGTGAGTTTCTTTGTGACAAATGAGGACTTATGACTACACTGTTTGTGCCTGCAAGAAATATTCTTACTTGGGTGAGGTCAACTTTTAAAAGAAAACTCAGCAGGGAGTCCTCCTGAAATGAGAGCCTGTAAGATGAGTTATCTGGAGTGAGACATCAGCCCTCTGTTGTCTGTGTCTTCTTCCAATGAAGGTCTTCCTGGGTCACTACTACCACCCCATGATCACAGTTAGGTGACAAAGAACAAAGGAAATTAAACATGCTACCTTAAAGTTGTAAGGGACAACTAAGCAAAATTGGAGTCACTGACAGTCACACAAGTTCAGAATCCACATTTAAACTCCACTTTCCAGATTAACCCCAGAGCAAACTTAAAGTTTAAACAGCATGCAAAGTAACCCAACTTCAAATAGCACTTCGTTGAAGCATTATTTTCAAAGCAAAATATGGATGCCATTATTAACACATAGGAGGGCACACAGAAACTCAAAATACAGGTGCTCAAACATAGGGAGAGGGATCTATCACACACACACACACACACACACACACACGGCAATATCCCTATGAAACTAGGGATATGCCATCAACAACAACAAAAAGAATTTTGTTTCAACAGGCTATGGGCCAGAAAAGTAAACACCCAGGACTGGAGAGATGGGTTAGTGGTTAAGAACACTGGCTGCTCTTCCAGAGGTCCTGGATTCCGTTCCCAGCAGCCACAAGGTGGCTCACAACCATCTGTTACTCCAGTTTCAGAGGATCTGATGCCTGATGCCCTCTGCTGGCTTCTGTAGGCACCAGTCACTCAAGTGATTCATGATATACATACAGGCAAACAGACAAAATAAAACCTTCAGAAGGGAAGCCTCTCCTGGAGAGGACCCTAAGAAGAGAGGGCCTTTTGGGAGGGCAGGAGTGTTCATGGAAGACCCTCCTAAAAGTCCTGGGTTTTGCCCTTTACAATGAAAGTTACTGTGAGTTAAAGAAAAATGCCTTTCGATGCATTTTTTTTTTCCCTTCCACAACTTCTTTGCATGAATTCTTCGTAAAACTCAGTAGTTCTTCCCAGATTCCGCAGTTACACCTGTGCAACCATGAGTGTAAGAAGAGAGTGTAATCCAACACACATCTTACAGACCCTGTCCCAGAATTGGGGTGACCCCCCTCTTCTCTACCCTCTCTGTGAAGCCAAGACCTGTGCATAGGATCTGGTGCCTGCTGCTGAGCTACACCTGGCCCAATCTTAAATCCTGTTCCCAAAGCTCACGTTCTTATGCATCTTCAACTCCACTCCAACTAGGTCAATACAGCTAAAGGCTTCTGACCTCACACTATCCCAGAGGGCTAAGTATTTCTTCCAGTGTGATGTAGTATTTGTCAAGCAAGCTGGGTGGTTGTTTTGGAATTATATTATTATTTTTGGGTTTTTTGTTTTTTTGTTTTGTTTTTCAAGATAGGGGTTCTCTTTGTATTCCTGGCTGTCCTGGAACTAGCTCTGTGGACTAGGCTGGCCTAGAATTCACAGAGATTCAACTGCCTCTGTCCCCCGAGTGCTGGAATTAAAGGTGTGTGCTACTGCTGCCCAGCAATATTATATTATTGCTGTTTGCTCTTATTTTTCTGGTTTGTGTTTGGTGATTTTTCTTTTGAGACAAGGTCTCACTATGTAACCTTGGTTGGCTCAGAATCTGTTATGTAGACCAGGCAGGTCTTGAACTTACAGAGATCTGCCTGCTTCCTGTGATTAAAAGCATGGCCTGGGGTTGATTTCCGAACACAGTTTATATATAAAATTCACTTCTCTAAATGGGATAGGTCTAAACTCTCAGCACTAAGGAAGCGCCTGAACGGGAACAAGTCCTTCTGGTCCTTCCAAGATGGTGTGTAGGACAGCTGTCTCTAAATGTGCCGACTTGGATTCCTCTTGTTGTCTACCTCCACGCTCCCCAAGGGGAGGCTCATCTGTAGGTTATATCTCTGAAAGCACAGATAACCCATGCTTCCCAATCTCCCACTAATGCCTGACCAAGTTCTCAGTCACAGTGAGGCGGCTCTCCACAGCATGAATGTGAATAAGACAAAGCACCCCGATGCCTGATGGGAGTGCTGACTGTTCTAGGAAGTTCTGAGGGAGCCAAGGGACAGGGGTTATGAAACACAGCCAGAAACCAAACTGGAGAGGTTGCTTTGTTAAAGGCACAAGTGCTACAGAACGAACCCTGTTGTATTTATTTAAAAATAGCCTTGCTGTGTTAGATTAAAGTGCCGGGACTGTCACGTGAAAAGAGGGCACCCTGAGAACACCTGAGCACTAGCTATAACAGCTCAACTCTCTGAGCAAAGGACCCGTGTGCACACTGGTGAGCGCATCCCACCTAGCCACGCACCTTCTGACGTCGTTTCTCCTTCCTCTTGTCTTCTGTGTCCTGCAGCATCTTTTCTTTCCAGAGGTCAAAGAAGTAAGAGGGATCAGTGTAGAACTTCAGCCCATCCTTCTTTTCATCTCCAATGCATTCAAAGTCAGGGTGCAAAAGATCATTAGCAGTTGGGAGGTTGTCATTAAATTTAACTCTTTGGATCCTAACACCTACACGAAGCATCCAAACCACCTTATATATTATGCCCTAAACGTCCCTATTTGGAAAAATATGGAAACAAAAACAAGAGAAAATAACTCTACAACCTTTTAAAAATATTTATTTTATGTATATGAGTGTCCTGCCTTCATGCACACCAATAGAGGGAATCAGATTCCATTATAGATGGTTGTGAGCCACCATGTGGTTGCTGGGAATTGAACTTGAAACCTCTGGAAGAGGAGCAAATACTCTTTTTTTTCTTTTTCTTACACACACAAATGCTTTATTAATTAATACAACATACATAAGATATAAGGGAGTAAGAAGTTTAAATATCTTCATCGTAGCAAACAGGTAATGCTGGAAGGAGATTGCAGCCGATTGGATTCCCATGGTAGAAAGGGTGTCTTCAGAGGGAAGAGGGGTCCAGGTGTAGCAGTTTCTCAAGCCCACTCTCTTCATTCAGGAGCATGAGCGGCACTCCACTCAAGGGGAGATGTGCAATCTGGTGTTCCTCAGGCAGGTCAAAACTCTCAAAATCTAGAGGATTGAAGAGGAAGAACTTTTCTCTTTCTGGGTAGGTGTCATCAGAAGCAGGAACAGAGCCTGTTGTGTCTTAGCAGCCTTTTCGGTGGTCTTTTTCACAGTCAACGTTGGCTGTTTCTGTTTGAGGGGTCTATTGATCTTTGCTGGATTTTCTGTAACTCTGATGACAGTTCCCAAAGCCTTTCTGCTGGCTTTAGGCAAGGCTGAAGAATTGAACACTTTGCCAACTTGTGGTACTGAGACTTGCAATTTCCCATCTGAGGCTTTGACACCAGACACTAGCCAGCTTCAATCCATCCTTGAATGCCAAACGCTGCTTGGTTCTTCATTATCCTTATCAACAAAGATCAGAGTGGTCATCCTGGATTACTCCAAGACTGTGCCTGGAGCAAATACTCTTAACCATTGAGCCATTTTTCCAGCCCCATAACTCTACAGTCTTAAAAACTGAGAGCTAAATAGCTACAAATCCTCTGAAAACTCCCTGCAATTCGGTTGGACTTTAATCCCAGCACTCCAGAGGCAGAGGCAGGCAGAGCTCTGTAAATTCCAGGCCAGCCTGGTCTACAAAGTTACACAGAGAAACCTTGTCTTGAAAAATAAACAAACAAACAAACAAATCCCCTCAACTCACAAATATTCAGTTTCAATGGCTCATGTATTTAAGGAACTATTTGGTTTATTCTTACAGCAAGCTACATATAGAGGCAGCTGGGAACTGAAGGCATGAGTGTGAAGATATCACTAGACCCAAGGTAAATGATAAATGGGTGTTTATTGGGAAACACTTACACAGATAATAGTAAAGAACGGCAGGAGCGCTTCTCTGCCCCTCCTATCTGATAGGCTGACCTAAGAGAAAAAGAGAGCCTGCAAGAGAAGCCAGGCCTCATGCTTCTTCCCTCTCTCTGCTTCCATCCACCTGAAGCCACACCCAAAGGGGTGTGGCCATCTTTATAGGTTCACTGGCAAGACACCACTACAGGGAACTTCAATAACGATATGATACAAAAACCTAGTAAGTGCTCTGCTCCTGTTTGTCAATTCAGGTTTACTCAGCATCATTTGGGGAAACAAGGCAAAATGTTTGTGGTACGTGGACATGGCAGAAACACATTCATTCCCTGTGGCTATGTCAGTTTCAAGTACTGCCATGATTGCTATAGTCTAAATAATATTTCAAGTCATTATGTAAATGAATCCTTCACCATGGAACCAGTAATAACCTAGCCACCGTGAAGTCAAGGTTGTCATAGGAATCATCAGTACTGTTCAAGGGGCTAGAGAGATGGCTCAGCAGCTAAATACTCCAGCTTCTCTTCCAGAGGACCTGAGCTCAGGTCTCAGCACCCACATCAGGTGGCCAAAACTGCCTGTAACACCACCTCCCCCTTTCAGTCTCTGAGGGCTCTGCACTCTTGGGCCCATACACACAGACAGATATATAATCAAAAATAAAAATAGAATCTTTAAACAATGTTTCTATTTCTCTCAGAATAAAAATGGGGGAATTAAAATTTTTTTCTGTAATGCTTGGAATAGTCATGATGTAATGTAGACACTAAGTTCAAAATTAAATCAGGAGGGCCGGGTGATAGTGGAGCCTTCCTTTAATCCCAACACTCAAGAGGCAGAAGCAGGTGGATCTCTGAGAGTTCAAGACCAGCCTGGTCTACAGAGTGAGTTCTGGTACAGCCAGGGCTACACACACACACACACACACACACACACACACACACACAAATCCTGTCTCGAAAAACCAAACCAAAACAACAACGAAACAAAATTGAAACAGGAGATTTGCTCTTTATATCACTATTCCACTAAATTATATATGCACACAGGAGACACAAAGCCAGTTAAATACACAGACAGAAGAGCATTTATACCCAAACTAAGGAACAATAACAACAACAATCTCCCGCTCTCCCCATACACAAATTAATGGAAAAAAGAGAGTTCACACACATCTCACTTTTAAATGTGTGTGCTCTAAATGCTTGGAAAGCGCACTCATCCCAGTGAAGTTGAGGCAGGTTGCCTATCTCCTGTCAGTTTCCAGGGTGCATGCCCATTTGTCTGAGCGAATCTCTCTGTCCAGCAGAAAGAAAAGCTGACACTCCCAATTTTTCTATCATGGAGGCTAGCTCCAAACCAGACTGAAAGCCTGGGCCCTTCTGAGGAGGACCAAAGGGCCCTGCAGTAGGAATGTCAGGATGGCAACCACAGACAAAGAACACACAAGCTTCTCCATGACCATCACAGACTCAGCTGCAGCCCTGACTGGGTGAAGTGAGAACTATTGGCTTCCACCACTGTGCTTAGCAAGTGCTGGTGAAGGGAGATCTGCAGAGCAGGGACCCACAGAGCAGGGGGAATGGTGGGCAGAGGGCCAAGGCCCTCATGGAGGACAAGCGGACAGTAAGAATGAGAAAGAAAAACCAAAGAGTCTTTGTATTAACAAATATTTCATTGGGCCAGGGAATCATTTTGTTGTGTAAGTAGCACTTCTCAGACACTACACAGTAAATAGCTGAGTACAGCAGGCATGTGCACAGATCTGGGGATCTTAGGAGAAACCATGAGTACAATTTCAGTGGAATACCTGCACAGAACAATATACAAATGACAGCATCTCAAGAGAGACAAAAGCTTTTCCACCTATGACCTACACAATAATCACCCTGATCTAGGAAACAAAGCTGAGCTAAGTAAGCACTCAGTTGATTGGATGGGTGAGTCTTCTTGTCTTTAATCCTAGCACTTGGGAGGCAGAGACAGGCAGATCTCTCTTAGTTTGAGATCAGCCTGGTCTACAGAGAGAGTTCCAGGACAGGTTCCAAACATATATATGTATATATGGGTATGCAGGAAGTCTTGCTTCTTTCCTGGAAAGAGATTTTAACCAGGTTTCAAGATAAAAGAGTGCCTTTCCCCTTCTCACCTCACCAAGTTTTCCCTGCCTCATCTTGCCTTAGTAGGAATAGGATCCCTGGGGCTTCTGCCATCTGTGACCAAAGGATACTCAATTGTACCACCTTGCTAAGTCCAACAGACAGAATAAACTGCTTTCAAAATGCTATCATTAACAAAAATCATCGAGGGGACAACGAGATGAATTGGTAGGCAAAGGTACTTACTGCTCAGCCTAAGGACCTGAGTTCGATCCCCTTGACCCAGGTGGTAGAAGGAGTGACTCAGCTTCTTCAAGTTATCTTCTGACCTCTGTGCATACACTAGTATGCATTTGATAATACATACACACACAGGATTACGTGGATAGATGAATACCTGCCAACTTTTTATTACCTGGAAAAATTAGCCCAAACAGAACACAACTAAAATGAACGAGGTTCTATTAGCCATGCCTATCCTCGGTCCCTGGGTTCTCTGAATATGACAGCCATTATCTTCATCAGAGAAACTACAACTACTTGCCAGAGCCCCTCAAGATTGGGCCTATTTACTGTTGAGTTTCCCTCATAGAAACAGACATACATATGGGCAAGGCTGCCGACCCTCATTTGCTATCTCAAAAGGGGTGTACCTTTTAGCTAGCAATGTGCAATTCTGCCTTGTCTGAGAGCCCGTGGCCCTGGGAAGGACCACAGTGTATAGACTATGGAAGCGTAATAGAATCAGGGGAACTCCATCCGTGCAAGGGAAAACTCTGGCTGGATCTCAGGGGCTCGCTGCATAGCAGTCTTCCCAAGAAGAAAGTGACACAGTGGCTCACAGTGAGTTCCAGGCCAGCCTAAGACATACAGTAGAAAACCTGTCTCAAAAAGCAAAAACAAGCTGGGTAGTGGTGGCACACTACTTTAATTCTAGCACTCGGGAGGCAGAAGCAGGTGGATCTCTGTGAGTTCAAGGCCAGCCTGGCCTACAGAATGAGTTCCAGGACAGCCAGTGCTGCACAGTGAAACCTGTCTAAAAAACAAACAAATAAACAAAAAACCAACCAAACAAAAAACAACCCTTCCCCCCCCAAAAAAAACCCCACAATTTCATTTATTTATTTAGAGACAGGGTTTCCCGGAACTTGCTTTGTATCAGCCTGGCCTCGAACTCACGGGCTCACAGAGATCTGCCTCCCTCTGTCTTGAGTGCTGGGATTAAAAAAACGTGCACCACCACTGGGCTAAGTGTGTACATTTTTCCTTAAGGCTATCCCCTAGGAACTGTTGCTAGTTCAAGTGGAGACATTCTGTAAGTACAAAAATGTATACAAAGTAGTGGAAATTTAGGGCAGTAAGAGGGATTAAGGGCTAGGGAGGGGGATTGGTGGATCGTTTGCTGTGCAAGCTTGAGGATCTGAGTTCGGATCACCAGCACGCATGTAAAAGTCAGGCGTGGTGAGCATCTGTAGCCCCAGAGCTGGGAAGAATGGAGTAGGCAGATTCCAAGGGCTGCTTGATAGTCTGTCTAACCAGCTTGGTGAGCTAAAGGTTCAGTAAAGAGATCCTGTCTTGGGCTGGAAAGATGGCTCTGAACCCTACTGAAGCACGATGCGGGGAAGAGAGCATGCGCACCTAGTGAAGTAAGGATGGTCCTCTGTGATCCCTTGAGGGGAGGGACTCTGGGGCTCCGGGGAGGGCTGTGTGGGCGGAGGTGTATGCAGGCGGGGACAGGCAAGCGCTGCGTCTCCACGCACAGCCATTCGGAGCCGCCACTGCGGAGCTCCAGCCCTGTTCCCTGCGCATCCGCCCGGAGTCCCTCAGCATCCACGCTGCGCCATGGCCAAGGCCACCGATGTCTGGTCCGACCTCGGCCTCGTCTTCTGGCTCGCCTGCCTCCTGCCTTTGGGTCCAGCGAGGGTGGCTGCAGGTAAGCCAGATCCTGCCTGGATCTGTCCAGTGCTATCCGGAACCTGAGCTACCGAGATGACTCGGTGTGCCCTACCCCTGCTGGACACCCCTCTGCCCAGAAGTCACCCAGCACTAGGGGTGTCTCCCTGCTCCCCTTCGATGCCTGCCTCCAGCACTCTGCCCTGGGGAAGCACATCCATACCGATGATTGGGACTGATACTAGGGGAAGGACAAGGAGCATGGAAGCAAGAAGGGAACCCCGGGTGGGCTGGGAGAGGTCATCGCGCCTCAGCCACCCCCAGGGAGAACCGCCCCCTTTGTCTGCATGGGGCAGTGCTTTTGCTTTAAGATGTCGCCTTTTTCTAGAGGTTTCCACCGATGATTACATTGGCTTAGGGGCCGCGCAGGTACTAGTCTGCAGCCGAGGAGGCCAGTCTGCCATTTCCTCCCTGGGAATGATTTTTTTTTAAATGGGACTTTCAGTCGACAGATTCTTCCCCAGGCTCACCAGGACCCATCTCTCCGCGATGAAAAGACCAACATCAATCAACCTTCCCACCCCATTTTAGGAGTAACAAACAACCCAGATTCGAGAATTGTCAGAGATCGGGGGAGGGGGGGCGTTGTGAGCAGCTGGGGGGGGGGAACCTCACATCATTCTTCACAGCACATCCGCCCATTAAAAGAGAGGTGGGGGAAGAGGGAGAACGGCAGAGCCATGAAGTAAATTAAAAATAAAAAACAACCTGTGTTTTTTTGCATGCATCAGAGGATTTTGTGGGAATTTTGCATGTATAAAATCACCTGCACCCTCCTCCACTCCTGGAAATTCAACATACAATTCATGTAGAAATGGACACCCTGATTTATTGGGTTATATGTGTCTAAAAGTTATGTGATTTACAAGAAATATACAACTAAATATCTGCCTGTCCATCCGTCTGTCATCCATCCATCCATCCATTCCCCCATCCACCCATCCACCCATCCACCCATCCACCCATCCACCCATCCACCCATCCACCCATCCATCCATCTCAAGGCAGGATTTCTCTGTATAGCCCTGGCTGTCCTGGAAGTCACTCTGTACCCAGCCTGACCTCAAATTCAGAGATCTTCCTACCATAGGCTTCCCAGTGCTGGGATTAAGGCATGTGCCATCATATCAGGTAATATTTATTTTGAGATGAGGTTTTCATTAATTGCCCAGGCTGGCCTCTAACTTGCACCCCCTTACCCAGTGCTGGAGTAGTAAGTATGAGTCACCACTCTAGTCTCTCTCTCTCTCTTATACACACACACACACACACACACACACTCTCTCTCTCTCTCTCTCTCTCTCTCTCTCTCTCTCTCTTACACTAAAAAACATTTTTCCAGTTGGATCTTATGTAGCCCAGGCTGGCCTAGAACTCCTGACTTCACCTCCCAGCACTTGGGAGGCAGAGGCAGGTTGATTTTTGGGTTATTTAGATTGTCACAGGTATGTTTGACAAGTATTTTTGGCCTACATATGTTATGGGAAAAGGCCACAGTAGTCATTTTCTAGTATGTTCCAGGCCTCACATGTATCATGGGAAAACACTGAAGCCCTGGAAAGCTGGTAGGGAACTGGGGCCATCATGCTCTTGAGGAAGTTGCCCCTTCCTTCTGTCTTGGCACTTTCATTCCTATGTCGCTTGCGTGAACTTGGGGGTACCCCCAAATCCTTGCCTTGCTGGCTGGCTGTTCTCTGTATTCCCAGGTTCCATATTCACCAAAGCTCCCAAACCTGAAAGATGAATTTGAATGAGCAGGGTCACATGGGGTGCACTGAGCCTGGTTCCTCCAGCCACACTTAGCAAAAGCCTTCACTGTCCACCTCAGCCTGGATACCCTGAACTCTTCTCAAAAGCCCAGAGGAAGAAGGAGATTGCCTTGACCCAATGAAAGGAGTCCAGGGTCTCATGTGGCCTGGGAGGCTGGTCTCAAACTGATACAGCCAAAGATAACCTTGAACTTCTACTTCTAATATTCCTGCTTCCACCCCCAGAGCTTTGGGGCTTACAGGTGTGTGCCCCCACACTCAGTATGATGAGGTACCGGGGACAGATCTGAGGCATCATGGATGTTAGGTGGTTACTTTATTAACTGAGTCCCGGCTTCTAGTTTTTTGTTGTTTCTGTTTTGGGTGTTTTCATTGTTGCTGGTATTTTGTTCTGTTTTGAGGCAGGATCTCATTATGTAGCCCCAAATGGCCTGGAATTCATTTATGTAGACCAAGCCAGCCTTGAACTCACAGAGATCTGCATCCCTCTGCCTCTCAAGTGCAATGGAGACATGCTGCACCACCATGCCTGGTGCAGCTTCTGTTTTTAATCTTTTTAATTTTTAAATTTATTTTTATTTATGTGTGTGCACATTTATCAGCGTGAGTGTATGCACACATGTGTTTGAGTGCCCGTAGAGGACTAGAAGAGGGCATAGGATCCTCAGGTTCTGGATGCTGTTGTGAGCTGTCTGTAGTAGATGATGGGAACTTAATTCAGGTCCTATGCAAGAACAGCAAGGGCTCTTAACCACTGACCCATCTCTCTAGCCCAGCTTCCGGTTTTGAAAAGACCATTGTGGTCTCCTCCAGGCCGAGCTAGTGGGAGTGCCTATGAGCTGGGCAACCATTTGCAACAACGTCAGTGGGTCCTCCTTCTTCCCTGCTCCAGCCAGCTGCCCCCTGATTCCATTTCCATGGCAACCTATCTGCGTCAGCCCGATCTCACTGCAGATGCAGGATGGCAATTAACATGCAGCTCAGTGTCCCTGCCACCTCAGAGCCTCGTTCTGGTCCTTGTTCCTCCACTTGAGTGGGAGGAAGGAGGGGCTGGGTGGTGAAGGGGGTGGGGGGAGACAGATAAGAGCCCTTGAGGAAAGGGATATGCTGCCTGCTGACTAGAGGGAGGGCAAATAGCCCCGGGGGGATAGCAAATGTAGCTCTTTTTCTTTTGTATTATGTACTTGCCTAGGTGGTATGATAAAACAGCTGGAGATGTGGCTGTATAGATGCCTCAGAGGGTAAAAGCACTTGCTGCTAACGTTGAAGACTTGAATTTGATTCCTGGAACCCATATATCAGATGGAGAAAACTGACCCCTGCTACATGCCATTGTGCATACATGTGCACACATATGTTTGCCCTCCAAAGATGAATAAATAAGTGTTCAAAAACAGAGGCCATCATATCAGGGACCTTTTAGCAGCAGGAGCCATGGCAGCCAGTCTCACTGCATATACTGTCAGGTAGCTCTCTGTGAGTTTGAAGCCAGACTGGTCTACATAGAGAATGCCAGGACAGCCAGGACTCCATACAGAGCCTCAAAACTAAACTAAATTCCACCATGTTGACCATATTAGCCCTCAAACCCATGGTATCTTGGATAGAAGTCATGGCCCATGCCTTTAGCATCTTGACTCAAACAGCTTTATAACTCAACAAATGGATTTGAAGAAAAGGGATTCATAATAGGAACATGGGGGCAGAGCAACAGAAAAGACTGAAGCCAAAGTCCCCAGTTGGGACTGGGAACACTGTGAGTGGCGCATTGGCAGATGGACTCCTCTCCTGGTTCTGCTGAAGACTCTGGCAGGTATCCTGTGAACTCACTCTGAGGAGGAACACTGTCTGTGCTAGGTAACCCCAGCACCTGTGAGAGTGGGACACACCGAGGGGCTCAGTCAGTCACCCCCAGGGGCCACATCTTCCTTTACAGCTAATCACATGACTCAGAAGTACACTGAACGTGTGTGTGTGTGTGTGTGTGTGTGTGTGTGTGTGTGTGTGTGTGCGCGCGCGCGCGCGCCTGTGCATGGGTATACACATGGTGCATGTGCATTCATGTGCATGCTCCTGTATGTGGAGGGGAGAGGTGACCTAGGACGTCTTCTTCAGCTTCTGCCCACCTGTGGCACTGCCTCATACTGGCCACTAAGAGCATCTGGTTGTGATCAAACACTTGACTTTTTTGCTAATGTGACTTTGAGGCCCAATTCTTTCTTTTAAATAAATTCAAACAATCACAGTAGACTCTGGAGCCCGCTGACTCCATTAGATTGACTGGCTCACAAGCCCCAGAGATCCTCCTGTCCCTGTCACCCCAGTCCAGAGACAGGTGTACCTCATCATGCCTGGCTCTTTTACATGGGTCTGGGGGATTGAACCCAGGTCTTCAGGCCTATGCAGCAAGTACTCTTATCCACAGAGCCATGTCTCCAGCTCCTTACTACATGGTAGGCCTTTTGCTTGTAAAATACAGAAGCAGATGATCTTTGTCCTCAAGAAATTCAAAGTATACTGGGAGAGGCAAAGCGACAGTAGTGTGCCCAACCTGTCAGGAGAGCACTGAGGGGTCAAGGCACAGGAGAGCTTCCTAAAACTTACTATGGGACAGAAGGTAGGACAGACATTCTTTTTATTTCTAGGTTTGATTTCTTTTCAGTGGAGTGTTTGCATACCCAGGGATCAAACTCAGGTCATCAGGCTTGGCAGTGAGTGCCATTGCCCTCTGGTCCAGCATATACAAAAGCCCTAAAGTCAGAAGGACCAAAGCATCCTGGGAACTGGAAATGTTTTATGTTTTCCACAAGGTCTTACTATTTAGCCCTGGCTGGCCTAGAATTAACTATGTAGACCAGGCTGGCCTTGAACTCACAAAGATCTACTTGCTTCAGCCTCCTGAGTACTGGGATCAAAGTTGTGCGCCACTGGGGGCCTCCTGGAACTGAAAGAATTAATTAAAGTGGCTCATTGCCAGGTGGAAGTTTTCTAGATGTTAATCTACACCCCAAAAGGAAATCCCACGATTCATTAGATCCAATGCTAAAAGCAAGGAGAGGTAGGACATAGATCTGGGCCAGGAGCAGAAATCCAGATGACCACATGTGGGATCCCTGGAAATGGAGCAGAGTAGATGAGTGGCTGGTGTTTGGGACAGCTGGCTTTATTTTTTTAAGCAGACTTTTCTAAAGCACAGGCTGGCTACAAATTCACTATGTAGCTGAGGATGGCCTTGAACTTTTGGACCTCCTGTTTCCACCTCCAGAGTACTAGGGTTATTGGTGTTTGTCACCGTCATTCATGGAATGGGAGGGATGGAACCAGAGCTTCATTCACTGGCTCCCCCCTCCCCCAACAAGAAGTGAAAAGAGCAAAACTTGAGAGGGACTCAACCACCCATGGCAAATAGAGCCTTGAGCTAAAAGAGATACTTTGTGTGCCTGCAGTAGATTGAAGTAGATTGACCAACCGCTACATTGTTGTTAAACACTGGGGGTGTGGGTGCAGTGACTGAGAAACAGAATGCTTAGTTTAAGTATATGTAAGCAGTCACAATAGGTTAATTTACACTTAGTTTCATGTGGTTACAGTGCAGACACCACTTGCCTTATCGCCTAGGAAGGCTTGAGCCTCCAACAGGGACTTTGGCTGGGAGAGTCTTGGGTAAAATGAGTAGAGTCAAGCTGGGTGTGGTGGCATGTCCTTGTAATAGGAGCACTCTAGAGGGGGAGGCAGGAAGATTGCCACAAATTTAGGACCAGTCTGGATTATGTAGGCCTGCCTCTGCCTCCTGAATGATGGGATTAAAGTCCTGCACCACCACTGCCCAGCTCTGTTCTGTTTCTTTAGCTGGAGTCTCACTATATAGCCCAAACTGGTGTTGAACACAGATATTGTGTATCTCTGGGTGGACTCAAACTTTCATTCCTCTTGCCTCAGCCTCCCTAGTGCTGGGATTACTGACATATCCACCAATCTTAGTTCCTCCTATTGTGCCTGGTTTAAAGTTCACCGCAATTGTATGTATGAATGAGTGAGTAGATGAAGAAACAAGGAGAAAACACAGGGAATATTGGGTCTGGTGCTGTCTTTGATTTGATTTCAGACATCAAGTGTGGGTCTTAGTAAGGATCCCCTGTAAATAAATAGGGACATTCTGTGGTGCTACCTTTATTGGGAGGGGCACAGAGGAAGACTTGGGGGGGGGTGGCTTTTTTCATTGACCTGGGAATCAAACTCATATCATCAGTGTGATGAACCACCTCACTGGCTCCACTGTTATAGTTCATGATTGGAATGGCAGCTGAAGGGGCTCCTCATTGCCTTCCTGAAACCTGGCCTGCATCTGTCTCCTAGGTCTCTATAATCTTAGTCTTACTACTGATGGTCCTGCAACCATTGGCACAGAAGTGACCATCTCAGCCAGCCTAGTGGTCAAGGACAATGGCAGCCTGTCTCTGCCTGTGGACACCCACCTCTACCGTTTTCACTGGATCCACACACCGATGGTACTCACTGCCAAGACTGAGAAGAATCTAACCTCAACCATCCACGTGGTGGGCAATGTGCCTGGGGACTTCCCAGTCACTGTCTGGGTCACTGCTGTCGACTGCTGGATGTGCAAGCCGTTAGCCAGGAGTGCCCTGGTCCTCCCCATCAAAGGTGAGGATCTCTGAGGGCCTTTCTTTCATGGTGTACAAGTGCTTCACCACTGTGACCACCAGGCCTGCTTTCAAGTCTTGTGCACGTGTGTTTACATGTATATGTTCGTGTGTGTGTGCGCGCATGTGTGTGAGAGAGAACATCTCTGGCATTGTTCTTCACATTGCATCCATATACCCCCTTTTTTGAGGCAGGATCTCTCATCACAAATTAGAAAGGCTGTCAACACTGGGATTATGTAGTTGGCATTTTCTTTGGGTTGGTAACTAGTTCCCAAATAAAGACACTTATTATTAATTATGAATGCTTAGCCTTGCTTAGGCTTCTCCCATTAGTGCTTTTAACTTAATTTAACCTGTTTCCATTTGTTTACATTTTGCCTTGGGGCTTTTTACCTTTCATTCTGTATGTCCTATTTTCCTGCTTCCTCCATGTCTGGCTGGTTGGCCCCTGGTGTCTCCGTGTGTTGTCTCCTTTTCTTTCTAGAGCCTAAATTCCCCCTCCTCCTACTCTCCCTGCCTGGAAGTCTCACCTATTCCATCTTCCTCTATACTTGCTCTTCAACTTTTTATTAGACCAGTCAGATGCCTAGGCGGGCAGGGTAAAACAGCAGCATATTTTTAAATGATTAAGCAAATGCAACACATCTTTACATAGTTAAGCAAATATTCTGCAACAGGATTACAAACATAATCCACCATCATGCCCAGCTTTTTTTTTTTTTTTTTTTTTTTGAAAAAAAAATGTGGGTTTGGGGGATCAAATTTAGGTTTTCAAGCTTTCAAAGCAAGCACTTAGTTGACTGAGCTGTCTCCCCTGCTACCACACTCTTGGTGCACAGAAAAATATCCAGCCTTGATAACTGGCACTAGTCAAACCAATGCAAATTATAAGCAAAGATTCTTTCTTGGTTGTTCATTAAATTAAAAAGAATCAGAAAACAGTGCCAGCCTAAGGACCTACTCAATGGGAAGAGAGAATCCACTCTTGCAAGTTACCCTCAGACCATGATATCCATATCATGGCACAGGCGTGCACACACACACACACACACACACACACAGACACACACACACACACTGAGTAAATAGATAAATAAATGAAATTAAAACACCTTTAATCCAAGCACTCAGGAAGCAGAGGCAAGTGGATCCCTGTGAGTTGGAGGCTAGCTTGATCTATAAAGTGAGTTCCAGGGCAGCCAGCACTGTTACAAAGAGAAACCCTGTCTCGAAAAAAATAAAAAGTCAAAATTAAAAAACAAGAAAGAAATAAAAAGAAAAGGGACTGGAGAGTTGGCTCAATGATTAAGGGTGTTTGTTGCTCTTGAAGACAACTCTGATTCAATTTCCAGCCCCGATATGGCAGCTCACAAATGTCTGTAACTCTAGCCCAACATGCTCCAATGCCCTTTCCTGACCTCCTAAAGCACTAGGCACATACACTCATACACACAAAATGATTTAAAAATAAAATAATCACAGACTAGGGAAATGGCTGGGCAGTTTAGAGGACTGGCTGCTCTGGCAGAGGTCAGAGTTCTGCTCCCAGCACCCATCTGGGGCTCACAGTCAGAAATGAATTTGCCTTCAGGAAATGAGCCTTCATTTAGGCAATGCTTTGTGTACAAGATAATGATAATAGAAATAGAAAAAGATTTAAACAAATGAAACCCACAACCCTTAGGGGACTGGCTGAAGACACTGAAGTAATTTATGTGCCTTTTTTCCCTCCGGGAGTTGGGGGAGGGAAAAAGTTTACTGGAGATCTCAAGCTGGTTTTGAACTCAAGAAGATCCTCCTGCCTCAGCCTCCCAAGTGCTAAGACTACAGGCATGTGCTGTGACACACAACTAACACATGTAAGTATTTTAAACATTTATTTACTTACATTTATTTATTTAGTGAGAGCGCACAGGTATGTGGGTACCTGTGCCATGATGTCCATGTGAAGTCAGAGGACAACTTATAGGAGTTGACTTTTTCCTTTCTACTCTGGGACCTGGGGATTGAACTCAGACCTTAGACTTGATGGTAGGTGCCTTTACTTATTGAGATGGCATAGCCCCAACTTGTGTAATTATTAATCATGACCTTTTTAGTGAGTCTATAATGTCCTGAGTGGAAATGCCCATGTTTGTAAAATTATATAGAAAGTAATACAAGCATAGAATTATGTAACCAAGCCCATAAACTCTGCTAATATAAATGCACACAGTTGCCACAGAGGTCAGAAGAGGGCACCAGATACCCCAACGTTCCAGCTACAGATACCCCATGAATCCATTGCAGATGATGGGATCTGCACTCTGATCTTCATGACAGAGCACCAAGTGCTCTTATCCACTGAGCCATTTCTCCAGCTCTGTCCCTCACTGTTTTTGGCATTGGGGATGGAACTCAGAGCCTCCTGTGTGTTAGGCAATTGCCTCACTTCTGAGCCACATCTCCAGTCCCTTCTATATCCTTTAAATCATCTCCAGATGCCTTAGAGTGTCTGATACAATGTAAACTCAATGTAAATGGCTGTTATGCTGTATTTCCTAGAGGATATTAACAACAGCAAAAATAGTCTACATGTGTTTAGTTCTGATGTAAATTTGTTTTGAGACAGGGTCTCATGTAGCCCAGGCTGACCTCCAATTCACTGTGTAGCCAAGGATGGCTTTGAACTCTTGATCCTCCTGCCCCAGCCTCTCAGGTACTGAAATTGCAAGCGTGGGCACCATGCTCTGCTGTAGCCCATGCCTTTCTTCCTGGTGGGTGTCCCCTTTGCCAGGAAGAGTGGAGTCACACTGCAGGGGAGGTGTGGGCAGGGACACAGGTTGAGCATCTAACATGTGCTGTGGGTCGCCCCCAGCAGGGGGTGACTGGGATGTCTCTGTGTTGAAGAACCTATGGGGTCCCCAACACTACACCTAATTCTGACCAGCAGGAGGAGTCTGAGCCAGGGAGTGGCTGCCTTGCTCAGGCTCTCCTTGCCTTGTGCCTCTGTGGGCTCATTCTCCCTTTGTCTTTCTCAGAGTCCCTTGTGGGAAACCTAGTCATCACCCAAAACTCTTCCGTGTCTTGGCCAAACTCCTACATCACCAAGAGAAGCCTTAGATTCTCCTTTCTCCTCCATGACCCAAGCGACTTCTTCAAGTCTGCTTCCTTCTTCTACAGATGGGACTTCGGAGATGGGTATGCGTCCTCCTCCCCCCAAGTTCTCACTATGTAACCTTGATTGCCCTGGAACTCATTATACAGACCAGGGTAGTCTCAAATGCAGAGATACACCTGCTTCTGCCTCTTTGGGATTAAAAGTGTGGGCTATCATGACCAGCTATTTGCTTAAAAAAAAAAAAAAAATCCTATCAGGTGGTGGTGGCACATATCTTCAGTCCCAGCACTCAGGAGGCAGAGGCAGAGGCAAAGGCAGGTGGATCCCTGTAAGTTCGAGGCCAGCATGGTCTACAAAGAGAGTTCCAGGACAGCCAGAGCTATGCAGAAATATTTTCCTTTTTCTGTTTGTCTCTGTGTGTGAAGTTCAGAGAAGGATAGCTTGTGGGAGTTAGTTTTCTTTTCCTACCACATGAATCCTGGGGAGCCAATCAAACTCAGGCCATTAGACTTGGTAGCGAGCACCTTTGCCCACTGAGCCATATTTGTAGTTGTAATTGTTCTTGGATTTTTTTTTAAAGGTTTGTTTTTATTTTTCTTACTCATGTGAATGTGTGTTCACGTCTGTGCCTGGACATGAGTGCCAGGTGCTCATGGAGGCCACAGGAGGGTGACAGATCCTGCAGGGTTGGAGTTATAGGTGGCTATGAGCTGTCCAACAAGGATTCCTGGAACCAACTGAACTCAGGTCTTTTGCAAATGCGTGGTCTTAACCACTGAGAAATGTTTTCAGCCCTAAGAAAGAATGAGAGCCTGGTATGGTGGCACAGGCTTTAATTCCAGCACTCAGGAGGTATGGGCAGGAGGATCAGGACATGAAGGCCAGCCTGGGCTACAGAGCAAGTCCAAGGCTAGCCTTGGCTCATATGACTCCACTCCAAAAGACAAAAACAAACAGAAATGTAGAAAGCTAGAGCCAACAAATTCAAATTTAAAAGCTATGGGTTTTTGTGTGCTTTGATTTTTGAGACAAAGCTTGTCTGTGTAGCCCAGGCTGGCCTTGAGTTTAAGATTCCACCTTAGCTACAGGTGTTCCCATTATGCTTTGCTGGATTCTCTTCTGAATTCCTGGAAGGGGAAAAATCATGTCCAAGTCCCTTCTCCTTGTCATTATATAGGACCTTGCTGATAACTGACAACCCTGTGGCCTATTACAACTATTCAAGTGTTGGAACCTTCGCGATGAACGTCAGGGTGGTGGCAGAATGGGAGCAGACAAAGCCGGGTGCCACAAAGGGCATTGTGCAGAAGAGTGGCGACTTCTCAGCTTCCTTAAGGCTTCGGGGTAGGTTCCCATCCAGATTGGCTGTACCCAACGAGCCCAGACAACACTCCTTCCACATGCACACGATTCCGGGCCAACATCTTGGAGCCATCTCCTCTGTTAATGTCTGCTTGAGAGGGTCCACCCAAGGCCACAGACAGAGTCACACAGCCACTCTGTAGCAGAGCTGGCATTTGAGCTCAGACCATCCTGCCCCAGAGCCTGAGCTTGACCAGACACCTACTGCACAGGAGCTGGTCCTCGATGCTCCTTGCTCTCTGGTGGTTATGGTTTCAGATCAAAGCTGGCTGTGAAGGGTGGCAAACCTCAGTTTTCAGAGATCTCTTTGTGTGTATATGTGGGGGTGAGGGTTTGTGCATGATGTACATGTGCACCTGAGTCCGTGTGTGTGTGTGTGTGTGTGTGTGTGTGTGTGTGTGTGTGTGTGTGTGCACGCATGTGCATTTGCATGGGGAGGTCAGTGGAAAACCTTGAGTTTTCAGATGTCAATTCACCTTTTTAAGATTAGTCGTTTTTTGACAGTGTGGTTCTGGCTGGCCTGGAACTCACAGAGATCAGTCAGCCTATCTTTTCCTCCAAGTGTTAGGATAAAAGGAGTGAGCCACCATGCCTGGCTCAACAACCTTCTTTTGATACACTGGCCTGGAGCTTACCTAGTACATTAGACTGGCTAGCCAGTGACTCCATATGTCCACTGCCCCAGCTCTGGGCTTTCAAGCAGGTGTCACTGGACCCAACATTTTTTTTTTCAGGTGCTGAGGGTGGTATTCAGTTTTACACTTTACTGACTGTTCTGTTTTGGTCTCTGTTGCTGTGATGAAACACTCTGACATGCCAGGTGATGGTTGCACATGCCTTTACTCTCAGCACTTGGGAGGCAGAGGCAGTGGATCTTTGAGCTCAAGGTCAGCCTGCTCTCCAGAGTGAGTTCTGGGATAGCCAGGGCCACACAGACAAACCCTGTCTCAAAAACAAACAAAAGAAACAACAACAACCCTCTCTCCCATTCTGACTAAAAGCAACTCAGGGGAGGAAAAGGTTTATTTGGATTATACTCCAGGTCATAGTCCATCACTGAGGGAAGTCAGGGCAAGAACTCAAGGCAGGAGCCTGAAGGCGCACCTGCTTGCCATTCCACAAAATATTACCCCCAAGGGAACTTATGTCAAGGAAGTACGGCAGAGACTGTGGAGGACTGCTGCATGGCAGCTCATGCTCCGCTAGCTTTCTTAAACAGCCCAGGACCACCTGCCTAGAGAATGGTGCTGCCCACTGTGGACACAGAGATATCCACAGGCAAGTCTGACCTGGACCATCCCTCAATTGAGACTCCTTTCTCAGATGACTCTAGGCTGTGTTAGGTTGACAAAGTTAACTAACGAGGACATCAGTGAACTGTCTCTCCAGCCCTTGGAATTTCCTTGCCTCTGACAATGGCTGGTGCTTTTCTTCTGGCTTAGTCAATGGCTTAGTAACAGTGGGTAAGAGAGTGGGTGAGAAACAAGGACATAGAGGTGGCCTTGCAACCTAAAGGGCTGTGCAGCATGCGCTAATCATTAGCCACCGGGTCTGATGGGTTGCTCCTTCCTTACAGAGGCCCTTCAAGGCATCCAGATTTCAGGGCCTACCCTACTGCAGACATTCCAAAAGTTGACAATGACCTTAAACTTCCTTGGAAGGTGAGTAAACCCCTGGAGTGCTATGGGTGTTCTGTGGCCTCTTTACACTGCCAGTGACTCGATAGATCATGCTCTGTCCCTTGAATAGCTTGGGTTTCGTGGGAGGATGTTACTGCTCTGTCCCGTGGCTATGAACTGGAGAAGAACTGTGAGCTCTTTTGTATTTTTGAGTTCTTGCAACCGGAATGTTTGATGTTGAGATGCATTAGTTAATTTTTTTTTCCTTGCTGTGACAAAATACCCAGTGAAAGCAACCTCAGGAAAGAAGGGTTTGTTTGAGCTCACATCATGGAGGTGGGGTGAGGGCATAGCAGAGGGATCTTTGGGCAACTGGTCATATGACATCCACAGTCAGGAAGCAGAGAGTGACGAATGTCAGTGCTCAGCCTGCTTTCCCCTTTTTATTTATTCAGGGCTGTAACCCATTGAATGGTGCCACCAAATATTACCACCTTAATTAACTTAACCTAGAAGCCCTGTCACAGACATGCCCAGAGGTTTGGCTCCATGGTGATTCTAAGTCCTATTAAAGATGAACCATCACATGGACCAGGGCAGCCTGGTATCCTGTTGGCCTTGGTCAGGCTCCTGTTCCTTAAGTCACTTCTGAAAACGTGTATCTGCTGTTCTGTAGCCCTCCTCTGCAGGTGTGCTGGGGCCTCAAGCCACAATGTCTCCCAGTGGAGGACAGAGAGTGCCACCCTGTGTTGGTGACCAGCACATCTTTTAACGTGACCCACGTCTTCCAGGACCCTGGGGACTATTGCTTCATCTTCCGTGCTGAGAATGCCATCAGCAGAGCTCACCAGTACCACAGGATTCAGGTGTGGCCCTCCAGTAAGTGACACCTTGCCTTCTGCTGCATCAAAACCCTGCCACCACCTCTGGTGACCAGCCGATCACTTGGTGGCTGAACCTACCCAGGTCATCAAGAATTGACTCTACCAGCACTAAGGTCATGAGTAGTTCCCTTGGGTAAAGAAACAGCCCACATTTCAATGACCAAATGCTAAAACCACCACCCCACCCCCACACTCTGCCAACATCATCATTTCCAGACTCCACTGACAATCAATACTACCAATCTCAGCACCAATTCAAACTCCACCATTATCCTGAACACCTTGCCAACTTTAGTACCAATAACAAAGTCCACCAATACCATCAATCACACTCTACCACCTCAGTCCTGCCACCAACTCTACCAACACCATCTCTAGCACTCTGCCAACTTCTGCACCAACACCAGGATCATCCTCAACACTACCAATGTCTAGGCACCACTGACAAACTCTACCAATGCCATCACACTCTACTGGCCTCTAAGCCACCACCAAACTCCGTCAATACCTCCAACAACTCTCTACCAACACCAGTGCCACCACCAAATTCCATCATACTATCCCTAACATTCTACCAACTTCATCATCCCCACTAAATATTATTTACCAAATCTATGCACCCCAGCATCATCACCACCACCAAATTCTGCCAACCTAGTAACATAGCCCCCATCAACTCCACCAACATCTCCATGAGCATCAACATTATTAAACAGTAACAATGAAGTCAGCTCCCACGTGCTCACTGCCATCATCGTTACTGCCCCCTCTATTCTCTGGTCTCTTCCTGAACCCCAAGAACTCTACCCCAATCCAGACCCCGGATGACCTCATGGGTCTCACTGGGTCCCTTGGGCTCTGCTGGCTCCAACATGCTCTGGTGAGTGTCCAGAACCCCATGAATTCCGTAGAGAAGACACGAGTCCAGGGTTGGGGAGGTGGCTCAGTGGGTAAAATGCTTGCTGTGCAAGCACAAGGACCTGAGTCCTGGTCCCCAGGACCCATTAAAGCAGGATGCAGCAACCTGTGTCTGTAACCCCAGTACTAGGGGCAGGGATACAGAGACAGGAGAGTTCCCAGAACTCCCTGGCAAGCCACTCTAGCCAAATTGGTGAGCTCTGAGTTCAGTTAAGAGACCCTGTCTTAAAAAAAAAAAAAGTAAGGTAGAAGCTGGGTGTGATGGTGCATACCTACGATTTTAGTGTTTGGGATGCAGAAGCGGGCAGAGCTTTGTGAGTTCAAAGCTAGCCTAGTTTATATAGAAATTCTAGGCCAGCCAGGGCTACCAAATGGGACCCTGCCTCAAACAAACAACCCAAAATAAAAATGGGCCCACAAGATGGCTCAGTGGGTAAAGGTGCTTGGCATTAGGCCTGACAGTCTGAGTTCTAGCCCCAGGAGGGCCATGGTAGATGGAGTAAACTACCTCTACAAAGTTGTCCTCTGACCTACACACACACATAAATAAATAATAAATAAGTACAAATTCAAGAAATAAATCCAACAAAGCAAACAGAAACTCTAAAAAACAAGGTAGAGTGTACAGAGTGGTAGGGGAAGGTACATGATGCCAACCTCTGGCCTCCAAAGGGAAGTGTACCTGCACGCGCACTCATACATACCACCTTTCCTTGGGAAGCAGCCTCATGACCCTGAAGGGAGAGTGACCGACTGCTGACCCAGTACAATCATACCCCTCGCTTTCTTCATCACTCTCCATGAGCATCACACCGGCATGGGCAGAGCTAGGATTTGAACTCATGACCACCTAACCACAAACGCTGACCTCTTTCTATTCCACCATTCTTTTCCTGGCAAGAGGCTTTGTGGGTGAGGCCAGATTTGCCAGATGGTGGGAAGCTGAGGCAAAGACACGGCACTGCTCAGAAGGGGTCTACATCATTGACAACCAAATTCCTGACTAAACAACTGGCATTGTTTTGAGAGAAAGGATTCTGAGAGTTCATTTCATAGCTGCTTGGCTCCATGAACGTTGGCAAAATATGGTCACTGAGCTGGAGATATGGCTTAGTGGTTAAGAGCATTGACTGCTCTTCCAGAAGACCAGGGTTCCAATCCCAGCACCCACATGGCAGTTTAAAACTGTCTGTAGGTCCATTTTCAGGGGATCTGAAGCCTTCACACCAATGCATATTATATATATATATATATATATATATATATATATATATATATATATCAACAAAAAAGCCACCATGGTCACCAATCACCAGTGGGAGCAGTGACCAAGGAGTTCCTTCACAGTAGACAGGAATTGGAGAAAGGGGCAGCTTACATCATGGAACTGGGCAAAGGAGACACAGGAAGGAGCCAGAGCAAGACAGCCCTCATGTCCTTGGCGATGTAATGTCTCTGTTGCTGTGATAAAATCCTGATCAAAAGCAACTTGGGGAGGAAGAGGTGTATCTGGCTGACAGGTCCAGGGTATAGTCCGTCATTGAGGGAAGTCAAGGCAGGAATTCAAGCAGCTAGTCAGTATCATATCTACACCCAAGAGCAGAGACTTCTTCACTGGTTTTAAAAGAAGATTCATTTATTTTTATATGCATTGGCATTTTGTCTGCATGTATGTCTGTGTGAGGGTACCAGACCCCTTGGAAATAGAATTACAGACAGGTGTGAGTCACCATGTGGGTGTTGGGGATTGAACTTGGGTCTTCTGGAAGAACAGCCAGTGCTCTTAACCACTGAGCCATCTCTCCAGCCCCAGAATTCTTTACTCTTACACAGCTTAACACCACAGACTAAGAAATAGTGCTTTCCTATACTCAGGGTGGATTGTCCTACCTCCTTTAACAATCAAGACAGTTCCCCCACAGACAGGCCATGGGCCAACTTGATCTAGATGACCCCTCAACTGATACTGTCTTTCCAGGTAATTCTAAGTCATGATGGGTTGACAGTTAATCATCATGGGCCTCCAAAGCCCCCCCCCCCATCTCCCAATAATGTGGTCCAGGTATGGCTCTATCAAGAGATTAAGCCATTGATTAGTCTCTAGTGTAGACTTTGAAACCATACAACTTCACTCTTATCTACTTGTCATTGAGTTCAGCCCACAGACCAAGGGTAGAGAATTTAACTGCCCCTAAGAAGATACCACTGATTGAAAAAAAAAAATGAAATAAAAGGAGGACATGACCTCTCCTAAAGTATGGAGATATTTTTTTTTTATCATAGATAGAAGGGAGAAAGCAGCCAGAGAGTAGTGTCCAGGCTGAGCATGGCTGGCAGATTAAACCAGACCATGAGAGGAGAGAGGGGGAGCAAGAGAGGCAGCCAGGGCCAAGAGAGCCAGAGATGAGGCTGAAGGTAGGGACATGGAAGCCCCGCCTCCCAGAGGGAGGGGCTTAGGGTAGGGGGTGCGGTGAGGAGTGTTAAGAGGCGCCACAGGTACTGAGGGATGCTGGGAGAACTGGGAGAAGCCACAGGTATTGAGTGAGACTTGTCCAAAGTTTCTTTGAGCATTAACAACTACCAAGTAGATTATGAATTATATTTTTAAATATTCTCATACTTCCCTTTATTTTTCTTTGTGTGTGTGTGGGGGGAGTGGGGGTGTGGGGTGTGGTTAGAGGCCCAGGTAGATGCCTGAGTTTCATGTTAAGAATCATCCTCTGGGGAGATGGAGAGATGGCTTAGCAGTTAAGAACATTTGTTGCTCTTGGAAAGGACTCAGGTTCTGTTCCCAGCACCCATGTGGTGGCTCACAACCATCCTAACTCCAGTTCCAGGGAATCTAATGCCCTCTTCTGACCTCCACAGACACCAGATACATGTGTACATACAGGCAAAATAATCATACACACACAGAAATAAAAAGAATCATCCTCCAGCCAACGTGACAGCTCAGGGGTTAAAAGTGTATACTGTTCCTGCTGAGAACCGGAGTTAGGTTCCCAGCACCCACATTGGGAAGTTCAGAGCCTCTGTAATTCCAGGTCCAGGGGAATCCAATGCTCTCTTCTGGCTCTATGGGCACTGCACTAACGTGCAGACATACATACACATAATTACATATTAATAAAATATCTAGAAGAACCGTTCTTGATCATTCTTCCATCTTAGTCAATGAGGTGTGGTCTCCCAGTCAAACCCAGAGCTTGCTAATGGCTGGTCTCTGTACCTGTTGACTCTGGTGCTCCTGGCCTCCCATGGCTGGAGCTACAGGTAAGCCACTGTGCCCCCCTGGGATTTATATGGGTTCTGGGGATTTGAACTCTAATCCTCAGACTTGTGCAGCAACATGGTCAACCACTGAGCCATCTCCCTAGCATTTTTAAAAATTAAGTCCTGGATTTTCCTATGGACCTTGTCTAGTTAGAATACATGTACATAGGAGAAGAGTTTCTACCATAGGGTTTGCCTGTGTTCGCCTCCATCATGCTTGCTTTTTTAGAGACAGACTGTTGGGCTCAGTCAGCAAAGTGCTTGCCTTACAAACATGGGCATCAGAGCTCAGTCCCCAGAATCCATTAAAAAGCTGGACATAGTTGGGAAGCAGAGACAGATGGATCCCTGGAGTTGGCCAGCCTGGCCTGCTTGGAGAAGGTCTTGATCCTATTTCAGACAAAAAGCCAAAGGAACCTGAGGAACAACATTTGCAGTTGTCCTGACTTACACACACACACACACACACACACACACACACACCTGTGTACACATATATACCTGCACACACATACAAGACAATATATCTTTAAAAACACTTACGTATTTACTTATTGTGTGTGCTTCTCCCTTTCTTATTTTCTTTCTTTCCTTTTTGTTTTGTTTTGTTTTCCAGAGTTTCTCTGTGTAGCCCCAGCTGTCCTGGAACTCACTCTGTAGACCAGACTGGCCTCAAACTCAGAGATCCACCTGTCTGCCTCCCTGGTGCTGGGACTAAAGGCGTGCGCCACCACTCACTGGCTGTTGTGTGTGCTTGTATATGTGTGCCATGACACACATGTGAAGGCCAGGGGACAACCTTGAGGAGTCAGGTATCTCCTTTTATCATCGTGTTCACACCTGAGATGGAACAAGTCACCAGGCTTGGCAGTACTTGACTTCACCCTCAAACCGGTATTTCAACACCAGCTATACAATCCTCTAATTTTCCTCTCTCCCTCCCAGCCTTCCAGCCATTCGTCTTTGCTTTCCCATGTGCCACACTCATCACTGTGTTGCTGGTCTTCATCATGTACATGACTGTGCGGAACGCTACTCAACAGAAGGACATAGTGGAGGTAGGTGCTCTGTAGGACGGAGGCTAGACCGCTGATCTGGGTTTGGTGCTGAATGGAGTCCTGCTAAACCCTGATGCTTGGGATGATGCACCAAAGAGACATGGGTAGAATTGCCTAGCTAGCTGGTACCCCATCTGACCATCTCCTCTATGCTGAGCTTTCAAGCCCACTGAATGGGGTGGTGGGGGGAGGCCTGTGGGGGGCAGTAATTGGCCCATGGGGATTTTATTCACCATAAGTGGCTGACTTTGACTTTCTCTCTTTGTCTGATAAGAGCCCGGAGGTCACTGGGCTCAAGTGCTGCTGTCAGTTATGCTGTGGCTCCCTCTTTCTGGACTCACCATCCGAGTACCTGGAAATCGTCCGGGAGAACCACGGGCTGCTGCCGCCCCTCTACAAACCTGTGAAAACTTACAACGTGTGAACTCCCCAGCTTGCACCTGTCTGTGTTCACTGGTCACCCGTTGGGAGCTATGGGCAGGGTGACATATGCTACTGAGCAGGAGGGGTTTACACAGGTGTGGCCTTGCCCAGACTGGCCACTGATCTGTACAGTCCAGCTGCTGTCATATGTCTTTGTGTCCCTCTCCCAGCTGTCATCACTCATCTGTGCACTCTAGTCACTGCCGTAGCCTTCCCCCGTCACCCTCCCACCCTCTCCTGAGCAGGATTCTGATATTTGGTGTATTCTGTTAAGACTCTCCCACATGGACCTGGCTGCCTCTCCCTGTTGCTTTCCTGTAACCACGACTGTTGCTCACCGGGGACTCATGAGGCCTTTGGCAATGCGGCTGTGCCCAAACCCGGGAGAACTAGGAAGGAGGCCACAGATCATTGAAGCTGTGTAGGGAAAGGTAGCACACACTCAGATGGGCACACTTCCAATAAGGAGGGCCACACAGAGGAGTGACAGTACATCATCTGATGGGTATCTACAAGGCTCTCTGCTGGGATGGACCTGAACTGAAACTCACATGCAGTGCCTGAGCCTGGCCCTTTGCCCTTTGTTACTGCAGTTCCATCACCAGGCAATTCTGTCCCCTGCCTGCTTGCTAGAAGCTGGGTGGTGGTGGGGGCTGGCA
Organism: Phodopus roborovskii; assembly: GCF_943737965.1. Taxonomy (NCBI): domain Eukaryota; kingdom Metazoa; phylum Chordata; class Mammalia; order Rodentia; family Cricetidae; genus Phodopus; species Phodopus roborovskii. Next base: position 6,725,710 of record NW_026126599.1, on the reverse strand, counting down.
GAATAAACACCAATGACTGTAGAATGTTCTCTAAATTACCCTCTTTCAAAGAAACCCTTAAGATCAGTGTCCACTGAGAACAAGAGTTGGAGCAAGAAGGAAGGTTGGGCCAGTGAGGACTCAGCACCTCTCCCTCCCTTCCTCCCTCCCTCCCTCCCTCCCTCCCTCCCTCCCTCCCTCCCTCCCTCTCTTCTCCCCCCCTTCTCTCTGTCTCTGTGTATGTGTGTATGTGTGTGTGTGTGTGTGTGTGTGTGTGTGACACCTTACCCACAGTTGCTCCCAAGATAGTAGAAGGAAGAATCAGGAGGCAAAAGATACCTTGAAAGCTTTTAAGTAGAAACCTGGTGTGGTGGCACACACCTTTGACCCCAGTACTGGGGAGGCAGAGGCAGAAGGATCTCTGAGCAGAGTTCGAGGTCAGCCTGGTATAGTGAGTTCCAGGACATCCAGAGCCACATAGGAGTCCCTGTATTAAAAAGAAGAAGAAAGGAAAAAGGAAGGAAGGAAGGAAGGAAGGAAGGAAGGAAGGAAGGAAGGGAAAGGACTAATGGTGGTAAGTAGGTACAGATACAAGCATCCAGGCTTACCTCCGTATTTAGTACACTAGGGAAGTCTGCACCTGCTGGATGGATAGGCACAGGTGCACACACTCAGGTGTGCCAGGGTAGCCTGCACCTGTTGGATAAGGACAGTTAAGACTGTAAAGGTAGCCTCCTGTCACTGTAAATGTCGGTTGGCCCTTGGACATCCTGCTGAAACAGTATTCTGTCTTGTACCCCTCATTTCCATGACATCCCATTGTCCTTAAATAAAAGCTTCATCAAGTACACTCGGTTGCAGAGTACTTTTGTTCCCTGTGTGTCCGTGAAGCTTTGTAATCGATGCTGGAAGCAGTAGGCTATCTCTTGGGCATCCTGCGATGACTCGGACTAAGCAGAACCTGTTATAGGCACGATGACCCAGCTGTGTTAGTGACGGTCCTCATCGCCATTAGAGCACCTGGCCAAAATGACTTGAGGAGGGCTGTGTTTTGGCTCGTGGTGTGCCGAGGCAGACAGTTTGCCGCGGCAGGGAAGGCATGGCAACAGGAGCATGAGATAAATGAGTCACTTCTCCTTTTTAAAATTTAGTTCATGCGTCCCTGGGATTGTGCCCGCATCCAGAGAGAGTCTTCTCTCCTTGTTAAATCTCTGAAAATGCCCTCACAGGCTCACTCAAAGGCCTTTCTCCTAGACACTTCTAAATTTTATCAAAAGGACAGTGAAAGTTAACCATTACAGGCCCCGAGGAGAGAGGACTGAGCTGGGAAAGTGCTTTCCTTAAGATTCTGCATTTGATTCCCGGAGCGCATGTTTAAAAAGCAAAAACAAAACTGCACAAAAAAAAAAAAAAAAAAAAAAACCCCAAACCAACAACAACAAAAAACAAAAAAAGCAGACATGATGGTGGCCAGTTGGTGGTGGCATATGCCTTTAATCCCAGCACTCAGGAGGCAGAGGCAAGTAGATCTCTGTGAGTTCCAGGCCAGCTAGTCTACAAAGTGAGTTCTAGGACAGCTAAGGCTGTTACACCACAGAGAAACCCTGTCTCAAAAAACCAAAAGAAAGGAAGGAAGAAAACAGGCATGGTGGCCTGTGTTTTTAACCCAGTCCTGAGGAGGTAGAAAGAGGATCCTTGGGACTCATTCATTGGCTGGCTAGCCTAGCCAAATCAGCAGTCTCTAGGTTAGTGAGAAACAGTATCTCAAGAAATGCAAGCCGGAGAGCTATTGGGAACGAAACCCGAGGTTGCCTTTAGTCTAACCTGTAACCATGCATATGTGCACAATTACTCACATAAGCAAACATACAATACGTATTTGTATACAGAAGCTTACTACAATTTTAATATAATTGTTTTCCTTTGCAGTACAACTTTATCATGCTTTTAAAAAACAACAGCTCTTTGAGCTGTCAATTAGAGAATCCCCTGGGTCTGTAGGGCATGGTGGAGGACCCTGTTTTCTGCTGGGGGTCAGAAAAGGCTGTTGGAATTCTCAGAGGATCCAGGATGTCAGATGCCAGACCCCATAGGCTGTCTGCCTACAGTTCTCAATGGTTCCAGCAGGTGGCAGTGTCCGCCAGGTCATGTGTCCAACTGGCTGTTTCCTTTGCCCAGCCTTGGCCAAGTCCAAGAGTCAAGACGGGCACAGACTCCCAAGTTACCCCCACAGCTGCATCACCTGCCCGAAGACTTAGCAAAATGCTATCCATGCAAGCATGCTCACCCTCCCACTCCCATAGGCGAGCAGCCAACCTGGCAATCAGCTTCTAGGTCATTCAGCCCTTTCAGGATACAACAGTTTAGAATCTCTATCACCCTTATATCGGTATAGGCATGGCTGCACATGCACCTATAACCAAAATACTGTGGATGTGGAAACAGGAAGATGTCTGCCAGCCTAGGGCCAGGTTCAGTGACAGACCTGTCTCAAAAGAAAAAGGCCAGCAGTGACATAGTAGGGCTGCTGTGCACACAGTGGCATGGACCATGTTGATGTTTGTAGTCTGCACTGTTACCAGAGACCATGCTGAGGTCCATGGTACGGGATGATGCTGGAGACCACGTGGATGTCTGTGGTTCATGCTATCTCCAGAAACCACATATAAGCCCATGATCCATGCTCCCATTAACTGTAGAGGGCAAGGAAGTACTTTACCATGGTATCAATGACTGCAGACTCACAGTTGAGAAAGCGCGACATAGGAGGCTTCTGTGACAAAACCCCTATCTCCATCTCACCCTACCCTCAAAAAAAAAAAAAAAAAGAGCTAAGAGCTTAGACAGAAAGCCATTGACGGGAACTCTTAAAAATTGTGATAAGGATGCTGAAATGTAGCTCTCCACAGTTGATGGCTTCTGGTGGGGGTGCACGTGGGGAAGGACTCAGTTTCCTTTAAGGGGCTGCCAGCAGGAGTTTGACCATGCTCCAGTGAGTATATGGGCAACACAAATTGGGCTTGTTTTTTCTTCTCTTTTGGGGGGGGATAGGTCACAAAGGGGGCAGACCTTGGAGGACTGGGAAGTGAGTGTGTTTGGGGCATATGATGTGAAGTTCCCAAATAACCAATACAAATATTATGAAATAAAAAGAAAATGCCCTACAGGTGTGTCTGCAGTTTGATCTTATGGAGGCATTTTCTCAGTTGTGGCTCCCCACTCTCAGATGTTTCTAACTGTGTCAAACTGACATAAATCTAGCTAGCACAGTTTCCATCCAAATGACCCCCAGTATTTGTCTCCAGCTCAGAGGATACCCTGAGCCCATGATGAGCCTATCTACGCTTGGCTCGCCCTTCCAGTTCTCACATCTGATTCCAATCTACCCTAATCTTGTTCTCTAAATTGGAACCTTCTGCATAATCCAAACCTCTCACCACCTGGTTCCTTCATGAAATCCCAGACAATTCCAGTAATGGACTCCAGAGGGTGCTACAAGCTTTTGCATGAAGTCACAGAAGACGAGACAGAGGATGAACTTCCTTCTACTCCTTAAGTATTTATTTGGTTTTTGAGCCACAGCCTTGTTTATCTGCAGCCATGAAGTTTCCCAAACTACTGATCAACTCATCCCTGCTCAAATTCCCAGCGACTCCCAGGATTTTTAACACTAATCTAAATTCCCAGGATCCAACATTGAGTCAAGATTTCTTTGGCTGAGTTTTGGAGACTCCAGTCCAAGACTGGGTGAACGGTCTTGCTTTGGGTCTCTGGTGAGGTGCCAAAGACCCATGGTGAGAAATGCATGTCAGAGTAAATGGCTCTTGCCATGCCTAGAAAGGATAAGAGCTTGCTCCAATAACCTAAGTCCCCCTCCCACTACAACCACTGAGTTCTTCTTCCTGTCATCTTCATCCTTCCTCAATAGCCTCACTCTGGGAATTAAGGGTGGTTCTTTAACCAGTGGCTCTTGGGATGGTGAGGTGGCTCAGTTGGCAGTGGTTTCCTGGTATGCACAATCCCCAGCACTCCATAAACCAGGCGTGGTGGAGCATACCCACAATCCCTGGGGCATGAGGGTAGAAGGATCAAGACTTCAAGGTCATTTCCAGTGACATAGTGAGTTTGAAGCCAGCTTGGGCTACATGGGACTCTGTATGAGAGATGCCATAGAGGACAGTTTTGTTTTCTGCTTGCTTGCCCATGCTCTCTGGCAAGTTCATCTGTCCTGCTCCTGAGGCATCCTTTCACCCGATGTTTAAACTCACTTCTGGATTCCAACACGAACTGAAGACCAGAAGCTCTCCAGGATTCCTCCAGACCAGTGGCTCTCAACCCGAGGGGGTTTGAAGATCTGTTTCACGGGGGTCACTTAAGAACATCGGAAAACACAGATATTTATATTATGATTCATAACAGTAGAAAAATTACAGTCATGAAGCAGCAACAAAAACAGTATTATGGTTGGGGGTCACCACAACACGAGGAACTACATTAATTAAAGGGTTGCAGCATCAGGAAGGTTGAGAACCACTGCTCCAGGCCTTAAGCGCCAGACTGACTCTACTGAGACATCTAGCCTTGCGTACTGAACAACTACGGGATTCTCGGCCTCTCTAGTTCGAGGCAGACATTGTTGGACCACCTGGACTACATTCTGTATCCGGGTCTAACAAATAACTTTTTAATATACATTCATCCCATCGTTTCTTCCTTTAGAGAAGCCTGACAGGGACAGACTGTTACCATCCAGGCAAACCTGGTCCTGCCCTTCCGGACCTGGCAGAGTCACCCCACCCCGTCTCTGTACAAAGGTACAAAAGGTCTCTGTAAGAGGCAAGCTCCTCCTACCTTCTCTGTCTTTTTGCCATTTCCCTGAGGAGGCGCATCTCTCTGTCTGTCTTTTTCTTTGTCTCTCCCCCTCTTTTCCCTTCCCTTACTCCCTTTTCTTTCCCAATAAAGCTTCCCAAATAACCTCTGTCTGTCTGTCGCATTCATTTGTCATGGGATCCTCCAAGACCCCCTCACCTCACATATCACAATGCAGATTGTCATCTATAAGATGAAATAAAGTCCTTCTTCCCCAAGTTATTTTTGGTTATGGTATATGGTAAATATATGTATATATGTGATAAATGTATCACCGCAGTGGAAAGTGGTGGGTTAATCATCCCACACAGATTGTTGCATGATTTGGGAACATCAGGGGACCTAGCCTCTTTTCTTGGCCTTTCCTGGGGAACATGACAGAAACTTGACTGGTACTCAGCTTGAAGTCTGTCTCAGAAGCAGCCAAATTTCTTCATTGGTCTCAACAGTTGGGAAGAATTTCAGTGACTGTCTTAGTCACTGTTCTATTGTTGTAAGAAAACACCATAACCAGGGCAGCTTTTCTAAAAGAAAGCATTCAACTGAGGGCTGGCTTACATTTTCAGAGGGTTAGTCCATTATCGACATGGCGGGATGATGGGAGATGCCACTATGTATATATGTTTCTCATACTGGTTAATAATAAAGCACTGTTGGCCAATAGGAAAGGAAGATAGGAGGGGCTAGGAGACAAGGAGGAAATAGGAAGTAGTAAGGAGGAGTCAAGATGGAGAGTCTGGAGAGAGCTGGACGCCAGCTGCCTCCCCGGTAAGAGAAGGCCATGTGAAAATACATAGATCAGCAGAAATGGGTTAATAATTAAGGCAGAGCTAGCCAATAAGAAACTAGTACCTGGTCAACAGTATAATATCAAATACAGAGTCTCTGTGTGTTATTTGGGGCTGGCGGCGTGGCGGCGTGGCGGCGTTGCATTGTACGGGGAGGCATGGGGCTGGGCCAGTAGCTGAGAGCTTTATATCCTGACCATAGGCATCAGGAAGAGACAGACAGAGAGAGGCAGAGACAGAGAGTCTGGGCTGGTTTGAACTTCTGACACATCAAAGCCCACTTCCAGTGATACACCTCTAATCACACCACACCCCCTACTCCTTCTAATCCTTCCCAAATGGTTCCCAGCTGGGAACCAAGCATTTAAATATATGAGGCTATGAGTCAGGGTGGCATTCTCATCCAAACCACCACAGTGACCACATGTGGTCTAGGCAGAAAGCCACAAGGTCCTGGGCCTGGTGACATAGGTCTGTCATTTTTGATTTTGGGGAAACTGGGGCAGGAGGCCCACATTCTGATCACAAAGGGAGTTCAAGGTGAGTCTGAGCAGCTTAGTGAGACCCTGTCTCAAAATAAAGAGTAACAGGACTGGTTTTAGCTCAGCAGCTGTTGTGACAATGCATCAAAATAAAGAGTAAAAAGAGCTGTGTGTGTGTGGTGTGTGGTATGTGTGTGTGCCTGTGTGTGCGAACGCGTGTGTGTCTGTCTGTGCGAACGCGTGTGTGTCTGTCTGTCTCAGCAGGAGAGCCATTGAGGAATGCTCTGAGTTCCACAAGGATTTCATCAATGGGATGGACCAGTTCACAGCTTCTTACCCTGTGGGTCACTACTTTCCCCCAAGGGCACAAAGGCAGCAACAAAGGGCCAATGATGGGGCTCAGGATGTAGTACTCCACAGACATTACCTCAGTTTAGGAAGTATTTGAAAGTAAAGGAATTTGAGATCTATCAAGTACAAGGAAGTCACCGACCTTCCCTTGAGACACAGCTGTCATGTGAGAGGCATCCTCCCTGTACCTGGAGGTAAAGAGCATCCTAAGACAGAAAGTGAAGGATGTTTTTTAAGAGCAGTTTTCCTGTTAGCCTGCTCCCAGAGATGCTTCAGCCCCAAATAACACACAGAGATTAGATGTAAAACTGTTGGCCAGTTACTAGCGTTTCTTAATGGCTAGCTCTGTCTTAAATATAAACCCATTTCTATTAATCTAAGTGTTTCCAGTGGTCTTATCTTAGTGGAGAGAGGGTCCAGGCTTCTTTCAAGTCCCTACATCTTGATTCTCCTCCACTACATCTCCCAGAATCCTCCTTGTGTGAGCTAGCCACACTTTATTCATTAACCAATAAGAAAAACATATTTATAGAATGACATCTCCCATCAGATGCTCTTTAGTAGAATCAGGTAGGTGGTGGCATTGCTGAGTTACCCAGTCAGCTTGCTCAGACCCCATCCCCAAGATTCTCTCTCAAAAGATCTTAAAGTTTTAATTAAAAATATTGGTGTGTGTGTGTGTGTGTGTGTGTGTGTGTGTGTGTGTGTGTGTGATCTATGTGTCCAGAACTCGAGGGAGTCAGAATAGGGCATCAAATTCCCTAGAACTGGAACCCAGATGGTTGTGAGCTGCCATGCAGCTGCTAGGACCCAAACCAGGGTCCTCTGCAAGAGTAGCAAATGCTTTCAACTGTGGAACCATCTCTCCAGTCTCAAATTTTAATTTTTTAAAAATTCACTGTATACATGGGAAAGGGAGGCAGGGTATGTGCATGTGTATGTAGTATCCACAGAGTCCAGGAGAGGGAGTCAGATCCCAAAGAACTGCTCTACCACTGAACCACACCCCAGCCCCTCACTGGGGGATTCTAGGCAGGTGCTCTGCTGCTGAGCCACACCCCAGCCCCTCACTGGGGGATTCTAGGCAGGTGCTCTACCACTGAACCACACCCCAGGCCCTCACTGGGGGAGTCTAGGCAGGTGTTCTGCCACTGAAGCATACCCCAGCCTCTCACTGGGGGATTCTAGGCAGGTGCTCTGCTGCTGAGTTAGCTGCTTGTTCCCTGCATCTTCTGTTTCACCTTGTACACAGTGATCATTCTTGTTATCACCAGAATCAACTAACTAACATGGACAGCGTTGTCTCTTTACCTCTTTGTAATGGAAAATGACTTAAGAGCCACACACTAAAACTAAGGAGTGACATTTCCCAACCAGTTTCTGAATAAGAGTACTGCCTGCTCTTCAGAGGACTGGGTTTGATTCCCAGCTCCTACATGGCAGCTCACAATCGTTCATAACCCCAGTTTCAGGGGTGCTGAAGCTCTCTTCTGGCCCTTGTTGGCACCACACACACACACACACACACACACACACACACACACACACACACACACACACACGGGGGGGGGCAGAGGGAGAAAAAAGAGGGAGAGAATGAAACAAAACTCATTAAGTAGCCCTGGATGGTCTGGAACTTTCTATGTAGATGAGGCTAGCCATGAAGTTGCAGCAACCTTCCTGCTGAAGGCACCAGACCCTCACCCAGCCCCTTGCTTTGGCAGCCATGACAGGCTGCAGAAAAGACTCAGCGACATGTGCTTATCTGACCTTGTTCCTTCTCCCAGTCACTAGGAGCTCAGATACCCTCCACGGCACTAAGGAACCAATCAGAAGTTAGCTGGGCTCTGGGTGTGTGCTTTCAGATGCTTTTTAGTTAACAGTGACATGCAGAGTATAGCAACCGCCCTGGGAGGGCCGACCAATCAACACAGGACAGGTCGCCCAAGACAACATGACCAAATTAATAAAACAAGATTTTTATTTGTGCACATGGACTGCTTCCCTAAGGTAGGGTTCAAGAGGCCAGCATTGGATGTGAGGAAGAAAAGTTTGGTTTTTTTTTTTGTTTTGTTTTTTGTTTTTAATACAGAGCTCAGGAATGGGGGACAATGGGAGGGGTTACAGGAGCAGAACATAACAGGCGATCAGGTCGTCATGACAAGGTACTCATAAGTGGTCATATAATAGTCTTTTGGAACAAAGGTAGGGTTGCAAGATTGTTATAAACCTTTTGAAACAAAGATGTGATTGCCATTCCTGGAACAGGCAGTACAGAACCATCTGTAGTTAAGGTTACAGGTGGGGTATAGCACAGTCCTTGAGAAACAGAGGTTTAATCATAAACAGGCATGAACTTAATTTGTCTTTACTCTAAGATGGTTTTTAAGCCTAAGATGGAGGCAGGCTGGCTCTTCAAACAGACTCCTGAAAGTTGTATTTTGACCTCTGTATGTCTGCTTCCTTGACAATATAACAACAAACCCAAACCAGAGCCATTTGTGTGTCTAACTTCTGAGCCTCAGGCCAGCCCCACAGTGAGAGGCTGGCGGCTTTTCTTTCCCGGACGGCCTAAGACACAGGCAATGATTCTTTTGTGAAAGGCTCTCCACGCTAAGGCTAAGCAAGGTTTGTTTCTAGTTGTCTCAGAGAAGGCCCCAGATGCCTGATGACTCTGCCCCCTCAGAGAGTGGGGCCATGGAGGAGGAGGGCGAACCGAAGTTGTTGGGACAAAGGTGTTTCTTGTCACCAGAATCGATAGGGTCAGAGCCTGGGCCCCAGCAAACCCTAACAAGCCAAACTCTGTTAGTGTCTCAATAAGACAATTACAAGTATACACACTTAGAAAAAATAGCAAGGCATAGTGGTCCGTACCTTTAATCCCCTGCAAGGTGGTCTGACTGTTTAAAATCTCCTAGAAGACAAGCTCTGGCTGGCACTAGGCCTCAGCCTATCCTGGTGGGAAGTTCAAGGTCTTGACATTATTTCAAGTGTTTGATAACGGAAGGAGGGACACAAGTGTCTCTTTAGAACGTCTTCCTTCTTTCCAGGACAGTTACAAAACCTCAGAGGTCCTACCTGTTATAATATGGCAGGAATATGATGCGGGAAACTTGGCGGGTCCCATGGCAGGTGAGGGATGGGGCAGATGGGAAACAGACCCGCAGACGTGACTTATTTGAAAGTTTACTGGAGGGGAGATAAGAAAATAAGGGAAGGAAAGAGAGAAGAGACAGAGACAGACAGACAAGAGATGCCTCCTTAGAGAGATGATAGCAGAAGAGAAGTGGGCGGAGTTTTTCTCTTAAAGAGAACTCCGTGCCTGCCAGAGTGTGCTGAGGCACTGTGCCAAATTCAAGGGGCGGAGCCAGGGTTGCCGGATTACACTACCAATCCAGAGTCTGTGTCTTTGAAACCCACACTAGGGTGGATACTAGCATTCACACAGCCACTGTCTCCTGTTCTTTACCTCCCCCAGGGGAGTCTTTACACGTTCTAGGTACCTGGCAGGAAAAAGGGATAACCAAATTCGACGACAGAGGCCATGAGGTACAGTTGCTCTCTTAGTGAAACTAGACAGGGGGATTGCATTCAACGTATACATTTTCAGTGATGATATTTTGCCTACCTGAATATCTCTCCGAAACCACAGAGCTGGGGATGGCACAGCTGAGAGTCGTCTCTGGATTTCTTGACACCCTTGTGGTGGGCTTCCCAGCTGCTGCTCCACAGTGCAACAGAAAGCCCACCTGCCTATGACTAGCCTGCTCTGGGAGCTGGATCAGGAAGAGTGGTGAAGATGCAGGGTCTTCTGTGGCCACCAGGGGGCATCAAAGCTCCAAAGGAGAAATAGAGGCCCTGTGCCTAGGACTTTCCAGAGGAAACCAGAGTCAAGGGTGGGGATGATGGCTCAGTTGAGGACCTGAGTTCTATCCCCAGAACCCGTGTAAAACTCTAGGGGCTGGGGATTCTCTTGCCATTAGCGTAGTCTGAACTGCAAGCTTCAGCTTTAGGTTCAGTGAGATAGATGAGGACAAGGTAGGGCAGCCTAGATACTTTAGTGGACAAAGATGCTTGCTGTCAGGCAATCTGAGGTTTGGACTCACATTGTAGGAGAGAATTGACTTCCACAACTTGTCCTCTGACCTCCATAAGTATGCCATGGCACATGTACACACACACACACACACACACACATGCACACGGTAAGTTAAAACAAAATATAATGAAAATTATTTTAAAACAAGGGAGTGACAGGAAGACATGGATGGACATCAACCTGTTTGCAGGGTAGCACACCCACACAGACACATACATCAGTCCCCAAGATCTTTTAAATTTTATTTTGGTTTTTGAGATAGGATCTGTCTGTCTGTCTGTCTGTCTGTCTGTCTGTCTGTCTGTCTGTCTTAATCCAGGTTCAAGATCCAGTGAGATAGCTAAAGGCACTTGACATCAAGTCTGGTGACCTGAGTTCAATCCCCACATGGTGGAAGGAGCGAGCCCACTCCTGCAATCTATCCTCTGACCTCGTCATGGTTGCTGTAGCTCGTACATGCCCCGCCACACAAATAAAAAAAATGTTATAATAAAAACTGTGCTCTTAACTACTATGTAAGGCTAGCAGGGCTACCTGGGCTCACACGCCTGCAAGCTCTGTGACTTTGCACAACCCACAAAGACTCCCCCTAGTGGATTCTTTTAGCTATGAGCTGAGGAGCCAGGAAACATTAAATGTCACTATCGCTACTATCAATCCAATCAACAGATCTACTAATTGAGACTACGTGCATACAGCAAGTAAGATTTCTCCATCCAGTTCCGATAAAAACTCAGCCTTCAAAGTTCTAGAACCTTCCATGTTATTTACAGTGGGTTAAGGAGCAGTGTTGAAAGCTAAGTCACAAGGCAGCAGAGAACCTCAGGTTTGATTGCTGGTGTCTTGGCTAAACACAGCCTTGTGGACCTCTCTGGGCCTCAGTCTCCCTGAAGATGAGACCTTAAAAGTAGTTGTGAATTAGGGGACAAAGAGATGGCTCTGAGACTGAGAGCATTAGCTTTGTATTTTGTTTTTTGTTTTATTTTCCAGACAGGGTAATTTGATTTATTGTTGGGGACACACATGTGCCCTTTTCCCTGTGAAACTGCCATGGCTATCCTAGAACTCATTTTGTAGAACAGATTGGCCTAAAACTCACAGAGATCCTCCTGCCTCTGCCTCCGAGTGCTGGAAAGGCGTGTGCCATCACTGCCCAGCACTTGCTATTCTTGTAGAGGACCAGCACCCAGGTTGGTTTGCATGTAAAAGCCTGTATTCCAGCTCCAGGGGCTCCAAGGCCCTCTCCTGTCCTCTGTGAGCACCACACTCATGAGTACATGCTCCAACACAGGCACTTGTGTGTAGTTTAGGAAAGAGGCGTGGGGATGAATGGGAACACTTTGCTCATGGGAATGATGGCCCCAGTTTGGTGTTCTATGAAGTTAAGAACAATGTTCCAGGGGAACTAATGTCCAAGTATCTCAAAATCCTTGGGTTCAAGAGACCAGGCTGGGAACCCTCTAGAAGACAGAGGGACCCCACTGCCAGGGCAGTTCCAAGGAGATTGACTGATGGTGGCAATGCATTGTAATAAGGGTCTGCAGGGCCCTACCGACACTGGATCTTGTCCTGAGTTCTGGGTGACCTTCAGGAGTGGACTGACTCTCCATGACTTTGCTCGCTGCTGTGCCTGAAGCTCCATCTTTAAAAATAGTTGCAGAAAAGCCCATTGCTTATTCAATGAGCTCTTTTGTGAAAGGGGGAAAAAAAGCCTCCGCTTTAGTTTGTTTAGTTCATAAAAGGCCCACTGCTATTATCAAAGAGCCCGGCTCATTAAAGACAAAACAGGAGGATGGGAGGGTGGGCAGGGAGGGGGGGTGATGGAGCCCAGGTGGGTGGTGGCCTAGGGAACAAGGCATGCTTTGCAAAGCTAGGACAGTCATTCCACTTCTCTGAGCCTGTCTTTTGCAAATGCATGCCGCAGATAACAACTGATAATAAGGGCCAGTAAGATGGCTCAGTGGGTAAAGGTGCTTGCTGCCAGACCTGGTGACCTGAGTTCAATCCCTGGGACCCAATGGTGGTGGAAGGACAGAACTGACTCTTGGAAGCTGGCTTCTGACCTCCACGTGTGCACATGTGTGTCCCCAATAACAAGTACATACCAAGAACAGGTCTGGAATCCCAGCTACTGTGAGGCTGAGGCAAGAAGATTACAAATCGAAGACTGCTCTAGACTATAGAATGAGTTATGGTCCAGCCTGGGCTCCAGAGTTTGGCAGCAAGCACTGTTAGCTGCCGAGCAATCTTGCTAGTCCTCAATGTAAAACATATTAATGGAATATTTTGCTTTCACTTCCTAAGGCTATGGCTCTGCCATCTGGTGTATTCTCTCCTTACAGTATACTGCAGCTCAATCTGTATTTAGACTCCATAAGATACACAGTTGAGAAAGCACACACCACAACCCAACTTGTTTCAAACATAACCAAGTCTTCCAATGAAGAATTGGAGATTTGCTTTAAAATGTGATTTTAATGAATGAAAATGAAACCAGGTGTGGTCGGCTCATGACTCCAATCCCAGCACTTGGGAGGCAGAGGCAAGTGGATCTCTGTGAGTTTGAGACCAGCCTTGTTTACAGAATGAGTTCCAGGACAGCCAGAGCTACACAGAGAAACCCTGTGTGTGTGTGTGTGTGTGTGTGTGTGTGTAGGGGGACAAAATAAAACAAAACAACAACAAGAAATTAAAACATAAGAAGGAAAGGGAAGGGAAGAAGGGAAAGGAGGGGGAGCAGAGGGAGGGAAGGGGTAGGGGTGAGAAGATGCATCAGTAAAGCAAAATAAAAATTATTTATTTATTTACTTACTTACGTTTTTGTTGTTTGCTTTTTTTTTTTTTTTTTTTTTTTTTTTTTTGAGACAGCTTCTCTGTGTATCTCTGACTATCCTGGAACTCACTCTAGACCAGGTTTGTAATGATGATTATAGCAGAGTCCACAAAAACCCAGACAAAGGGAAGTCAGGTATTTGTGGGAGAATTACTCATAAATGACAAAACAAGGCAGAGAATTGAGCCCAAGTATTTTGCCCTTGAATTTCTGATCTTCTTGCCCCAACCCCCAAGTGCTGAAATTATAAACACATATTTCACTAAGCAATGTTTAGCTGGGCGAAGGAGCCTTGAGGCCAGTTTCTGATGGGAGGAGAAGGGGTCAGAAGCAATACCCAGAGGCGGGGTTGGCTGAGGGACGTCTAGAGTCAAGGTTTTCTCCTTTCAGGACGACTGCAGTCAAGGCTGTGAGAGAGCCTGGGAAAAGCCACCTATCGGTTGCTTTGAGTCGGTTACTCTGTGGATGTGGCATCTGGATGAGGAGGGACCGGCTGGCTTGGGGCATGCCACATCACAGGGCAGATGGAGAACACAGAGGAAGCCAGAATATGCTGCCAGGTGGGCCCGGAGCCATGTCAGCTTGCAAAGAATCCCCAGGGAGTCAGGGAGAACCTGGCTTCCCTCCCAGATCCTGGATGGGTGCCGAGCCCAATTTGGTTGAAATATATCAGGACAAGGTGATTCCAGATGTTGGGCAGGTGTGAAGGTGATGGGCGAGGCTGTGAACAGTGTGAGGAAATCTAGGCTGAGATGTCTGCTGGGCTCCTCAAGCTCATGTTCACACTTACCTGTGGCCGGCAGGTGCGCACACCTGCATTGGTGTGCATGCTCCTGTACACACGCACACAGTAGGCTCATGCAGACGTGGAGGGTTGGTGGCAGGCTCACCTCCTCCGCAGCCTCACACCTACATTCTTTCCTAGAGGTGTGTTACCCTAGAAATCCCTCTCCCTTCCAGGATTTCTCTGCTACTGCAGCCAATTTTCATTCCTGCCGTGAAACTCCTCAGCAGATTCTGCCAGGAACATCTCTTTCTCATTTATTTCAGGCTCCAGAGAGGCAGCAAGAGGAAGAACCCTGCAGATGGCTCCCTGGTATTTTCATCAACATGACAATCTCCTGAGCATACACGCTGTGGAAGCCAGGGCCTGGCTCCAGAAGAGGCAGAACCCAGTCCAGAACAGGTCGGATATACTCCAGAACAAGTAGAATGTGTTCTAGAACAGGCAGTGCCTGGCACCTCAGAGCCTCTGGCTCAGGGGTGGAAATGCAGAATGGAGGTGGGTCACCATATACATGTGACCCTTGAACTATCTATCCCCTCAGATGATACGATTCTCTGTGAGAAAAGTGGCCTCATCGGAGTCATTGACGGCTGTAGATGCAGAGCCCCAGCACAGCGCCCGGCCTTCAAAGGTCTACTGGAATATGGAGTTTTGTTAAGAGAAAAACTTGTGGGAAACGGGTCCCATCTGAAATTCACAAGCCAGGAAGATGTGGAGGCACCACTACCAAGTTGGGGGACTTCCAAACCTAAGGGTAGAAAGGGAGAACAGACCCTGTGACTGCCACCTGGGTACCGTGGCATGCAACTCCCTTTGACCCCTACCAATAAACAAATAAACAAATATGTGTAAAAGTTAAAAGAAATCCATGTCTACACAGACCTCAGGATGCTACATCCTGGGAAGCAGAGTCTATATAGACGGAATTAAGGCTCTCAAGATGAAATTATCCTGGGCTTAGGGATGCCATGAAATCTGCCTCCTGGCCATTACTGTCTCTCTCCTGAGCAATCCTCTCTGAGCCCCACATAATCCTGCCTAGCTACAGGTAGACTTGGGAGATGCTAGAGTGTACAAAAGGGAGAAAGTTAATTGAATGTTGGACTCTGTCTTGAAGCTTTCAGGAGTCTCTCTTGGGTCTGGACCTTTCAATGGTGTTTTTTTTTGGGGGGGGTCACTCCTGTAAGTAACTCCTTGTCCATGCTACTGCAAATAAGCTTTCAATAAATTTATGGCTTCACCAGGCTAGAAGACTTTTGGAGATGGGTGGTGGCACATGCCTTTAGTCTCAGCACTCAGCACTCTGGAAGCAGAGGCAGGCCTGTGTTTGAGGGCCAGCCTGGTCTACATAGTGAGTTCCAGGACAGCCAGGCTACATAGAGAAATCCTGTCTCAAAAAACAAAACAAAAGAAAACAACACCAACACCAACAATCTTTTGGGAGTTGGTTCTCTCCTTCCACCATGGTTCCAGGGAGCTGAGCCATCTTGCCAGCCTTTGTTTGTTTTGTTTTGAGATAGTCTCATGTGTCTTAGGCTTGCCTTAATCTCATTCCATATTGTAGTCTTGTCTAAACACCCGATCTACCTGCCTCTACCTCCCAAGTGCTTGGATAGCAGGTGTCCACAAAAAAGACTCATTGTTATGCACCAGTTAGGTGACCTTGACAAGGGACTGTAGTCTCCTGGAACCTCAGATTTCATATCTATAGGATGGACATGTGGGCATCTTCCTTCCAGCATTAGCAGGGAAATTATATAAGAGGTTGTCCTAGTTTCTTTTCTGTTGCTATGATAAAATATCCTGACAAAAAGCAATTTGGGGGAAGAAGGGGCTTAGTCCAGTTTATGATTCCAGATCACACTCCGTTATTGTGGGGGAAGTCAAGGCGAGGACTGCAAATAGCTGGCCACATGACATTCACAGTCAAGAATGCCATTCACAGCCAAGGGCAGAGAGAATTGAATGGATGCATGCATCCAGCCCAATTTCTCCTCTCTCATACACTTCAGGACCACCACCCTGAAGCCTAGGGAATGGTGCTGTCCATGCTACCCCTGCCCCAATCTAGGGAATGCTGCTGTCCATGGGACCCCCTTGCCCCAACCTAGGGAATAGTGCTGTTTCTGGTGCACCCCCCCCAACCTAGAGAATGGTGCTGTCCATGGTGGGCTGAGTCTTCCCAAATCAATTAACTCAATTAAGAGGATCCCTACAGACTTGTCCTCAGGCCAACCTGACCTAAATAGCCCCTCACTGAGACTTCTTCCCATGTGACTCTAGGGAATAAATAAAGCTAACCACCACAAATGGCATCTACAAGAAGTCCCAGCCCAGTGCCTGGCACCTAGCAGGCACTCAGTACATGCTTGTTCAATAAATGAATGAATGTCCCTAGCTTATTCCCTCACGCACAGCTCAGGAAGGCAGGGTGCAGCTCAGGATAGTAGTGCTGGCTCAGCCCCATGCCTGACTCACGGGCAAGTCATCCTCAGCCTCAGGACACAGAGATCTGAGGGCCCTCCACTGAGGTGTGGGCTTCTAAAAGGTGAGCTGGCGATTTGGCTACAGGGTAAGAGCTGAGCTCATTCTGCATGGCCTTTGCTGATGAATTATAAAGGAACTCGAGCCTAATACTGAGAATGCAGAAGGGAGAAAGGGAGGCTCGTGGCAGATATATCCCTCACCCCAAGCGAGAGGAATTCTAACAGCTCCTTTTTTGGGAGAATGAACCTTCATGAAGAATACTGAAGCAAGCATAGGACTGAGATGAGCTATGCCAGGGACAAGCTTCATCAAGGAAAGACACAAAGGTCAGATGTCAAGTCTGCACAAATCAGTGAGCTGGAGGTTCAGAGAGTCTCAAAAATAAGGTGGAGGAGCTGGAGAGATGTCTCATAAGTTAAAAACACTTGCCCCACAAGCATGAGAACCTGAGTTCAGATCCCTTGAACCCATGTAAATGTCAGAAGGCTTCATGGCCTGCTGGTAATTCCAGGCTTGGAGGGGCAAGGGTGGGGTGGGGAGACAAGATTCTTAGAGCAAGCTGGCTAGAGAGACTACAAACTAACCATATTGATAAGCTCTAGGTTTGATTGAGAAAACTGGCCTCAATGAATAAAGTGAACATGTGATAAAGGGTAATTCTGGACATCAACACACATGCACACCACTCCCCGTGCATGCAAACACACATACATGCATGGATATCATACACACATACACACAATTTAAGATTTATTTTTAATTAAAAACAAAAACCTAATATGTATGGTTGTTTTGCCTGCATGTCTGTGCCATGAACATACTCAGTACCCACACAGGACAGAAGAGGGTGCCCAAGCCCCTAAAAGTGGAGTTACAGACAGTTGTGAGCCTCCACATGGATTCTGGGAACTGAACTTCGTTCCTCTTCAAGAGAATGCCACATTTTAAACTACATTGCTCCAGCCCCGAGATTTACTTTTAATTTGTAATTGCATGTATGTGTGGTCATGTGTACCTCAGTGCATGTGACCCTGGAGGCCAGGGGCACTGGATGCCCATGCAGCTTGAGTTAGAGGTGGTTGTGAGCTGCTGCTGTGGGTGCTGGGAACCAAACTCAGGCCCTCTGCAAGAGCAGCATAAGATTTAACAGCTGAACCAACAATTCAGTCAAGTTTTTTTTTTTGTTTGTTTGTTTTTTTTTCCAGACAAGGTCTTATGTAAAACCTAGGCTGGGCTTGAGTTGACTATGTAGTTGAGGATGACCTTGAACTCTTGCCTTTACCTCCCAGGTTCTGGCATCACAAGCTTGCACTATCATGCCTGGCATCCAATTTTATTAATTATGAGATTTGATTCGTTTACTCTGCATGACAGGCCCTGCGGCAGGCGGCTGCTCTGTCTCCAGATGTTTTGTGAGTTCATTATCCTCTCTTTAGTGGTATCGTAATTATCATTAACAACAACCAAATCTTTGAAAATTAACCCAGGGACAGACAGACAATTGTGAAGCCCAAGACAGCTGGGGTAGAACAGACCCCTCAGATGGTTCTGTCCATGGGGCTTTCCTAGCTGCTTGGACCTGGAATGAGCAGGGGGGAGGGGATTACTATCTCTCTGACAAGCAGAGGACAGGCTTTTTGTATGGCTCTGAACTGGTGGATAACTGTCATCCAGTCCAGACTCTTGCATCTGTTTCCCTCAATGTTTCTCATAACCTGCCAAGGCCTGTGCCCCTAGGGCCACCTGTCATAATCTTCCTGCAGCCTGATAACCACCCTTATCCTGTCTAGGGACAACTTTAAAAAAAAAATACACATTGGCCTTAGTACATGGCTGAAGGGTAAGAATTTGGGAAGTTGGTAACTTCTGGGAGTTCACTGTAAGTGTTATGGGATGAAATCCTGTACCTAAATTCCAAGAACTGAGCTAAGAACCTAGTTGAGACAGTTGGTCTTAAATGTCAACTTGGCAGGCTGGAGACATGGCTCAGCTCTTAAGAGATTGTCCTGCTTCTGTAGAGGATTCATGTTCAGCGCCCAATACCCACGAAGTGGCTCACAGCTTTCTATAAGAACTCCAGCCCCAAGAAATCTGACTCCTTCTGGTCTCTAAGGCATGCATGTGTACACACATATACATTAAAAATAATAAAAGGTCACTTGCTATAATTTAGAATGATCCGAGAGGAGAGCCTCAGCTGAGGAATTGTCTAGGTCAGGTTGGTTTGTGGGAGGGTTGTCTTAACTGATGTGAGAAGACCCAGTCCATAGTGGGTGACATCATCCCCTAGGCTGGGCCCTGAACTATATGAGTGAATAAAGCTACATAGTAGCAAGGAAACAGGCAGCATGGGTGCATTTATTTCTCTCTGCCCTTGACTGTGGATGTGAGGCGACCAGCTGTTTAAAACACCTGCCTCTACGACATCCCTGAAACAATAAACTATAACTTGGAATTGTAAGTGGAATAAAGCCCCTTTTCCCTAAGTTGCTTTTTGTCAGTCAACAGAAAGAAAACTAGGACAGTGCCAGAAAGAGAGGCAGCTAGCCATTCCACAGGATTCCACAGGATGGAGGGTTGTTGGTTGTTTTTTCTTTTTTTTTTTTTTCTTTTTTTAAAACCCTGTTAAGACTCTAAATCAGGGATGGAGAGATGTCCCAGTGGTTAAGAGCACATGTTGCTCTTGCTGAGGACCTGAGTTCAAAACCCATGCCAGGAAGCTGACAACCATCTTTAACTCCAGCTCCAGGGGAATCTGATGTCCTCTTCTGGCCTCTGCAGACACCCACATACCTCCCACATACACATAATTTTAAAAATAAAATAACCCCAAAAGATTAAAAACAAAACAACAACAAAAAGACTCTAAGGCCCATACTTGGGGATACAGCATCTTGGATATCTGAATCCCAGGTATCCTACCTGTAGCCTCTCTTAATGGAGCGATAGAGAGAAGACTCCCATTGTCAAGACAGATACGTGTGCAGGACCATAAAATCTAGCGCAGTTGCCACGGAGAGGGCATTTTAATAAAAGCCAATATACACCCTTTCCCAGACAGGCTTCCTTGATGAATAGCTCAGACGAGCCTAATAAAGTTATAGGTGAATAGAAATTAGATCTTTAATGGGGCCAATAGCGGTAGGGGGAAATTGCTAGCATCTCCCTTTGCTATGAAACTAGGGTGGAAATCCCCCTCCCTCTTGATTCCTTCAAGTCCGCCTTGGAGAAAAGTTACTCCCAGCTGATGCCTAGAATGTTCTATTATGTTCTCTCAGTCACCTGACCCTTCATATTCTTTGTTTTAAAAGAGAGGCATGATTTCAATCATTTTTAAAGTTATTTTTATGTGTATGACCGTGTGTGTGTGTGTGTGTGTGTGTGTGTGTATGTGTGTGTGTGTGTGTGTCTGCACCATAAGTGTGCCAGTGCTCACAGAGGCCAGAGGAGGGTGAGAGGGTGTTTTGGCCCTGGAATTGGAGTTACAGATGGCTGTGAGATGCCTGATGCAGGTGCTGGGATCCAAATCTGGGTTCTCTGCAAAGAGCAGCCCGTGTTCTTAACTGATGAGCCACTTCTCCAGCTCCTACATTCTTTTAAATTAAAGGACTATATTTATTTGTTTGTTTAGTCATGTGTGTGCGCGTGCATGCGCATGCATGTGTAGTTGGCTTTTTTACTCCTTGGGGGCCCAGCTCCCAAATAAATACACAGAGACTTATTCTTACTTAGGAATGCCTGGCCTTAGCGTGGCTTGTTTCCAGCCACCTTTTCTAACTTAAAGTATCCTGTTTCTCTTCAACAACATTTTACCTCTGGGATTTTTACCTTTCTCAATCCTGGCTGGGTGCTGGCACTTGGCGCCCTCTTCTCCTTTTCTCACTCCTCACTCTCTTCCTTGGATCTCTCCCCTTATTTATTCTCCCCCCCACTAACCCTGCCTGTCCTTTCTCCTGTCTAGCTATTGGTCATTCAGTTCTTTATTGGACCAGTCAGGTGTTTTAAGCAGGCAAAATCACACAGCTTCACAGAGTTAAACAAATGCAACATAAAAGAATGTAACACATCTTTGTATCATTAACCAGATGTTCCACAGCATAAACAAATGTCACACATATTGAACTAATATTCCACAGCACTGGATTGTATGAGCTCAGAGAAAGTGCTGGGCACTAAGCATACATGCATTCATTCTCTCTGTTCTTGACTGGGGGTGTGATGTGACCTGATGTCTTAGGCTCCTGCCTCTGTGACTTCTCTGCATTGATGGGCAACAGCCTGGGACTGTGAGATAATGTGAACCCTTCTCCTCTATGCTGTTTGTTGTCAGGGAATTTTGTCACAGCTGCAGAAATAAAACCAGGACTCACTCACTGTCCTATAGTATTGGAGATGAGACCCAGATGCCAGTGTTCCCTCCCCTGTTTCCTGGTCCGTCATGGTATGAACACCACACCACATGCTGTCAATATGAACTGTGAAACTCCTTCCCTGCCATATGGGCTGGACCTCTCTAACATGGTAATGGCTCATTTTGGTTGCCAACTTGACTACATCTGGAATTAATTAAAACCCAAGCTGTTGGGCACTCCTTTGAGGGCCTTTATTAACCAGATAATTTGAAGCAGGATGACCCACACTAAATCTGGGCCACTCCTTCTAATGTCAGCCCCACATAACAGGATGTAGAAGAAGGAAGTTCTTTTGCTTTTTGCCTGCTTGCCCTTACTCTCACCAGCAAGTTCATACCTCATGTTGCTGAAGCATTCCTTTGCTAGCATTAGAACTGACTTCTTTGGGATTCCAGCATACACTGAAGACCAACAGCTTTCCAGGAATCCCCTGGGACTCCAGCAACAGATTAGGATTCTAAGACATCCATCCTTGTGGACTGAATAACTATTGGATTCTTGGCCTTTCCATTAGGAGACAGCCATTGCTGGACTACCTGGCCCAGATCCTATGAGCCACTCTAACAACACCCACACTTTCATTCTATCAATTCTTTCTTTAGAGAACTCTGACTAATCTAGACACTGAGTGAAAACAAACTTTTCCTTCCTTAAGGTGTTTTATTCTGGAATTTTTGTCATAGCTTTGCAAAGTAACCAATATCTTGCAAAAGTAACACAGGTGTGACCTGTGTAATATTTTCACAGAAGACCTGGGTGGTATTGCAAACACACAAGGCCCCCTCCATGGTGACGGCTATTCTGCAACGATGTTTCCCAAAGGCATGTGGGCTATCAACACTTGAGCATCCCCTAGATCCTGGGCAGGCTTGGAGGAGAGCGGTGGGCAAGTTTTTGTGGAGTCAATGCCCCAGGCCAGCACGAGGGTCTAATACAGTCAGAATCCACACTAGAAGCTGTCCATCCTGCCACCCACCTGGGATCTGCTGAGTTCAGGCAATGCCCTGTTGGCAATCCCTCTTGCTGTCTTCAGTAATCTGTCTGTCCCTGGAGTCTTTGACACAGCGTGAGTTGTTGGGTGTTATTATGTCTGTTTACTGTCCTGTGAAGACCAACAGAGCATATTTTGTGTAAATTGGGATGAAAGAAAACAGGACCGTTTTCTTAAAGTGATTCAGAGATGGCTACAAATAATTCCCAGAGTACAAATATTTGCAGGGCTTCTGTCTCCCTCAGGGGCTGCCTCTTGCCCTGGTAGGATGGGCAGGATGAGTGAGTGTGGGAATGAACCAGACTTCTCATTAGAGATGTCTGAGCATCACCAAGGGTGGTAGTTCAGAAAACTTGACAAACACACACACAGATACATACACAATACACACACACACACACACTATACAAATACATAACATACCATACACAACACACATAAACACATATACACATGCCATACACACACAATGTCCCCCACCATACACACAACATACAACACACAACACACAAACATACAACATACTCACACATAACATACACATAAAAAGGCAACACAAACACAAGTACACAACAATCACACATAAAACACACACATAAATACACATAACACACATATACACACAACACACATATACACACAACACACATATACACACAACACAATACAAATACACAGCATAGCAACATACAACACACACATACATATACACAATATACACAACACACACACACACACACACAGACACAAATCACACACATACTTACCTGTAGTCGGAGTATCTCTGTGTCCTGGCAGCTGCTCCCTGGCAGCTACACAGAAGCTTAATATTAATTATAAATGCTAGGCCAATAGCTCAGGCTTGTTACTGGCTAACTCTTACATTTTAAATTAACCCATTATCATTCCTTTCCTTGCTGCCTTGTAGCTCATGACTTACTACCTCATGTCTTGCTTCCTCTGCGTCTGGCTTGAGACTCTTCTAACTCTGCCTTTCTTCCCAGTGACCTTAGTCTGGTTTTCCTACCTAATCTTATCCTGTCCAGCTATTAGCCAGTGAGCTTCTTTATTAAGCCAATTGCAGCAACATATATTCACACAGTGTAAAGGAATATTCCACACTCACCCTGCATCTGCATCTTTATTCATTTCTATTTCATTTCTTTATCTCTGTAAGTCTGTCTGTCTGTCTGTCTGTCTATCTATCTATCTATCTATCTATCTACCTACCTACCTATATATCTTTCTTTCTATCTGGATATAAGGTTTCACTATGTCTTGTCACAAAGATTGGATCCACCAGCAGTGGACTGAGCTTCAACACACAAGCCTTTGGGGAAGACACTTGGTACCCAGGCTCTAACAACAGTTAGTCTTTACAAATTACTCTGTCTGTGATTTCCCATGCAAGCAACAGAAAGTAGACCAAGACATCTTAGTACTCACCTGCTGGCCAGAAGCAGTGTTCTTGGGAAGGAAGGGTTAACTGGATGTAAGGTTCTAGGCAAGTGCTCCACTGCTGACTGTTGTGAGTAACATATTCCTGACGTTCTGATCCCACTGCCTTGCCAGCCCCAAATAGCACACAGAGATACTGTATTAGATATAATTCTGTTGGCCAGATACTAGTATTTCTCATTGGCTAGCTCTGTCTTAAATATTAACTCATTTCTAATAATCTAAGTGTTTCCATGTGGTCTCATCTTACCGGAGAGAGGGTCCAGACCTCTGTTCTCTCAATTCTCTCCATGTTGACTCCTCCCTAGTACTTCCTCTCTCTACCTAGTCTCTTAGGCCTGCCTATCTTGCTTTCCTATTGGCTAACAGTGCTTTATTCATTAACCAATATGAGAAACATGTTTACAGAATGACATCTCCCATCAGCTGAGCTATAACTGCAGTTCTAGTCTTACTTTTTCTGTGTGGGATAGTCTTACTAGACTGGCTTTGAATTCACTCTGAAGCCAAGGCTGTCCTTGAACTTGTTACCTTCCTGCCTCAGCCTCTTGAGTAGCTGTGCTGCCGTACACAGCTTGACTTCTTTTCCCAGCCCTGATTGTCCTTTATTTTCTTATATGGAGCACCTTAGTTTGCCTTCCATTGCTGTGATAAAGACCATTATCAAAAGCAACTTGGAGAGGGGAGGGAAGGGTAACTTTGTTTACAGCCAACCCAAAGTTCCAAACACATCTACAATCTTACCCCAAACAAGGCCAGGTCCATCACACAAATACACAGTGATACTAATTTCTTTGTCAGTTTGCTTTCTATTGCTGTATGCATTTGTTTTGGCTTATGGTTCCAAAGAGTTGAGGCCATAATGGCAGAATGGATGCAGCAAGCAGGCTTAGTGGGAGGTGTATGAAGCTGAGGGTTCACATCTTGAACCTCAAGCACAAAGCAGAGATAGCAAACTGCAAGTAAGGTGAGGTTTTAAGTTCTCAAAGCCCACCTCCAGTGACATTCTTCCTCCAACAAAGCCACACCCCCCAAGCCTCCCCAAAGAGTACCATCAAACTGGGGACCAAGTGTTCAAATGGTTATGAGGGTCATACTCACTCAAACCACCATGTGAGACAGAGTCACTCATACTAGAATCTATTTTGTATTATAGCATATCACTGGTGATCAGTCACTCCTGGCCAGCAGACATGATCATGCGAGCATATACAAAAGCCACAGAAGAGAGGCTGAGTTCAGTTCAGTGGTAGAACCCCTGCCTAGAATCCCCCAGTGAGGGGTTGGGGTGTGGCTCAGTGATAGAGCATCAGCCTAGAATCCCCCCTCCCAGTGAGGGGATAGAGGCATGGCTGTAGCAAATAGGCCCTGGATTCCATCTCCAGCCCCACAGAAGTCAAGGGTCTCCTTTCTCTTTCTGGCTCACATGCACACCCCAAGGATTTAAGGAGTCCCCTTGTCTCCTTCTGGAGCCTCTAGCTTGATGGACATTGGGGGTCATGTCGAGGCTAGGAACTGCCCCGACCTGAGTCCGATGACCCACTGGTTCTGGTGCTTTCAGGAATATCCTGTCTTTTTCCAGTGCACTAGGAAGCAGGAGTGTGGGAAGGAGGCTGGGTGAGCTGCACAGGCGGGTGTTTTGGCCTACTTTCCCCCAGCTTGCTCTGGCTCAGGCTACAGCCCAGGGACCTAGGAGCTTGTGATCTGCCTGCTGCCAGAAGCCACTCCTGTCTTCACCCGGGTTTTTTCAGCCTGTGGGTTTCATTTGCCAGCTTGTAGCCTGGAACCTGGAAGCCAGTGACACTGTCGGGGGCCGGGCAACATGGTTGTCATGGAGATGCTCTCCCTCAACCCTTTGCATTTTTGTAGGGGATGGCCTGCCAGGCAGAGTTCCAGGCTAGAGCCTGGTCTCTGCTAGGAGAGGGATCCAGTTTGGCCACAACACTTATAGTGACTCACGTGTGATGTGCCCTGTGCTCCCTCCAGGCTGAGCTCTCTCTGTGTAGGTTTTCTGTAGATGGAGCAGCTGAGGCCAATTGTCCTGGATGGTCATCGCTATGGACACCGGGAATTCTGGCCCTGGCTACTAACCCAGTAGGAATGCTTTTACAGTAAACAAGCCTGAATGTTCCTGAACACCGACATGTGTCACCACATGTATGTGGGGATCCCAGGACAACATTCTGGTCTCGGTTTTCTTCTACCACCATGTGGGTTCCAGGTTGAATTCACGTTGCCAGGCTTGGTGGCAATCACTTTTGCCCACCGATCCATCGTGCCAGCTCTTACCTTTTGGTTTTGAATCAGGGACTCATGTAACTCAGGTTAGCCCTGACCTTGATAAGTAATGGAGGGTGACTTTGAACTTCTGCTGCCTTCATCTCCTGAGTTTTGGGAGTATAGGCAGGCACCACCACACTCCATTTTACATAGCTCTGGGAATTAAACCAGGGATTCCTCATGCATGCTAGGCAAGTGCTAGAAAACTCAGTCACATCCCATGCATGTATGCAGGGTTTTGTGTATGCTCACATATGTGTGAGCATGTGTGTGTGTATACTTATGGCTGATGTTGGGACTCATACTCTATCATTCTTTCAATGAGGCAGTGTCTCTCAATCAAACCTACAGCCCCAATATGGTGTCTTGCTAGGTGTCTTGCTTTGGGGGATTTCATCTCTGGCCTCTGAGGTTAGAATTACAGGCATGCTACCACATCTTCCTGGTTTTAACTTGAGTTCCTGGGGCTCTCTACTCTGAGCCTTATGTTTGCACAACAAGCACTTTTAATTGCTGAGCTATCACCTCAGTTTCCAAATCAATTCATTTTATTTTCTAAATTTCTGTTTATTTTTTTATGTTTTGTATGTGTGTGCATGTGTGGATGTGGGGAGCCCAGCAGAAGGTATTTAGAGCCCCCAGAGTTGGAGTTACAGGATGGTTGTGAGACACCCAATTTTTAGGTGCTGGGAACCAAACTTGGTGTTGTATAGCAATTTTTTTCTAGGTGAAAAACTTCCATTTTGGGTGGAAAGGCCCATGAAGATAAAGGATGTTAAAGTCGAGGCAAAACATTCCATTTTTTTTTTTTTTTTTTTTTTTTTTTTAAGGAAAGCTTGTTAAGCTCAGGAGGTGAACTACTCAATAGCCTCAGGAAGTTTCTAAAACCAATCAGGTTCACCAGGACTCCTCAGGTAGTTTTCAGCAACAAGAACTGCTGAATGATCCTCTCAGACAAGCTGTCTAGAAGAGGCTCAGTCCAGCTGCATAGCTTGGAAAAGGCTCAGCCTGCCTAAGCTGTGAAGGAGACACACTCCAACCTATTGAGCTGCCTGCAGGTTGGACAGTGAGCTCCAGATCTCCCTGTTCTATGAGCTGTCACTGGTGCTGGGGTGAGCTTTGGGGATGCAGCTGTCTTTGAATCAATTTTGCTCCCAAAAGTAACCCCTCACCCATATTTCTATAACTAACGCTAATAAATCTTACCAGTTCACCAACTTGGACTTCAGTGGTATACTTTGACATTGCTCCTATTGGAGTGAGTAGAAATTTGCTCATATCTCCCCAGAAATACTGTCGCTCGACACTTGCATCCTCTGCAAGAGCATCAAGTGCTCTCCACCGATGAGCCATCTCATCAGCCCCCACAAAGCACAGCTTTATTGGGACAATTTGTCACACGAGACAGGGATATCTTGTAGATGTCAGAATGGTTGTGTGGTCATTGTCAGGGCATTCTGTCTTCCTCCAAACCTTCAGGCAGCAGAAAAGGAGGCAAAATATCTCAAAGGTGGGTGATGGTTTCTAAGTCTGTCTGCCCTGGACCTTGTTAGGCAAAATAGCAGACTCAGCCCTACCCATCACCAAAGCCCACTCGCCTTTGCACCTCATCCTTACCCCGGTGGGTCCTGGCCCTCCACAGCTCACCAGCCTTCATCTACCTTCAGTCACAGCTCGCAAGATTCAACCTCCTGGACTGAGCAAAGGAGTTTGCTTTGTCAGAGCTGGGATCACTTACAGGGCCCAGAGTGGAGGCCTGGCCATGAAGTAGGGGATTATGGGTAAACACAGAGGGGAGATGACAGCACTTTATATAGTGCCACGATAGTTTGCATCTGAGTAGCAGCCCAGGTGTTTATTAGCTGTGTGATTTTGCGGAAGTCTCTTGACTGCCTCCACCAAGCACTGTAGAGAGCCCACCTATTTCTTAAATGATAAAGAGGTGGGTGTGGTCAGAGCTCAAATGTTTATTTATAAATGTGACCAATGGGCTGGTGAGATGGTTTAGTGGGTAAAGGTGCCTGCTGTCAAGCCTGATGCCATACCGGGGACCCACATGATGGAAGGCGAGAACCAACTTCTGGGAGATGAACTGTGACCTATGTACCATGGTGTGTGTGCACCCATACACACACACATATGAACACACACATGAACATGCATACAAATAAATGCAATTTTAAAAAGTACCACTAATAGTTCCACATGGGTGGGACTGTGTATGACTACTGGACCTCACATACTGTACCTGGGAATGGGTTTGAATTTGAGAATTGCGTTAGGTAGACACCCATCATTGAAGATCTTGCTCCAGTGGCTCAGTGGGTAAAATGGCGGCCGTGTAAGCAAGACCTGGGTTTGATTCCTAGAAAATCTTTGGTGGTACATGCTTGCAATCCCAGCACTGGAGAGACGCCTAGGGCTGAATGGCCAGCCATGATGTCAGGTCCCTTGGAGCTGGAGTTACTGGCAGTTATGAACCATCCAACATGGGTGCTGGGAATCAAAATTGGATAACTTATGTCTTCTGCCTGAGCAGCAGCTGCTCTTAATCATGGAGATACCTCTCCAGACTTTTCATACAGTTTCTTTTTGAGACAGGATCTCATATAGCCTTAGGTGGTCCCAAACTCACTCTGTAGTTGAGGATGACCATGAAATCCTGACCCTCTTAATTCCTCACCCAAATGCTGGGGTTACAAAAACCAACCACCACACCCAGCTCCCTGCCTCAAAAATAATAATTAAAAAACAATATGAAAAAGCATTCACATACAGGGATAGAGACACTTGGTACTTGGGGATGCCCACCTGTGTTTTTTGAGGAGGCCTCTGTTCTGCCTGGCTGCACATTGCTGGGCCATCTGTGTATACGTCTGTCCCCTTGGCCTGCAGGCAGGGACCACATCCCATTCATCTTTCTCATTCTCACAGCGAACAGTTAGCATTAGTAAGGGATACAGGCAGGGGCTGACTTGATGCCCTCCTAGAAAATAGCACTGCCCTGGGGGAAGTCCCAGGCTCTTGACAGCCTCATTTTCATGCCCAAAGAAACCTATCTTTTAACCAGCATGGTCACTGGGCATCTGGCTTCTATACCTCACCAGCCTTGGTCATTCCCAGGCTGTGAAACCAGAAGATGGTTTTCCCCTCCTCCTTAACTTCTGCTGACAGCCCAAGAATCCTGTGATTTATACGATTAATATGAAAAGCAACAGCATTCTTCTGTTAATATATTATTCATTTCACTGCTGATCTATTCTCTCCACACCCAGCTCTGTGAGTCAATTCCCCCCACCCCTGCTATTTTAATAGAGCTGCATTTTAAATGGCGGGAACAGTACATTAAACATGTATAAGATGTAATCTCATTTAGAATGCTCTCTTCCAGCAGATCCGCCTCATAAGCATAAACACAACATTGTCGTCTCCTCTTCTAGCGGGGGCCACCCATGTTGGGGTGGGGGTGCAGCTTGGAATAGTCTGGCTCTAATTAAGGCATATGCTAACTTGGGATGTGAATACCTTCTCCTCTGGGCCAAGGAGAATCAGCTCGGTCCCAGATGGTGAGGATGGTAGAGACTCTGTCCACTCTCAATGTGACCCCACCCCCTGCCAGCAATACCCATAAACAGGTGTCAATATTGATGAAGAGGAAGGAGGGGCTGCTCCTTTTTGGTTTAATTAAAGGGCACTTTGGAGCAGGGATTGGTGATGTAGGTCTGTCATCTTAGCTACTTGGGAGGTTGAAGCAATAAGATGCAAGTACAAGGACTGCTTGGGCTAGAGAGTGAGTTTGAGGCCAGGCTAGGCAACTTAGTGAGAACTTATTTCAAAATAAAAGTGTAAAGAGGGCTGGGAATGCAACTCAGTGGTAGAGCACCTGCCTAGAATCCCCCAGTGAGGGCTGGGGGTGTGGCTCAGTGGTAGAGAACTTGCTTATCATGCTAGGTTCATCCCTGGTAGTTCAAAATACTTGAATAGTTCTAATCCTTTACATTTTTTTTTTTTTTACTTGAAACAAAATCTTTTCTGAAGTTCCCAGGTTGAACGTCAATCCTCTGCCCCAGCCTCTCAGCTGCTGGGATTAGAGGCTTGTGCCACCAATCCTAGCTGGTGACTAATAGCTCACAAACCCAATCTGACTTGGCAAGGATGTCTTCACAAGTAGTCTGAACTGTTGTTCATGATATGCAGGTGAGGAAAGGGGAGAGGAAAAGAGAGAGAGGATGAAGATGAAGCTAAGGGGAAGAAGAAGGGGTGAGGAGGAGTGTGATGGCTCATCTTAGTTGTCAACTTGATTGTATCTGGGGTCCAAGCTGCTCTACACACCAGTGATGGATTTTCTTGACTGGGTCATCAGAGGTGGGCAGACATGTCTCAAATCTGGGTCACACCTCATGGTGGCAGCCCACATGAAGGACATGGATAAGGAAGCTCTTGCTTTTTGCCCACTTGACTTCACTCTTGCTGGCAAGTTCATCCATCCTGCTGCTGAGACATTCCTTCACTGGCATCAGAGCTGACTTCTTTGGGATCCCAGTGTAGACTGAAGACCAGCGGCTCTGACAACTTCCCTGGGATTCTAGAACCACACTGGGACAACTGAGAATTCCAGTCTTGTGAACTAAACATCTTCAGATCCTGGGTCTTTCCATCAGGACACAGCCATTGTAGGATTACTCACACCACAGCCTATGAACCACTTCAATAAATCTTTCTATCTATCTATCTATCTTTCTATCTATCTATCTATCTATCTATCTATCTATCTATCTTCTATCTATCTATCTATCTATCTATCTATCTATCTATCTATCATCTATCTATCTACCTATCCTATCCTTCCAATTCCATTCCTTTATAGAACCCTGGCTAATATGATGAGGAAGAGGAAAAAGAAAGACAGGAGGAGGAAGAGGGAAGAAGAGGAGGAAAGAAGGAAGAGGCTCTATTTTCATGAATTGTCATGAATTGTCATGAATTGCATGCTGGTGGCTTTTGGTGATGCAGCTACTTTTGAGTCACCTATGTTTTTGTGAGCTCCCCCCACCCCAAATCTCACTGGTTCACCAGGCTAGACTTAGGTAGAGTCATCTTGCTCTACTCAGGGTACACTATTGTGTTTGTTAAAGTCTCTCAGGAAAAGTTAACACAATAGTAGCCCAGGTTGGCCTTGAATTCAAAATCCTCCTGCCCTACTAAACACTGGAACCACAGATTTGTATCACCACACCTAATTTATTCCCCTGTATTTAATATATTTGGGCAATTAAAAAAATTAAAAATCTAGGGATTCCTTGGGAGAATGATGATGAGAAAAGATTGAGGGATGCTAACAGATAGTACTATATCATCTTCTTGCCCATAGGAGGCAGAGAAGTCTTTGTGCTCACAGATAAGCACTAGGAGAACCTGGAATGTTCCTTCAAAGGAAGGACGGAATAACCTGTTATCTGCCCAGATGTCTGGGAGGAGACCTGGTCAATAGCCTGGTGACTTCTGAGCTATCTGTATGACTGAGACCACTCAGATCCTCCCCCCAGACCCTTACTGTGAGCTTGTTTTTCTCAGTCTCGTAAAGAACCCATCTTTATGGAAGGCATCACATATACTTTACAGAGAGTTTGGGTCTAGTCATGTACAATTGTTTTTTTTTAGCTTACTTTGCGTTTTATTGTATACATGGGATTGAGTTAATTATCACCAGGAAAGTTTCCGCTAAACTGTGCTGTGCTCAAATGTGCCCCAAATAAACTACTTGGGGTCAGACACCCAAAGTTTGAACCAACACTGGCTGCTGAGTCATGTGGAACTGAATTACCTTCTTGCCTCCTGTGGATCATTACTCTGCTGGCCATGGTTGTGTCAGAGACCCCCACCCCCCACCCCACACTTGCCCATATTTTCGTTATTTTAAAAGTGTGTGTGCGTGTGTTTGTGTGTGCGCATGCGTTTTGAGTGTAGTGCCTACAGAGGCCAAAAGAACATCAGGTCCCCTGGAACGGTGGTGTTCAGGCAGTTGTGAGATGCCTGACATAGGTGCTGGAAACTGAGCCCAGTTCCTCTGCCGAAGCACTATGTACCTACTCACCACAGAGCCGTCTCTCCAGATCCCTCGATCTCCTTTTCTGTGCTTCTTGTCCACAATGACAGGACTTGTTTTGTCCCACCATGCCCTTGCCATCATGAAAGTGTGAGCCAACGTAAATCCTTCCTTCTCTTTAGTCGTTCTGAGGCACATTGGTCACAGCTACACAAAAGTAATTAAAACCATTACAGTGTACTTCATATAGAAGAAGGGCCAATCTTTCAGAAAAGTAATTCTCTCAAAGCAGTAGCTTGGGACTCTCTCCACAATGGCATTTTATGAATGAGTAATAAATCTTACAGTGTGGAGACAGAGGAGCTAGCAGTTCAGGCTTCAAAGGTGGCCAAACTATAGAAAGGTAATAAAGTCTTTTGGCTCTCTTGGTGCCCATGTCTGGCCGATAGGTGCTACCATTAAATGACAATTTATAGGCCTAGGTTTAGAAAGGAATTTGGGGAGTTTCAAAGAACCTGTTGTCCATGAGAATTTCTGCTCTTCAACCAGACACACAAGAAAAAAAAAAATCCCCTTGCATTGTAACGTTTTTTAGATTAGTGAGACATACTGGGTTTCCTTCAGTATCGTAGCTTACCATGGGTGACCTGGCCACATGGCCAGTGCTTGGTGGCAGAATGTGTGGCCACGGTATTCTGAAGAAACTGAGTACATGTTGCTGTGTGGCTGTGTTAGTCAGCTCTTTGTTTGGGCAACAGAATACCTGAGATAACAAGCTTATGAAGGGGAAATGTTCATCTTGGCCACAGTGGTAGAGACATCCATGTTGATGTGGCGATATCCAATAATTGATTCTGTTGCTTTTGAACCTATGGTGAATCAGCATATATTATGGTGCGAACTCATGGCGGAGGAAGCTATTCACTTGAA
Source organism: Phodopus roborovskii (assembly GCF_943737965.1). NCBI lineage: Eukaryota > Metazoa > Chordata > Mammalia > Rodentia > Cricetidae > Phodopus > Phodopus roborovskii. Next base: position 6,692,918 of record NW_026126599.1, on the reverse strand, counting down.
AAAAGAGGCAATGCCAGAATCTCAATAGCCTTTCTTGTCTCCCTTCCTGTCTTCACCCCTCTAAGCCTCCCTTCCTCCCTCCCTTTCTCTCTCCCTCCCTCCCTCCTTCCTTCCCTCCCTCCTTCCCTCCCTCTGTCTTTCCCTCCCTCCCTCTCTCTCTTTCTTCCTTCCTCCTATTGAGATATAGTCATGCTATATAGCCCAGGATAGTCTGAAACTCACCATACAACCCAAGCTGGCCTCGAACTTGAGATCCTCTTACTCCAGTCTCCTGAGCATGTGAATTGCATGCATAAAATATGCTGGGGTTCAAAAATCTTCAATGATCTGAGCCCTCCCACCAATCACTCTGCCTCCTAAAAATTTCCACTGTGTCCTGATAGCACCAAGGTGAGGACTTGCGTTATAACACACCAGCCTTTGGAAAAAGTAAGATGCTGTCTCTATAGCATCAGCCTTTGACAACCACACCCTCTCTGGAAAGCTATTTGCTCTTTGTATGGAATTGGGGCCATTGATAGTAAGATACCTGTCAACTAAGATACCCGGTATGCAGACTCAATAAGACATCTGAGTGACATGTCCCTCCCCTGTGAACCTGGTTTGCATGGCTGCACCTGGTGGTAGTGAGAGGCAGGTGTGTGGGAAACAGATGTGCGCGTGCATGTGTGTGTGTGTGAACTGTAGCACAGGTGTGGAGTCCAAGGACAACTTAAGGTGTCAGTCTTTGTCTTCCCCTTCCTTTGGGACAGGGTCTTTCATGGTTTGCTGATGTTCTGCATATGCCAGCTTAGCTGGCCTGGGAGTTTTCAGGGATCCTTCTGTGTCCACCTCCCAGCTCACAGTAGCAGCATTGAGACAACAGATGTGCTCTTCTGCATCTGGCTCTATGTGGGTTATGGGAATCTTAACTCAGGTTCTTATGTTCACACAACAGTGTTCTACCCACAAAGCCATCATCCAGCCTAGGAAACCCTTTCTTTCCAGGAAAAGGTTATGATCCGGATAGAAATGCTAGCTGTAGCAGCTGACTTACCAGCATAGAGGTGACCCGGGTGGGGTCCTTCTTTGCTGGGTACAGGCCCTGTCAGTGACTCCGGTTGAATCTCAGATCCATCTCTGAGATGGGAAGATGCTTATGGAAGGGAAGGTTCTTCACATTCTACCTTTCCAGACCCCATGTGGACCTACTATGTGACTCTGGGCAAGTCTCCATACATTCATGGAACCCTGGGGGAGAAAGCAGCTCTTCGAGATGGCCTCTCATGGTGCAACCCATGATCCAGCGATGATTTAGTTCCCCTTTGTTAAAGAGGACTAGAGAGATGGCTCACAGATTAAGAGTGATGGCTGCTCTTACAGAGGACCCAGGTTCAACTCCCAGCATTAACAGGATTGCTCACAACTGTTAGTAACTTCCAGAGGATCTATTGTCCTGCTTTGCCTTCTGCAGATACTGCACACTGCACACACATGATACAGGGAAAACACCCATACACATAAAAATAATGAGAAATTCCCCATCCCCACCCCCAGGACAGGGTTTCTCTGTGTAGCAGCGGCTGTCCTGGAACTCACTCTGTAGACCAGACTGGCTTGAAGAGATCTGCCTATCTCTGCTGCCAAGTTTTGGGATCAAAAGTATGCACCACCACTATCTCCTGGATCAAAATTTTCTTTTTTAATTAAAAAAGCAGGAAAAACAAAACAAAAAACAAACAAACAAACAAAAAACAAACCCAAAGAAATTACATGCAGGGAAAATGGCTCAGTCAGTAAAGTGTTTTGTAAATGTAAGAACCTGAGTTCAAAACCCAAGAACCCACATAAAGCACATGGCTATAATCCCAGAGCCCCCACAGTGAGAGGGGAGGTGGAGACAGGAGAATCACTGGGAGTTGGAGGACCAGCCAGCCTGGCATACTTAGTGGCAAACAACACGGAGATCCTGTCTCAAACAGGGTGGAGGGCCAGGCACGGCCCTGAGTTATTTAATCTCAGCATTCCCAAGGCAGTGGCAGGCAAGATCTCTGAGTTCAAGGCCAGTTGATTATATTTATTTAGTGAGCTCCAGGACAGCCAAAGCTACATAGTGAGACTGTCTCAAAAAGATGCAGAATATTCCACCTATGAGGAGGACTTAGACCACGGAGCAGAATGGTGGGAGCCAGGGGCTGGGGAGGGAAATGAAGAGTTAGTGTTTAATGGGGGCAGAGTTTCAGTTTGGGAAGATGGGATCGCTGAATAGATGGTTGATGAGGATGGGTTCACAACAGTGTGAAAGTACTTAACTTGGCTAAGCAATGCACTCAAAAATGGAGGCAATAGCAACAGCTTGTGTTGGAGCATGGAGGAAGAGCACTTGCTGAGAACCCCCCAGTGAGGGGCTGTGGGTGTGCCTTAGTGATAGAGCACCTGCCTAGAATCCCCCAGTGAGGGACTGGGGTGTGGCTCAGCAGTACAATCCTTGACTAGCATGCACAAGGCCCTCAGTTCTATCTCCAGAACCTTCCTTCCTCTCAAAGAGTAGCTCTTGTCAAGTTTATTGCATCACAATACAGACAAATCTAACTAAAAATCAGTTCAGAAGCAATGGGATAGGATGCTCAGTGGCTGCCTCCTTATGTGCCTGGGCCTACTCAGATCTCCAGAAGCTGGTACAGTGGTGGCCTGTCCTCTGTCTGACAGAAGACCCACTTTGTCTCACTAAATCACCAGGCAAAACAGCCCAAGGCACCTGTCATATGACATTAAATTCTCAGTCAAAAGCCCTAGGGAGATAAGGGGCTGAGGTCACATATGCAAGCCAAGGGAGTCAGTGTCTTTGTGTCCTATTATGTTAGGGCACATGAGACCTGACTCTGCTTATCTAGAGTCAGAGTAATCAGAACAGAGGACAGTAGGTCTGGGTAGAGGGTTCTGGGACCAGATGTGGCCAGAAGAACAGACAGGCTTCAGGTCTTTAGGTCCATGGAGCAGTGTGTGTGAGTGTGTATGTGTGTTTGTGTGTACAGTAATGTCACAGCATGTGTGCAGAGGTCAGAGGACCTCATGTGAGTCCCAAGAATAAAACTAAGATCATTAGGTGATCTTCTGAGCCATCTCCATGTGTGTGTTTGTTTTGAGACAGTGTCTCTCACTGGCCTAGAACTCACAAAGTAGACTATGTTGTATTGCCACTGAGCCCTGGAGACCTGCCTGTCTCCATCTCCCCAGTGATGGGATCACAAAAACATGCCACTGTGACCAACTCTTTTCAGGTGACTTCTGGGGTTGAGCTTAGGTCCTTGTGTTTGCCCAGCACAAACTTCACTTTCACTGATTTATCTGTCTCCCTGGCGCTACATGTATATTTCAGTCCAGCTGGGCAGCATCAGATGGGAAGTGGAGGAGCTGTGAACAGTCACCATCCTCGGAATCTTTTTCACCACTATGATACCACTAGACCAGAAGTAGTCCAGGTACAGGCATTTTGAATCCTTCAAGACCAACTTGTTACTATGCCCATTTTAGGAAGGCCCAGAGTGGTTGGGATTAGCTCAGAGTCACACAGCAGGTAAAATGAAGGCCTAGAAGGTCATGGGAGGAGCTAGGAAGCTCCTGGTTGTCTAGGCTTGTGGGGTACCGCCCCCCAAGGCATAGCAATCCAGGCCAAACAGTGGGTGAGTGAAGAGAAGAGAGCCCTCTCCACTTAGCATCTCTGGTCCCCTCGGGTTGCAGGTGCAGCTGGATGGGGTCTGATTGTTGTCTGCTCTGGCAACAAGCCAAAGCTGTGTCTACAGGTGCCATCACCATGGAAACTCCAAGTCAGGGCTGCACTTAGCAGAGCCAAGTGTGCCAGAGGCTCTGAGGGCCTCCCATCTGCCAATGGGAAGGGCAGCTCCTGGCACAGCAGCATCTCCTTGGGACTCATTAGTGGAGTGGAATGGCAGGAATGGGAGGTGGGGGGCAGGGCAGATGATAGATGGGGAGGAGGGAAATAAATAACAACATGGCTTTGGGAATGGCTTTTGGGATGCCAAGCCCAGATCATAAGGGCTTCAGGGTCTTTCCTGCCAACTAACTTAATGTACTGTGTACTCAAGCTAAGAGGCCAAATTGCCCAGGAGAACACAGCACAGGGCCAGCCCCAGACATAGCTTTCTCTCTGTGTGTGAGGGATATATATATATATGTGTGTGTGTGTGTGTGTGTGTGTGTGTGTGTGTGTGTGTGTAGGCCAGGAGTTCTTCAAATGTTATCTATATTATTATTGTTTTCCTCCTCCTCCTTCTGTGGTGAGAGAGGTCTTTCGCTGGCCTGGAGTTTGCTCAGTAGGCTAGGCTAGGCTGGCCAGAGTGCCCCAGGGACCCACTTTTCTCCACTTCCCCAGTGCTGGGATTACAAGAGCACACATGGTGTGAGGAAGGGCTTCAAGAAAGAGTGAAGTCCAAAACATTTGGGAAAGGATGCTGCAAAAAGAGATAAAAGGGAGAAAGGGAAAGTCAAGCTTTTCTGAGTGACTGGAGAAGCAGGCAGTCCGTGGAGCTAGATGGCTGCATTCTTTAAGGGACTCAGTGAAATGGTGGGAATTCCAAGAAGGAAAAGTACATTGTATCTCACTGAAAGGCTAATTACTCCTCCCGTGTCTTTAGTTTAGCTTAAAATGAACCTGAGAAGGGGTGGTCCCATTACCAGGTGATTGGCTGAACCAGCTGTATTAATTTTTTAAAAAAATCTTTATTTTATTTTATAAGTGTATGTGTCTTGCTGTTATGTAGTCTGTGCAGCACTGTGGACTTAGTGTCCAAGGAGGCTAGAAGAGGGCACCATCTCTCCTGGGATTAGAACTACAGAAGGTTGTGCACTCCCATTTGGGTGCTGGGAACCAAACCTGACTCCTCTGTAGGAGCATCCATCCAGTGCTCTTAAATGCTGAGCCACCTCTCCAGCCCCTCATCTCTTAGGGGAGGAAAAAGTAGCTTTCTCTTGGTGGGTTCTCAATGGCTACCGTAACATTGTAAAGTCCCAGAATCATGAGAATCACAGAGACAGAAAGAAGGTGGCTTCCAGGGCTTATAGAGGGGGATAGCAAGCTAGTGTTTTAATAGGCAGAGTCTCACTTCAGCAAATCTGAAAAAAAAAAAAAATCCAAAAAGGTTTGGGGAACCTGTTCCTCAAAGTGAATATGCACAATGCTATGGAACTATACACATCAAAAGGTTGAGATGTGGGCGGGAGATGTAGCTCAGTTGGTAGAGTGCTCACCTATAGTGTACTGAGAGCAACCCCAGCCCTTCACAAAACGCAGCATCGGGATGCAAGCCTGCAATCCCAGCATTTAAAAAGAAGGCTGGAGGTTATAGAAGTTCATAGTTGTCTTTGCTACACAGTGAATTCGAGGCTAGCCAGGAATGCATAAGACCTAGTTTCAAACAATAGAAAAAAAATTGGTTAAAACTGTAAAAAATTTTTGAAAAACCCCATGCATTATACATTTATTCTCTAATATGTACTATCCAAGTTCCAGAATATTATTCAGGTCAAACTAAAATTTTCCAGGCTGTGAGCAACTTGATCTGAGTTAGGCATATGTGTATGTATTATGTTCATTAAAAAGTTAAACACAAGCTGAGTGGTAGTGGCACAGGTCTTTAATCCCAGCACTTGGGAGGCAGAGGCAGGAGACTATCTGTGAGTTCAAGGCTAGTCTGGTCTACAGAAACAAATTTGAAACAAGAGTCCAGTACCTGGAATTCACAACTGAGTGGCCCCCAGACACATTTTGTTGGGGCTTAGAGGGACAAACCCATACTGCTACTGTATTTTTACAGGCGGCATCATTTTCCAGCAACTACAACTCCCAGCACTCCAGGACTTTACCTGGTTCTTGAGTAGGTATAGCTTACTACTACATCTCCCTGCATTCCAGGAAGTTACCTGGTCCTTGGGCAGGTGGAGCATATAACTACAACTCCCAGCATTCCATACACGTGCTGACTCCCCGCCCCCCAAGCACACCGAATAAATCTAAAAAGAAAAGCAAGCTAAATGTGGAAGTGTGTGCTTATAATTCCAGTTCAAGGGAGGCAGAGAGAGGTGGATCCCTGGGACTTGCTGATCAGCCAGCCTCGCCTACTTGGTGAGCTCGAGGCCAGTTAGAGATGCTGTCCTCCCAAAACAAAGTGGATAGTGGGTGGTTTCTGAGGAGCAACAGACAAGGTTGACATCTGATCTGCACATTCACACATGCACTCACACACGCACGTGGGCTCGCACATGTGATGGGATGAGCCACCAATGGAAAGCCTGGCTGGACTCTCAGAGCAGAGAAGAGCTATCTGGAGAAGGAGGCAGGAGCTCCAAGGTGGTTCCCGGGCTCTGGTTCTGCTTGACTGTCTTTCACACTGCCCCAAAACAAGTACGCATGCTCCCTACTGCTTGTCACTCACCTTCGTAGTCTCTTGGTGGTCTTTGCAGCACTCCTCCCTTTTTTAAAATCACAAGTCTCTGTGATAAGAGAGCAGAAACTGAGAAAGCCGCATCGAGGTTAACATGTAAAGCAAGCCCGTTTTCAGAGCAAGATGGGAAGCCCTATCCTCGCTTCAGCATCTTCTAGGGGACTGAGCATGCTCAAAACAAAGCCCTCAAAATACATGGGGGGGGGGGGGCAGGGAGTAGTAAAGACTGCATACAGGTGGCCCAGTGCTGTCTGGGGGCTTTTTCCAGCTCACTAGCCCACTTCCAGTCTTGGGTGTGTTTTCTATTTCTGAACAAGTTGTCTCTGTTTCTATCCCACACCTAACTTTCCCTTGGAGGCCGCTGGGGCTTTCACCTAAGCCTTACTCTTTCCCTCTTAAACACTGATTGTCCTTCCGAATGTGTTTCTAAATTCTTTTATTAAGGATACCGAGAAACCCCAAAGGGAACTTCAGTTTCCCTGGGAACATCATTCTCCCAGCTAATTCCCATAATCCTCCCAGAATGTGACTATATTTAGAGATAGAGTCTTTAAGATTAAAATGAAGTCATTAGTTGTTTACTGGACTTGGGGTCACAGACTGTGCCTCCAACAAGCCAGGTTCAGCCACCTGTCCTCCATAATCCAATTAAAGCAGCCTAATTAAAAGCAAAAAAGCAAAAAAAGGTTTATTCGGCATGGGTGCATTGGGAAGAGGGACACAGAGATCCTGCACCTCCACCAGAGTCCTGAAGTGAGGTTGAGGCTTAAGCAGAGGGCCTTTGTTATGCAGATTTCTGTGGTCAAGGTGTGGTCCTGCCTGCACTGGACTCATCGTGGCCTCTTCTGTAAGATGGTCTAACAAGTCATTAACGTCTTTCTGGTGAAAGTTTCCTCCTCGGTCTGGCTCAGGGTTTAAGGTCTTCTCAGCATGAGATTCCTGGAGAGAATTTTAGTGTCTTGGGGTCCATTGTTTCAACAGACTGATAGTCAACTTGAGGGATGCAAATATCTCTTTAAATTGTATTTATCTTTGCCAGGCAAGTTACACTAGAATGTGCCTCTATCAACAGGAAAGGGCCTGGTGTAGAAAGCTAGAAAGCAGGATGGCCAGGTGTGTGATTTGTTTTCTGTTGCTGTGATAAACACCATGACCAAAAGCAACTTGGGAAGGACAGGGTTTATTTGGCCTACACATCCTGATCACAGCCCATCACTGAAGCAAGAACTCAAGGCAGGAACCTGGAGGCAAGATCGGAAACAGCAGGTATGGAGGAGCACTGTTTACTGGCTTGCTCTCCTGGCTCATGTCAGCCCCCTTTCTTACACCTTCCAGAAGCAACTGCGCAGGAGTGGCACCACTCACAGTGCACTGTGTCCTCCCACGTCAATGATTAATCAAGAATATGCCCTACAGACTTGCCTACAGGCCAATCTGATGGGGCATTTTTCTCAGTTGAGGCTCCCTCTTCCCAGATGAACTGCGCTTGTGTCAAGGTGACCAAAGCTAACCAGCCCATCAGGCAAAGCCCCAGTGGAGAATGCAGTTACTGAGCAGTCAAGGACACCAGCTGGGGAAGGCACCGGCCTTCCTGACACCTTGGTCTCAGACTTCTGATCTCTAGACTGGGAGACAGTACATTTCCATTGTTGAATCCCCATCAGCTCTGGTCCATCTTTAGTGTAGCCTCTGAAGATCTTCGTGAAGCCCAGGGAGGAGGCAATGAATTCAACAGGGAGGAGGGGGCCAGGCTGTAACTTACCCAACAGAGTGCCTGCCTAGCACGCACAAAGCACTGGGTTTGATCCCCAGCATTATGTAAACCAGATGGGGCACGTCTATCATCCCAGCATTAGGGAGGCGGACACAGAACAAGTTCATCCTCATCTACATAGTTGAGTTTCATAGATACTTGCAACCTAGAGAGAAAGGGGTGTCGGGGGATCAGAAAATCACAGCAAATGGTAGAGAAAGGAGATTTGTTTGATATTGTCACATTGAGAAGAACAAATAATGACAATCTCCCCCACCCCCAAGTTCATCTTCAGGAACATGACATGAGGTTTACATAGAAGACAAGAGGTACGGGGCCAGCAAGGTGGTTCAGTGAGCAAAGGTGTTTGCTGCCAGCCTAATGACCTGACAGGATGGAAGGAGAGAACCAAGTATGCCTTCACACACACACACACACACACACACACACACACACACACACACACACACACAGCTAAGCTGTTCTGCTTGAGATGTGATCCAGCCCATAACTGCCGCATCATTGTCTCAGCTCCAGTGTGTCCTGCAAAGTGGTTAAAATTGTGTGAAATTTCTTCCTGAGAGACAAGCTCCCCTCTGGCTGGCTCTGAGCTCCATCTTTCCCTTTCCCCAGCATGGGACTCCTGGGAGACTTCCAATCCTGTGGGGACCATTGATTCAACAGTCTGATGGCCAAAGGGAGGGCACAAGTGTCTCTCTTTAGAACATGCAGACTCTTGCCAGGACTCGTACATGACCGGTATCTGTAGCTGGCCCTATTTTTCTGTAGCTATGCCCAGATGCCATCTGTAATCTTGGTCACCATTTTGGCAGGCTCCTTTGCTAGCCTATTGATGAATTGCAGGTGGCAAGGATGAGTGAACAGCTTTGCTAAGGGCAAGACAGCAAAGCCAAGGTCCTTGGAGAGCCTTGGTCTCTTCAAAGTGGCCAGTGGCTTGGATTAGCACCTAAAAGTCAATGTCTTCCTGGCTAGATCTCATTTCTGTGAGTGGTTTACACAGCAGATTCAGTGTCCCCATGATAATAGGGACCAGCTACGACATACGACAGGCCTGCCTCTGTCCTGAGATTTCAGACCTCTGCTATGTGCAAAATGACCATTTTTTCCCCCAGGTGGAGGAGCTGGCTGAAGTGGTAAAGAGTCAGCAAAGCAAGTACAGGAGTCTGAGTTTGGATCTCTAGCACACATGTAAAAGACAGGTGTAGCTGCATGTACCTCAGTACCAGGGATGTGGAGATAGGAGAAATGTCTGGGGCATATTGGCCAGCCGGCCTAGTGGAATCTGTAACCTTCAGGTTCAGTGGGAGCCCCTGCCTCAAAATATAAGATGATGAACAATGGAGGAAGGCACCGGATGCTAATCTCTGACCTCCACATGTGTGAACACATACATGAGCATGGGCACACAGGTGTATAACACCACAAATGATCTTTCTCCTATATTGTTTCATATCAGTAAAGATTTTTCATGCATTAAAGCCTTATCTAAGGAGGTGGGTTTTTCTTGTTTGTTTGTTTGCTTAGTGCTAGGGTTAGAACCCAAGTCTTTCTACACAGCAGGCAAACCCTCTACCGCTACTGAATTATACCACATTTTCTATTTCCCTTACCCCCTTTCTCTCTATGAGATGGTCCTGGCATGTCTTTCCAATACGTCCCTCTTGTGGGGCTGGAAAGATGTCTCCTCACACTGGAGTATGGGAAAGTTAGAGCCATGATTCCAACCATAGAGCACATTTATTGCTGAAATCTCTCGTGGCCCTGACAACTCCTCAAGAACTTTGTGAAAGGAGTCGGAGTTAAGACAGTGGTGGTGGCGGTGGTGGGCAGGACTACGCCGTAACCAGGACTGCTTAGCAATGCATTGCTCTTGCCTTTTATTTAAACCTAAACCTTGTATCCAGACCCTGAAGATGGATTTGGGGAGGGGACTACTGGGTCTCTGTACTAGTTCACCTTCCCAATGTGGCTACATTGAATGACTGACTCCCCTTTATCTCTATTTCAATATGTCTTGTCTGTTTATTGGTTTATTGAGGACAGGTGGCTGAGCTGAGCTTAGGGCTGGACTCTGAAACACCATAACAGGAGAGACAGCTAACGGTGGGATTAAGTGATTTTGACTCAACACATCGGCCTCTGTTTCTCTGGAGCAGCTTTAGAAAACATGGGAAAGCATGTTTGTGAGTCTGCGTCAGCCAAGCATCGGCTGTACCTTCAACTGTATTGTGTGATCTTAAAATGAAGAGGAGTGGGGGTCGGGGTGGGGAGATGGTTCATCTGGTAATTGGCCTGCCCAACAATCACACGACCTGAGTTCCGACCTCTGAAGGCATGGTGACATCGGGAGCTGGAGACGGACTGGTTCCTGGTGCTTACTTGGCCAGCAGACCTTGCCAAAACTGTGAGCTCCAGGTGAGAAATATTGCCTCAAAAAAATAAAGTGGACAACACATACACCACCACCACCACTACTACAGACATGGAGATTTTTTTTTTTTTTTTTTTAAATCACACACTGGGCGTTGATTACTACTGATGAGGTTTTCAGGGTTCTGGAAAGAAGATACAAATATTTGGAACTCCTAGGAACATGGGTTCCTTTGGTTGGTTAGTTTTGTCTTAGTTTTTAGACGGCTTCTTGCTAGGTAGCCTAGGCTAGCCTCCAATTCCCCACCCTCCCGTCTCTGCCTCCACTAAGACACGGGAGTAGGGCAAATGAGCTGTACCCGAGTAGATGAACTGTTTCCACTGTCTCCACCAAGACACGAGAGGAGGGGGACCCAGCTCCATCAGCCACTGCAGAGGGAAAGGGGATTTAAAAAGCAAGATGGGCTGCAATTGCTAAAACTCGTTGGGTCTCAGAGTGGGTCTGCGGCCACCCCTCCACTCCAGCAGAAGCTCAGGCTTGGGCTTCCTCCAGCCTCCAGGAGGGTCCCCCTGTGTGGGCGGCAGGCTTCTGCCTGGCCTCTGCCCTCACATGCCTCTTCTCACTGCAATCCCAGGAGTCCTTGAGAAGTCACACAGCTCTTTTGTGCTCCTGCGTGACACCCTCCCACACTCTCTGCCTCTCAGATCTAGCCTATCAGAGCCTCACTTCCCCCCTCCATAGGTAGCAAGACTTCCTCCTACCTTCCTGCTGCATCTCAGTGCCTTCCTACCCTTCCCCTACATTCTCTGCTCCAGCTATAAACGACAGCTTGGGGGTTTCATCCCTTTTGTTTATCTTGGGGAATCCCATTTTCTCTTGCTCAGGCCACTCTGAATTTAAAAAGTATTTAGTTTAAAAAATAAACTGCATTCATCTATCCAATATTTGGGGTGTGTGTGTGTGTGTGTGTGTGTGTGTGTGTGTGTGTGTGTGTGTGTGTGTGGTGTTATGCCATAATACACTAAAAGGTCACAGGATAACTAAAGGAAGTTGGTTCTCTTCTCCCACTATGTGGGGCCCAGGGATCAAACTCAGATCATCAGGCTTGGTGGCAATCACCTTTACCCACTGAAACATTATTAAAAGTTAAATTCTTTGTATTTATACATAATTTATGTGTGTGAGGGTGTGTATGTGAGTGTGATGAGTGCATGTGGATGTTGGGTGGCCTGAGATGTCCTTTTTTTTTTTTTTTTTTTTTTTTTTTTTTAAATCACTTTCCATTTCATTCCCTTGAGTCAAGGTCTGCTTCTGAACCTGGATATTGGTGGTCTTTTTCGGTTAGCCTCAGTTCCTATTTTGGCTTCCCACATTGCTAGGATTTCAGAATGCAGCCACTTCTGCCTTTTTTTCTTTTGAGACAGGGTCTCTCGATATGTAGCTCTGGCTGGCCTGGAACTTGCTATATAGACCAGACTGGCCTCTGCCTCTGCCTCCTGAAAGCAAGTCCATCCTTTTGACATGGGGATCAGAACTCAGGGCCTGATGTTTGCATAGCAAGTGCTCTTACCCGATGAGCCACATCCATCTTCTCCTTCTAGGATAAAATGGAACAGTTCCAGCTAGACTGGGACAACTGGGCACTCCAGCTGCCTCCCCTTGCCATTCTTACCACCCTCGCTGCTGTCTTCTCCCGGATCACCCCTCTCATCAATAAATGCTTTCTAACTTGCACAGGGTCCATACTTCATGTCACAACTGCTCCCTGGTCTGTCTCAGGGAAGAGAAAAAAATCCAGCCTGAGGGTCCCATGCACTGACATCGCTTGTCTAGTGAGTTTTATTTGCTGCTCGGTTCACTGCATCAAATTGATTATATAGTTGATGGGCTGGGCGGGGTGGCACCTGTGTGACATCTTAACACTGCCTTGGGAGGAAAGACATTGTCTTTAAAAAGCAAAAAAATGATACTGGGGATGGGGTACAGTTTGTTTAGTAGACTGATTGCCACCTAAACGCACTCTTTAGTATTCACATTAAAAAAAAAAAAAAAGCCAGCCATGGTGGCATATGCCTTTAAAACCAGCTCTCAGGAGGAGGCCGGTGGGGGTCTCTGTGAGTTTGAGGCCAGTCTGGTCTACATAGCAGGTCCTAGGTCTGCTATGTAGGGAGACCCTCTTAACAAAATAAAACATGCAAAACATTTACTGTTTGCTGGGTGTGTGGCACATGATTCTAATCTCAGCACTCAAGAGGCAAGCAGAGCCCTGTGAGTTGGAGACCAGCTTGGTATACATAGCAAGTTCCAAGTCAGGTAGGGCTACATGTCCCAAAACAAAAACAAAAACAAGAATGCCAGCACAGGTCAGTGACATCTCAGCTGAGCTTCAGTGAGAGACTCGTCTGTCTCAAATAAAGCTGGGCTGGTGAGACGGCTCAGTGGGTAAAGATGACTGCTGCCAAGTCCAGGGTTTGATTCCCAGGACCCACATGGTGGACACCCGAAAGTTGTCCCCTGACTACCACCACCACCACCACCACCACCACCACCACCACCACAACCACCAACACACACACACACACACACACACACACACACACACACGCACGCACGCACGCACACACACATACACACACACACACACACACACACAATGAAGAAATTTGACCAATGAAATTCAAGTGGCTTGCTGAGAGGCTTGTCTTCCTAAGAGTACCTCCAAAAGGGTCTTAGAAACACACTATGCTCACTTATAGAGTCTAATGCTAACACACCTGTCTCATGCCTAAGTCTAAGCGATGGAACCTTGTCAAACCACCTTCCCATCCCATTCCAAAAGGGAAATACTTTAACGGAAATCAATAAACCTGGTTATGATTTAATATTTTTCCTTCATTTAATTTTTTTAACTTAAATGTGAAGCCTTGCTTACTCTTTAGACCTTGTTGCAAATGACCTCCTTTGAGGTCCTTTATTCAGAAGGACACTGGATCATGTATGTAGATAGCTATTAAGATAGCTACAAACAACTCTCTGTCTTAGATGCCTGCACCCATGTTTTGCATGGGATAGTCTCCTTTCCCCAAGAGCTCCTTTCATGCTTGCACTTATGTTTAGAGTGCGGGGGCTGGAGAAATTGGGGACTGGAGGCATGTGCCTCTCTCATAGGGGACCTGGATTCCACTCCCAGCATTCTTATTGGGTGGCTCAATCACCATTAACTCCAGTTCTAGGGTGTCTGCCCACCTATTCAGGTCTCCACAGGCACCCATACTAACATGCACACACACACCATCCTCATACATACATGCAATTGAAAATTAAAAAAAAATCTTAAAAAAGCACCACTAAAGTTCACACTCATCCTTCATCTTAATGAACCCACTAGCATCGCCTTACTCTGGCTTGCTCTGAAAATTCTTTTCTGCGGCACAGTCAAGGATCTGGCTGTGCTGGTTAGCTTTGTGTCAACTTGACACAAGTTGGACTCTTAGTTGAGAAAACGTCCCCATAAGATTTGCCTGTGGACAAGTCTGTAGTGCATTTTCTTGACTGATAATTGGTGTGGGTGGTCCCAGCTCACTGTGTGTGTGTGTGTGTGTGTGTGTGTGTGTGTGTGTGTGTGTGTGGTGGGTTGCCACTGCTAGGCAGGTAGTCCTGGATGTTGTAAGAAAGCAGGCCGAGCAAGCCATGTGCAGCAAGCTTGTGAACAGCTCTCATCCATGGCCTCTGCTTCAGTTCCTGTCTTATGTTTCTGTCCTGACTTCCCTCAGTGACTTGAGTGTGTGGCCTGAGCATCTAAAGCTGACCCCTCTCTCTATCCCATTGCTTTTGGTCATGGTGTTTTATCATAGCAATAAAAATTCTAATTAAGAACACTGGTGGTAACTCATGTCTTTAATGCCAGCACTCAGGAGGTAGAAGCAGGTGGATCTCTGAGTTCCAGGCCAGCCTGGTCTACAAAGGGAGTTCCAGGACAGCTAGAGCTACACAGAGAAGCCTTGTTTAAAAAAACCAAAGCTCCCTAAAGGAGCAAGGGAACTCCTAGCGTTGCTGGCTGCAGTGTAAAACTCCATCTCCCAGCTCCCACCATATGCTCCTGTGGTGGGAGATGCAAACAGAACTGAAGGCCTCTTTATAAGGAAGGGCACTAATCATGTTCACGAGGTTCCACCCTCATGACCTAATAGCTTCCCAAAGCCAGGGTCTTTCTCTTCTGTTCTCTCCTCTCCTCCCCTCTCCCGTCCTCTCTTCTTCTTTCCTATCTTCCTTTATTTCTTTCCTATTTTTCCCTCCCCCCTCTCCTCCCTTTCTCCTATATGTTCAAGTGCATGTGTGTATGTGCACTTATACACACTCGTGTGTGTGTGTGTGTGTGTGTGTGTGTGTGTGTGAATAGGTCAGAGGCCAACATAAAATTTCTCCTACTGCTTTCTACCTTATCTTTTGAGACAGAGTCTCTCACTTAGAGCTTGCCATTCCATGAGATTAGCCAGCCCCTAGGATCCTCTTGTCTCTGCTTCTCCAGTTTTGAGGTTACACCTGTGTGTTACCATTCCTGGCTTTTTACATGAGTGCTTGTGACTGAAACTCAATCACCCATGCTTGCAGAACAAGCACCTTGTCCACAGAGCTAGGTCCCCTTCCCAAGATTCTCGGTAGCCTAGGCTGGCCTACTCTGGATCTTCCTGCCTCAACCTCCCAGGGGCCTTTGCAGAATCTTACTTCTTCACGATACCATGCTGGGGGTTCAGCTTCAGCATGTGACTGTTGGGGGTAGACACAAACATGCAGACCACAGCAGTGAAGTTTATCAGACACAAACTGCCCCAGGACCTCATTCATTTTGTGCAGTAATTAAATAGAAGCTGTTTGGAAATATGATTATAGATTAGCCCATCAAAGCAAATTAAATCTTTGAAGAATAATGGCCTAATTAGCTTCAGAATTCTGCTGTTAAAAAAAAAAAAACATTCCAAATGCCCTGATCAAGAAAATACTAAGGCCCAGCTGTAAAAGCCATCAACAGATTATCAATAGCAGGTGACTGGATTCTGCAAAGGCAAGGGGCCTTGGCACATCTGTCAGTAATAAGTTGGCTCCCTCCCTCCTCCCCTCCCTCCCTCCTTCCCTCTTTCTTCTCCTCCCTCCCCCTTTCCTCCTGCTTTCTCTTTTCAACCTTCTTTTTTTTTTTTTTTTTTTTTTTTTTGAGACTGGGTTTCTTGTACCCAAGACTGGTCTTGAGCTCTTGATTAGTAGCCAGAGATTACCTTAACATGGATCTTCCTTCCTCCCTTTCCTGAGTGAGGGATTATAGATATGCACCACCACACCCAGTCCTGGGGATGGAACCCAAGGCCTCACACATGCTAGGCAAGCACTTCACCAGGTAAGGTACATGCCCAGCCCCAAGTTCTTTGTTTCCACATTTGTCTATCTAGTCTCCATTCTGGTGTCTTGGCCTCTGTCCTGGTCACCCCTCTCTCATGCTCACTCCTCCAACCTGAGGACCCAGCCACTTGTCCTTTCTTGTCCTCAACGTTGATGCTATCTTTTTGACTTTTCATAATTATCCTGTTGACCTGAGAGAGAAGGTGGTTGAGGTTCTAGAAGATTCTGGCGCTCACTCACCTGTGAGGCCTATCTATCAGTGTCTAAGCCCTGATTTTGCTGTGAATCCCAGCCCCTCTCTTCTCAGTTGCTACAGGCTGAGGCTCGCCCAGCAGCATGGAAACCGGTATCTGCTGTAATGGTTGATCACAGGCCTGCATCTTTAAGCCAAAATGGGAAGCCTAAAGAGATGTGTCCACCCCTCACTGCTGCTCTCCCTGGGACAGATGTAAGAGATGGCTATTCAGTGGCTACAGGAAACCCCCAAACATTTACTCATCAGTACCTGGCTCCTCCATGCTCCTTGCTGTGCATACTGTGTTGAACTGAATCATGTGACGCAGAACTTCCCACTACCCTTGAAAGGTTATAAAAAGCCAGTTCTTTCCTTGTTCTGAGGTTTGGCTCAGGACTCCTCAGGAGGAGAGCAGGGCATGGGAGAATGTTCTGTAGGCTGCTGTCTGAAGAGGCTCCTCCAACCTCCCGCCCTCCACAGGCCTCTCGCGATGTTTGTGTGCGGGTCTCTCTTTATCTCTCCCCCTAACTCTCTCATTCTCACCCACAATAAAGCTCCTTTCCCTGCTGTAAAGGGAAGATGCTCCACCCCCCCCCCCATCCCTCTCAAGGAAACCATGTTTTCCCTCTAAGGCAGTTGTTCTCAACCTGTGGGTCGAGACTCCCAACAGATGGATATCAGACATTTACATTACAATGTATAACAGTAGCAAAATAAAAGTTATGAAGTAGCAATGAAATAATGCTATGGTTGGGGTTAGTACAACATGAAGAACTGTATTAAAGGGTTACAGCATTAGGAAGGTTGAGGACCACACTGCTCCAGAGCCTCATCAAGTCCCTGACTTTAGTCTATGCAAACCGGTTTGGTTAACTGCAACTCTTGATCCAAGAATGAACACATGATTGACAGAGGCATTAAGTCCCTGGCTACCTCGAGGTGTAAATCTGGTAGAAATGGCCTATTGCTGTCTGTCCCTGAGGTCTTCACCCTGGAAATCATGGAACTGCGTGCAGGTTCTGGACTCTGTGCAGGTGTTTCAGCAAGGTGTGCACCATGGGAGAACTTCTAGAAAACCCACCTCAGCCTTAGCCTTATGGAGGACCATAAGTGGGCATTTTCTAGAAGTCTCCTAGATAACTCTGATATTTCAAGGATTTATCTCTGGGGAGATTTAAACAATAAGGTCTGTCCCTTGGTCCAAGGTCTCCACAGAGTTGTCCTTGTCCACAGAGCAAAGGTGAAGGGTTAGTGACAGGAGTGTGGGTGACCCCAAAGCAGCCACACTGAAAGTCTCCACCCAGCATACATGATGGCTCCCTCTGAGGCTTCAGAGAGCCCCCTTCAGTCAACCTTCTCCAGCTTTATGCTCTTGTCCTCCCTGAGACCACAAGACCCTGGGGCAAGTAGAAGAGAATTGCATACAATGGCTAGGGGCATCTGGAAGCTCAAGTGAGGATCCAGTGGCCCTTCCCACCTCTATCTTCTCTGAGGGGAAGTTAAAAGTCACAGGCCAGATGGACTCATACTAGTAGGAACTTGATGAGGCTGGTGACTGATTTGTTCGGAGGACCACGGTCTATCACACATAGTCTGCTCTGACTCTTAAGAGTGAATCTTGAGGACCCCCAACCAGGGACTCCTCTGATCCTCCCAACACCCTGCAATACACCTTCCCAAGAGGCAGCTGGAGCTGAGAAGACGATTTATTCATGTTCCTTATGGTTGAACTTTGCAGAATCTTGGGGAAGACGGGCTGGCAGACTGGGCTGCAAATGAAAACCAAACACATTCTAAATTATGATATGCACAAAGAACCTGGGAAGCCAGGCTCTTTCATTGAGATGCTGAGGACCGGATGCTGTATCCATGGTAACACAATTGCAGAAAAACAAGTGTTTTTTTTTCCCAACAGGCCAGTCCCTTATTAAGATAAGGAAGCTCCCATCCCAGGACAGGGGAAAAGTGGACTCCTGACCCCTGGCTACTTCCTAATCAACCTTAGTCATATCTATTGATTCGTGGAGCCTAGAAGGGGAAGAGAAATGATGTAATTTGAGAAACTCTCTGGATATCTCAGCGTTGTGTTGCTGTAATTCCTAGACCCTTGTAAACCAATTCCCGCCCCTCCTGTTTCCTTAATCTTTTTGATAAATGGGTTGTATAATTATCCCTTCCTCTGAAGGTGTCCAGCAACAAAAACTCTAAGCCTAGAAGATTAAAATAGTTGCTCTGTCATCAAATTAGCCAGAGACAACAAAGAACACGATCAGGATGAATTCAGCTTTATGTTTAATTTACTCTCTATTGATTTTCATCAATGTGATCTACGCTATTACCTCCAAGCTAATTCTTAGTTAAGAAGGAGAAGCTAAAAGTTATGCAAAGGGCTGGGGTATGGAGCAGTAGTAGACATTTTGCCTCACATGTCCAAGACCCTGAGTTCCGTCCCCAACACCACACAAACAAACAAAACCCAAAGACTGATCTGGGGTGGGGAGACAGCTCAGCTGTTAAGAGCTTGTACTGCTCTTGCAGAGTTCAGGTCCCATCAAGTATTCCCTGCTTGGCTGTAACCCACCTACATTATGTTCCTACCAATGTATTTGGAAGTGCCTTGATAAGCCAGGTGTAGTGATGCACATCTTTAATCCTAGCACTGGTGAGGCAGATGTCTGTGAGTTGCGGCCGGCCTGGTTTACAGAGTGAGTTCCAAGACAGCCAGGGCTACATAGTAAGATCCTGCCTTGAAAAAAACAAAACAAAAATAACAAAGAAGTGCTTCGACTTATGACTTCCTTTGTTCTATTAGTATAGAAATGTTGCCACGCTGGAAAGTGGAATGTGGGGTAACCTGAGTCTGTGCTCTTGCGTCTTAGTCACTCATATTTGACTCCAGAGTAAGCTATGTGTTAGCCCCTTTGAGGTGACGTTTGTACTTTTTGGTAACAAACTAGAAAACTGAGTTTCTGAAGATGGATGGGAGCTGGGTCCGCCTAGTGCCTGGATCCTACTTTTCTCTCCCCTAATCTCCTTGGAAGGTAGAGTCGTTAGGGTCAACATATGGATTCCATATGAAGTCCTAACAAGCTGGGCTCAGCCACTTTTCTCAAAGAGATAAACAATAATGAAAAGCCAAGAAAGGAGAGTTACTCAAGGTGGATGCATTGGGAGGAGGAACAGTAAGAAAGTCCAGGGTCTGCCTCCAAGTCCATCTCTGCAGCTTTCAATAAGGTTTGGGTTTGAATTCAGGGAATGAGCTGCCATAATTAGGCAGTTCTGCTCAATGTGTGGTCCTGGCCATCACTGACTCATCTCCGTCAGTTTTGACAAGTTGTCAGAACATGTGAAGTCTCTTCCTAGGAGACACATTCCTTCTCTGGCTGGTAGTAGGCTTTGGCCCTTGTTCTTCCCCCAGCATGAAATTCCTGGGGAAATTCTGATCCCTTGAGGGGGCACATGTTTTCTTTTTAGAATATCTTAGCTCTTCCTGGGCTGGTTGCACTTATGCCTGCCACTGAATACATTCAGATGAGGCAAAAAGCATATCATATAGGACAAGCCAGGTTAATGACAGAATGACAGGAGGCGTCTCAAAGTGACAGCGGGCAGTGGACACAGAGCACTGTGCTGACATACATGGTGAGGCAGGCTTTATACTATGGCTTTGCTCTCTCTGCTCCCTTCCCCTTCCCTCCCCTCCCTTCTCCTACTGTCCTCTCCCCTCCCCTCGCATCCCTTCCCCTTCTCTCTCTTCTCCTCCTTCCCCTTCTTCTTGACTATAAGACCAAGGATGACCTTGAACTCTTCATTCTTCTGCTTCTATGTCTCAAGTATTAGGATTGCAGGTGTGCACCACTGTGCCTGATTTATGCACTACTGGGAATCAAACTCAGGTCATCAGACTCTACATCAGCAAGCTTCCTTGTTCTCTGAGCCGTCTCACCAGCCCATGCCTCAGCCTTCTGAGAGCTGGGATGACAGGCCTGCACCACCACCACGTCCACTGGACTACTGTGTTTCTAAGATGAAAGCAAAAAGTTAGAGACCAAAAAAAGCAACTATTGGCCGTGGCACGTGGGAAAAAATAAGCAGAAATATAATGGCTATGAGTTTAATTAAATGTCTTCCAAGGTTTGGCTGTGATGATATGCCACCAGCCATATGTGTCAACCTCTGCTGTTGGCTGTCAATTCTAATGAGGGACCCAAGGCATTAAGGATGCAGAGGGTGAGATGGAAATAGCCTCTTGATTCATTTCCTGGGGTACTGTCACAGACTATCTTAAACTGGGTGGTTTAAACAACAGAAATGTGAGCTGTCATTGTTCTGGAGACGGGAAGTCAGCAGGGCCATGGAAGTCTTTGAGGAGAGATGGGCTGGGGTCCCAATCCTAACTTCTTGGGATGGTTGGTTCTGTTGACTTGACACAAACTAGAATCACGAAAGTGTTGGAATTGCGGTGTGTGTGTAGCCATGCTTGGCTTTTAAAGCATGGATGCTCAGGATTTGAACTCTGGCCCTCCTGCTTGCACGGGAAGTGCTCTAACCCGCCGAGCCACTTCCCTGGCCCTCTTTTCTTCTTCTTCCCTCCCCTTTCATTTGTTTCTTCCCTTTCTCTTTTTTTCTCTCCTGATTTTTTTTGGGGGGCAGGGAGATAGGGTCTTATTATGTAGCCAAGGCTGTAAACTTACTATGTAGCCTAGGCTAGCCTTTAAGGGTTGGTTCTCCTCCCTCTGTCTTCCTAGTGGTGGGATTGCAGGTGTACACCTCTGCACTGGGCTCAGCCATGTCTTGAAAAACATGATGTGTTTGAAGACCCTGAGTTCTCCACCTTCCAAGGACATCACTGGGAAGTCAATGAGTAGCCATCTAGATCAGGTTGGCTTTTGTAGAGGACTATCTTACTTGTCGTAACTGATGTGGAAAGATCCAACCTGCAAATGGGCAGTGCCATTCCCTGGTTTGGGGCCCTGGAATGTCTAAGAGTAAAGAAAGCTAGCTGAATGCTAGGCATGCATGCTTTAATTCTCATCTCTCTTCTTGACTATGGGTGGGATGTGACCAGCTGCTTCAAGCTCCTGCTGCCTGGACTTTTGCCACAGTAATGGACTATAACCTGGAATTATGAGCTCAGGTGCCTTTTTTTTTTTTTTTGGTCTGGGATCAGTGAAATGAATTTGCTTAAGGTCATGTGAGGAGTGAGGGGACAAACTGAGATCTAAGCTCAGGACACAAGCCATCTGATCCCATTACCATCCTGGTGATCAGAGCAACTCCAGGGAAGAAGTGCTGATTTGGCTCACAGTTCGAGGGTATGGCCCATCATGGTGGGGAAGTCCAGTAGCAGCAGGAGCTTCAAGCTCCATCCTCAATCAGGAAGCAGGGAGGGATGAATGCAGCCTGTTACTCAGCTCTCAGGAGCTCTCCACCCTGAAAATGGTCCTGCCCTCAATTGATATGGGTCTTCCCACTGGAATTAACATAATAGAAATGCAAAATAAGTCCTCCCAGTCATGCTCAAAGTTTCATCTGCCAGATGACTCTAGATCCTGTCCATTTAATAACTAACATTAGCTATTGTGTTAACTTACCAAGGTTGTGCCAGAAGTGGCGGGCAAGATGGGGATGAGGGAGAGGGTCAGCCACTCAGTGTTCCTATGTCCAGCTGGAAAGATGTCTCTCTGAGATGGGGAATGGACTGGGTGATTGGTTTTCTACAGGGTTAAGGCATTGGTGAAAGGGCAAGTCAATTTTGGACCTGTTAAACAGGAGGAGATGATGGGGTATCACGTGGTCAGTAACCTTACAGCTTCTTCATCCATGGTCCATTCCTCAGGACATTAGAGGCAGGACTGGGCCATGTCTGGGAGCTTGTGGACTGAGAATCTTAATAAAGGTAATGAACAACTCTCCCTCCTACCCACTTTTGCTCAGCAGGCGGCCTCCAGCCCCTTGACAACTTGCCTCCCTCTCCTCACAGGGACAACAGCAGCAAGGGATGACTATTTCAGGAAGTGCCTCATCATCACGTGGTTGCTCCTCTCACCGGTTCTATTCGAATCGGTTGTTTGGCACGGGGCTTTGAATTGTTGGGTTTTGTGCTAAATTCATTTCCCAGAAATGTCAAGTATCTCCAAGGCCACTGAGTGTGGGATACACTGTTCTCTGTCCTTTGTTCTGAGTCTCTTCATACACAAATGTGTTATTTCATCTGCTGGCGGGCAGAACCAAGGTACCTTGAATGGAGGAGCTGAGTGTTGGGTCCTACCTACCGTCCCCACACAGCTGCCTCCTATTTTATCATCCCTTTGAAAGTGAAATTGCTTACTATTTGACTCAGAGAGAAGAGGAGCATCACTCAACACTCTCCAGTCCTGGTGGAATTGGGGATCCACAGCACTTTTCGCTTTCTGGGTCTGGTCTAGGCAGTTTGGATCTCGAGCTCTCAACAAAAGTAATCTTGAGCATTCCCTAGGCTTCTTGGACTGAAAAGGGGGTCCATTGTCTTGAGTGGCATGAGTTTCCCCTTGTTTATCAAGATTTTGTATTAGTTACTGGTTTTTGTAAATTAAAATTTTTTACTTACTATTAGTGTGTGTGTGTGTGTGTGTGTGTGTGTGTGTGTGTGTGTAAGTGTGTCACTGTGTGCATGTGGTGGTCAGAGAAGGATTTTGTGCAGTCATTTTCTCCTTTCACCTTTATGTATGTATTGAGGATTGAACTCAGGCCACCAGACTAGACTGGTACACAAAGTACATATACCTGCTGAGCCATCTCACTGGACATAATTGTTTTCCTTGTTGCTTGACAATCTATCTGTAGTGGTTAATCTTGTTTATCAACTGGTTGGGATTTAGAACCATCATGGAAACACGCCTTTGGGCTCGTCTTTGAGGGATTACCTAGACTAGGTTAACTGAGATGGGAGGAACCACCCTAGATGTGGGGAAAACGAATGGAGAGCCAGTGTTCATTGCACTCTCTTTCCTGACTGTGGATACCATGTGATCAGCTGTCTCCAGCTCTTGCTGTCATGGCCCACACCAAATCCTGGTTCCCACCCTGAGCAACGGTGGACTGTATTATCTGGAAACATTAGTCAAAATAAACCTTCTTCCTTAAGTTGCATTTGTCAAGAATTTTGTTGATAGTGTACCTAGCAGGAACCGCAAAAGGCAGGGAGGGCTTATCTTGGCTCACAGCTTCAGAGGTTATCTAGTTCATCACAGTAGGGAAGTCACGGCCTCTGGGGCAGCTGCATCTGTGGTTGTAGTAGCTTGTGGTCCAATTTGTTAACACAGAAAGCAAAGAGCTCAGACTAGTACTGGTAGTGGATCCAACCTTTAAGCTTCACTTCTTGAGATCTACTACCACAGGATAGACCATACATCTTAAAGTTTCCTCAGACAGCACCCCCTGCTGGGGACCAAGTGTTCACGAGCCGGGGAGGAACATTTCAAAGCAGAAAGGGCTCCAACATTTGCTGACTTAGCACACGGGTTGACATTTCCCGAGTAGCCTATTGAAGCAAAAGCCTGTGAAGAGTTGAACAGTTGGGGACATTATTGAGTGGCTCAGGAGGGCTGTAACTTTAATGACCACATTGATGAGAAAGTGTTAAGCTACTGGCATTTTAAAAACGAAATTGGTTGTGTCCTTGTGGTAATGGTTATTTTTCCTCCTTGGCTTCATTTTTTTCCCCCTTTTTCTCCCCTAAGTGGTTTGTCCTTCTTCCAAGATTGGAAGGTGTAGTGTCAGATCTGTCCCCTGGGGCCATGCTTTAGCAAGCTGGCGAAGTCACTGTGATGGAGGGTAGAACGAAAAATGCCTGGTAGGTGACCCACTGGAGGCAGCGCCAGTCTGGTTGGTATTCATGAGGGTTGAGATGCTTAAGACCACAGCATATAATAATAGCAAATTCTAGCCATGCATTAATGTTTCATATTTATTAATAATTAAGTTTTTTTTTGTACTAGGGATTAAGGCCAGGCACTGCACGTACTAGGCAGGTGCTCTACCACTGAGTCCCCCAGAACCATGACCTGATTCATTCCTTCTGCTTAAGATAAATGCTAGTGATGGATCTGCAAGTGTTTTCTAAGGAATGGCTCCTGCGGAGGTGAAGGAAGAAGAGAAGGAGTGTCAAGGAAGAGTAGGGTGGTAGTGGACTGATTTTTAGCATCTCAAGAGGAGGTGGGTGATGAGAACCATAGAACCAACCTGTGGTGAAGAGAACTTATACTGGGCCAGTCGTGGTGGTTCACATTTGCAGTATCAGCACTGAAGAGGTTGAGGCAGGAAGATTGGGAGTTTGAACTCAGCTAAACTTGAAGCCACTCAGTCAACTAGCCACCTAACCAACAATGACAATAGGAGCAGTAACAGAAACATTCCCATGTCTTAAATGCTACAAATTGTTACCAGAGTAGAACAGCTGAGTTGAGGTGATAGCAGCCCAGTCCTGACTGACTTTGAGGTAGCGTGGAGTCACCCCTGAGGAGAGACTCAACTGAGGAATTGCTAAGGTCAGATTGGTGTGTGGGCATGACTGTTGGGGATTGACCTGATTGCTAATTGTTGCAGGAGGACTCAGCCCACTGTGCACAGCACAGCTCCCTAGACAGACGGTCTCAGGGTACACAAGGTGAATGCTAGCAAACAACTGGGCAGTGTGGATGTACTAGTTTCTCTCTGCTTGTGACTGTAGATATTATATGACGAGGTGCCTGAGTTCCTGCCTTTATCTCCCCTGGATGGACTGAAACATGTAATTTTTTTTTTTAATTTTGTGGAAAAGACTCACAACATAGTTCTAGCTGGTCTGGAATTTGCTATATAAACAAAGCTGGCCTTGAAGTCACAGAGATCCTCATGCCGCTGCCTCTCAAGTGCCAGGAACACAGACATGCATCAACACCTAGATGATCCTGGAAGTGTAAGCCAAAGAAACCCTTTCCTCTTCTATGCTGTTTTTGGTTCATGTGTTTTGCCTCAGTAACCGAAGTAAAACTGGAACAAACTGATGGGAGATATCATTCTGTAAATATGTTTCTCTTATTGGTTAATTGACTCATACATAGGTAAGTTCATTTATTTTTCTTCTAATAGTTTTTAGACACTTCCACTCCAATCCGGTGAAGTTAAAGATTACTTTTACATTTTATTATTTGCGTATGTGTATGTTACTGTGTGGTTCTGTGCATGAGATTGCAGGAAGCTGGAAAAGGGCATCAGATCTCCTGGCACTAGAATTACAGGTGGTGATGAGCTGCCTTCTGTGGAGGCTGAGAACAGAACCCAGGACCTCTGCAAGAGCAATTCATACTCTTAACTGCTAAGCCATCTCTCCAGCCCCATGGAATTACTTTTCTGACAGAAAAGCAAAAAGGTAACATCAGAGAAGTACTTGATTCTGGGGAATAATTCAGTTGGTAAAGGCCTTGTTGTGCTGGTATAAGGACCTGAGTGAGCACCAGAACTGTTAAAAAGCAGAGAGAGAGAGAGAGAGAGAGAGAGAGAGAGAGAGAGAGAGAGAGAGAGAGAGAGAGAGAGAGAGAGAGAGGAGGGAGGGAGAGAGGGAGGAAGGGAGAGAGGGAAGGAAGGAAGGAGCCAGCCAGAGGTGATTGACATGTGCTTATAATCTCAGTTCTGCAGAGGTAGAGACAAGAGTTATCCCTGGGTCTTCCTAGCCAGCCAGCCTAGCCACATTGATGAGCTACAGGCCAGGGGGAGATAGTATCTCAAAAACCCAAGTGAATGGTATCCTGAGGAATGACACCTGAGCTAGAGGTCTGGCCTCCACACATAAATGCATATCCGTGCACCCATACTTGAGTACATATGTGCACCTGCACATATACACACATACTCACACACATACACAGAGAGACACATGCACAGAGACAGACAGACAGACAGACACACACACACCACACATGAGGGGGGGCACACACACATATACTCAATGGACACATTCAGACACACACAGATAGATATGGGGAGGGTACCTGATTCTTCCCAATTCCTACTGGTCTTGATTTAATTATTTTCTCTCATTGTTTTGTTTTTCAAGACAGGGTTTCTTTGTAGCCCTGGCTGTCCCAGAACTTCCTGTGTAGACCAGGCTAACCTTGAACACACAGAGATCTATCTGCCTCTGCTTTCTGAGTGCTGGGATTAAATCTGTGTACCACCACACCTAGCTGATTTCATTAATTCTGATGTTTATCTTCTATTTCTGTTTGTTAAAATCCAGCAGGTAATCAGGTGGTGGTGCATGTCTTTAATCCCAACACTTTGCTGGTGGATCTGAGTTCAAGGCCAGCCTAGTCTACAGAGTGAATTCCAGAATAGCCAAGGCTGTTAAACAGAGAAACCCTGTCTCAAAAAACAAGCAAGCAAACAAACAAATCTGGCAGGTATGTTTTATATTTCTTTCTTTTTCTTCCCTCCTCATCTCTCCTCTCCCTCCTCTCTTATTTTCATTCTTTTCTCTTTTCTTTTGACCTTGCTATGCAGCTCAGCTAGTCCAGAGCTCACTACATACATTATTTTGGCTCAAAATTTGAGATCTTCCTGTCTCAACCTCCAGAGTTCTGGGATTATGGATGTATGAATGAATGGACACACGGACAAATGGATGTACAGATGAACGGACGAACTTGCTCTCTCATCATATCTCCTCAGGAGGGGATGGTATTGCAAGCAGAGGAAACCATCCTCTGTCAAATCACTTACTGCCTACAATACCACTCACCACCATGCCTATCTTCCTTCCTTTCTTATACAAAACATAGATCCATAGTAAAGACGTTTTCATTTCTTGATTTTTTTTTCACCTAACACAACATTTTGCAAAGCATCTCTGTCTTAGTTTGCTTTCTATTGCTTTGATAAGACAGCATGGCCAGAAGCAACTTGGGGGAGGCTGCCTATCTGGCTTAAGGCTTATAGTCCCTCATCAAAGCAATGCAGGAACTCAAGCAGGGCAGGAACCTTGAGGCAGGAATTGAAGCAGAGGCTGTGGAGAAGTGCTACTTAGGGGCTTGCTGAGCCTGCATTCTTGCACACATGGCCACCTGCCCAGGAGTGGCACTACCCACTGTAGGCTATGTCTTCCCATGTCAATCAACAAAATGCACCATAGGCCAAACTGATGGAGGCATCTTCTCAACCCAGGTTCCCTCACTGCAGATAATCTACCTTGTGTCAAGTTGGCAAAGCAAAATGACAAACAAAAATAACAAGTTAACTTCACAGGGCCCATGGTGTGGGTGCAGCATCATCCATCCAGATACCCTCCTAGGGATACTGGCTTGCCCTGTGTGTGTCAGATCAGCACTGTAGGAACCATATCTTCAGGATGGAGTCATAGACTTGGGGTTGATGGATCGTGGGGAAATGCACATGGCTTTTTGATCATAGATTTGGTCAAATTTTCCTCCAGAAGGTTATATCATCTTATTCTTACCCAAGCCTATTTATTTTTAGAGGTAGGGGACTAGGGTAGAGATCCTTATAAGCAGGTCAACAAAGATCCTTATTCCGAGATGTCCCTCCACTTCAGGGGAGCCCATGAAAGAAAGAGAAGGAAAACAGTGGATTGCCATTTCTGTGACAAGATAACTTGGGACAATCAATTTATAAAGGAAACAAGGTTTATTTTGGTTCAGTTTCATGTCAGAGGTCTCTGTCAGTGGTTGCTTGGCTGTTCTGCTTAGGACCTGTGGTGGTACAGTATATCACAGTGAACACACAGGTCACCTCATAGGACATTTGAGAATCAGAAGATGCTGAGGTACCACGGTGTCACAGGCTGGCAATCAAGGCTTTAATGGAGGGCTCTCTAGAGGGTGATTTGCAATTCTGGAAGAGATGGGTGTATCTAGAGGGTTCCAACTAGAGATAAGACCACAGGCTGAAGGAGAAGATAAGCAGCCCCCCCTGCACAAGAGACCCCTTTCTGGGACACCATCTTCTGTCAAAACCCTCACTGCCTATAATACATCCCCTCTTGAGGAGACAGAATGAGAGGGCAACTTCATCCGTTCATCTGTACATCCATGCACCCATGTCTCCACTCATTCATCCATGTGCTCCTTCCATGTAACACTCATCTATCCATCTATCCACCTACTCATGTGTCCATCATCCATCCACATATGAATCTATCCACCAACCCATGCATCTACCTGTGAACTCATGCATGAATCCATATACCCATCCTTCCCTCCATTCAGGATTTCTAATCTAAACCCCATGTAGCAGCTATGTCTTGTGACCCCAGGCCAAGCTTTCTTGCAAGCGAGTCAGAGATGCCAGTGACTTTCAGTGGTCTTCATTTATCTCACATAGTCTGTGGGCCAGCTGAGGCACTTCTGGGCTCAGCCTTTCGTGGGCTGCATCTGTAGCATGGGTCCTCTAGGTTTCTTCACCCTTCTAGCGCTATAAACAATGCTTCTAATCTGTGCTCACAGCACATGGGCTAGAGCAAGTACTGTCAATGTGTACCCACCCCAGGTAAGAGAGCATTGCAAGGCACAGGGCAGACAAAGCACAGAAGCTACCTGGTTACAAGAAGGGACAGTGGGAACAGTAATCCAATTCACTCCAGGTTGTGTGAGCAAGATAAGGGACTTCTGAGCTAGGAGTCGAAGAGTCACCAGCCTGACCCCACCCTCCTTTGTTTGTAGAAGCCACTTGAATGATGGATGTGACACCTGTCTTCAGAAGCAGTGTTTGGGGACCTTCCATTCTCTGGCCTGGAAATGTTTTATGGACATAAGGGGAAGGAGCTTTCATTACATAATGTCCTGTGATCTGACACAGTGACTCGGATTTAGAGTTTCAACCTGAATCCTTGCACAGAGGACACTCATTCCTAAGTTTTATTGAACATTGTTTGGGTGCTTTTTTTTTTATTTTTAAAATAATGACCCATCTACAACTTCTGAACAAAGTGTAATAAAAGTGACAAATACTGGTACATAGTACACACATTGTCACTCTGGATTTACTGTCCCCCAACTTTTTTTTTTCTGGTAAGTCACACTAAATTTGTGCTTTGGGGCCTAATCCATCACTCTATCTTTTAATGCAGTATCTAATCTCCCTGGCGCTTCTCTTCTGGCAATACAACTTCTCCTGCGGTGGATTTTCAGGACTGATCTTTATCATTTGCCAATGTATTTAAAATAATGTGTTAGCCATAAATCAGGGCCTTTATTGGGATACTGCGAAAGTCGCTTGCAACACAATAAATTTAGTCCTTCGGATTCATTCTGGGAAACCTCACAGTAGAAGGAGTGACTGAGGCCCCTTTGATCCCTGGAGTCTGGGAGAATTAGCTGTTCAAATGCTTTCTTCCATAGAGACAAGCTTTAAGAGTGCCAATTCGAAGAAGTCAGGAAATGACATCATACAATATGAGCTGGTAGAAACTGCTAGAATCCAGGTAATCTCCCTTTGAATTTCAGCCCATTTGCATGTGGTGCGACCTTGTGCTAGCCATGAACTTCTCTGAAAGGTCCCTGTTGTACACTGAAAGTGGAATGCCACTTTCCAAAGCAAGGATGAATGACAAGACCGTGTGGGCAGTCTGGCATACAGTAGGCATCTAACATATGTGTGACCCTGGGCTCTGCTTCTCCCAAGGAGTGAGAAAACCCGTATACAGGTCCAGGGGAAGCTTCCAGAGTCCATGTGTAAGGTCCTGCTCGCCCCACAGCATGGAGGATGCCCAGCTGGCCTCAGAGCCCGCTGCTGATGGTAGCGGGGCTGTAGGCCCCATTTCAGTCTCGTTTCATCCCTCTGGAAACACAGACCTCTCTTCCAGTCACACCCACCTCACCCCACAGGCACCGGGAAAGAGCCACTTCTCTAGAGCTGTTTTCTCCCTGCTTGACATTCCAGTTTCTTCTCCTTTAGCTTCCGGTTTCTCCCACTCCAGTTTCCAGTTTATTCCAGTGGCTTCCTTTTTCTCCCCCCCCCCCCTTTTTTTTTTTTTTAGCAGACTTCCGTCTGTTGCTTCTTCTGACCCAGAACATTCTACCCAGCCTGTCAGTTAAAGTCCTGCGCTGCTGGGGAGAACAAAGAGGCTCTCTGCTGTAAGTGAGGGAGGGGCAGTGTGCAAGGCACACTGATAACAACCATCTTGGCTGTGTCATGGGGGATCTGATGCACAGCCATTGTCAGCCTCAAGGGGACCCAGCAGGAAGGCGGCACAACCATCCTTGCCCAACTAACCTTAGGTTGTTTTTGTTTTTTTGTTAACTCCATACAAGAGAAACCTCAACTGAGAAAATGCCTATATCAGATTGCAAGCCTGCAGAATGTTTTTTTGGATTAATGATTGATATGGGCGGGGCCTAGCCCATTGTGGGAGGTGCCACCCCTGAGGTCGCCCTAGCAGGCTGTGGGGAACTAGCCTGTAAGCTGTGTTCCCCCATGATCTGCTTCAGTTCCTGCTTCCAGGTTCTTGCCTCGAGTTCCTGCTCTGGCTTCCCTCCATGATGGACTTCAACCTGTAAGTCAAATAAACTCTCTCCTCCTAGGTTACTTTTGGTCTTGGTGTTTTATCACAGCAATTGAAACTTAACTAAGTCAGTCCTTAATAGTCAGTGTTGCGGCAGGACAGGTTATCAGAACCCCAGCATGACCCAGTAAAACCTGAACTGTGGTCATGTCTCCCACATATACCCTTCGTCCCTCTCCCCCATTCAGCACCCTCCACCAGTAAGGCACTGGCTAAAGGCTGGGCTGAGGCTAATGAGGCATGACCTGCTTTTCCTTCTGGACTACTTGTTTATTTGTTTGCAAAGTTTGTTATTTATTTATTTATTTGTTTGTTTGTTTATTTTTTGAGACAGGGTCTTTCTACGTAGCCCTGGATATCCTGGAATTTTCTATGTAGCAGGCTAACCTGCAACTCTGCCTGCTTTTGCCTGCCACATGCATGGATTAAAAGTCCTGCTCTGTTCCTTGTTGCTTGAACACATACAACATGTTGACCTCAGGGCCTTTGCACCCACCAGACACCCTTTCTGCTCTAGTCTCCTAGTCCCTTTGCATGCTTTCTCACAGGAATAATGCTTTCCATGCATTTGCTGTCAGTCTCCTGCAGCGGAGCACCTGGCTGCTTCACGCCTCCTTCCCAAAGCCCTGGGGGAGCTGTGTGTGTCCCACTCTCTCTAGTGAGAGATCTCCAACTGTTTTGGCTCACCATTCTCCTCCATCCTCTGCAACTGTAAGACGCTGAGGTAGCCTTGTCCGTTCTGCTGGGAGTTATTGTGTGCTCTGCTGGAGGCTGGGGCTGAGGGGAGTCAATGAAGAGAAAGGAATCCTGGTGTGGTTGGATCCCCTGCAATCCCGGCACTAGAACACTTGGGAGGCTTGACATACTTAGCTTGACATACCTCCAGTCACTTCACAAGGGAATCTCAACTGAGGGTTTTCCCAGGACATGTCTGTGGGGGATTGTTGTGACTGATAATTAGCTCACAGAGGGCAGCCCCATGTGTAGGCATGTCCTCCCAGACTGTGTAAGAAAGCATAGGTCAGCAAACAGCTTTCCTCCATAGCTTCTGCTTCAAGTCCTCGATGATGGACTGCAATCTGGAAATATAAGCGGAATAAGCTGTTCTTTCTCCTAACAACAACAGAAAGGAAACAGGAACAGGAGAAGGAGGGGTTCAAAGTCATCCCTAGTCACATACTAAGGCCAGCCTGGGCTATGTGTGTGTGATGCTGTCTTAAAGGAAAAAAAAGGAGGCGGGGGAAATGTTGAGTCTTATTCGTGGCTGTCTTGCTTCTGGGCTAGAAACAAGGCCACCTCAGGCTGGGAGCGCCTTCTAGAAGCCACACAGCTAACATAAAAGGGACAAATGGCTCCCAGCATTGTTACCAGCAAGGAGTTTGGGGAATATGAATTCCACTAGGGATTAGTCATTCTAAATTGCTTTATTTGGTTTTAACTTAGAATAGAACTTAAATTATTCAGCTAGGGAGGGGGAGGGAGGGGGCAGGAGCCAGTTGCCAGGCCTGGCATCCACCTTACGCAGTCATGGTTAGGAGAGCAATGACATCTGTCTGGGGGTGGCCTTGGGAGCTGGTGGGCTGCCTGGTACCTTCTGGATTTGGTAAAAGCCCCCTGGGATGTGAGACTTATCAGGCACGATTTTGCATCAGCAACACACACACGTTCTTTTTACTCTGTCCCTGTTTGAGAAATGATGTCAGCATTCCTCTCATCTTAAAAAACCTGACCACAAAAACCCTCTGTAACTGGGTGTGGTGGTACAGGCCTGTAATCTCAGCACCCAGAAGGTTGAGGGGGGAGGATTATGTTGGAAACTAGCCTGGACTATATAGTGAAACCAAGTCTCAAAAATAAAACAAAACAAAACAAGAAATTACAAAAAAAAAAAAAAAAAAAAAACCTTTCTCTCACCCCCCCTCTTACTCCAGCCACCATCAGCTTGGCTGCTCTATCTGTGATGACTCCATCCCCAAGTCCTCCGCAGCTGCAGCTTGCCTCCCTGGTAGGTTTTCTTGACTGATCCCACACTAACTGTGTACATAAGATTCCCATGGCCTCCAAGATCAGAGTTAGCCCTCAGCCAATTCAACACAGGCAGACACAATTGCTTACTCTGTATTTTTTGGGGGTATCCTTTCCCTGGATTTTCTGGACTCCACATCTCTTGCTTGGCCTCCTAGCCCGTTAGTTGGTCCCTCCAAGACCTCTCCCCATCTCCCTGGTGTCTCCTGTGGTTGGGTCTCATAGTTCAGACCTTGGGCCTGTGCTAATTATCTGGTCTACTAGCTTCCAAACCATCACTTTATCAATAACCCCTGGATTTCTGTCTCCAGGCTAGACTCCTCTTAAGCTTCTGATTCACATGCATAATTGCCTTCTGGATTTCTTGATGTCAGTGTTCACACAGACACCTGAAACTTACAAGCACCCAAAAGAATTCCCAGCAAGATGTAGAGAAACCTGTACATCTAGCACTCCAGAGTTGAGGCAGGAGGGGAACCAATACATGCTCCTTAAAAAACAAAACCAAACGATTTTGTTTTTAAGGGTGTGCGTGCATGTGTGCATGCGTGCATGCGTGCGTGTGTTCAGGTGCCTGCAGAGGCATCAGATCCCCCAGAGCAGAGTTATGAACAATTGTGAGCTACCCAATGTGGGTGCTGGGAACCAAACTCAGGTCCTCTGGAAGACTAGCAGATGCTCTTAAACACTGAGCCTTCTCCCTTGCTCAGAGGTTCTCAACCTTCCTGATACTGTGACACTAATACAGTTCTTCAATCCGTGGCGATCCCCAACCATGAAATTATTTTCATTGCTACTTCATAGATGTAGCGTTGCTGCTGTTACGAATCATAAAGTTAATGTCTGTGTTTTCTGGTGGTCGTAGTGAAACCTGTGAAAGTGTCATTCAGCCCCCACAAAGGGGTTGCGACCCCCAGGTTGAGATTCACTGCTCTAGCTTCACACTTCCCTTTTTATAGGTCTGTTTGTTCATATGTGAAGTGGGGGCACTATCTTTCCAAGAGAACTCTGATAAGCTGGCATGAGAGAGAATTTGTTATGAGACATGTAAGCCTTGTAAATGGTGACCATGCTGGTCCTGATTATTGAAGGATGCCCCTAGGTCCTGTCCTGGGCTAGGACCAAACCTGCTGGGGAGGTGGAAATACAGGGATAGAGTCTGGGATCTGAGCCAAAGCCAGGGGAGTTGGTTCCTGGGTTGTCTATGAGTATCTCAGTGACCACTGCCTCCACCATCAGACTGCACACACAGAAAACCACAAGGGACATTCCTGTAGGCAAAGGAGGTATTTGATGTAGGGACTATTTCCAGAACAAACTAACTTTCCACTTTGTGTCTGGAGCTTTATGAAAATCTCTGCCCGGATGAAAGACTTTTCTTTTGCCGTGTTGGGTACTGAACCCAAGGCCTTGTTCATGACAGCCAAGTGCTCTACCCACTGGGCCACACTCCCAGCTCCAAGATGGTAGACTCTAGGCAGCACTCTAAGCCACGTTCTCAGCCCCTCTCTGAGGGATTCTAGGCAGGTGTTCTACCACATTTCCTATTCTGTGCCTGGATTTCTTTATCTATTTAAGTTATTAAAGTCAGGGTTTCTCTACACAGCCCAGGCTGTCTTTGAACCCACACTCCTTTTGTCTCAGCCTTCTGAATGCTGGGACCACGGGCATGTTCGATCACATTTTTCGGCTGGATTTCTTGATTAGATGATGAATGTGGAATTGTGGGGTGTTCTGATACCCCTCCTCAGTTGTGTGCCCTGCGGGAGCCAGGGATATCCTGGGTCTGTGAGGATCCAGAACAGCCCTGGGAGGGGTGCTTCCTGCTGAGGTCTGATCAGCCCTTCAAGTTGGCAAGTAATTAACTTGCCTAATTAAGGCATACAGGCACAGGGCTCCTACTGGGACGCTCCTAGGGAGCAGTGACATCCACCACTGAAAGGATCTCAGGCTCTGTTGAAACTGCACAGCACGGGCGAGAGAAGATTAATTAAAAAGCAGGTTGAGGAAGCGTTGCACCCTGGGAGAAAAGGCCTTGGTGAGCACCGGGGAGGGTTGGGGTCCCTGGGTGTGTGGTGGGGGTGAGGGGGTATGTGAGAAACCACATCTTCCTGTGGATTGGGGATGCCTCATCTATGTGGGTTTGGGAATGGGGTTGGGAAAGAGTGACAGCACCCGCCAGGCGCCTATTTGCTGATGAGTTGTTCTCATGTGCCGCATTTGATTTTGTTGAAATGCTGGGCATCTCTTCTCATCCTCAGAGCATGGGATGGGGAGGCTGAGCTTTCTGTGGGAAAGAAAGAAGGCTTGAAACTATGCCATGTACCTCCAAGTGGGAGGCTCCTTTTGGGGACCCATCAGAAACTCTTCCAAAGACCTAAATGGAGCACCGTGTGTTCCCACAGCAGCCACCCCTGCTCCAGTACCTTAGAATGGCTGTATCTCAGTAGCCTTCCACCTCTGACTTTAATACTTTGCCTCCCTGTTCTGTCTTTGCCCTTTGAAGTTATGCAGTAGGGCATGTCACCTGCTGCCTTCCCTGTGTCCTTGCCTGGACACTTTGCATGCTAGGAGGCTGTTCTCTCTCCCCAGAAGGCTGTAGCCTCCAGGGTGAGGCCCCCTGAGAGGAGCCACAGGTCATTCAGCAATGCTGAGTGCCTGCTCTATGTCTGATGCTGTCCTAGGAACTGCAGGTGGTAGTGTGGGAACAGTGTGGGACCCTTGCTCCTTTCTGGGTCCCAGAGAGTGGGGAGGAGGCCAGAAGGAGGAGGCCGGGGTTTGTTGGGAGGTGCCAAGTGCTACTTCAGCCTTTAGCACCTAAGGGTAGGAAGGTAACATGAGGGCTAGTTAAGGAAGATTGTTCTGTGGAGGGGACTTTTACAGGTTGAGTTGTGTCCTCCAAATTTATATGTCCTTCAAGTCCCAACTTATGTTACTTTAGAATGTGTTTGTATTTGGAGATAGATTCTTCCCAGAACTAGGGACGGAATTCAGGGATTTTCTTATTCTAGGCTCTACCACTGAGCCACACCCCAGCTCCTCACTGGGGGATTCTAGGCAGGTGCTCTACCACTGAGCCACATACACTACTCTTCATTGGAGAATTTTCATGGTTACTACCAAGAGGCCCAGTGGAGGATGAGTCAGAGAAATCAGAGAGTGTCCTCACTGACCTGTTCAGAGATCCTCAGCCTCTGCAATCCCCATAGCCCAGGGAACTGAAACAGATCCACTTCCACTCCAGATCTGTAGAGAAAGAACGGGAGGTATAGCTAAGCTGTGAGTCCTGCTGGACCCAGGTTGGGATTCTGGCAGAATAGTGTGTGGACCCCGGCATTGCTCTTGACATTAGACAAGTTCTTTGCTATTCCCTTGTTTGCAGGGTGGTAGTCATAATATACATGTCTTAGGGATTTTTGGGCAAAAGAAGGAGACAATGGGTTCAGGGCTAGCTCAAGTGCAAACTCTCTCTCTGCATCATGGATATATGATAATTGCGATAGGTTTTGTGTGTGTGTGTGTGTGTGTGTGTGTGTGTGTGTGTGCATGTATGTGTTTGTGAATGAATGCCATTGGTATATGTGTGTAGTCAGGGACTCATGTTGGATATCGTTCTCTGTCAGTCCCCATCTTATTTATTATTATTGTTTTTTAAAAGATTTTATCTTTATTTTAGATTATATGTATGTGTTTGTGTATGACTGTGGAGGCCAGAAGAGGGTGTAGTATCTCTTGGAGCTGGAGTCACAGGCAACTATGGGCCCCTTGATTTAGGTTCTGCGAACCGAACTCAGGTTGTTCCTCTGTAAGAAGAGCACTTGCTCCTAATCGCTGAGTCACCTCTCTAGTCCCTCCACCTTAGTTTTTGAGGCAGGATCTCTCATTGAACCTGAAGCTCATTGAAAGGCCCAGGCTGCCTGGCCAATGAGCCCCATGGCTTGTCTTTACTCCCCCAGTGCAGGATTGCAGACACATGCTAAGGATCCAAACTCTGGTCCCCTTGCTTGCTCGGCAGGCATTTTACCATCTGAGCTATCTTCCCAGACCCTAATTATATTTTTAAGACCCTTTTGGGCATGGCAGGCAACTGTTTACTGTGTATTGGAGTCTCTTGTACCAAATTCAGACCAGCTGCCAATCAGGGTCCCCTAGGAACACATCTGCTTGTGACCTGGTATAGCAGTTCCTTAACAAACAGTAGAGCTCTCAGCCAGTGGGGAAGTTGTGTGTGTTGTATGAACATGTAAGTGTCCACAGGTGTGTTAGTGCATATGATTGTACACATGAGTATGTGTATGTTTAAAAAAAAAACAAACCTGACAGATATACTGCAACAGTGCATCCCACATAGCCCTGTCTGTGCCAGACTTAACCTGCTATGCCAACTGATCCCTAGTCCTCAGGACAAGTCCTCAGGACCCACAGTCCCGAAGGAGAAGCCTGTACCAGAGAAGCCTGACTTCCAAAGCATGAAGAGCTATACTTGTTTGCTTTTGATTGAAAATCGACAGTCTGGTTTTCTCTAACTTAATTTAGATATGAGTCCACAATTTGTCAGGAAATAAATGAATGCAGGATGTTAGGGGAGCACAATTAAATGCTCTTTAGGGTGGGTTGGGAACAGATGTGTAGTTCCTGGCCCTTCGAAGCTGTTGCCTGTGCAAGTGAAAGGCTGGCTGTGGGTTACCCATTCTACATGGTGAGATGGGAGGGAGTGTGATCTACCTCTGGGGTTGTGCCAGCTAGAACCTTCTAAATCACTTAGGGGAAAGGTTCTGCCTAAAGATACAGGGAGGCTGGAGAGACAGCTCAATGGGTAAAGGTCTTGTTAGAGAAGCATGAAGCCCAAGTTTGA
Organism: Phodopus roborovskii; assembly: GCF_943737965.1. Taxonomy (NCBI): domain Eukaryota; kingdom Metazoa; phylum Chordata; class Mammalia; order Rodentia; family Cricetidae; genus Phodopus; species Phodopus roborovskii. Next base: position 6,655,291 of record NW_026126599.1, on the reverse strand, counting down.
TACCCAGAACCTGTGTCAAAAGCCTGGTGTGGTGGCATGTGTCTGAAACCACAGGGGACAGGAACAGGGTCAAGGACAGGGGCAGGGAGAGTTCTAAGGTTTGCTGGTTAACTACTGTTACTGAATCCATGAGCCTCAGGTTCAATGAGAGAGCCTTTCTCATAAAAGGTAAGGTGAAGGGTGACTGACTTCTTATATCATTCCCTGACCTACACACACACACACACACACACACATACACACACCCCTACACCTACACACCTGTGAACACTTACATGTTCGTATAACATACACAACTACCTCACTGGCTTCAAGCACTTGATTTTTCTTGGAACACCCTGTGGCTGTGTGTTCAGGCATGTCCCAGCCCAGATGTAGTACTTGCCACCTGGAATTTTTTTTCCTTGCCCTACCCACAAACCCCCACTAACCACCCACTAAATCCAGAGCTCAGAGATTAAAGACACCTCCCAACCTCCCAGATGGCAGTGGATGAAGCCCCTGATTACATAAGACTTTGAACTGAGGAGAGGTGAGGAGTCAGGCCCTTGAGAAGGTATTAAAATGTAGCCTGGAGAAGCACCATCTGTGACAATGGCCTAGATAAAGTCCTGTAGTATCTGAGGGGGCCTGCCTCTCCACAGCCAGATCAGAACTGTTTTTGTATGTATATGCCCTAGGAGCCCCAGCGATCTGCTTGCATCTACCTCCCAGGAGCTGGGATTACAGGTGTGTATATCACCACACCTGTATTTTGTTTTAAAATAGTAGGCTCTGGGGTTTGAACTCAGGTCTTCATTCTTGTATAACAATCACTTTACTGACTGCCCCAGCCTTAGAACTGTCTCGAGGAGGACACAGTTTCATGGTAAAAGGCCTGGAGCTTGCATTAGAGAAGGATGTACCAGGTCCAGAGACTGCCATGTGTGGGGTTCAGTCATCATTCTAAATTCAGACTCCAAAATCCTGTATCTCAGTACTTGGTAAGTGTGATCTCATAGAGTTGTTTTTGGATATCTATAGTAATGTTATTCAGGCAGGCCCAGGCCAGTCTCACTGGTGTCCTCATTAAAAGAGGCTGGGCACAATGATGCACGCCTATCATCCTAATATGAGAGGCTGAGGCAAGGGGGTTGTGATTCTCAAGCCAGCCTGGGTTACACAGTGAGACTGTGTCTTCTTAAAAAAGAATAAAAAATTGGCTGGGGAGACCGTTTAGTTTGGTCAGTAAAATGCTCACTGTCCAAGCCTGAGGACTTTAGTTTGATTCCCAGAACCTATATAACAAGTCAGATTGTGCATACTCAGAGTTGGGGAGGCAGAGACAAGAGGCTGGAGTTCTCTCAGCCAGCCTTAGCCTACTTGACAAACCTCAGGCAATGAGAGACCCTGCTTCAAAGAAACAAGGTTGACAATGTTCTGAGGAATGACACCCAAGGTTGACCTCTGGCATCCAGAAGTACACAGACATGCATGCACACACACACACACACACACACACACACACACACACACAGAGAGAGAGAGAGAGAGAGAGAGAGAGAGAGAGAGAGAGAGAGAGAGAGAAAGAGAGAGAGAAAAGGTTGGGTTTTGTTGTTGTTGTTTGTTTTGTTTTTAACTAAGGCAGTAGAACAAAGGTAATAGGTATGAAGGCTCAGCAGTTAAGATTTATTGCTGTTCCTCAGGAGGCACAGGCAGTTGAATCTCTGTGAGTTCGAGGCCAGCCTGGTCTACAGAGCAAGTTCCAGGACAAGCTCCAAAATAATACAGAAAAACCCTGTCTCCAAAAACAAAACAAAACAACAACAACAAAAAAATCCATTTATTGCTGTACTTGCAGAGGACCTGGGTTTAGTTACTAAAACTCATTTCTGGCAGCTGGAAACCCCCTGTAACTCCAACTCCAAAGGATCCAATGTCCTCTTCTAGCCTCTGAGGGCACCCAAACATGTGTGGCAGACATACAAACACATTCAGTGTTTTTGTTTTTGTTTTTTTTTTTCATGAAGAAGTACCATGTCCACAGGGAGAGAGCTGTGAATCTTGGAGTTACTGGACCACAAGGCGCATTTAGGAACAAGGCTCGGTATAGGATCCATCCTTCAAGGCTGACGCGCTGATCTTGAACTTCAGTTCCTCGGGACTATGAGATGATGGATTTCTATTGTTTTAGTCCCACCTGCCTCGAAGCTTGTACTGTTCTGCTTCAGCAGCACTAACAAATGAATGCATGCTGAGTGGATGGGGAGAGAGAGGGCAATGCAGGGAGGATCCAGGATTAACTTGCAACTAAGATAGTGGTGAATGGTGACCTTCTCTTGGTTTTCTTTCTGTCCCCTGATCCCTTCTAGACTGCAGTGTGTGTGTGTGTGTGTGTGTGTGTGTGTGTGTGTGTGTGTGTGTATGTCTTGCCTGTGTAAAGTACAAAACTCAAAAATCAACAAAAAAGAAAGCCGGGTATGACAGTTGATGCCTGTAATTGTTTGGGAGGTGGAGGCAGGAGGACTGGGAGCACAAGCTCGTTCTTGAAGTTCATAGTCAACCTTGGCTATGCGAGACAGAGTCTCTAAGAACAAAGCGAGGGGCATGGAGCAATGGTGCAGTGGATAAGAGCACTTGCTGCTCTTGCAGAGGACCTGTTCAGTGTTTAGCGCCCACACTGGTGCCTTGAAACGTCCTGGAACTTCAGCTCCCAGGGTCCAGTTCCCTCTACTGGTCTCCACCAGTCCTTGTACTCACGCATGTGTGTGTGTGTGTGTGCGCGCGCGCACACACACACACACACACACACACACAATTAGAAACAATAGGGGGTTAGGGTGAAACCTGGGGCCAGAGAAATTATCAGGAAATCCACAAGGATGACCCCCAGCTAAGACTCCTAGCAATAAGGGAGAGGGTCTCTGAACAGGCCTTTCCATTAATTAGATTAATGACCACCCTAATTGTCATCATAGAACCTACATCCAGTAACTGATGGAAGCAGATGCCGTGACCCACAGCCAAGCACTGGGCTGAGTTCCTGAAGTTCAGTTGAAGAGGGATCATATGAACAAGTATGGGGGTGTGTGGTCAAGACCATGATGGGGAAAACCCCAGAGACAGCTGACCTGAGCTAGTGGAAGCTCAGGAACTATGGACTGACTGACAGCTGGGGAACCTGCGTGGGACCAAACTAGAACCTCTGATTGTGGGTGACAGTTACATGTTGGGGGGGCCTGGGCACTGGCATCAAGACTTAACCTAGGGACATGAACTGGCTTTTTTGAGCCCATTCCTTATGGTGGGATACCTTCCTCAGCCTTGATAGGGAGGGGGCTTGGTCCTGCCTCAACTTGGTATGCCAAACTTTGAACTCCTTAAGGAAGGCCCTTTCCCCTCTGAGGAGTGGATGGGGGTTTGAAGCGGGGAAGCATGGGAGGGCCAGAGAACTGGGGTTGGTGTGTAAAATGAAAAGTAATTTTTTTAAATAAAAATGAATAAAAAAATAAACCTCAAACTAAACCAAGTAACAACAAAAGGCAAAGGAAAGATGATTAAGGAACTAGGAGCCACTTTCCTGAGAGGCACAACTGCTCTTGGGGTAAGAATCTTGTCCTTTCAGTGTTCAGGGACTGCCTGACCAGAGCACACAGGCCCACCACACAGGAGCTCTGGCCCCATAACACAGGGATCTTACTCCTGCCGGTGTCAACCACAGAAGTGATGGATGACTACATCACACTGACACATGCTGATGTTGAGCAATCTCCTCAGCTTGTGAGGCATTTGAGTGACTAACAGAAGCTACAGGAGGGCTGGGGAAGCCCCTAAACTTACTACTGTGGGGGGGGTCACACTAGATTTATGGTTTTAAAAGGTTTCTTTTATTTCTCTCTCTTTCTTTGTGTCCCTGTCTCTCTATGTTTGTCTCTGTCATCCTCTCTCTCTCTCTCTCTCTCTCTCTCTCTCTCTCTCTCTCTCTCACTCATATGTGTGCAGATGTCCTCAGGAGAGGGTATTGGTCCCCTAGAGGCAGAATTACAAAAGGTGAGCGAGCCACATGACAACATGGATGCTGGGAATGGAACCTGGGTCCTCTGGAAGAGCAGGAAATACTCTTAACCATGAGCCATCTTCCTATTCTCTACATATTTATCTTTTAATGCTGGGAATGGAAACCGGTTCTTGTAATTATAGGCAAGAACTCTGCCACCAAGCTACACCTCTAATCCATATAACTGTACCTAGATAGATATGTACATACAGATTACTTCTGTTGATGTTATTTCTGCCAGCCTTTTAAAACTTGTTTTTATTATGTTTGTATTCACTTGTTTTGTGGGCATGTGTGCATGCGTGTGGTCCCACATGTGCCAGGGTACAGAGTGGAGGTCAGAGGACACAGCTCCTTGGAATCAGCTCTCTTCTTCACCACCTGGGAATCAATCTCACATTGTCAGATTTGGCTGCAAGTGCTTTTATCTGCTGAGCCATCTTGTCTCCCCCCCCCCCCCAACAAGCCATGAAGCCAAGGCTGCTTCTGGCTTCAGTCCCCTGAATGCTGACCCATGCCACCAGCAGGTGTCTTAGCTGGAGTTTCATTAACTGAAGGTTTATCTCTGCACCACCAGGGGGCAGTATGGAGTGCACAGGGTTGGCTCAGGTGGAAGAGTCCCCCTGGAACTAATCAGCGCTCATAACTCAAATGAGAGGCAACGCTCCAGACAGCTCATTATGAGGGCATTGCTCTCCTCTGCTTTTCCAGAGTTGGACAACTTCCACTCAACCACAGCAAAAGGCTGATAAAAACGCAGCACAAACCCCTGTGGGTGAGAGGGGGAGTTTCTCCATTTCCCATGCTGTTCTCATGCATCTCCTTATTCTTCTCCAGGAAGGTATTTACTGGTTTGTTTATTGCAGCACCTTATGGTCTTGCACATACTAAGCAGTGGCTCTACCACTGAGCCACACCCCAGCTCCTCACTGGGGGATCCTAGGCAAGCACTCTACTGTTGACCTATATCCCCAGCCTTCTTTTTACCTTTAATTTTGAAACAGTTTCTTAATTTGTCCATACTGATCTCGAATTCGATTACTAGCCCAGGCTAGTCTTGAACTTGGGATCCCCCTGCCTCAGTGTCCTGAATAGGTGCCATGACAGACCTCTGTTACCAGGCCTAATTTCCTTAGGTTAGTTATGGAAGGAGTGTTTCAGACCCCAAATGAAATTTTAGACCCGAAGATGCCCTCGAGATTCAATAATTTGCCACACAGCAAAAAGTAATCAGAGTTAACAAGCTGCACCTCAGACTCTATTCCCATGCACACCTGCCTTTGCATGCCATCTTTAAGGAGGCTGGTTTTAAGAGGAAGACATTCTGTTTGCTCTTTCCTGCGTGGCCTGGACGCCTCATGGAGATGTATGAACAACTTCTTTTCATTGCACCAAAGTCATCCTGGGGCTCCTATAACCCTATGATCACCGAAATAAACATGGAAACGAATCGCACACCAAACCACCTTCTTGGAAAATTAATTTTTCTCATTGTTGGGAAACAACCATTTTCTTAGTGTCTCCGTGCCGGTACAGGGGAGGGTAAAGGCCTTGGTGGTTTTCATTTTTCCTCCCATCTTGATTCATCTGTTGGAGTCTTTTGAGAATTCCATTTTGAAAATGTAATTGACCATACACAAAACAAAGGCCGCTGATGGCTTCATGAGCAAGTGTGTGTATGTATATGGTATTTGATGGGATAATTTTACCGCAATTTAATTACAATGCTGCATGGTATTATCAATTCGTGTCCAATTAGGCTCAAGCCATCAGCTACTGAATACATTATGAATTTTGTTAAAGCAGCCCCATGGATATTATAACCAACACCACAATACTTGAACAACCCACCAATCCCCACTGAAACGTGGGTGTGGGACCCTAAAAGTTGTTAAATCAACAAATAACAGCTTTGCAATTCCCATGGACATGCACATAGAATCACAGCATAACTCAAGCAGCAAGTTTTGGAGCAAAGATCTTCCTGCCTCTGCCTCCCAAGTGCTGGGATTATATGAGTGTGCCACCACCCAACAGTGAAATGTTCTTTCTGTAAATATTCTAGAAGAGGCTGGGACTGATGGCCTCTCACAATTCCTTACTTGACTTTTGGACTTTGGTTTAGTGGCAGTGTTCCTCAAAGACTCACACATTGAAGTCTTGGTTTCCCCAGCGAATTGATGCTTAGTGGAGGGGCTTTGGAGAGAAGGCTCTGACTTCATCTGACCTCACAGATGGAGTCGTCCATTGATGGGGTCACAGCTGAAAGGACTATTGGGTGACGGTGGAAATTTAGGATTTGGGACCACGTTGAAGAGAGTGGACCCTTGAGAGTCTGTCCTTGAGGACTAGATCTTACCCTGGTTCCTCCTTCCCATCTCCCTTCTCTGTTTCCTGGCAACCATAAGGTGAGCAGTTTTGCACCACCACAATGCTTCTCTCTGTGACAGTAACGGAATCAACAAAGCGCAGTGACCAACCCTAAACCCCTCACACCAAGTGCTGAAATAAACCATTTTTTTCAAGTTGATTCTCTCAGGAACTTTGTCATAAGCCCTGGGAAGCTGATCACCAGGGAGGGGTAATACTACCCAAATGTGAGGCTGATTCTGGCTCATCTGGAAAAGTCCCCAGCTGGGCAGCCACAGTCTTAGCAATGACATACTGGGCTCTCAGAAGTGGCAAACATACACATTCCTAACCATGGGCCTGACAGCTCCCTAGAGCCTGTTCCCCCATTAACAGAGAGTAATGGCTGCCTATAACTGATCGGTGCTGTTTAGTCTTGAATAGCAGTCATTAGCTTTCACTGTCCTTTGTCATTATGAAGGACACCACTGAAAACCCCAACAGTGCCACTTTGCCACTCAGTTCCTCCTGAAATTGGTCCTCCTTCCGTCTCCTGGCAGCAGGGCACTTCTGGGTATGCCCTGCCCACTTGGTAGGGATCCAGCGGTGACTTTGCCTTTTCAAGATATTCTCAGGTGGTCAAGGAGAAGAAGCACAGGCTAGAGTACTCCCTACATAGGCAGACTGGGTGGGGGCTGAAGAGATGGTTCAGTGGCCAAGACTCTTGCAAAAGAGCCAGGTTTGCTTCCCAGCACCAACACTGTTATTCCAGATTGAGTCCAGTTCCAGGTTCAATACCCTCTTCAACAGGTTCCTACACCTACAGGGCATACACACACACACACACACACACACACACACACACACACAGAGAGAGGGGGGGGACAGAAAGTTATGTCATTAGACTTCTACCTGGTACCCATTCTCCTTTTCTCATTTTTTTTTACCACCTCAAAATATTTATTTTTCTTTTTGTAAATACAGAGAGCATTTTCATATGTCAGTAGCATCATTTCTTATTCACTTTTTCCTTCCTTCAACAATAAAAACCCTCCCTGGAGCTTCCACGAATGAGCACGTCTGGTGTTATTTGCATTCTGACAGCTTAAATCAAATATTTTAAAGCCAGTCATGAGGAAGGCAGTAAAATGCACTCCCGAGCCTCAGCCCAAACAAATAATAAAGAAAATCTCACACTGAAGTAATAAACAATAGTAATACTGGCGGCTCATTAGAGTTCAAGATTCATAATCATGAAGGACAAGTATTTTAATAAAAAAAGGAAAAGGTGATGAGAAACCAAAATGTTTTTCTTATTTTTTCCCTTTGGTCTTTTTATTTGGGCCTCGTTGTTGCGAATTTTTTTTTTTCATGGGCGTGAGAGACTACTGAGGTATCCTGATGTTGATGAATAAATATGGCCAGGGAATGTACTTGTAGGGGCATAAGTAGAAGGGAAATAAATGCCACTATGAGCAATCGCTGAGTGAACATGAGTCATGTCACAGGGAAAACTGCCTACGGCTTCTCTCACTACCCGCCCACCTTGTTTCTGGCCGTACCATCCTCCACACAGGGGAGAAAGAACCAAGCTGGTTCAGGATCAGCCAGAGTGCCACTGTGACCCCTCCTCTCTGCTGGGGTCTCCACAAGTCATGTCACACGAAACTGAATGGCAGATTATAGTGGCTTCTTCCCTGGTCCATGTTTTTGCTTCCTGTTTCAACCTGGGTCCAAAATATTAACGGAAATTTTCAGGGACAATGTACAACTTTTTTGGTTTGTTTTTAATCTGTCCATTTCTCAAATGGTGGAAACAAACAGATGTCTCAAATGATAGACTCTTAAACAAAAGCCATGATATTACTAGGTTTTAGGCTAATGTTTTTTTTTTTAAGTATTCATTTTATTTTCATTTATGTGTTCTTGTGTTTCTCTGTGTGCTTGTGCACATATGTGCAGTACACCCAGAGGCCAGAAGAGGGCATTAGATCTCCCCAGAGCTGGAGTTATAGGCGGGTGTGAATCCTAAAAAGAAAAGTTCTGGGAACTGTAGTTGGGTTCTCTATAAGAACAGCAAGTGCTCTTAACTACAGAGCTATCTCTACAGCCCCGACAAATGACTTTTAAAATTTATTTTAAATGTCTTTTAAAGCAGATTAAAAACAAACAAACAAAAACTAAAGGTTATAGTAATAACCTCCCATAATAATGCCTGCCTTTTAAAATTGCACTGTGTTCTGGGTGGAGTAATGATGTCATCTCCCTATCTCCTGCCTGGGATTCAAATAATTCCTCTATTCAGTGTGTACAGTCTATATATGCTACCCTCCTGTCAGCTAGCTGCTTAGTAACCATCTCAGTAGCTGTATTGGTTGTAATATTATGGCAGGGCTTTGTTCAAAGAGCTCTTATTTTACTTGATGGTGTTTAACTGAATGATGGTCCCAGAGTTCTACTGTAGCAAAGCTCCAAGAAGTGAAACTATATAGCATTCTCAGTGGATAAGGGCGGGGCATTGGATATAAGTAGTCATCCACTTGAAATACTAGCCACTTTTGTTTTCTACAGGTTTTGCTTGCCAGAAATCGAAGTGTGAATTAGCTGGGTGGCTCTGATTTGGGGTCTTTCATGAGGTTCAATTAAGATGCCAGACAAAGCCTGGGGAGACAGGTTAGTGGCTGTTGTCTGGTCATGGATATTTGTGTTCCAGCTCCAGGGCCCACATTAGAAAGCTAGATGTAGTGGGGCAAATATTGTAACCCCACTACTTGGGGTGAGGAGCTAGGCCAGTCCTTGGGATTTGGCTGCCAGCAAGTCAGTGAGCTTCAGGCATTACGACAAGAAGATAAATCGGAGACAGAGAAAGTTCCCCGAGGCTGACCTCTGGTCTCCACACGCACACATGCACATGTACACACCCACCCCCTACACACAAAGGTGTCAGTTAAGACTGGTGTCATCCAAACGCTTGACTAAAGCTGGAGCTTCAAGATGGCCATCAGCACGCCTAGTAATCGTGCTGCCATGCAGTAGAAGCCTCACTTTCTCATTGTGGAGGCCTCCATGTAGTAGTTTGAGTGCACAGCAAGACAGCTTGAGGCAGATGAATGGCCTGATATGGATGTCCTAATGCCTTTCATGACTAGCCTCTGCTGTCACTTCTGCCATGTCCTGCTGACTACACAGTTCTATTCATTCTGGAGATGCTATGTCAGGATGGGCTCAGAGGCAAGCAAAACAAAGCAACAACAACAACATCACCCAAACAAGCCCACTGGCACCATCTTGGAAAGTGACCATTATGGATGCAAAATATCTTCCCTTAGCTCAGCCTGGAACAGGAAAGAAAATACTGGGAAGAGCATTGTGCCATGTTACAGCAAAACCTCTTCTCAAATGTTCAAGGAGTTGCTTTATTTGTTGGAAAGGGAACAGGTTCTATGCCTTATGCCTTCATATGGATGGAATGAGAATAAAAATGTGGTATATTTACACAACGAAATATTACTCAGCTATTAGAAAAGATACAATTACAAATTTCACAGGTAAATGGATGGAACTAGAAAAAGCCATCCCATGTGATATAATCTGGGTCCAGGACAAATGTTGCATGTATCCTCTCATTAGTGGATGTTACTTTTGAATCTTCAGTTACATGCAATTTACTTGAAATAATCATGGAGGTCATGAAACTACTAAAGACTCACAGGGAAGTCTTTCAAGGGAGGGGAGATAGAATGCACTGGTATAAAGGGTTAAAAGGGAATTATGGAATAGAAAAGGATTAAAAAGTCATACGGAAATGCACTAGTGTAGAAATATATATATATATATATATATATGATACATACCATATATATACACACACATATATATGATATGTCATATATATATGAAAAGAGTTAACAGGACAACAATGCCAATACTAGACACCAGAGGCTAACAAATAAAAAGCCCAGCCCCCAGCCCCAGGAATGGCTTAACCCTTCTAGTGTTGTTGGTCAGGGAAGTAACAAAGACTCCAAAACCTTACAGGCTGTTGCCAATGCTCTTAGTTATCCTCCAGAATTTGATGTGTTAAGATCATGTCACTGAAGATGTCACACACACTTGAGTCACAGAACATAGAGAAATCAAGCTGTACCAACCTGGAAGTCTCATTTCTACTGCCTAGCATCCATAGTGCTGGAAGGTGCTGGGCATGCTTCCTGAGTACATAAGTAATCATTAGTCTCACCCAGCAATGAACCCCTGTGAATTTCAATAACAACCAGCAAAGGGGCCTGGCAAAACACACACATTGGTGCAACTATGTCACAAATGTCATGGAGATAACCAACTACTTTCTAGCTGGATTTAAGGCCTGTTGTACAAGATAAAATTTGTATCTGGCACCATTATTGGGCCAAAGCCTATGGCTAGACAGGTCATATTCCCCAGGAAAGAATCTAATAATACTATTCTGCTAAATAGACATACTATTAAACTGATCCTTCTAGGGCTGGTAGCAAAGGCAATGAACATTTCCTTTCTCCCCACCATTCTTAGAATTTTCCAGGTGTCCCAGACATTTGTGCCCACATTTATGCTAAGCACCTCCAACCACGCAGGACAGAATGACATCGGAGACTTTTAAAGACTAATGTGAAAGGTGTTCAAATGTGTGTCATTACCTTCTCCCTCCATCACAAAGCTAAAGCACCCAGGCTCGGCTTCTGCACAGCTTCCGCCATGGGCTAATTTAGCCATGATTTGTGACGAACATTTATGGTTTAATAAAGTGACTTTCCAGTTTCTGTGTTTATCACAGCTCAAGCACGGAGTCTCGCTGGGGAAGCATCTGCTGCCGATTATTATTAAAATAAAAAACACTTTTGTGAGCTGTTTTGTCAAGCCCTTTCAAGAGAGACTCAATCTCCCTTAGTGAAATGGCAGAAGAGAGTAGATAGAGAAGATGGGGAGGCTTGTGCCGGGAGGAGGGAGACTGCTGGGAAGGGTAGGGAGCACGGAAGACTGCTGACTTATAGCTAACACACAAATCCCCTAAGCAAATCTCTCCAACTTCCTTGTACAGTGGCTGGCACAGGACATGGCACCCCATTAGACCCTGGTAATGTCACTGCTACCTGGCCCATGCTGTGACCTGCCTGTTATCTTTGCAGAGTGCGTAGGTCTAGGGGCTCAAATTCATGTTCTCCCTGAAAGTGACTCAAGGAAGAGGTCCTCAAGGCGGTCCAAGCTTTAGGTATTTATGTAACCAACATCTTTTTGACCATAGAAGTGATATACATTTTTTAAAATGTATGCATGAGTGTGTGTGAGTGTGATGCATACACCATGGGTGCACTATTCAGGATAGAGGGCAACCTTTTCCCTTGTTTGAGGCAAAGTCTCTTTGATATTTTACTGTTCAATGCACCAGGCTAGCCAGCCCACAGGCTGCCAGGGATTCTCCTGTCTCTCTCTGGTTCCTGCTTCCTGTAGGGCTCTTGGGATTACAGGTACATGCTAGCACTTCTGGCTTTTGTAGGAGTTCTGGGGATTTGAACTCAGGTCCTTATGCTTTCCCAGTAAGAGCTTGTACCCACAGATTCATCTCCCAAGCCTACACATGTTGTATATTCTTTACAAAAGTCCTCCTAAGTTGCGCAATCCTTGCTCATGTCTTATATCCTCTCCTGTCCTCCCCCTCCTCCTTCTCTTCTTCTCTCTCTTAATAGGATTTCATGTATCTCAGGGTGGCCTTAAACTCATTGCATAGCTGAGAATGACCTTGAACCTCCCATCCTCCTATCTCAACTCTCCAAGAACTGGAATTACAGATGTGCACCACCACATCTGGCATTGCGGTGCTGGGAACCAAACCAGGCCTTCATGCATGCTAGATAAGTACTCCATCAAGTGAACTACATGCCCAGCCTGCTCTGATTCCTTATCTGTCTATGTCTGCCTTGGCTTTCTCTTCCTCTTTTAGAGACACAGAGAGAGACATTTAAGCTAGTCTCATTACAACACATTTTCAGTGGCATGAAATTAAAAATAAAAGCTAATGAGTCATGGTATCTCTAGGCTCTGGCTCCTCATGAGCCCAGATAGTTGGGGGCTTGGAGCTCTTCTAAGGAGCTGACTGGGCTTCACTAGCAGGCTGGCTAGATACCCTGGAATTGCCAGCCCCTGAGTGGAGGAAGTGGCTAGGCACTGGTGGAATGTCACTCAGCATTATGATTTTGGGGACTGGGCTATTTACCTCCAAGTACATGCTCAGGATTTACTCTCTTTCTCTCTCTCTCTCTCTCTCTCTCTCTCTCTCTCTCTCTCTCTCTCTCTCTCTGTTTTCTTGATTCATTCTAGTGACTTCTTGAGGCTGCAGATTGGCTCACAGAAACCTGCAATTGCATATCCTGTTAGTTGTTAGTGTGGGCTATTACTGGGACTTTCCATTGGTATTTGAAGTAGGGTTTATCTTATGGAACTGACTACTTAATGTGTGAGGTCAGTGCTAATGTCAGGATAGGATTGGATTGACAGGAGGGGATGCTGGACAAGCAGAGAACTGGCTTGGAGGAAGGAAAGCCATCACATGGAGTTGGGATAACACAAGGCAGCAGGGTTTGGGGAGATGGCTCAGTAGGTGTTTTAGTTAGGGTTTCTATTGCCGTGAAAAGACACCATGACCACAGCAACTCTTATAAGGAAATCATTTAATTGAGGGGACTCACAGTTTCAGAGGTTCAGTCAATTATCATCATGGCAGGGAACATGGCAGCGTGCAGGCAGACATGGTACTGGAGAAATAGGTAAGAGTCCTACATCTTACAGGCAATAGGAAGTCAAATGAGACACTTGGTGGTATCCTGAGCATAGGAAACCTCAAAGCCCACCCCCACAGTGACACACTTCCTCTAACAAGGCCATACCTGCTCCAACAAAGCCACACCTCCTAATAGTGCTACTTCCCATGAGATTATGGGGGCCAATTACATTCAAACTGCCACAGTAAGTAAATGTTTGCTGTGCAAGTGTGAGGACCTGAGTTCAAATCCCAGTACCTATGTAAAATCTGGTCTGCACCTTTATCCTGGAGGATAAAGACAAGAGGACCCCAGAAACTTTCCAGGCAATCATCAATAGAAAAAGTATAAGGTCAGTGAGAGACCCCCATCTCAAATGTAAGGCAGAGAATGACTGAGGAAGAGACCCGGTATCAACTGTTGCCACCCCCCCACATGTGCAGGTGAGTGCATTTGCATGTACATATGTACACACACACATCAGAAAATGATACACTTGGGAAGACATTCGGTGCAGTGTGGAGGTTTGAAAGCTTGACACAGATTGACTTGCCCTGTTGCCATTCGCTGCTACTCCTAGAATCTTCATCTTTGCATTCTTGGTTTCTCCTCAGAGAGACCTTGGTCATTCACACCACAGAGGTGGTAGATATCACAGGGACAGACACCCTTGGCCTGACCACTTGCATCTAGTTAGTGAATTTGTTGAAGTTGAATCAATTACTCAGCGGCAGTCTGTCTGTCATCTGTGTGTCCTCTTGATGAGATTCCAATGCTCATGCTACGAAATGAGTCTCCGGCTGCAAATATTTGGAAGCTGGCTTTTTGTGTTGCTCATTTAGAAAAGAATGAAGCCTTCTTTGGGATGCAGGCTGCGATTATGAAGACCCGGTCAAGGAACAAAGCTAGTAGCTGGTGTTTGTAAGAAAGCAGGAACTGAGCTGTTGATTTGGAGCCGGTGTATCCTAGCTTTCGCTAACCTCACCCTTCTGTTCTTGCTGTAAGATTGCATGCCTGCTAAGCAGGGCTCCATTTGTCATCCGAATAGTTCTTGGCTCTGTCAAAGTAATAACATGACTCCTCTCACCCTACCCCACTCCAAGCTCCACATGAATTCTGTCCAGGAAAAGCAAAGAAATGTCTGCTCTCAAAGTCTTCCCCTGAGCCAAGTAGGCTGCCATTCATCAAGGTGTACATAGACTTTGTTTCATTAAAAAACAAAATGGTAGGGTTGAGGGTATAGCTCAGTTGGCAGAGTACTTGATAGCATGTACAAAGCTTTGGATTTTTGTCCCCAGCCCTGAAGATACCAGTCAAGAGGACAAGCTTTCAGGCACACCTATGAGGGAAGATCTATGTTAGCTTGGCTTGAGGGCATATCTATGTTAATTGATGTGGGAAGACCACATCAGTGTGCCACTGTAGGTGGCAGCATTCCCTAGGCTAGGATTGAGGACTGTCTACAAAGGAGAAAGGGAGCCGAGTGCTAGCATACATCCATCAAGTCTATGCTCCCTGACTGTGGATGTGATGTAGCCAGCTGCTTGATTTCTGTCTGCAGCCCTCCATGATAGTCTGTACCCTTGAACAGTGAATCATCCTCCCTAAAGTTCCATTTGTTAGAGTATTTTATGGCAACAACAAGAACTCTAAGTCCATGGATCAAGTTGTGAATATGAATACATCAGGATAATTGGATTGCTGCTGTCACATCTTTCATTTCTGCCTACTCATTTTCAGAATCCATTTGTGTTTGTTTTTGTTTTGTTGTGACAGGATCTGTACATGTAGCTAAGGCTGGCCCCAAACACTTTGCCCTCCTGCCTCAGCCTCCTGAGTGATGGGTTATAGATGTGTGCTGCCGTGTCCAGCTATGAACCAGTATTGTTTCATCTTTTATCTAAAAATAAAAAGGGTCTGAAGAGATGGATTGGTCAGTAAGTAGCTTTCTGGGCAGATGTGAGGACCTGAGTTTGACCCACAGCACCACATAGATGTGTTGTGCCTAAAATCTCAGCACTGGAGTGGCAGAGGCAGATGAGTCTCCGGAGCTCACTGGACAGCCAGCCTAGCTGAATTTGTGAGCTACAGGTTCAGTGAGAGTCCCTGCCTCAGAAAGTAAGATGGGGAGTGACTGAGGAAGACATTCAATGTCAACCTCTGGTCTCTGTGCACACATGTCAGAGCACTCACACACAGGTGCACAAAGCACGCATGCACACACACCATACAAATAGGAGGAAGTGTGATGCTGAATTCTATCACACCGCAGCCTTAGTGATCCTTCCTCATTGGTGGGTTCACAGAAGAACCATAGGAAAAAAAAGACAGCTCCATTCATCCCCACAGAGATGACATTGTAAGAGAAATCTTATTTTTATGCATAATACTTATTTACAAAAATGTATAATGAGTTGGTTTTGATAAATTGGGTACCCATAAATGTACTGTTAGCTCATGCCAGAAAAAAAAATTTAATTCTAGGACTTTATAGTCACAGGTAATTAAAAAATGTAATTTTAACTTATATATATTTTTTGTTGAGAGAATTATGAGGGGTGATTAATAAAATATTACCAAGCATAAAAATATATTGCATTAGGAGGCCATTCTGTAGGGGAAATGGGATGGAAATATGAGTTCAAGGGAGAAAAGAAAATTAAAAATTTGGGAACTATTAAAGAAAGACCTGGCCATACCTCCTGAGTAAAGGATGAGGGATACAGAATTGCTCTCATGTGGAGATTTTATTGGCTGCATTTGCAAGAGTGATATGACGGCTTCATTTTTTTTCTAAACGGTACTATTTACAATAGATCAGTATTATTATCATCATCCTTTGCAATTATTTAAACTTAGAAATAATTCCAGGCACCAATTAAAAATGTGAGAGGGCTTTAAGTGTTCAAAGTCTCTGTGGTGGTGGAGTAAGAGTCAATCAAGTCTGCTGTCAGTAGAGTGGGGCCTGCGGTTGTTGCTCAAGAGATTGGCAGCAGGATGGCAAGGTGCAGGTCTGCCTGGGCACAGAGCACATTCCAGGCCAGTCAGCATCCAAATCAAAAGTAAAAAGAGGGCTGTGGATGAAGCTAGTGGTGCAGCCCTTCTGCCTAGAATCGCCCAGTGAGGGGTTGGAGGTTTGGTTGCTTAGCATCACCTGGGCCTGCTTCTTAGTACAGAAAAAAATGGGATGCACCACCTTCAAAAAGCCTCTCAGAGCCTTCCTTGTAATGGAATTTTTCATTGCTATACGATAGAACAATAAGAGACTTATTAGAACTGAATCATTTTGTCCAGACTATATGTTCCCGTACAAGTGTCCAAATGTCTCCATAATGTGGAATGAGGTAGGTGTAGTGGGCCGATTCTTCTGCCATTCCAATCCCACCAGAACACAGAAGGCAGTTTTGAATTTTGAAATGCCGAGAAACAGCTGTTGATATCTTTAATGAATTCTCTTTGCTATTCGACAAAGATCATGCCTCGGTAATTACAACATCCATCAGATTATTTCATTTAAATCCTTAAGTACATTTTCCATTCTGAAGGAGAGAGAGCAGCACAGAGGATTTCGTGGTACATGCTCTGACTAATTTCCCACTTCCATAGGAAATGCAGATCTCAGCTAGGAATGATTTCATGGTGTGGGGAAGACATGGCTAAGTGAGGTTGCTATGGAATTATGGGAGAGCTTTCTTTCCGGTATCAGAGGGCCAGCTGGAGCCTCCAAAACACATGCAGATACAAGTTTTTTTTTTTCTGCCTCCCTCCCTCCCTTCCCTTTCCTTTTTTCCCTACCACCCCCCCTTTCTCCCTCCCCTCCCTCTCTCCCTTCTTCCCTCCTTCCCTTCTTATTTATTTATTTTTCTTATTTTACATATGGATACCAGTTCCCTCTCCCTCCCCCTCCTCCCCACTCCACAGGGAAGATTGTGCCTTCCAGGAGGGGTCAACAAAATCTGTCAAGTCATTTGGAGTAGGAACTAGGACTTCTCTCCTGACTCTAGGCTAAGGGAGTATCCCTCCATGGGAAATGTGCTCCCAAAGTCCTTTTGTGCACCGGGGATACATCCTGGTTCCACTGTCAGAGGTCCCTTAGACTGCCCAGACCTTCTAACTGAGACCCATGTTCAGGGGGTCTGAGTCGGTCCAATGCTGGTTTCCCAGCTATCAGTCTGGGGGCCCATTAGCTCCTCCTTGTTCAGGTCAGCTGTCTCTGTGGGTTTCTGTAGCCTGGTCTTGTCCTCCCTCTCTGCATCTGGATTCCAGTTTGGCTCAGTGTTTAGCTGTGGGTGTCTCCTTCTGTTTCCATCAGCTACTACATGAGGGCTCTATGATGGTGGATAAGTTAGTCATCAATCTCATTATCAGGGAAGGGCATTTATGGTAGCCTTTCCACTGTTGCTCAAATTGTTAGTTGGAGTCACTCTTGTAGGACTCTGGACATTTCTCTAGAGTCAGTTTTCACTTCAAACATATAATGGCTCCCTCTTTTATGCTATCTCTTTCTCTCTCTCTCTCTTTTAATCTCATCCATTCCTCCCCTGACTCAATCGTCCTAGTCCCATGTGCTTTCCTCTCCTCCCCTTCTCTTTCTCCTAGCTCCCTCTCCACTCCTTGCCCCCCCCCACTCCCAATATTCTCAGGAGATCTTGTTCCTTTCCCCTTCTGTGAGGGACCTTGTATGAATCTCTTAGAATCCTCTGTGTATCCTAGTTTCTCTGGCGGTATGAATTATAGGCTGGTGATCCTTTGTTCTATGTCTAAAATACATATCTGTGTGAGTACATACCATGTTCCTCTTTTTGTGACTGGGTTACCTCATTCAGGATTGTTTCTTCAATTTCCATCCATTTGCCTTCGAATTTCAAGATTCCCCCCCCCCCGCAGAGTAGTATTCCATTGTGTAAATGTGCCACATCTTCTTTATCAATTCTTCAGTTGAGGAGCATCTAGGTTGCTTCCAGGTTCTTGCTAACCCTGAAAACACCTTGGTATTGGCACAAAAGACAGGTAGACCAATAGAATCGAATTGAAAATCCTGATATTAACCCACACACCTGCTTTTTGACAAAACAGCTAAAAGTATACAATGGAAGGGGGAAAGCATCTTCAACAAATGGTGCTGGAACAACTGGATGATGGTGTGTAGAAGACTGCAGATAGACCCATGTCTATTGCCATGCACAAAACTCAAGTCCAAATGGACTTCAACATAAATCCAGCCACACGGAACCTCTTAGAAGAGAAAGTGGGAGGTACCTTTGAACAAATTGGTACAGGAACATAACTCCAGTAGCACAGACACTGAGATCAACAATTAATAAATGGGACCTCCTCAAACTGAGAAGTGTCTGTAAGGCAAAGGACACAGTTGACAAAACCAAACAGCAGCCCACAGACTGGGAAAAGATCCTCACCAACCCTGTATCTGACAGAGGGCTAATCTCTAAAATACAAATACAAAGAACTCAAGAAACTAGTCACCAAAACACCAAATAACCCTATTAAAAAGTGGGGTATAGAATTGAATAGAGAATTCTCAATAAAGGAAAACAAAAAGGCTGAAAGGCACTTAAGAAAGTGTTCAACATCCTTAGCTATCAGGGAAATGCAAATCAAAATAACTCTGAGATACCATCTTACTCCTGCCAGAATGGCTAAAATTAGAAACACCAATGACAACTTATGCTGGAGAGGATGTGGAGAAAGGGGAACACTCCTCCACTGCTGGTGGGAATGCAAACTTGTACAGCCATTTTGGAGATCAATATGGTGGTTCCTCAGGAAAATGGGAATCAGTCTACCACAGGACCCTGCAATCCCCCTCTTAGGCATATACCCAAATGATCCACATCCATGCAACAAAGTCATCTGTTCAACTATGTTTGTAGCAGCATTATTTGTTATAGCAAGAACCTCCTTGCTTTCTTAAGTAGGGTCTCATGTGCAGGCTGTCCTCATAATCACTATGTGGCCCAGGATGATTTTGAATGCTGCCTCTGCTCCCAAATGCTGCAATTACAGACATATACAACCACACCTAGTTTTATGCCACACTTGGGAGGGAACCTAGGCCTTCACACTGAGCCACATCTCCAGTCCACAAGTATTTTACTTTGTACCACAGAAAAATCACTCGACATTAACATTAGTTCCAACACTCATAATTATTTCAGCAATTTTCAAGTGGCATCTGGAATATTCTATTAAAAGGGAATTAGCCTTTTCCTTTAGTTTCCAGTGCGTAATATAAGTGAGATAGCTCTGTTTCAGTTTATTAAGAAATGGCTAAGTAATGCTCTGAGCTATCAAGACAGATCATCACGGAACTACGTGAAAATTAGTCTTTTCCACTTAAAAATATTGTCTGGCATGATGCTTCAAAAATTCATTTGAAAAAGAAACTCCAATCCACGAAGGTTTATGATTCTTTCTGTAACTGTGATAACAGTTAGCTAAACAAAGAGCCGCTTACATTCGCCGGCTGACGCTTCAAGCATGCGAAGCCACTTCCAGAAAATGTGGGAGGCTCGAGCTGCAGCCTATTGCTAAAAATTCCTACATCGTGGTTGATTCCCAAGTGTGTGGTCGGTAAGTGACAGATTATATGTGTGACTTTTGTTTTGAAAGGAAGTCAAGTTTTGTTGATTATGAGCTCTTCCTGTCTCGATGCAACTAGTTAGTGCAACATGAGTTGAACTCATGGATCAAGTCTACAACCAATGAGCAATTGATTTAAATGGTAAGGGGAGCTGGGAGCAAGGCCAAGTGCAGAGGGCCCTGCGCGCAGAGCACTTCCCAGGGAAGGTTGAGGGAATAGGACTCAGTGGTACAGTGTTCTAGAATCCTCCAGTGAGCAGTGAGGGTCGAGAGAATGCTTGCCTAGAATGTGAGAGGCCCTGGGTACAGATTAAGTGCTACACAGAGCATGGCACATACCTGCAATCCTAGCACTTGGCCAGTAAAGGCCATCTGTAACTACAGAGTGATTTCAAGACCAAGGCCAATTTGAGATATGTGAGATAAAAAAAAAAACCAAAAAAAGATAATATCAGAAACAGGGGAAGTGGAGGGTTAGGGGAGAGAGACACGAAGGTAAGGGGGCTGTCACTGAGGTGGCTCAGCAGGTATAAATGCTTGTGACTCATGCAAGCCTGAAGACCTAAATCCAATCCACTGAACTCACATGGTAGAAGGACCAGTTTGACCCTGACCGACACCTGTGAGCTGTGGCATGTGACACCGACACATGCACACACATACACACAGGTGTGCACTCACACTTAAAAGGAAAGAGGGAAGGGAGAGACACACACAGACAGAAATGGGGGATCAGTGCTGCATAAAATCTAAAAAGGATTTTCTTTAATGAGATAACATCTTGCCAGGTAGACCAGCTGGCCCTAAACTTGCAATCCTCTTGCCTCAGCTTCCTCAATGCTGGTTTTACAGGCATTCCTCACCAGTCCCAGTTCAACTTCGTACTTTTGACAAATAATTTGTTAGGGTCAGTACAAATCCCCCCCCCCTGGATTGTAGGGTTCCTGCCTCACATCTTTGCTTGTAACAGAGCTCCTGAAGGTGCTTTGGGCTTGTCAAACTTAAAAGGAAAGAAATTAAAACATCAAGGCAGCAGAAATGAGTATTTAAAGCACGGAGTGTACCCAAACATCAGGCTGAGGCTGAGAATCAAGTCTGACTTTCTTGAAACTGATGTTAAGAGCTCGAGCACTCGCCTTTCATAAAGGGGCTGCTTAAATATTGCATGCCAGGGCCCCTCTCCTCGGGAATCAAGCCCGCTGCTTTTCATCTCCAGCCTCCATCAAAGGCTGATGGCTTCATCGAAGATTCAGCGTGTGTATGTTGCGGGCCTCCTGGGGACAGCTGAGAAATTAACATTTTTATCACGTAACTGACGAAAATGTAAGATAAAAATAAAGTAGGCATGATGGAGACAAGACTCAGGGCTACAGAGGGCAAGCAGGTGATGTTCTCTGTGGCTGGAACCAGGATGGGCTTCCAGGAGGGGAGGGAGGACTGACCCCTCCTTAATAACGAGGATGGTGTCTGTTGTGCGCTCACTGTGGAATATCCACCACTGTCTGATGTCTTTAAACACTTAGTCCCCAGCTGGTGGCGCTGTTGTGGACCCTTTAGTGTGTGAAGCCTCAATGCAGAAATAGTCACTGGAAGTGTGACCTTTCAAAAAGGAGATAAATTATATTTTTATTCACATGTCTGTATGTCCATGTCAGTGTCTGTGTCTGCCTGGGTATGTGAAGTGAGTGAGTGCAAAGTCCCTATGGATCCCCTGGAGCTAGAGTTCCAGCTGGTTGTGAGCCACCCAGTGTGGATGCTGGGAGATGAATTAATTCCAGTCCTCTGCAAAAGTCATCTGACTCTTCCCCCTCCCCACCCCCAGACAGGGTTTCTCTCCATATTTCTGACTGTCCTGGAACTCCCTCTGCTGACCAGGCTGACCTCAAACTTGGAGTGCTGGAATTGATGGTGTGCGCGCAGCCACCAGCTCACATCAACTGACTCCTAATCTGTCTCTCTAGCCCTAGGCTTTAAGCTTTTAAAAGTGCAGCCCATTTCCTGTCTGCTCCCTGCTGCCTGACTGGCCCATGTGTTAGCAAGCAGCTTTAGAGTCCATTCCAGTAGCCACAGGGACTGTATCCCCACAGACTGTGAGCCAGAAAGAAGCCTTCTTCCCTTAATTGCATGATAGAAATGTTAATTCCTCTAGCTGTCCTCCAGGAGGCCAGCAACACACACATTCTGAATTGTCTTTAAGATACTCAGTCATAGCAAGGAGTAACACAATCTCTTCATTTCAGCTTCTGGCTATTATCAGCCCTTCTATGAGGCCATGTTGCACACTGTAGAGGATCAGAAAATGCCAGTAACAGAGTGGGAGAATGAGACAGAAGAGAAGGTTTCCAATAAAATGGTTTGCTGTCAAATCACCCTCTAGTATGGTCAGTGGGGTTTCCCTCTCACTGAGTAGCTAGGAAAGTCCATATAGGTCACACATTTTGGAATCAACTCACCCAGGTATGAGCAAACTGTGTGTTTGTGAGCAAGCTGGCATTATTACACTGTTGGCCAAGGGTTTGGGGTTTTGTTTGGTTTGGTGGCTTTTCTTGTTGTTGTTTTGAGACAGGTCTCATGTACCTCAGGCTGATATCGAATTCATTATGTAGGTGTCCTAGGTTTCCTGTTGCTGTGACAAAACATCCTCCGAAACCAAGAGGAAAGGATTTATTTCATCGTACAGCTTGCAGTCCCCGACCAAGGGAAGCCTGGGCAGACACTGAAGTGGAAACGATGGAGGTTGCTGCTTACCCACTTGCTTTTTATGGCTAGCTCAGCTACCTTTCTTACATAGTCCAGGACTGTCTGAGCCCTCCCACATCAATCATTAGCCAAGAAAATGTCCCACAGATGGGCCAATCTTCCCAGGTGCTTCTTGTTTGTGTCAAGTTGATAAAAACTGAACGAGGATGACCTTGAACTTCTTGAACCTAACTTGACTTTCAACCCTGGGACTCATATGGTGGAAGGAAAGAGCTGACCTCTGACCCCTGTCTGTACCATGGCACACACGATTGCACATGAACCATAACAAGTAAATGTAATTTGTTGACGGGCAGTGGTGGTAATATCTTTAATTCCAGCACTCCGGGAGGCAGAGGCAGGTGGATCTCTGCGAGTTTGAGGCCAGCCTGGTCTACAGAGTTTCAGAACAGCCAGGGCTACACAAAGAAACCTTGTCTTGAAACCTTCCTTCCTTCCTTCCTCTCTTCTTTCCTTCCTTCCTCCCTTTCTTCCTTCCTTTCTCCCTCCCTTCCTCCCTCAGTC
The DNA here is from genome assembly GCF_943737965.1 of Phodopus roborovskii. Taxonomy (NCBI): domain Eukaryota; kingdom Metazoa; phylum Chordata; class Mammalia; order Rodentia; family Cricetidae; genus Phodopus; species Phodopus roborovskii. The sequence continues at coordinate 6,632,248 of NW_026126599.1, read as the reverse complement.
CCTCCCTTCCTTCCTTCTTCCTTTCTCTCTTCTTTCCTTCCTTCCTTCCTTCCTTTCTCTCTCTCTCCTTCCCTCCCTCCTTTCTTGCTTGCTTGCTTTTTTCCTCCTCTCCCTTCTGACAAGGGCTCACTCTGTAGCCCTGGCTGACCTAGTATTTGCTTGAGCTCACAGAGATTTTCCTGCCTCTACCTCTGGACTGCTGAAATTAAAGGCGTGCATCTCCACACTTGGCTAATAAATGTTTTTTTTTTTTTTTTTTTTTTTTTTTTTTGTTTTGAGGCCAGCCTGGTTTACACAGTGAGTTCCAAATCAGACAGAGAGATGAAGGTGGTGCCAGGCAGAGGTGTTCCAAGCCAGATAGACGAAGGTGGTGCCAGGTGGAGGCATGCTGGCCTTGCATCATTATCTGCCACACAGGCAGTGCCCAGCATGGACCAAAAGCTGGACTCAGCTCTCCAGCTGTGCTTCTCAGGGTGCCTGACAGCACCCTACCTGGAAGCAGCACATGAGGAAACTGGGGCTCTTAATCAGGGTGGAGAATGAGATAGGTGTGGTAGTGTGGAGGAACTGCCTGGTGTAGGTGCCTCCATCACTGTCCTCCAATACTCCCCTCCGTCTCATCTCTCCTTCCAACCATCTGAGAAGTCTCGGACAGATTTTGAGTCCTGAATGGGAAGATGGATGCTCTCCATGAGAAAGGACAGACTCATTCTTTAGACTTGTAAAGGCCAGGGCCAGAAAAGACTGAACCAGCCCAAGATATCAACTGGTGACTGGATGCTTGAATCCAAAGCAGTGTATTCACAAGTCTGGGCTCAGAAAATAAAACAACAACAGAAACTCCAAGATATGGTGTTCTGCTGCGCTGACCGGAGGCCCTTGAGATCAGCAGGTACCAAGTAAGGATTTTCTTTGAAGTTCCTAATTTACTGAACTCTACATTTGCCAAAGAAGACCGTGGTGCAGTCAGTCCCCTCACTGAACACTCCTTGTCCAAGGAGGAGGAATCTTACGTCACAAATGAAGAAAGCAGAAATGAAACACCACATCTAGCATCTAGAGACCTTTATCCCATGACAATGTGTGCCTATGTGTGTCTGTGTTTATGTGTGTATGCAGTTTTTGCTGGGCTGGAGATCAAATCCAGAGCCTTGTGCAAGACAGGCAAATGCCACTGAGCCACATTCTGTAGCCCCTTACTGGGACATTCTAGGCAGGCATTCTGTTGTTGAATTAGGCCCCTAACTCCTCACTGGTAGAGTCTAAGCAAGATTTCACCACTGTGGTGCTATACTTGGTTGACAACTTGACCTTATCTGGGATTAACTGAAACCCAGGCTGCTGGGTACAACAGTGATTGATTTTTCTTTTCTTTTCTTTCTTTCTTTCTTTCTTTCTTTCTTTCTTTCTTTCTTTTTTGGTTTTCCAAGGCAGGGTTCTCTGTGTTGCCCTGGCTGTCCTGGAACTAGCTCTGTAGACCAGGCTAGCTTTGAACTCAGAAATCTGCCTGCCTGTGCCTCCCAAGTGCTGGGTTTAAAGGCGTACAGCACTAGGGATATTTATTAATTAAATCATTTGAAGTGGGACTCCACCTTTAATCTGGGTCACACCTTCTGGGGCGGCCTCTAGAAAAGGCACACAAAAAAGAAGTGTTTCTGTTTGCCTGCTTGCTCTCGTTGACACCGGGCTTTGTGCACCCTAGGTGAGCCCTCTACCAACTGCGCTATGTCCCCAGTTGCCAATGGGTTCTCTGTGGGGAGATAACATTTTTGGAAACAGTGATGGTGGTTGTACAATGTCATGAATGTTTTTAAATGCCGCTGAATTTTTCCCTTAAAATGGTTAACATGTTTTATTCATTTTCCCCACATTAAAACATTCCTAATTAAAAATTAAAACCCTATCGCTGGCCTCTGTAACTGTCCAATCTGCTCTTCCCTTCCACAAACAGAAGAAGATCCAGAAGAGGCTGGCCTGTCATCAGCCTTACTGACATTGTGTGTGTGTATTTGAGACCAAGTTATATGATGTATCCCAGGCTGTCTTGATACCTCAGTCTCCTGTCTCAGCCCCCTAAATGCTGAGATTAAATGTTTATGTCTGACCACTTCTTTCCTTTCCTTCCCTTCCCTTCCCTTCCCTTCCCTTCCCTTCCCTTTCCTTTCCTTTCCTTTCCTTTATTTTGAGACAGCCTCTTACTACACAGCTGTGGCTGTCCTGGAATTCACTATTTAGTCCAGGCTGGTCTTGAACTCACAGAGATCTGCCTGTCTAGACTTCCAGAGTCCTGGGATTAAAGGTGTTTACTGCCTGGTTTGGTGACTTATTTTCAAAACAAAACAGTATTGGGCTGCAGAGATGGCCTAGCAAGGCTTGCTGAAAAGGGACAAGGACCATAGTTCAAATCCCCAGAACCCATTTTTTTTTAAAAAAGCCATTATCCTCAGACTGTAAACATGGTCAAAAGCTCATAACTAGGGAAGTTATAGATCCCTGGAGGGGAACCTTCCACTCTTGTTTTTCTAATTGGTCATACTGTCTAACTGCTTCTGAATACTAATGTTTCTGCCCATAGATTAGTGCTGCTCTCAACATTGGCCTGGGAAGTCTCTTTCTGCAGTGCTTAGCAGTCAACGGAGAGACTCATAACTGGTCAAAGCACTGAGAACAGTGACCACTGACTGTTCATCTTAATGGGACATTGATGTCAACACCCCCAAACTCTCTAAATATCTAAAGGCAGGTGGACAGAATGTAGGAGCTGGAGGCTGTGCAGGAGAGATGTGAAATTCTATCTTCCAGACACACCCTGGCTAGTGGGCCCATGAACTCACTACAGCTGTGCTCACTTGCACAAAATCAAGCCAACAAGATCAGCCAACATTCTAGCAAGCCGGCAAATTGGACTTAGTGGGAGGAGACCTGTTTATAAGAGTTGCTGTGGTCATGGTCACTTCTCCAGCATGCCCCCCAGATATTCCTAAAATATATATAAAAAATAAAAGTTGGGTATGGTCATGTGCTCCTGTAATCCCAGTGCACTCTCTGTCTCTCTCTCCCTCTCTCTCTCTCTCTGTTGGAAGGGGGCAGAGACAGGAAGATAACAGGCTCTACTGGTCACCAGCCTGTTCCAGGATCAGTGAGGGAACCTGTCTCAAGAGATTAAGGTGGAGAGCGACAGAGAATGACACCTGACACCCTCTTCTGGCCTATGTATGTGCGTATCTATACAACAGATACTCAACTGCATGCATATACAGAAGGAAAGAAGTTTTTCCCAATGTTGTTTAGATGCTCTATAGTTCATTGGCACTACAGAAGACCCTGTGGGAAAAGAAGAATACTGTAGCCATGTTTGGATCCTGGAGTCTATTTCAGGATCAGTTTTTCTCATCACCATGCCTTTGGGGAGACAGGAAGTCACAGTGATGGGTGTCACAAAGGAGTTCTTTCACCTCTTGATTGATGGGAAACCAAGAGAGCTGCTCACATCATGGCTGACAGGAAGCTGGGTGAAATAAGAGGAAGATCCCCCAGTGACCAACTTCCTTCAACCAGAGTCTACCTCATACAGTTTCACCATCTTCTAATAATCTCTCCAAATTTTGAATTACCAATGAATGAAATTGATTAGATCAGAGCCCCTCAATTTCAATGATTTTGAAAGCAATCTCATAGACACACCCAGAAATAGTTTTACAAATCTCCTAGGTAACTCACAATCCATCCAAGTTGATGGGCAGGATTAATTATCACTAGGGTGGGGAAATGGATCAGTGGAGAAAGCTCTTGCTGTGCAAGGATGAGAGACTGTGTTTAGATCTTCCGCATGCACGCATGCACACACACACACACACACACACACACCAGTGCCCACAGGCATGTTTATGCTTGGCTTGATGGTCCTTCAAGTCATCTAAACTCCCAGTATCCCCTAAAAAGTATTCAGGGCAGAGTGGCAAGCGCAGCATATATAATGTCCAAAATTTCCAGAAGATCCTGAAGGACATGCCTTTAAGAAATCCCCAGCTGTGCCTCAGCCTTTGTTTACTCATTTCTACTTTGCTGAGGGTGCAAAGGTTAGGGACAGAAAAAGAAGTCGGGAAATGGGAAAGCATATTTGCATGCTATCAGATCGTGAAAAACAAACACTTATCATACGGTATTGATTTTCCCAATCCAAATGCAAATGAGGATGGAGATCCAAGCGGAGAAATGAGGTCCACTTTTGCAAAAGGCAATTACTACATAAGATTTCATTTTTTTTTTAACAGTGTCCCTTACTGTCTAGCCCTTTGGAGAAGATGTTGAAAGGCAGCTAGGCTTGTGATGGAGGCATTGATGAGAAGATGGCTAGTTTATGGGCTCTCCCTTAAAAATATATATTTTATATTTATTTATGTGCAGGGAAGGGGTGGTGTGGGTACCATAGTGCTCGGCTGGTTGCCAGAGGCCACCCCACAGGATTGAGTTCTTCTCTTTCCACTAGGTGGGCTCCATGGATTGAATTTAGGTCATCAGGTTTGGTGGTAGACACTCTTCCCTGCCTGGCCCTTCCACCAGTCCATCAGCTCTCATCTGTATGAGGTACACTTTATCACCAAGAAAGTCAAGACCATGAGCATCCCCAGCACGTTAGCAATTTGATCAACTCATATCTTTGTGTGGATCCATGTTGTGTAAGCAACCAATGCTGCACTGGCTCAGTGCTATGCCTTGACCATGAGGATTGGGACTGTGTCCACAGATTTCATCGACATTAGCGGGACAACAGGGTACTTAGTGAGAGCGCCCCTTCGCCTCTACTGCCACTGGACCTCCAAGCCCAAAACCTTCACTTCAATAATCGACACAGGTCAATGGCTAATGGTCGTGGCTACTGGTGCAAGAGCAGCTACTGTGCCTGCCCACCAGTAGCCAAATGGCCTCACGTTGGTTCCATTGGTTTGAATTACCAGCTTCTGATTTAAAATTTTAGTTAACTACATCTGATCGGTCAAGTTTAGACCTCATGACTTCAGTGTGGTTGCAAGGGAAGCTAAGGAAGTGACTGTCAAGCTATTTATTATTTACTTTTAATGTAGAAAACAGGCTTCCAAAACTCTAGGAGGGGCTGGAGAGATGGCTCAGCTGAAAAAGGCATTTGTAGCCAAGCCTAATAAATGGAGTTCAGTCCCCAGGGCCCTCATGTCACAAGGAAAGCACTGACTCCTCTAGTTGACAGGCCATTGAGAGACCCTGTCTCCATAAACTAGGTGGAAAATGACTGAAGAATGACACTCTAGATTGACCACTGGCACACACACACACACACACACACACACACACACACACACACCACTAGGGTGGATAGATTTGGATAGACCCTTCACAAAGGCAGACTATCACTGACACATGAGCAGACAGTAGACATCATTAGTCATCAGAGACTGGAAGATTTAAACCACAGTAAGAGTCTTCCATTCTCTTACTCCATGCACTAGATGTGAAAAGACTGGCCACGGCAGTTCGGCCAGGAGGTGTCTTTCAAAAGGCTCAGGTGTTGAAGGCTTGGTCCTCCATTGGTGGCTAATTGCACTGTGAGGGATCTGATGTAATCAATGGGCTAATAGGTGCATTGGCTCCTCATTTTCTAACAGTGGAGTCACAGCAAGTGGTGGCTTCTTGGCTTGTCCCTTGCCCCTGCAGGCTGAAAGGAAGCTGCGGACAGCAGGCCTTACCCCTCAGACTCATGGTTTTCATCCCTCCCACCCCCACTATTAACAAATCTCATTAAACTTTACTTAAATGATGGCAATCTCATTTTGCCTTCAGCACATCCCCATCCAGTTGCCCCCATCTTTGCCTTTCTCCTGGTGTAGCACCTGAAGTTTATAGCATCTGGTACCAAGGTGGGTCACCATCACCTGCCTAAACCAATCACATCTTTCTCAGGTTGGTCCAATCTAAGCAGAGCAGGTGACACTTAGTGGGAAGCCATTCACTCACCTCCACAGTGAGAAACAAGGATCTCCACTTTATAATAAGAGCAAAGGTGTCAGCCTAGAGTGTCAGGCATGCTGGGCATGGAGGACATGACAGCCTTTAAACCTTAACACATGACCGTTCATCCCTTTCTTACAGAGTAGTTAGGAGGGGACAATCTTACATGTCGTTTCCATCTGAATCTTTTTCTCAATTGCTTACATTTGCTTTTCTCTCAACAAAAACCATGTGTGCATTCATCTTTACATTTTGCATCCTGGTTATCTAAGGCCTTTTAGACATGAGACCTTGCAGGCAAGCTGTGCTATTAGTCATTTATCACTCTAAACTGCCAGTTTGGGATGTATGTGTAGTTTTTCAGAGCTTGGTTGGGCTAGCTAGATTGGCAGGCATTAGCAGAGTTTAAGTGTTCTCTGTTCCTTTATAGCTGGAGTTAAGCTGGCTTAACTTAGTAGGCTTAGTAGACTTCCTAGGGGAGGCCTTACCCTCTCCGAGGAGCAGAGGGGAGGTTGGGGGGCAATAGCAGGGGGAGCAGGAGGAGATGATGGAGGGGGGACTGGGATTGGAATGTAAAAACTAAATTAAAAAAAAGGGCAACAAAACAAACAAAAAAACCCAAAATGTCCAAATCGAAACTGGACCATTGGGTTTTATGTTTCTCACATCTACCACAATGAGAAGAAAGACCTCAAGTCTCCTGGCAGCTATCTTGTGACCACGAGGAGAAAGGCAGCAAGCAGAAAGAGACACGAGGAGCCAGCAGGGAAACTGAGTCAGGTTCTTTTCAGGACTTCAGTCTCTTACAGTAGCAAACGTTCTTTATACTTAGTTCATATTGGTCTTTCCACCATTTGCAAAACAGACCTGCGAAAGATTTAATTAAAGACAGGGCCCCTTCCTTCCCCCTTTACATTCTGCTTTGGTCTTTTCTCATTAGCACTCCTCTCTTCGATATACAACGGATGGAACCACTTCTGGAATGAAAATCTAGTGCTTATCTCCCATGGCAGCCTTTCTGATGACCTATCTTCTTGCCCTCCAGCCTGCTTCCATCTTTAATATGTCAGCAATCCAGCTCCCTGAAAGAAAGTACTGGAGCACGATACTTAGGCTAATTAAAGATGTGTATCACTGGTGGGACTGTCTCTTTGGAACCAAAAAATTAATTACGTTTCTTTGTCCTGGTGACCAGATGTGGAAAACAAACCAACAGATGCACTTGGTGTTTTTCTAGCTGCTGTTCTCCCAGCGAATGGTCTCCAGTCCAGCTGGCTTTTGTCTTGGATGTTGTAGGGACCAGAGGATGGCTGTCTGGTGGGACCTAAAGAAAGGGACTTTGGGTATACAAAAGCACTTTGACAATGCTCGTTCTGCTCCTGAGGTGTGAGTCTAGAAAGGAAACACGGGGAACCAGACATGAACAGTAGCCCTGGGATCCCAGGCCTACATCCTGAGGACTGGCTCAGACTCTGCCAATTGGGAATTTGTATGTTGAGCAAACAGAGGCCAGACAACCTGAGTTTGAGCCCCAGAACTTACATGGTAGAATGGGAGGACTGGCCTCACAAAGCTGTCCACTATGACACCCCCCACACACACACACATGCCAACACACACACACACACACACACAGAGAGAGAGACACACACACGCCAACACACACACAGGCATACACACAGACAGATACACACACATACATACATATACACACATAATAAAAATTTTAAAGGAGAAATGGACACATTTATTGCTATGCAAGTAGAAAAATGAGGGCTGAAGAGCTGACTTGGTTGGTAAAGCACATGCCTTGCAAGCATCAAGACCCAAAATGGTCAAAAAATACAACAAAATAGTACAAACTTGTGATCCTGGGGAGGCAGAAACAGACAAACACTGAAGTTCACTGGTTGGCCAGCCTAGTCTCCCTGACCTACATATACATGTGCACCATTGTGCACATACACCTTTCACACACGTGTGATTGCATGTGCACACCTTTAAAATAGGAGATTGAACTGTCCCTGTTGTAACATACTTTAATCTCAGCATTTGGGAGGGTGAGGCAGGATGGTCTTTGAGGCTAGCCTATGCTTCAGAGGGAGACCCTATCTCAAAAGAAAAGAGAAGAAAGAGAAAGAAAAGCCAGACCAGGCCAGGCCAGGCCAGGCGAGGAAAGGGAAGGGAAGGGAAGGGAAGGGAAGGGAAGGGAAGGGAAGGGAAGGGAAGGGAAGGAAAAAGGGTTTGGAGAGACCGCCTATAGCGGTCCATAAATCCAACTCCAGAAGATCTGATGCCTTCTTCTGGCCTCCACAGGTACCTGCACTTGTGTGCACATATCCCCACACAGAAATACATAATAAAGTTTTTTTTTTTTTAATCTTTAAAGTAAGAGAAATAGGTCATTTGTGAAGTCAGGGTGGAAATATTTACACGCTCACCCTCACTTCTGAAACCAACTGAAGTTCAGGGGTCTCCAAGGCTGATCATTCTGTGGGAAATCACAAGGAAATTTATCTTGAGGTTACAATTCATTGTAGCAAAAGAGATACAGATTAAAATCACTAAGGAAAGAGCCATAAAATTTCCAAAGAAAGATCTTTTAATGTCTCTATCCTAGTGGACCACCCTAACTTTTCCCAGCTGTGACATGGGATAACTGCCCTGGCTATTGCTATCCATGGAGGCTTCCCCAAGTCTTGGTGTTTTGATACCAGAAGCTTGGGCTGGACGATCCTCCTGCCTCAGGCTCCCCAGTCCTGGGAGTACAATACCAAGCCTCATGTGTTTATACTAGTTTTCTCTGCATGTCTCTGGCTCTGGTGGCATTGGGGTTGAAATGCATGCAGAACCTTAGCATGTTAGGTAAATGTTTTACAACTGAGCCATGCCCCAGACATCACTGGTGGATTCTAGGCAGGAGCTCTATCCCTGAGCCACATTCCAGCTTCTCACTGGGGGATTCTAGGCAGCTGCTCTACCACTGACATGTCTTCAGCTCTATTTAAATTTTATTGCTGAACAGTTGTCCATGTGTACCTACCCATGTTATTTATTATCCACTGACCTCGTGATGGACATTTGAGACCACTGTAGCCCAGGGCAGTTATAATAAACCTGCTGAGAATGTGCATTCCACTATCACACTAATGCCCCCTGCTGGCCTCCACAAGCACCTGCACTTAATGTGTCTGCACACACTCCTGCCTCCTGCCTGCTGAAAGAACTGGGCAAGGTGAATTTTAATAGACACTGGCAGTTTTCAGAAGTGGTTGTTTTTGTTTATTCTTTGGAAGCTGCCTGGAGTAATACTTTGTAGCGAGTTGGGACAAGTAGTTCTCAAGTTTTGGGAAAGTGGATTCATGTTCTGGGACAGATCTGTCATGCCGGTGCTAGAGGGTTATAGGCAGTGAGGGCCATGAGATCAGCTTGTTTTTATTGTGTTTGTCTGCCATAGTTGGGTTCTTGAGAACAGATATGCAGACAAGGTCTCTTTCAGACAGATCACACTCAACATCTGTTTTGGTCACTCACCCAGTTGTTGTGACAAACAATCTGGCAGAAGCAATTCAAGGAAAAAAAAAAGGTACACATTGGCTCACAGTGTGAGGGTGCACAATCAATCACAGCAGGGAAGGCAGGGCATTCTGGCTCACAGTGTGAGGGTGCACAATCAATCACAGCGGGGAAGGCAGGGCATTCTGGCTCACAGTCTGAGGGGTGAAAAGTCCATCACAGTGGGGAAGGCATGGTTACAGGAGCATCAGATGGCTGGTTACATGGCATCCACAGTTAGGAAGCAGAGAGACATGGATGCTGGTGCTCAGCTAGCTATCTACTTTTTATTCAGTCTGAAATCCCAGCCCAAGGGATAATGCCTCTCGTATTTAGGGTAGATCTTTCCATCTCAATTAATTCAATCTAGAAACTCCCTCACAGACATGGCCAGAGATTTGTTCTCATGATTATTTTAAATCCCTATAAGTTAAAAGTCAAGATGAACCATCATCGTGGCACACACACACACACACACACACACACACACACAGACATAGACATACACACATGCATGCTGACACACAGACACATACACAAACACCACACATAAATTGTGTTGTGTAATACTTCTTCAGAGAGACAGTATCAAACATCTATTCACCCCAGACATGGAACCGATGACAGACCAAAGTAATGATAACTCCAAAGTCCAACTTGATGAAGCAATGAAGCTTACTGGGGCTCCTTCAGAAGTATGGTGAGGGATTACTTATAGGAGCAGGACTCAAAGACAGCTGCATCACCAAAAGTCCACTCCAATAAGGACTCATAAAAGCTGCAACCCTGGAGTCCGTGGCTTCCAGGCAGCTCAAGAAGTCAGTCTCTTGGCCCCTCTCCAGTCCTTACTGCTTACATCAGCTTGAGGATAGCTTTGTGAAGCTGGTCAATTCCCAGCACCCATGAGTTGTCATTTATGCAGGACCTTAGTATATTAGGCAGATTCTTAACAAACCTCCCATTAGAATTTCCTGAGTCTTACAAAAAGATGTATTCATTTTTATTGCTATCCATATGTAAGTGTCTACATGAGTTTATATGTGCCATGTGTGTGCAGAAGCCCGTGGAATCCAGAAGAGAGCATTAGATCATCTGGAGTGCCTAGGAGTTGTTATGTGGGGGCTAGAATCCTCTGCAGGAGCAGAAGGTGCTCTTGACTTTGGAGTCATGTCTCCAGCCACAGAACCTCCTGCCTCTTCTCAACTTGGAGGGTATTGCTACACAACATAGTAACACAGACAGATACACTTTTTTTGGGGGGGGGTTGAGACAGGATTTCTCTGTATAGCTTTGAGGCTGTCCTGGAACTCATTCTACAGACCAGGCTGGCCTCAAACTCACAGAGAACCACCTACCTCTGCCTCCTGAGTGCCAGGATTAGAGGCATGCACCACCAATGCCCTGGTGACAGATACACTTCTATTCTGTTATCTCTCTCTCTCTCTCTCTCTCTCTCTCTCTCTCTCTCTCACACACACACACACACACACGTACACCCAAGCACATGAACACATACATGCACACACAGATAAACACACACACACACACACCCAAGACACAGACACATATACACAGGCACACACACAGAGACGCAGACACATACACACAAAGATACAAAAACACAGACACACATAGACACATAGACACACATATAGAAAGACACAGACAGACAGACACACATACACACATGCACGCACACACAGTGCCTTTGTAGCAAATGGGTAACAAAATGACTCCTTCTCAAGTCCAGAGAACACAGAAGGTTCAAAACATGTCAAATGTTTCTTTATTTTACCAGATCCTAGATTAGCTCCCTCCAGCAGAATCTGAGTTGGCCATAGAAGTCACATCCTCGGGAGTAAATTAGAGGTTTGGGTTTCTGGGGGACTTACGGAGAGAACATGATGGTCCAAACCTCTTATTTACAGATAAAGAAACCATCAAGGGGGTGGAGAAAGGCTCCCTGCCAGCACCTCTCTGCTCAAGAGCATCTGTTGGCAGATAGGATGAGGTGGCTAAAGGTTTACAATTAATGTAATGAATGTCATTCCGTGGGCACCCTGCAAAATTGCCAGCTTAGGAAGACTAAAGTGAGATCTTGTCGGCTCACATTTTAAGCTCTGTGATTAACCAACTACATGACTTGAAGTCACAAAGAAGGTTTAGAATATTCTCTGGCAGCGCTGAGGACTTGCTGGCATCTGCAGTGGAATGTGGGGTGTCAAGATTTGGTTGCTGTCTGCCTGGCTTTGCAGAAGACAAGGGAGGGCAAGGGGTGGGGAGCTTGCTCAGTGGTAAAGTGTTTGCCGTGCAAGCATGAGGACCTGAGTTTGAATCCCCATGTAAAGCTGGGCTTATAGCATGCGTATATAATCTCAGCACTCCTATAGCCAGATGGGAATGGAGACAGGAGAATCCCAGGAGCCTTTAGGGCAGCTAGCCTGGTTTATGGAGTGTCAACACAAGAGACCTGCCCCAGACAAGGTGAAGATAAGGACACATACCCAAAGTTGTCCTCTGAGTGCCACACACACACTGGAGCATGTGTGCACTCGCGCATTCACACATACACACAGTTTTTACAGAATAATAATACAGGATAAAACCAAAGGGTGACACACTGAGTCCTAGATTCCTGTTTGTGAACCCAGAACACCCTCATCACAGTGGCTTTCATGTGACAGTGTTCCAGCTTTTTAAACATTAAAAAATTAAAAGTATTATATTAATATATGACACATGTATGTAGTGCGTGCACATGAATGTGCAGGTGTGTGTACCCATGTGCAATCATGCAGAGGACAGAGCATGTGGATATTTGTCTTTGTTGCTCTCTACCTTATACCTTTCAGACAAGGTCTCTCACTGAATGAGAGAGCGCTGTCTTAGCTAGGCTGGACAGCCAGCGAGTCCTAGAATCAGCCTGTCTCCACCCTCAAAAGGTTATACACACATACATCATGTCTGACTTTTTACATGGATATGGGGGTGGGAGTTGAACTCAGGTCCTCATGCTGGAAGAGCATAGCTCTTACTCTCTGAGCCATCTCCCCACCCCCTGGCTGATCTTTTTTTTCTTCTTCTTCTATTTTTATTTTACATATTCTCCCTCCCTCCCTTCCTCCCTCCCTTCTTCCCTCCCCCCTTACATGCAACCCAACCACCCTCCCCTCCCATCCCCCCCCCACTTTACATGTAGGGTGATGCCATCCAGGAGGGGTCATCTAAATCTGTCAAGTGGAGACTAGGACTTCTCTCCTGTCTCTAGGTTAAGGGAGTATCCCTCCATGGGAAATGTGCCCACAAGGTCCTTTTTGTGCACCAGGAATACATCCTGGTTCCACTGTCAGAGGTCCCTTAGACTGCCCAGGCCTTCTAGCTGAGACCCATGTTCAGGGGGTCTAAGTCAGTCCTATGCTGGATTCCCAGCTATCAGTCTGGGGGCCCATTAGCTCCTCCTTGTTCAGGTCAGCTCTCTGTGTGTTTCTGCAGTGTGGTCTTGTCCTCCCTCTCTGTATCTGTATTCTAGTTCGACTCAGTGTTTAGTTGTGGGTGTTTGCTTCTGTTTCCATCAGGTACTAGATAAGGGCTCCATGATGGTGGATAAGTTAGTCATCAATCTCATTATCAGGGAAAGGCATTTATGGTAGCCTTTCCACTGTTGCTCAAATTGTTAGTTGGAGTCAGTCTTGTAGGTCTCTGGACATTTCTTTAGGTTCAGTTTTCTCTTCACTCCTATAATGGCTCCTTCTTTTATGTTCTCTCTCTCTCTCTCTCTCTCTCTCTCTCTCTCTCTCTCTCTCTCTCTCTCTCTCTCTCTCTCTCTCTCTCCTGTCTTGTATTCCTCCCCTGACTCAATCTTCCTAGTCCCATGTGCTTTCCTCTCTTCCCCTTCTCTTTCTCCTAACTCCCTCTCCACTCACTGCCCCCCCCACTCCCCATGTACTCTGGAGAACTTGTCCCTTCCCCCTTCTGTGAGGGACATTATATGAATCTCTTAGGATCCACCTTGTATCCTATCTTTCATGGCTATGTTTCTGTTTTGCATTTGTTTCTGGAAGCCTGCTCTCAGCCTTGCATCCGGTTTATGGGTGTACATGTATGATTGTGCTGGTATTATCTGATTGCACATAAAGCCTGGTGACTTCAGCTCTCATTAGTTTTCAGTTTGGTATCTCCCCTTCCAGGATTAACCTGACAAAGAAATGGTTTATACTCTAAGAATCTAGTGGCTGCCTTCTGCAGCATTAGCTTAATAATTAAACACACTTAGGGCTCCTTGGGAACTGACTCTTTATCCTTGTTTGGCAAGGAAGCACGTTTATTAGCTGCTACCATTCTCTTAGAGTTTAGGTGTGACATGTCCTCCCGTTCTTGGACTTTGCTGGTGAGAGGCGAACAAATGTCTACTCTCTCCAGATGGAGAATCAGTAATAGACTAAGATAGGGATTGTACCCAAATCCAACTAGATCAATGAGTTTGTTTGTTTACTTACAAAGAGCCTGGATGATTCAAAGGTAGTTGCATCACCAAACAGCTCACCTCAGCATGGGTTATGGATGATTCATAAAAATTACATCTCCTTGGGCATAGTTGGAGATAGTTCGGCAGTTAAGAACATGTGGTGCTTTTGCAGAGGGCTCAAGTTCATTTCCCAGCAATTCACAGACATCTGTGACAAAACCTCTAGTGAGTTTGATGCCCTCATCTGGACTCCACAAGTAACTGCACTCACATGTGCACTACCCACAAACAGACAGATAGAAAGACAGGCGGGCAGGCATGCACACACATAGATTTAAAAATAAAATAAATCTTTAAAAAGACATTGCATCCCCAGAGATCCCTCCAGGACTTACAAGCAGCTCAACAGATCTGAGAGTCTCTTCTTGCCAACACTTGTTACTACTTGGGAAGGGCCTTGTGAATCCTGTTAATTTCAGGATCCCTGAGGATTTGTGAATTGTTTACTACTTGTTATCTCTTGAGTCTTAATGCTCCTCCCTATAGGATGGAATGCTGTTGGACACTGTTACAGGACACCTCCACAGGTTCATGTGTTTGAATACTTGGCTCCCAGCTAGTGAAGCTTTGTGTGGAAATTGTGGACATTTTGGAATATGAAGCCTAGCTGACAGATGTAAGAACATAGAAGCTTAAGCTGGCTTAGCCTCTAGCCCGTGTACTCTGATCCTGGTCCATTTAAATGCAAATCAAGCCACCTGCTTTCACAGCCATGAATTCCATCATGTTCTTCCCACAACAGTAGACTGTATTCTCTCAGAATGTGAGCCAAAATAAGCCCTCCTTTAGATTGCTTCAGTCAGGTAATTTATCACAGTGTTGGGAAAATTAACTAATACTTGTTCACTCATGTGTTGGTTCAGCTGGTTATTCTTTTGGACAGTACCAAATTAGAGTTGTTCACCAACTTGTCAGGTCTCCCAACACTGGGCATTTACATAGGCTAATGAGGTACATAGTAATGTTTCAATAATGAGATATCTAAGGCCATTTTTTCGGTTCAATCTATTTGCTTTCAGAAAAATAAAAACTTGTTTTTGTTTGTTTGTGTTTTGATAGTGTGCATTCCAGGTTGGTCTTGAACTCTATATGCAGTCAAGAATGGTCTTGAGCTTCTAATACTTCTGCCTCCACTTCCTGTGCCCTAGGGTTATAGGCATGTGCACCATCATACCTAGTTTATGTAGTTCTGGGATTTGAACTCAGGGCTTTGTACATGCTAAGCAAGTATTCTATCAATGGAGCCATACCCACTCAACTGCCAAATGAGTTCCATGAGTTAGATTCAAGTTCAGGACTAAGGAAAAAAACAAAACAAACAAAACAAAGGATATGTCAGGGCAATTTGAAGGCCTGAAGATGCCAGCAAGCTCTAGGGACCCTCCTGTCTTCATCACCCCAGCTCTGGGATGACAAGAACATATCCTTGTGCCTAGTTTATTTTTATATGGGTTCTGGGGATCAAACTCATGTTCTCATGCTCTCAAAGCAAGCACTGTATTGACTGAGCCATCATTCTACCCATTACCATTCCTAATTTTGTCTTGATTCTCAATGCAGACGAGAAAGTGAATAAAATCCTCTGGCCAATGGGATGCTTGTTTTGAATGAGCCACCTCCAGCCTCCCCAGGTCAGAATCCTCTAAATAGACATGGTGAGTCCTTTGTGTCACTTCAAAATGTCCTGCTCTTTGGCCCACTTTTAAAAAAATAGATCATTTGTTTATTCTTTACAATGCCATACTGTAAACAATGTATTTTAATCATATTCACCCCAATTCCTACTCCTGCCAAGATACCCCAAAATGTCTTACTTTTCCTTTCATCTCCTCTTATTTATTTATTTACTTTGGGTAACCTACTGAGCACAACTATTGCTACCTGTTGGAGTGTTGACTGATCTTGTATTGATCCTATACAAGTATTGATCCACATGCAATGAGTTCATGATAGGAGTGGCCATGTTAGGTCCAGAAGACAGCATTTAACAGTATTCTTTCCATCTTGCAGCTCTTAGCTTCTGCTATGCTCCCTGGCCTTTGTGGGGGCTCATAAAAAATGTCTCATTTAGGACTGAGAACTCAACAGCCATTTTTTCTCAGCTCTTTGACCAGTTTTTTGAGTCTTTGCACTAACTGTGGACCTCAGAAAGAGATTTCCCTAGGCTAGACTGGGTGTAGCATTAATCTATTGAATATCTAGCGGCAGTTTGACAAGATATCTGTTCAGCAAGACAATAGTAGTAGGCTCCTCTCTAGGGCCTAGGATCTTCCATGTCATGGACTTTTGATGGAATTAACAGTGCCAGGCAAGAATCCCTTCCAGTGGAGTGGGCCATAAGTCCAATCCAAAAGCAACTGGTTACTCCCATAACCTCATGCCACTACTTCACCAGCAGGCTCATATTGCTTGGAAGGTTGCTAGTGGCATGCAGGATTCGTTGCTGGTCAATACCACTGATGTCCTGTCTCCTCTAGTGGCTTCCATAGACCTCAGAACTATTAAAACTAGCCTTGGCCCACATTTGAGACTCAGCTAAAGGCTTATGACATTTCAAAGTTCCTTAAGGAAAATGTGAACAAAGACATTTTACTCACTCCATTACATCTATGCTGCCAAGTCCTTATCCATCTTCCCCAAGCACAAGACACTCCTCCACTGAGAGCTTCCCATCGGTGATCTTTTTGTGCTGTATCTTTCCAGGACCCAACACAGAACTTGACAGCTGTTGGATGGAGTAAATGGGGCTGGGCTGTTTATAGAGTCACAAAGACAAAATGGGTCTGGGCTATATAAAGTAGCTGGGCAAGCCAGAGGGAGCAAGCCAGTAAGCAGCATTACTCCATGGTCTCTGCTTCAGATTCTGCTTCTATGTTCCTGCTTTGGCTTCTCTCAATGAGGGGCTATAGCCTGTAAGTTAAAATAAACCCTTTTGCCCTCAAGTACATTTTGGTCATGGTGTTTACCATAGCATCAGAAACCAAACTAGAATGGTGTCTTAATACCCAAGAATCTAAGACTCAGGTAGACTAAAGACACTCTCACCTGTTCAAGCTGCTTGCAAGTCATGCAGTGAGTTCCAGGGTTTCAGCTTTTGTGAGCTGTCTACTTCTCTGGGGTGGGCTTTAGTGATGCAGCTGCCTCTGAGTCCTCCCTGTTTCTGTAAGTCACCACTTACCCATTGTCTTAGTCTCTGTTCTATTGTTGTAAAGAGACATCATGACCACAGCAACTTTAATAAAGGAAAGCATTTAGTTGGGACTTGCTTACAGTTTCAGAGGTCCAGTCCATTATCCTCATGGTGGGGGAGCATGGAGGTATAGAGGCAAACATGGTGCTGGAGTCGCAGCTGAGAATTCTACACCCAGATCTGCAAGCAGAAGGAAGAGAGAGATGTTGAGACTGACTTGGGCTTCTGAAACCTCAAAGTCCACCCCCAGTGGCACACTTCCTCTACCAAGGCCATGCCTACCCCAACAAGGCCACTCCTCCTAATCCTAAGTAGTACCATTCCCTGATAACTAAGGATTCACATACATGAGCTCTTATTCAAACCACCCATATTACTATAAGTCACCCCAATAAATTCATTGGTTCACCAAATTGGACTTTGGTGGTATTGTTACTTTGATCTATCATTAGTTCATATGGGATGAATAGATGTTTGTTCCATCTCTCCAGGAAAAGTCACACAATACATATCCCCTCTGCACAAACCATAGCTAGGCCCTGAAGGTCAGGGATCTCCATGGACAGCGGGTAGATGCTCAAAATTCAGAGGCACTTTTGACATCTCTCTGGCTGGGGCCTCCACAAAAACAACTCTGGGCTAAGAACTTAAGATGGGTGTTGGATTTGAGGTATGGATGTCAACAAATGGCACATTCACCACTCCTTGTAGTCATGGAATAAATACCTGACAAAATCAGCTTAATGGAGGAAGAGTTGGTTTGGGGTCATAGTACACGGTATCAGGGAAGGCACGGCAGCAGGAATGTAAGGGAGGTCACATGGCACCTGCAGTCTGGAAGCAGAGTGATGTAGGCTGGCACTCAGCTCGTTCTCTCCTTTTTATTCAGCTCAGGACCCCAGACCATGGGGTGGTGTCATCCACATTTAGGATGAGCCTTCCAACCTCACTTAACCTAATCTAGGAACTCCCTCGTAGGCATGCCAAGAGGTATGTTCCTTAGGTGATTCTCGATCCTGTCTATTTGACAACCAGCATTACCCATCACAGTGAATTATTAGGTTGCCTCATCGATGTGGCCAGATAATTGGCAGAAGCAACCCAAGAGGGTAGAGGCTTATTTTGGTCCATGATTTTAGAGCACAGTCCATCATGGTGGGGAAGGGCATGCCTGGCAGCAGGAGGAGGTAGTGGATGTTCCTCATATGCAGCAGACCAGGACACAGAGGCAGCAATTGTGAACGGGCCAGTTTTCTTCTCACATTCCTGCCAAATCAGTGACAAAAACCAGGCATCAAAGGTCCAGGGAGACAGTTCAGTTGGTAAAGTGCTCCCCCCACCCACAAAAAAAAAGCTGGTTGTGGAGATGCACACTTGTACTTCCAGCACTGAGTGGGTGGTGACAGGAAGATCCCTGGAACTTGTTGCCCAGCCAGTCTAGCCTACCTGGTGAGCTTCCAAGTTCAGAGAGAGAAAGACAGAGAGAGACCCTGTCTTTAAAAGGGGGGGGGGGAGAAGAGCTGGTGAGATGGTTCAACACATAAAGTTGCTTGCCATACAAGCTTGATCCCTTGAATTTGGATTCCTAGACCCACAGCATTAGTGTCTGCAATTCCATTGCACCCTACTGGGAGGTGGGACACAGAAATGAGAGACTCTCCTGAAACCTGGGGGCCACATAGATTGGCTAATGCCCCAGTGAAGAGACCCTGTCTCAAAAAAGGTTGAAAAGTGAGGAACAACATCCAAAATTGGCCCCTGACTTCCCGCAGGCAAGCTGTGGCACCCACAAAGGCAAGCATACACTCACATACACCATCACACACACTAAAAATGAAAAGCGAGATAGCCCCCGAGGAAGGACACCCAAGGCTGTCCTCTGACTACCATGTAGATCTCTCTCTGTGTCTCTCTTTTACACACACACACACACACACACACACACACACACACACACACACACGTGATAATGTAGGCCTGCCATCCCAAGCACTCAAGAGGCTACATGGAAACTCTCTGTCTCAACAAGAGCAAAACTGTCCCAGCAAGTGAGTGTGGTTGGGACAAGGTCCCAGCCACACAGGGAGAAGAGGGTCCTGGATGGGTGTGAGATATTTCTAGTCTGTAAAGCCCCCATGACCAGGCTTTCTGGTCCCTGAAAAGTCACAGCCTTGCCTGGGCAGATGGGCTCCTGACTGTGGCATCTGGGGGTCAGGGGTTAGCCCTACCTCCACTACCGTTTATTCTTCACAATGCTCTCCTGGCAAGCTTGGAAGAAAGCCACATGATCAAATTCTTCCCCTCTCTTCAGCCTCTTCAAGTTAAACTCCTAAGCTACCTCTGCAGGGTGTTTTTGTTTTTTTTTTTTTTTAAATATATTTTTATGTGATTTGGGATCATTTAGTAATTTTCCAGAAATACATTAACTGCTGCCTGCCTTTTTATGTAAATATTGTTTCCCCATTATAAAAATGATAACGATATTTGCCGTTTATTAAATACGCACTGTATGCCAGGCACTGCAAACCTGGGGAGGACGGATGTTGTTATTGTCCTCATTTCTCAAATGAATAAACCAAAATTCAAATAAATATCTGGTGCAAGGTCATTTTTGAATTGATGTTGTCAAATCTGTCTGTCTCTGGGAGACGGGAGAGAATTAGGTGTGTGAAGCCATTCCCAGCTCTTCTTCCCGTGTGTGCGTGTGTGTGTGTGCGTGCGTGTGTGTGTGTGTGTGTGTGTGTGTGTGTGTGTGTGTGTGTGTAGGCCACAGTTCCACATCAGCTATCTTCCATAATTGTTCTCCGCTTTATTTTTTTGATACAGGGTCTCTTGCTAAACCCAGAGTTTATTAGTTCACTCAGGTTGGTTAGTCAGTGATCCATCCACCTCTGCCTCCGTAGCCCTGGGATTATGAAGGTCAATGACACCAGGCCTGGCTTCTTATGTGAGTGCTGGGGATTCAAGTTCAGGCCCTCATACTTGCTTGTGCAAGAACTTTCCTGAGTGAGCTATCTCCCCAGCCCTTGAGTTCCACTTACAAAGAGTGTGGAAAGCTAAATAAATCATTTATTTACATCTCTTGTAAATAGGTATGACTAAGTGACCAGTCAGTTGCGGCCAAGTGAATGAATGGTTTTGACCATCAGACATAAGCACAAAGAATTGAGAAGAGGCTTGGAGGCAGATTCCACCATTCATTTTCTTCTCTTTATTCTGCCTGGAATATTGGCAGAATATTAGAATCATAGCAGCCCATTGTGGTTATGAGGTTAATATAAGCCAAAGATGGCAGAGCAGGAGATAGAAGTGATCTGGATTTCTTTTTATGACGCCAAGGGCTTTCATCCAGGATGATTATTTTGTGAGGTAAATACATTTGTTTCTTATAGCATTTGTTGTTAGTTAGTTGGTTGGCTTTCCTTAGGCAAATGCTGAGATTAACTTCCAAGATCCATTGTTATCAAATGAAGTCCCTCTTCCCAGGCTGCTTTTGGTCAATGTTCACACAGCAGCAGAGAAACTGAACTAGGACACAAGGGGAGACATTTTCTTCCATGGGGTAACTACTGGCAAGTAATTCATGCTTCTGTAAAGGACCTTCCTACCCCCAGACTCACACAGGCCACCCTAATTAAACCCAATGGTCTCAGGAACCCCTGTGCCCTAGACTCACACAGGTCACACTAATTAAACCCAATGGTCGCAAACTAACAGCAACAACAGCACTACAAATACCTGCAGCAGCCAGGTATTAGTGGTGACACACTTAATCTTAGCATTCAGGAGGCAGAGGCAGATGGATGTCTGTGAGTTCAAAGCCAGCCTAGTCTACAGAGTAGTTCCAGGACAGCCAGGACTGCACAGAGAAACTGTCTTGAAAAAAACCCAAAACCCAAAAAACAAAACCAAAAACAAAAAACCAACCAAACAAAAGATCGAACAACCCATCCTGCAGTTTATTACATCTATTTATTTGTGTGTGTGTGCATGCAGATGACTGTGGTGTGTGTGTGTGTGTGTGTGTGTGTGTGTGTGTGTGTGTGTGTATGTATGCATGTTTAAGTCAAAGAATAACTTGTAGGAGGAAGTTCCATCCTTCCACTCTGTGGTTCCAGGGATCAAGCTCAAGTTGTCAGGTTTGGTGGCAAGCATCTTTACCTGCTGAGCCTGAGTCATCTTGCTGGCCCCACAGCATTCACGTTTAAAGTGGAAATAAAAATGACTATATCTCCTGGCACTTTAATTAGGATCAAACAAGTTAATACCTGTAACTGCACAGCACACAGAAGGTACTCACTAATTGTTAAGTTGATGAGGATGTGGTTGTGTTGGTTATTTTTTCTTGATGTTATGACAAAAATTTGATAAAGGTAACTGAATCAGAAGATGGTTTGGTTGTTAAGAGTGCTTGCTGCTCTTCCAGGGGACCTGAGTTTGGTTCCCATCACCCACATCAGGCAGCTCACAACCATGTGTAACTCTGACTCCAGGGGCTCTGACTTCTCCTTCTGGCTTTGCAGGCACCTGCACACACACACACACACACACACACAGAGAGAGAGAGAGAGAGAGAGATACAGAGACAGAGACAGAGAGACAGTCAGAGACATAAATAAAAAAACAAACATTTTAAAAACACAAAAAATTTAAAGAACAACTTAATGAAGGAAAGGCTCATGGTTTGAAGGTACAGACCATCATGGCAGGGGAGGCATGGCGGTGGAGCGTGATGGTCATGTGGCAGCCACAGTCAGGAAGCAAGAGAAAGATAAATGCTGGTGCTCAGTTCACTTTCTCATTTTCATTCAGCCCAGGACCCCAGGACCCCAGCCAGTGGGAACTGATGTCCCTCACCTTCAGGATAGGTGTGTTCCCTCTTCACTTAGTCCTTTCTGGGACCTCCCCTTCCCCCAGCAGACAGCATGGAGGTGGGTCTCCTAGGCAATTCAAAATCCTGCAGGTGACAGTCAGTCATGGTGACTAATGTTATTGTCAGTGATGACAGTAGAAAGAGCATGCTTCTAAGGCTGTGGGTGTGTTCCCAACACCAGTGCTTGCTGGCAAGGTAACTGGATTGCTCAACCTTATGGAACCTCCGCTTTGTAATAGGGAAAATCGGGATTAAAAATATCCACGATATTGCTCAGGGGAATAAGTCACATCAAGTCTCCTAAATGCCAGCACTGGGACCCACTTGTGGAGAAGCACTCTCCTGGGAATTAGAATCTGTTTTTGGCAAATACAGAGGAACAGGTTTCAAACTGAAAATATTGATTCAGAACTTATTTTGATCTCAGCCTACAAGGAGCATTAATCCTTTCTTTCTTTCTTCCTTCCTTTCTTTTTTTTCTACCTTCCTTCCTTCCTTCTTTCCTTCCTTTCTTTCTCTCAAATCACTGGGTCTGATTTTTGCCACTTGGGAGTACAAACACAAGGGTGCTAAATTATGTGGTAACTATGAGGACATGGCCCCCAGAATCAACTAAGCGGAGCTCATAGGGGCCACTGAGACTGGAGTGACCAATCATGAACCCTCTATGGGTCTGAACTTCGTCCTCTGCATAGGGTTGTTTGGCTGGGTATCCTTGTGGGACTCCTAACAGTGTGTGTTGGGGGATGGGGGTGCCGTTGACTCTCGTGTCTACTTTTGGGACCCTTTTCCTCCTGCTGGGTTGCCTCATCCAGCCTTGATGTGAGGGTCTGTGCCTGTTCTTATTATAACTAGTTATGCTGTTTTGAAGGTTAACAGATTGAAGGTAAATAGAGCAGGAGTAGATCTGGGGGAAAGAGGAGGTGGGAGCTGAGAAGGGTGGAGAGAGTGGAAATTGTGGTTCAGATTAATGTAGGAGAACAATAATGATGATGATGATGATGATGATGATGATAATAATGAAAGAGTACATGGTAACGAATCATACATGGCACCGTTTCCATTCAGAGTGACTTGGGTTGAGTGTGATGGTGTGTGCCTGTATTCCTATCACTGGGGAAGTTAAGGAGGGAGAATTACAAGTTCAAGGGTAGCATGGGCTATATGGTGAAAGCTCATCTCAAAACCGCAATGAAAGTAGTCCAGGCTATCTACTCCAGAAATGCCACACCCAGGTTCAGGTGCCACTCCACTTATACCCAAGGCAGATGGTGCCACCTGGTCAAGCTGACTTTATCTCAAGGTGCCTTGGTTGGCTCACTGGTAAACGCTTTCAGTGAGGATCATGCAGGAGAGTCTATAATACCCAGTGGTCAGCATGATGCTGGGCCGTTGTGTGCTCTGTCTAATGCGAGCTGGAATTCTTCCGTGATTCTAACTAGGTCTCAGAAATTATTTTTTAAAGTTAATTAATTATGTGTGTGGTGTACTGTGTATGTAGGTGTTGATGCTCATATGCATGTGAGGACATTATGTGTCCTCTTCTGCTTTGAGACCATCTTACTGCTTTGAGACAGGGTCTCTCACTGAACCAGAAGTTCATCATTTTGGCTAGGTGAACTGTCCTAGTGAGCTTCTGAGATGCACCTGTCTCTGCCCCCTAATGCTGGGGTTACAAGCACTCAAAGCCACACATGGCTTTTTTATTTGGGTTTATTTTACTTCTTATATTTACTTAAATTTTTTTATATTTATTATATTTTATTTATTTTTATTTTAAACGTGAGTCCCTTTTGGGTCCGTATGATTTCAGAGCAAGCACGCTTAGCCACGAAGCCCTCTCCTTAGTCTCTTAATCAACCTTTACCAATTATTTTTTATGTATGTGTATGTGTGTGTCTGTCTATGAGAGTATATATGACATATGGAGGCCAGTAGAGGGTGTCAGATCCCTGGTGCTGGAGTTACAGGTGGGTGTGAACCGCCTGGTGTGGGTCTGGGAGCCGATCTTGGGTCCTCTGGAAGAGCGGCAAATACGCATAACCACCAAACCACCTGGCCCTTGATTAATTTTTTTGATGTGTGTGTGTGTGTGTGTGTGTGTGTGTGTATGAATGTTCATGTATGTGCAAGAGCATGCATATGCATGTTTGTTTGTGCATGCTAGAGGCCAGAGGCCAACTTCTGGTTGTCATTCCTCCAGAGCCATCTACCTTGCTCTTTGAGACAGGATCTCTTGCTGGTTGGGACCTGATTACACTGGCCAGCCTTGAGCCCCAGGTGATCCACCCATCTCTGCCCCCACAGCACTGGAATTAGAAGTTCATGTTGCCTGACCTTTTATGTGTATTTCAAGGATCAAGCTCAGGTCCTCCTGCTTGCAGGACAAACACTTTACTGACTCAGCCATCTATCTCCCCAGCTCCCGATTGTCACCATTTCTTCATTTGTTTTATGTGTCATTGTGTGTAGGTGTGGGTATGCACACATGACTGTCTTATTCTTTCCCCCAAGTGCCCCTCTTCCTACTCACCCAGTGCCTAACTCTGCATTAAAATCCCTTCTTCAACCCGGCTTCACACTGGCTTATCCTGAAATTTTCTGTGGCAAAGTCACAAAGTCTTCAGCTCTGGCCCGGATCTGGAGTGTTTCTCTGGACCACATCTGGCTGCTGCAGACAGTCTCGTCCTCTGCAGGGGTTCGTGTGGCTATCTTGGAACTCTGGTTATTCTCTCCAGAATGAGTTGTCATAAAAATATTGAACCTGGTCCCCTGGAACTCTCTGGCTCCCGCTTTCACTGTATGACATTCCCTATGCACTCTTTCCATCAAGCCACCCACCACATTTGATTTGTCACGAGGCAGATATCATTAAAGCAGAGCAGAAGCACTGCCATTTTCTCAAATCTCCAGCTCCCTGAACAATACCAGCAGCTTTTCTTTGGGAAACACCCAGCCTCTGGTATTTTATTATGGCAAGAGCAAACAGACTGATACATTGTCTCCCAGCCTGGGTATTTTGTTATGGCAAGAGCAAACAGACTGATACATTGTCTTCCAGCCTCTACTCATTAATATTTGTGTGTGAGAGCATGTAGATGTGTTGCATGTTCCTGTGTGTGTGCAGTTGAGAACATGTACACATGGAGACCAGAGGACAAGCTCAGCTGTCATTCCTCTGATGCCGTTGACCTTTGAGACAAGGTCTTTCACTGGCTTAGAACTCACCAAATAATTAGATTTGCTCATCAGTGAACCCCAGGGATTTTTCTGTCTGCCTGCTTCTCCTCCCTGACTCTGCCTCTCCTCTCCCACCCCCAACACTGGTTACTATACCTATTTATTTTATTTTTAATGAGCTTACTTTATTTTTATTTATTTTTATTTTTTTGAGAAAGGGTTTCTCTGTGTAGTTTTTGGAGCCTATCTTGGAACTTACTCTGTAGACCAGGCTGGCCTCAAATTCAGAGGTCTACCTGCCTCTGCCCCCCCAAATGCTGGAATTAAAGGTATGCACCACCACTGCCTGGCTTATTTTTATTTTTTTAATGAGCTCTGGGATTGAACTCGGGTTACTCCCAAGACCCACAAGCATTTGTTTCACACCTTCTTTGTTGTGGGAACTTGAGATACAGCAGGGACTAGGAGAGTCTGGGTTCTAGTCATATTGGTGAGATGTTTCTACTGTGGGGAGAGATATACTCAAGAAATGAGGAAAAGGTGTAGAAATGTTACCAAAGGCAAATGCTGGAAAAAAACAAACTAGATTGTGTGTGTGTGTGTGTGTGTGTGTGTGTGTGTGTGCGCGCGCGCGCGCATTCGTGAGTGCGTGCTCGCGCGCTCATGAGCACTCCTGTGTGATATGGGTGCTGGGAACCAAAATTTGGTCCTCTGGAAAAGTGGCAAATGCTCTTAACCACTGAGCCATCTCCTCTGCTCTCCAAACTAGATTAATAGTCTCCCAGAAGATCAACGTGTACATGGTGAGACTGAGAAAGAGGGTTCCAGGGACATGGGGGTTTCAAGTAGATCCGGTGTGGGGAGAGGCGGGAAAGCCCCAGGGGAGGGGGCAGAAGCCCCTTGGAGCTGTTTTAATTGAAAGATAGCCTCTTCATGGTGTTCTCTGAAGGCAGCAGGGTGGATTTGAATTAAACATGAGCAGTAATTTATTTATCAAGTCTTTGAAAGTGTGTGTGTGTGTGTCTTTCTGACTCTGATTTCATGTGCTGCTCCTGTTAACCCTTTCCAGGAATCTGACCCAGGATTGCCCAGATCATTCTTTGCCAAGAGGGTCTATGGAGGGAGCATGTGTCTGGAGCAGCCAGGGAAGTGATGTGGGTCAATACAATCTAGAACTTCAGCTGTTCACAGGTAGAACCTAACCTTGCTTACAGCTTCCTCCCCAAGAGCCTGCTTCTCTTGCTTTCATGGGTACCCTGGATTCTTCTTAGCCTGGGCATTCAGATATTTGGGGTACCTAACATTCTTAGTCACTTCAGCCATGGTAGCATGGGAATAGGAAGTTAATTGGTCTGGCTTACTGGTGTCCTGATGGCTTAGTCCCCAGTGGGATCCTGTACCAGCTTTTTCTTTCAAGCCACCAACCAGCTCCCAAATCATGACACAGAGACATATTAGTTCTGACAGGTTTCTGGCTAGCTCTTTTAACTGAAACTAACCTGTTTCTCTTTATCTACCTTTTGCCTTGGGGCTTATTACCTTTCTTACTCCTGTATATCTTACTTTCGCCACTTCTCTGTGTCTGGCTGGTGCCTCCCTCATTATCTCACCCTCCTCTTACTCTTCTCCCCTTCTTCTTTTTTTTAAATCAAGCCTAGATTTCTCCTCCTATTTATTCTCTTTCCCTGCCAGCCCTACCTATCCTTTCTCTTGCCCAGCTATTGGCTGTTCAGCTTTTAATTAGACCAATCAAGTTCCATAGGCAGGTGAGGTGAAACAGATGCAACACATCTTTATATACTTAAACACACATCCTTGCATGGTTAAACAAATGCCGCACAAACAAAAGTAACACACCTTCGCACAGTTAAAGTAACATTCTGCAGCATAAACAAATATAACACACCTTTGCCTAGTTATAGTTAAAATCACATTCCATAACAGGGTCCTGCCTCCCTGGTTGTCCCTTCCTTCTGCATTATTCCTTATTGCTTTCCTTGGGAGGCCTGTCCCATGTCCCTCTGTCCAGGGAAACTAAACATACTTACAGATGAGAGAAAACAGAAAAAGTACAGAGAAATGACCCTCTGCCTGGCTGTACAGCACTGAAACAGGAGCCATCTCTGTGTGCTGGGAGTAAGTTCCTGGAGAGCCAGTGTGGTGAGCGCCAGGTGGACACAGGAGCTGCTTTCCAGTGTTAATCTCAGAGATGCCAGGAGAAAGACCACTAACGCAAATCATCATGGCCAAATTAGCTAAAGCAAGCAATTACTTAAAGCAAGCTTTTTTATTCATGTACAGGGTCTGCCTCCCTCTAAAGCAGGGTTCAAGAAGTCAGCATTGGACATGGGGAAGATAAGGATTTTTAAAGCTCAGGGGTAGGAGGTTTTCAAATGGGGGATTTGGTAGGCAAGTAGGCAGGGTTACAGAAGCAGAACAGCAGCATCACAAGGTGGTCCTAATGACCCCCTGAAACAAAGGAATGGCTAAGGTGACAGGGGGCATAGCCCTGTCCTTGAGAAACAGAGAGTTAATCATAAACAGGAATGGACCTAATTTGCCTTTACTATCAGATGAGTTTCAAGCCCAAGATGGAGGCAGACTGGTTCATCACTGGCTGTGACATTGGGCACCCCAGAGAGCATGAGCCCCTAGCATTGAAACAAGGCAAAGTGTATTTTCTCAGTTCTCGTATCCACCATGATGTCCTCATCTCCACAGACAAATGGCTGGCCCACCAATGTGCCCAGAGGTGGGTGAGAGTATGGACTCCCAAGCAGCTCAGGAGGCTTTGTCACCTACCTCTGCCTGCCTGAAATATCCACCCTATAAGAAGTGGGGATGTGACCCACTGGCTTTCAAGACATGTGCATCCAATGACAGTTCCCCGTTCTTCTTTTGTGTATTGTATCAGTACAAGTTACAGATCTGAAATTGCTGGCAGATGGAGGTCACTAAAGCCATCTTCCCCTAGAGCCAATGGCAATGTCCAGAGTCCTCTGGGGTGTCTGGTGTTTCAGTACTCTGATGTTGGGGGAGCCATCTCTATCCTCACTTCTTTATTTACTTATTTGTGTGTGTGTGTGTGTGTGTGTGTGTGTGTGTGTGTGTATGTGTGTACAAGCAAGAAGTCAATACCAATAACTTGGATTACTTTCTGCTTTATACTTTGAAGCAGGGTCTCTCCCTGAATCTGGAGTTCACCAATTTGGCTACACTGGCCACAGAGCAAGCCCCAGTGTTCTTCCTGCCTCTGTCTGTCTAGTTCTGTGAGTATATGTATATGCCACTCTGCTCTGTCTTTTTTTAAAAATTTATTTCTTTTTAATGTGTGTGTGTTAATGCTTTCATGCAGTATACATATGTGCACATGCCATGTGGAGATCAATGGATAATTTGGTTGATTCTCTCCTTCAGCTACATGTGTTTCAGGAACAAACTTGAGTTATTAGGTTTGGTGCCAAATGCCTTCATCCACTGAGCCATCTTGCTGGCCCCGTACTGAAACTTTTCCTGTGGGTTCCGGGGGCTCAAGTTCAGGTCATTATGCTCAAACAGCAAACACTTTACCAACTGAATCATCTCCCCATCCCTCTCCTCCCATACCCCTACTTTTAAGTACTTCCAACCTGGGACAGCATCAAGCAGAGTGGTCAGACAGTGGCTCCCCGAAGCACAGGTCACAACTTGCCTAATGAATCTAAAATAACCCCACCCCCCATGACAACCTGTATTTTCTCCCTAAAATTGTTATTGATTCTTCATATGGAGAGACATAAGTGGAAGAGAAAGGATTGTTTTGCATAGAGAGGACCAGAGTGTAACCCTGGAGGCTGAAAGAGAAAGGACCAGGTAAAGAGGTGACTCGATTTGTTAAAAAGCAATTCATTTAATTTTGTTTTACTTTATGAGCATGGGTGGATTGACTCCAGTGCATGTCTGTGCACCATGTGCATGCCTGGTACAGGCAGAGGCCAGAGAGGGCACTGAATCCCCTTGGAATTGTAGTTACAGATGTTTGAGAGCTGCTATGTCGGTACTGTAAACCAAACCTGGGTCTTCTGGAAGAGCAAGGAGTGCTCTTAAGCACTTAGCAATCTCTCCAGCCCCAAGATGACTTGATATTTTGTTTCTAGACAGACAACAGCAGATGAGGTCTCAGTGAATACCAGTGCTGGGAAAGTGCACACCTTGTCTTGTTTTAACACCAGAGGCTTTTGCTCCCTGGAGCATCAGATGCCAGGACAGAAAGGAGAGGCTTCTGCTTCCACCTGGGACTCACCACACAGGCTCTCCAGGTACACTGAGGAATTTACTCTGAGTAGACAAGGAGTTCTTCATAGACCTATCCTGGACCCAGCACCGATTCTTGGTGAAGCAAGTTGAGGGTGGTCAGGGTGTCCATATTAAGCAAATGGAACACAAAGTACCTGCTTAAAAATGAAATCAGATTAGCAATTGATACTTTGTAGTATAAGTATATTCCATGCCACATTTGGGGGCACACTTATGCTAAAAAAATATTTGGTATTGACCCTCAGAATCAGGATTTTTTCTTAACATCTTGTTTATTAGTCAGTTCTAAGGCTGTGTGGGATACCATATCCTCATGCCCATGCCCACACTGACCCCAACAGCACTCTCAAGTAGAGAGCACTGGTATACATCAAGATACCACAACACACCTTGAGATGGCTATTTCCTCTATGGTGAGTTCCACAAATCAAATTCCTACTTGGGGAACTCAGCCTTCAACATTTCTTATTATACTGTATGTTACAAGCACTTTCCCGCTAGCCTGGTCCCAGAGCTGCGTCAGCCCCATATAACATGCAGAGACACTGTATTAATTACGAAACTGTTGGCCGGTTACTAGTGTTCCTTATTGCCTAGCTGTGTCTTAAATATTAACCCACTTCTATCAATCTAAGTGTTTCCACGTGGTCTTATCTTACTGGAGAGAGAGAGGGTCCAGACCTCTTCTCTCACATCCTACATCTTGACTCCTCTCTACTACATCTCCCAGAATCCTCCTTATCTCCTAGTCCCACCTTTCTTGCTTTTCTATAGGCCAACAGAGCTTTATTCATTAACCAATAAGAGAAACACATTTACAGAATGACATCTCCCATCAACTATACTTATTGTTGTCCATGTGCATGTGGTATGTGTCAGCATGGGTGCCATGGTACACACACAGGGGAGGTCAGTGAACAACTTGCAAAGGTCAATTCTCTGCTTCCAACATGTGGGTCCTGGGAATTGAACTCGGGTCTTCAAGCGTGACAATAACTATGATAGTTAATCTTCATTATTAATTTGAGACATTCAGAAAGAAAGAATCTCAGTTGAGGAATTTCATCTATCAGCTTGACCTGTGGGAATGATTGTGGGGGCTTTCTCTTAATTGCTAGTTGATGTAGGAAGATCCAGCTCACTATAGACAGTGATACCCTGGGGCAGGTAATCCTGGGCTGTGTAAGAAAGGGAGCTGAACATGAGTGAGAGAAAAGCAAGCCAGTGAGCAGTGTTCTTCAATGGTCTCCGCTTCAGTCCAGTGCCACAAAATTGGATGGCTTTGTATAACTGCAGTACTGGGGGTGGGAACTTGCTGTGTTGGTGAGGCCATATTCCTCCAGAGAAAGACCCTTCCTGGAGGTGGCCCCTGTCATTCCATGTCTAATGAAAGCATCATTCCAATATCTGTTTCTGTCATCGCATGGCTTCTTTGTTTCCTCCGATTCCTGCCTTGGCTCTCCTGGATGATGGGCTATAACCTGCAAGTCAAATAAACCCTTTCCTCTCCTTGGTTGCTCTTGATTATGATGTTTATTATAGCAACAAGAACCTAACTGGGACAGTGCCTTTCTCTTCTGAGCCATCTCACTGCCCTCCACTGGATCTCATCTTTGAACTATGACTTGAGGGGCATGACCATTGATATTTATGTAAGTAGGTATTAGCTACTTTAAAGAAGATTCACCTCTCTCTCTCTCTCTCTCTTTGTGTGTGTGTGTGTGTGTGTGTGTGTGTGTGCCACGTGTGTGAAAGTACTTGCAGAGGCAAGAAGCAGGTGTTAGATGTCCTGGAGCTGGGTAGTAGGTTCCCAACCTGGGTGCTAGGATTTGGGGTCAGTCTCCGAAGAGCAGCAAGTGCTCTTAACAGCTGTATAACAATGACAGCAGTTCCTGTATCAGTGGCTGGACAATGAGTGACAGCAGCCCCTGTATCAGGGGCTGGACAATGACTGCAGCCCCTGTATCAGCTGCTACTGTCATACCACTGTGATCAACACACATGAGAAACAAACTTATGGAAAGAGAGATTTGTTTCTGCTCATTGTTTCAGAGGAATCAGCCCATCCTATCGAGGTGGACTGACCTCCATCATGATGGCCAGGAAGCAGAGAAGGGAGTGTGTAGAAATGATATAAGACTTACCCCCAAGGACAGACTCCCCCAGCCCCATGACCTTCTTCCTTCAGCTGGGCTCCACCCCTCACTTTTTAATAATTCCATCATACTATGATGCCAGCAAGGGATTGACCCATCAATTAGGTCAAGGGCCTTGGGCTCTAATAATCTCTAGAAATATGTCACAAATACATTGTTTCTATACTTTGTCATCTGGGGAGGTATAAGCAATGTCTATCCGATCCTCATAAGGTTCCAGTGACAAACCAAAGTACAATCCCACCAACATCCCTCCACCACTGGGGAACCAATGAGTTCATTGGGCTTATTTATAGAACATAGGTAAAGAGTAATTGATAGGACTGTGGGGGAACCCAAAACAGCCATCCCTCGAAGTCTTCACCCAGTGTGGATAATGGCTTCCCCACTACACAGATGGAGCTCCCTTTTAATTAAACTGTCCCAGCCCATATACTCTTGAACCTCCCAATACCCCTATGCAATTAGGAGAGAATGGCATACACATGGCTGCAAGAAATAGCTTAAAGCCCAGGTGAGGGTTCAAGGACCCTCCCATCCCCACCTTCTCTGAGGGAACATTAACAGTCTCTGGACCTAATCATGGCGGATTCTTGCAAACAGTAGGCACAGCTGAGCTGATGAATATGGGGACTGCCTTGCCAGGATGACCATACTCTATAACGCACATCCAGAGATAAGCATCACTAATCCCTTTGTTGGTTCTTAGTCCCGTCAGGGTCATAAGGAAGACCCGCCATTAACCTGTTGAGCTTTAAGACTCACCCTAACCTGGCATAGACTCGTCTCACCTAATGATATCTGAAAATGGCCTGTTTCTGGGGATTCTTGTTCTGAGGTTCATGTGGATGTGAACAGGGGTATTGTGGGCATAGGAGGTAGGGGTGGATACTAGTCTATCCACCATATCATCTGATTGAATTGATGAGGAACACCAAATATCCCTCCCTTCAAATGCTTTTTGAACTTATTTTCTGCGTTTCTCTTTACTTCATCATCTTTTTCCAGTGCTAGAAATGGTAGCCAGGACCAATTAATGCCAGGCAAATGCCCTACCACTGAGCCCCTCACTGGGGGATTCTAGGCAGGTACACCACCACTGAGCCACACCCCAGCCCCTTACTGGGGGATTCTGGGAAGTCCTCTTACCCTTTGGCCTTTCCTTTGTAGTTCTTGCTCCTCCCTTGATCTCTAGCCCAGGGATGTCAGGGACTACTTCCTTATTCTCTTCCAGCTTAAATTCAACCTATCTTCTGATCTGCTATATTCCTGTTTCCAGCCCTGGTGGCTTTGTCTAACCTCAGACACACTGGCAAAGGATCTGTGCACACCTCCAGCACCAACATCTAAACCCTGTGGAGACCCATCCCTGCCCTCTTCCTCAGCACCCCATCTTAGCAAGCACACCACCTCAGGCTGTGGCCCAAAACCTGACTCATTCTTGGCCTCTCCTCCACCTGCACCCACAGCCAATCTGCTGGGAACCCCTGTCAGATCTGTTTTCAGAAGAAATCTAGCTTCCAACCCCTTCTCACCACCTCCATCACCATCACCTTAGCTCTGCCCCCACTATGTGCCTCTTGAATTGCTAAAATAGGCTCCTTGGTCCCCTGTTTTTTCTTTAGACCCCCCACAGTCTGTTCCCACAGCAGCCAGGACTCTCCTCAGCACCCAAGTCAGATGATGTCATTGCCACTACCACGTTTCTAGCTGTTCCTATGAGACTAGACTCAAGTATGAAGTCCTGACATGGGCATAGAGGATCGGGAGCTGCAGCTCCAAGACGTCTCATGTTCAGCACTCCTGTCACAGAGTCCCTTTCTGACTCCCTTGTGGTGAAGAGAAGTTCCCTAACACACACTCCTCAGTACATGCCCCTGAGCATCTGTGACAGGGGCGGGGGATGTAACTCAGTTGGTGGAGGGCTCACCTTGCACACATGGAGCTTTAAGTTCAACCGTGAGCACTGTATAAACGGGGTGTGGTGGCACGAGCCTGTAACCCCAGCACTTGGGAAGTGGAGACAGAAGTTCAAGGTTATCCTTGGCTAGATAGTGAGTGTTCTGGTTAGATTTTTGTCAACTCTGTACAAGCTTGAGTTATCTGGAAATAGGGAACCTCGAATGAGAAAATGCCTCCACAAAGGTGGCCTGTAGGCAAGCCTATAAGGCATTTTCTTGTTTAATGATTGCTATGGGAGGGCCCAGCCCACTGTGGGCGGTAGCAGCCCCAGGCAGGTGGTCCTGGGGTGTGTAAGTAAGCACACCAAGCAAGCAAGGAGTAATCCAGTAAGCAGCATTTCTCTGTGGCTTCTGTATACATTCCTGTCTCTGTCTTTCCTGACTCCCTTCATGACAGGCTGTGACATGGAAATGTAAGCGGAATAAACCCTTTGCTCCCCAAGTTGCTTTTGGCCCTGGTGTTTCATCACAATAGTGACCCTAACTAACATGGATTTTGGGGGGATAAGCCCTGTGCAGGAACAACCCAGAGACTCGTATTATTCCTTTGGCCACAAAGCTTTTTATAAAAATATTTCTGCAAAGCAATTTAACCCCCTTTCCCGGGGTCAGCATTGTATGTCCATCCATACCACAGCACCTGTGAAAACATGCCTGCTCATCCTTCTTCTCTCCCAACAGCTTCAGGAGCTGCTTCCTGTGAAACCTATCACTGTGTCTACACAAAGGGTATATGTCATTCATTCATTTACTCATTCATTCATTATTTAACTTTTCATTTCATTTTCATTTCAGTGGGGGGGGTGTGGATTGAGACAAGGTCTTGCTATGTGGCACTGTCTGTCCAGGAATTCACTGTAACCCAGGCTAGCCTCAAACTTGTGGGCAGTCCTCTTGTCTCTGCTTTCAGAGAGCTGGGATAACAGGTGTCATCACGGCTGGCTCAATAGCATGCTTTTGTGTGGTGTGTGTATACATGGTCAGGTGTATGTATCAATATGTGCTGTCATTTATAGATCTCCACCTTGTTTTTGAGACCTGGAAGTCTCTGGTTGGGCTAGGATGGCTGACCATCGAGATCCAGGGGTCCACCTGCCTTCACCTGCCAGCATTCCAAGTGTGAACTACAATGCCTGGCTTTTTATATGGGTTCTGGGAATCGAACTTGGGTCCTAGTGCTTGCATGGCAAGTGTTTTACAGGAGCCACCTCCCTACCTCCTCAAAGGTCACAGTTCTAAAAATCTGCTGCCAGTCCATGGACAAACATTCTGGGGACACTGAGGCAGCCCATCCCTGTGGGATGCTGGAATCTTCTGGTGGACAAGTTCACCTCCTGTCTTGGTTAGACCTTCAAGGTGCATGTTTCCTTCTGTGAATTCCCCAAGACTGTTGTAATCCATGATTGCAAATGCAGTGCCTTTCCACACCATTCTTGATAGTCGGGGAGCTGGGAGGCTGAAATCAAGCAGTGGCTAGGCAGGGTTGTTCCCCTGAGTGCTGTGGAGGTGTGTGTGTGTGTGTGTGTGTGTGTGTGTGTGTGTGTGTGTGTGTGTGTGGCAGTGGGGAGGAGGCGGGGCCTGGGGGCGGGGCTTCCGGCCTCTCTCCTGCTCCAGTGGCTGCCAGTTCTAGCTTCCTCACTCCCCTGCATGACTTCATCTCCAAATCGCCTTCTCCCCTCACGTCTATGTGCCTTGAATGCCCCTTCTTTTTTCCAGGGGTGAGGGTCTACTCTACATTGAAGATGAACTCATCTTGAGAGCCTTCACAATTTACATCTGTCAAGAACTTATTTCCAAATAAGGTCGCATCAGCAGATCAGGCCATGGCTGCATGCAGTTCCCTTCTCTCTTGACTTTACATTTTCTGTGACAAATGTGCTTGTACATTGAATCCTGTGCAATCTTACGTTGGTGTGTGTTTTTCTCAGAGGACCCAAGCTGACTCAGACATGGGTGAGACTTTTAAACAACAACAGCAAAAAAGGGATTCTATATTTTCTTGCTTTCTTTTCTCATTGCTGTGATGAAATACCCCGGCAGAAGGAACTTACCCGAGAAAGGGTTTATTGTGGCCCATGGTTTAGGGCCCAGTCTATCCCTGTGGGGAGTCAAGGCAGCAGGAATTTGAAGCAACTGGTCATATCACATCCACAATCAAGAGCAGAGAACGATGCATGCAAGTGCTTGCTTGCTTGCTTTCTCCATACTTAGAAATCCAAGAGCCATGCCCAGGGAATAGTGCTACCTACAGTGGGCATGCTAAAGAGGGAGTTTCTGGAGTACGGTTACTTGTGGTGGGGAGGTCTCCTCTAAATGTGGGTAGCACCATCTCATGGGCTGAAGTCCTACCAAACTGAATAAACAGGAGAAAGTGAGCTGAGCACCAGCATCCAGCATCCATCTCTCCCTGCTTCCTGACTGCAGATGCCGAGTGACCAGTGGCCTTGCCCTCCTGCTGCTGTGCCTTCCCTGCCATGTTGGACTGTGCACCCTTAAACTGTGAGTGCAAAGAAGCCCTTCCTTCCCTAAGTTGCTTTTACGGGGTATTTGTCACAGTGTTGAGAAAAGTAACTCACATACACCTTAGACCCTTCAATCCTCGAAACTCTCTTCTGCATAGCATTGTCTCCTGTATACAGGTGGGAAGGAACAGTGCTGGCTTTGAACTGCCCAGAGAGGCTGCCATGTCAAACAATGTGCACTTGGTAAGTGTGTGTGTGTGTGTGTGTATTAGAACCAGATGCTGCACAACACTTCTGGACTTTGCATCCAATTGCAACTCCTTTACTCTGCTCGGTGTTGGATTATGGACCTACTCTTTAAGGCAGTAGTTAGTCTAGTGAGAGGATCTCACAACCGGAATAAATCAGTCTGTGCTCCCTCCTAGAGACGCTAGGATTAAAACATACAGGTCTTGATCGGATCACCTGCCCAGATGCCCAAGCTCCTAATGGGCTTCCGGGAATGGCAGAGCAGTGAAAACCAAAGGCTCCCCCATCTCTGTAGTCCCCAACTTTGAGTTACAGTCAGGTTTCTGACACCGAGTCACCACATATTGACATAGTGGCTAAGACAAACACATCTCAGAGCACCCACTCACTGGGAGATCTTATAGAATTAAGTCATTGCCTTTGTTATCCGGGAGTCAGATGCAGACACCTTCCTACCAGCTCTGCCAGCTCTCTCTGGGAATCACTAGTGCCCATCACATGGCACATGTGATGAACAAACCTACTTTTACCCGAGTCTGACTTCAGCACCAACCTATGGAATGAGTGTTCACCACCCTCCCCCACTCCCCCACCCTACTCCCATGCTACCTCTCTCTAGTTAATCCTCAACCCATCCCCAGCTGAGAGCGCTTCAAAAACAGTTTATATAGGTCTGGACCTGGTGGTTCATGTCAATCACCTCAGCTCTTGGGATGTCGAAGGAGGAAAGTCAGGAATTCAAGGCTACCCTCTACTGTGCATTTTGAACCAGAATTGTTAAGAGTTCAAGGCTACCCTCTACTATGTATTGTGAGCCAGAATTCTTGGAAAGAAGTGTGTGGACAGGTTGGAATATTGCAAGCCTAGAGCCTAATTACAACTTATCTTGGGCTGTCTTTAGGCCCCTAAACAGCCCAAAGATTATTCTAATTAAGCAGAAAAACAATCTCTGGCTGGGATCCTGAACTAGGTAAAGTGGAGGAAGGGAGCTGAGGAGCAGCGTGCATTCACCACTCTCTGCTTCCTGATTGTGGGTGGATGTGACCAGCTGCTTCAAGCTCCTGCTGCTGTCTTGGCTTTGCTGCTATGATGGACTGTTTCCCTTGAACTGTGAGCCAGAATATATACTTACATAGCTCTCATCAGGATCTGTGTGTGTGAGAGGGGGTTATTGTTGTTTTATCATAGCAATAGTAAAGGTAACTAAGATGAGTTGAATTCATTCACCAGCCACCAACACATTCCCATTACCAGAGTGGCGGGCCAGTCCACTATAGAGTCCCTATAGTGTCAATCTTAACTCTGCATCAATGGAGGCTAGGCCCTCCCAGAAGAAGAGTCCCCTTCTCAAGGGAGGTTTATGCTATTGTTATTCTCTCTACAACTTCTGGAGCCATGGGCCTGGACTTCCTCAGAACCCCACAACCCCACTTTTCTTTCCCCTAAGTACTTGGTCCACAAAGGAGTTGTAGCCCAGGGATGGGACACTATTGGCTATGGATTTAGAGTTTTCAGAAGCATCCTACTTACTCTGCTCTTGAATTTTGAAGTTGAAAGTCCAAGTTGGACCCTCAGCTTCTGAGGATGCTGTAACTATGGCAACAGCTCTCTAAGCAACAGTAAATATTTGCAAGAGGAGAAGGAGGAAGAGAGCCAGGACTTGGGGAAGAGGACTTTGCCCTGGGCATTTGCAGATGACTGGAGGCTGCTCCTGGGCTTCCAGGGCCATTCAGAAGCTTGCAGTAATAATTTCTAGGGGCAGAGCTGGATGAACACCTGCCTACCTCAGTTCCATTCTCCCAGGTCTATAGGACAGGTGTTCTCTGGATTTGAGTTCAGGGCCAGACTCCTCATCTCTCACTGTTTGCATACGTAGACACATCCCTTCTATTCATTTTATAAATGTTCACTTAACTAGGGTGTGTGTGTGTGTGTGTGTGTGTGTGTGTGTGTGTGTGTGCATGTGGAGGTCAGAGAACAACTTGCTGGGGTAAGCTCTATCCCTCCACCATGTGGATGCCGGGGATGGAATTTGGATTGACAGACTTGGCAGCAAGCACACTTATCCACAGAGCCATCCCACTGCCCTTCCTAGTTCAGTTTCTTAAGCCTCAGTCACTTCATCTTTGTAATGGGAATAAAGATCTGGTTGCCTTAGTGGGGATGTTATATGGCTAAAGGAATTCCAGCCCTCTAGAGCATCCTTCTGAAGCTGAACTGTAAAAGACCCCATTCCCAATTCTCCCAGAGTTCCAGAGCACAAGGTTATCAAGAGCTTCAGATTTGGGTTGGTGCAATGGATCAATCAGTAAAGTGTTTTCTATGCAAGCATGAGAACCCTAGTTTAAGACCATAGAACCCCCTCAAAAAGCTGGACATGGTGGTACATGCTTGTGACCCCAGAGATGGGTGGATCCCTAGGACTCATTGGCCGACCAGCCTAGCCAAATCAGCACACTCCAAGTTAATGACAGACCCTATCTCTAACACACACACACACACACACACACACACACACACACACACACACACACAGTCCCTTTTGGCCCTCAAAAGCCATACAGCCATACAATTGAGCCAGACTCCAGCTGTGTAGCACTGCCATCATCTCAGGCCTTGGGGGCACACCCTTGCCCAGCTGTTGCCAACTGTGCAGTTTGCAGGTGGAACCATGTGCTTGTTGCCATGTTCTCAGACCTAACCACAATCTAGGTCAGGGCCCTGAGTGCAGCAGGCACAGGGACAGTGTGTGTAGAGCAAGTCTCAGCAGAGAAAAGGCAGGGAATCAGAGTCCTGTGTCCCTCAGAGGCTGGTAGTGTGGCCCTAGTGGCCCTAGTGCCACAAAGGAAGCTTTGCCAATGAGGTCCCCATCACCACGGGTTTCCAGGTCAACTGATCCCCGTACACACCTTGCTTTGTAAATAGGCCAAATGGTGCATTTATTTTTAAATTACATCTCAAGGGGTGCAAAGAATTGCATGCATCTTATTAGCAAGAGAATGAGATAGGCAGTGTGAGCATGCAGAATATATTGTCAAGATAAACATGGTGGGGTCTTGGGTTATTTTTAAGAGTGTAAGCCTCAGTTTCCCCACCTGTAAATGGGTGGTCTCTGGGTTCCAGCCTTCAAAGTGAATCTGAATATTCCCTGTGGGATGTTTCTGGAAACTCTCCCAGGAGCTGTTTACACTCTCATGGTAGACCCTCATGTAATTTTTTTCTGTTTGTCTAATGCCTCTTGCAGTTTCTGTATTTATTTATTCTATGTTGGTCGCACTGGGAACCCTTAAAATAGAGCTAGAGAGGAAGCTGTGAGGAGGGCTTCCAGTGGGAGGACCGGGGCTGGAGGAGCAGTGGACTGTAGCTTATACATCCGTTCACACCTGGGCTGTGCAGAGACCTGAACTTCATGCAGGACAAAGAGACCCTTCCAGCCACAAAGTTCAACCAAGGGAGGCTGGGAGATATAATTCATTTGGCAAAGTTCTGCTGCATAATAAGCAAGAGGCTATCCCGGAGGGCATGTCAAAAAGGTGCCTGCCTGTGGTCCCAGCCCTGAGGATACCCAGACAGGAGCAACGAGCCAGTCTAGCCCACTCGGTGAGCTTCAGGCTCAGTGAGAGACCCTGACAAAAGAGTGAGGTTGAGCAGATGACTCGGTGGGTAAAATGCTTGCTATGCAAGTATGAGGGTGTGTGTGTGTGTGTGTGTGTGTGTGGTGTATGGTGTATGAGGTGTGCATATGTGGTATGTATGGTGTGTGTGGTGTGTATGGTGTGTGTGGTGTGTATGGTGTGTATGTGTGTGTGGTGTGTATGGTACATGTATGATGTGTGTGTGATGTGTATGGTGTATATGTGATATGTGTGTATGTTTTGTATATGAGTGTGATGTGTGTGTGTGTGTATGGTATGTGTGTGATATGTGTGTGGTGTATGGGTATGTGTAGGTCAAAGGCCGATGTCAGGTGTCTTCCTTAACCACTCTCTACCTTATTATTATATTTTATATTTTTGTTGTAAGCCTAGCCTTTAACGGCTAAGCCATATCTCCAGCCCTTTTTTTAAAAGATTTATTTGTGGGTGGGCGGTGCCACTGGTAATGAGGGGGGCGCTCTTGGAGACCAAAAGAGTTCATCAGATCTTATGGAGCTGACGTTACAATCTTTGTGAGTCCTGGAAAATGAACTGGGAGGTCCTTTGCAAAAGCAGTAAGTGCTCTTAACCACTGAGCCATCTCTCCAGCATCTTGACACCTTATTTCTTGAGACAGTATCTCTCACTAAACTTGGAACTCACTGGTCAGAAAGAACAGGGATCCTCTTGTCTCCATTTCCCCAGTGCCGGGATCACACGTGAGAAACACGTTGGGTTTTTTATATAGGTGCTGAGGGTCTAAACTTAGTTCTAACACATTGTCCCAGGTCTAAACACACACGCACACACACACACACACACACACACACACACACACACACACCACATACCTCTCTGTGTCTCTGTCCCTGTCTCTGTCTCTCTCTCACACACACATGCAAGATCCAAGTTTAGAACTGAGCTGTGGCCCCTTTGTGATCTATGCTGTCCCCTTAAACACAGAAATTCAGGACTTGACTTGTTTCCTCAGGACACTGTCACTTGTGTATGACCACAAGTGACAAGGAAATGTTAGTGTACCCCCAAGCTGCAAGTGTCCATGATTTACTTCTGCTTGAACAGGGCTTTTAAATGTGCTTGAGAATGTTTTCACTGACAATGGCCGTGAACAGGAGTGCTTTGCAGAGCAGGCAAATTTGCTTTGTGCTTCTTTGAGAAAACAAAGGGAAACCAGCAGCCCATCAAGGCCAAAGTAATAGAAGAGAATGTGCAGCTCTGGCCTTGATAAGCTCTCCATTGGGCATTGGGCTCTCCAGCGACTGTCAAATCTTCGTGTGTACCCCCACATGCGCATGCGCGGGAGCGTGCGTGGGCGCGCACGCGCGCACACACACTCCCAGAGTCAAGGCTTTCAGCAGCTCTTGGTTAGATCATTTGGACTGAGGGAGTGTTAAAAAATAACTCTCTATGTTTGCCAGTCATCCCAGCCCTCTAGAACAGAGGAAGGAAGACTGCAGGTCATCCTGGGCTGGATGGTGACTTCAGAGCCAGCATGGCTCTGTAAGTGAAGTGCTTACTGCACAAGCATGAAGACTGGAGTTCGAATCCTCTGGCACACTGAAAAAGCTGGGTACAGTGATACGTTCTTATAACTCAAGAACTGGTGTGGTAGAAGCAGAGGACATGCTGGAGAGCCAATCTAGTCAAATGATCAAGCTCCAGGTTCAATGAGAAACTCTGTCTCAAGAAATAAGATAGAGTGTGATTGAAAAAGACACCAGCTATCATCACTCTGGTTCCTCCTCAAAGATGTGTGAATGTACACACACACACACACACACACACACACACACACACACACACACACACACACACACACGTCTATGGAAAATGTCCCAACCCTCCAGGTCTACTGAGATGAAGGCTTTCTGAGATGATAACTTACGATCTCATTTCTCTCACACCAGGCTGTGAGGTGATCCTGGGCTCACTCCACACAAATAGAATCTGGAAATGCATCTGGAGTTAAACTGGGACCTGAATGAATCTGGTTCCTACTAGTTAGAACACAATTGTTTGTGTGAGGATGGATTTAATTCTCATTCTTTATTACTGATATTGTTGTTATTTATTTTTAAACGTATCAGTCTTATTTTCATGTGCATTGGTGTGAGGGTATCAGATCCCCTGGAACTGAAATTATAGTCAGTTATGATCTGCCATGTTTGTGCTGGGAATTGAACCCACCAGATCTTCTGGAAGAGCAGCCAGTGCTCTTAACCGATGAGCCATCTCTCCAGCCTCTTGACTCTGGTTCTTTGTGTTTGCTTTTAGAAACTTGGAGGTGCCAAAGGACAGGAAAGATGATTTTTTGCTTGGCTTGGGTTTCTTTGTTCAGTTGGTTGGTTTTGTTTTATGTATGTATCCTAGAACAAAACACAAGGTGGCCCACATCTGAGGAACAACTACTAAAGACTGAAGTCAACCTCTGCCCACTCTCCCCTACCCCCTCCACAGGGGGGTGGGAGGTATAAACAGTTCCCAG
Organism: Phodopus roborovskii; assembly: GCF_943737965.1. Lineage (NCBI taxonomy): Eukaryota > Metazoa > Chordata > Mammalia > Rodentia > Cricetidae > Phodopus > Phodopus roborovskii. The sequence goes on along the minus strand of NW_026126599.1, from coordinate 6,589,678 downwards.
TTTACTTTTGTTTCAGATTTTTTATTTTTCTTTATGTATATGAGTGTTTTGACTGTGTGTGTGTGTGTGTGTGTGTGTGTGTGTGTGTGTGTGTGTGTGTCTACATCGTGGACATGGGGATGGGACTGGAGCTCAGAAGGTATTAGGCCCCCAGAACTGGAACTATGGATAGCTGTAAACCATCATGTGGGTGCTGGGATCCAAACCCCTGTCCTCTGCAAGAGTGACAAGTGCTCTTAACTGCTGAGCCATCTCTCCAGTTGGCATTTTGGACAGGCATATGAGGTGGGGTTCTCCTTAAAGCCTCTCTGTGCTGCTTAGCCTGGGTCTATCCAGAATATCAAGGCCTGTGGCTTGATTTAAACATCAGCATAAGCTATGGCTGATGGCAGGATTGGGGCCATGACTCTTCTGTGTGCTCACTGGTTATATCTTGGCCATCTCATGATATCATGACACTGTGCTGAAGATGCCCTGGGGAGAGGCATGTGTCCTGTGTGGTATTCAGTGTGTGGGCTCAGCTGCTACCACCACCATCACTGTGGATACCATAACCTAACATGGGGGATGGGAACTGATCCATCCCTCCAGGAGCAGTCAGTACTTTTAACTGCTGAACCATCCCTCCAGTTCTATTTCTTCTCCCTGCGTCCTCTTTGAGGCAGAGTCTCATTATGTATCCCTGATTGTCCTGGCACTCGTATGTAGACCAGGCTGGCCTAGAACTCACAGACATCCACCTGCCTCTGCCTCCCAAGTCTTGGGATAAAAGGCATGCACCACAACTCAGTTGCCAGTCCTATTTCTTTGAATGCATTCTTTGGAGTCACTGTGTGGTTTCCTGAGCACTATAATTAGCATCTTAATTTATAGTAAACTAGCTCAGATTAGTATTAATTTAATTACAACAGTGGCCCAAACTTGGCTTTCACATAGCTCTATTCTCTTCCTAGCAGTCTGTTATGGTTATACAAATTACAACTTTGTATACTATGTCTGTCAATGCAAATTTATAATTATTGTTTTGTGTAATTGTCTTTTAAATCATATAGAAGAAAAGAGCTACACACACAAATTGTATTCAAACTGTCTTTTATAGTTTCCCACACAGCTACACTAAACAACTATTCTTTAGTTCTTTTTCCTCCTCCGCCTCCTCCTCCACCACCATTACAGCCCATCCTTGTTTTATCTTCTTCTTTGACTTCTACTCTCTGTGGTCACTTCCCTGGCCATGTCAGCCTGCTTTTCACCACCTGTGACAAAATACCCAAGGAAAATCATTACAAAGAGGAAGGAGTCTTTTAGTTCTTGGTTTCAGAGGGCTCAGTTCATGGTCATTTGGTCTTAGTGCTGTGGGCTGTGGTAAGGAAGGACACCATCATGGCAAGGATAGTGTGTGGGAGCAAAGCCTCCCTCCTCATGGTAGCCAGGAAGGAAGAGAGAGAAAGGAGAGAGAGAGACAGAGAGAGAGACAGAGACAGAGAGACAGAGACAGACAGAGAGAAATTTGATGAATCTATCTACTCAAACCTGGCTCTACCTCCTACATTATACTAATAATACCACCAAAACATGGCCAGTGAGAGTGCTCAGCAGGTAAAGGGGCTTGCAGCCAAGCCTGATGACCTGAATTTGATCCAAGGAACCCACACAGTTAGAAGGAGAGAACCAACTCCCATAAGTTGTCCTCTTATTTTCACATGTATGCTGAGGTACATGCCTACAGTGAGACCTTCCACACAGTGAGAGCTGGTGCTGGGTTCCTGGAATCCAGATGGACAGAAACCTGCCTTCTTATCAGCAGATACCTGGTGCCAGGAATCTCTTTGTTTTAGCTGTGGTTTTATCATTTTCCGATTTATGAATCATTGATCATCTGGCTACAATTTCCATGGTGATCCTTAATGAACAAGACACTTCAAGAGCTGTCCTGCTCCTACCCCAAGTTCACTGTGAGTGTGTGCTTTAGCCTCAAGCAGGTAAGTATTTTGAGTTGGGAAGCTGTGTCCATGGGTCTTTCTTCAGATGGGAAAGCTCAAGACACGAGGAACTCGGTAGAGTCTATAGCTGATTGTGTGTGTTTGTGAGTGTCAAACTGTGTGTGTTGGTTCAGAGTTCAACTTTGGGTACTATTTCTCAAGAGCCGTCTACTTTTATTTTTAATAGAATGTTTTTATTTCTTCTTTCACATCATACATATAAACAATGTACCTTGATTATATTCACTCCCAATCCCTCCCCCAGCCCCACTAATTACCCTTAACAGATTCGTGTCCTCCCTAGATCCAGGTACTGTTGCCTGTGTTGATTTATCTACTTGGGTAGAGCCTGTCAAAGTCTAGGGAGGTAACTGTGGAGGTTTGAATGAGAATGGGCCCCAGAAGCTCATGTTTGAATGCTTGATCCCCAGATGGTGGACTATATAGAAAGGATTAGAATGTGTGTCACTGGGTGTGGGCTTTGAGGTTTCAAAAGCCTACACCAGGCTCAGTCTGACCCTCAGTCTGAGGGTCAGATGTAAACTCTCAGTTACTGTTCTAACACCATGCTTTCCTGCTATGATGATCAGGGACTAAACCTCTGACATTGTAAGCAAACCCACAATTAAATGCTTTGTTTTTATAGTTGCCCTGGCCATGGTATGGCCTCACAGCCATACCCTAAGACTACAGTGAGTTCACCATAGCCGTAACCTGGCATGTCCTGAATAAAGCGTTTCACATCACTTTCTTCATCCTCTGGCCCTGAAATTCCTTCCTCCTCTTCTTCTGCAAGGTTCCTGGAGCCTTAACACCCATCTTCTGTTTTGAAACAAAGGGTACACACTGGATTGGAACTCTCTTAAGCTAAACTGGTGGCAGGTAGCTGAGATTACAAGTGTGTCCCTTCATGATTTTTTATTTGTTCTGAGACAGCATCCCAGTGTATAGCCTGACTGGCTCTGCCTCCCAAATACTAGGATAGGCGGCATGTGCCACCATGATTGGTCCCATGTCCAGCTTTTAAAATGTGGGTTCTGAGACTTGCACTTAGAACTCCTTGTGCTCAGCTTTTTTCAAAACAAGGGTGTTAGGGATCTGCTAGACACTTGTTTGGGCATCACTTCACCGACTGAGCAACCTCCCCAACCCCACTAGGTACCTTTCCATGGAGAGCTGCCTGGCTGTAGTTGCACCATGAAAGGGATTAAAAATAAACTGCTCTCAACCAGCTTCATCATGTAGAACTCCAAAGGCCCCCAAGCAGGGCATCTGGCCTAATTTCATGTTCTAAGCAACACTAATGATGTTCAGTCTGCCAAGTAATAATTCACATTGAAAATAGACTCTGGGGACCTCTGTGACCCCTCCAGTCTTTGTTTTGGAGGCTGAGTCCCACTGAGTTTCAGTATTAAGTATATCTGGCATATGGTGTCAGGTGGCCCCACAGTTAGATGTCACTTTCCATATAATTGAAAACATTGCTCTGCAGCTGCTAAGAGCATAGACTAGGAATGGAAAGTGGTAGCAGTAAAGAGACAGTCACCATGCCAGCCAGAGCCAGGTGGGCACACAGAGAGGGCTTTGGGAGGATGCAGTGGCATCTGGCCCTGCAGAACCAAAGACCAGAAGGCAGAGGTGAACAGGAACAAGAAGGGGGAGATATAAACCTCCAGGTCCAAAGTCTGGCTGTGACCCTGGCTGCCTTTCACCGGCTATAGAAGCCCAAAACCTAGGCTGAAGAGCACTAGCTTGATAGCACAAGGACCTCAGTTTGATTCCCAGTGCTGAGGAGAGAGGCAGCCTAGCTTACTTTGGGAGTTCTGGGTCAGTGAGAGATTGTCTTGACATTCAAAGGGAGAGGGAGGCTGGAGAGATAGCCCAGTAGGTAAAGTCTGAGGGCCAGAGTACACAGTAGTGTATCTGTAACCCCAGCTTCCTAGGATGAGATAAGGGTCTATAAGAAACTCCCCAGAAGATAGCCTGGTAAACACAGGGGCAGACAAAAGATCCTGTTTCAAGAGGAAGGAGAAACAGGTTTCCCATTGATCTCCACCCATAAACACAATGGTATGCACACATGCACACACTCATGTGTTTTTAGGGTTGATAGTGCTTGAAGAGACCTACACACACACACACACACACACACTGCACACATATGTACAAAAGAATCCCAAATGCCACTTCTCATTGTTATTTGAACAATGAAAATTGAGATTGGCTTTCAGGGAGCTTTGTTAGATAAATTAATGAGATATAGTAAGAGAATCCATAGAGGGAAGGCACAGAAGCTCTGTATCTCCTTGGATGGGCTGGGGACAGATAGTCTGCTGGACACTCATAACATGATGCCGAGGAAGGAGGGGACACACATGGACCATATACTTCTGGAAGCATCAATACTCCATGTCCTTTAGAGATAGGTGTGTCTGTCCACAGGGGTTAGGCTTGGGCAAACCAAATCAGCCATGCATTAGCCAGGAAGCACAAAGCCCCACCCTTCCCAGACTAGCTGGGTTCCAGTGTGTGTGTGTGTGTGTGTCTGTCTGTCTGTATGTCTGTGTGTATGTGTAGAGAGAGATAGAGACTCAAGGCATCCTCCATTGTACTTTAATCAAAATTCCATCATCACAAGAGCTCTTGTGGCATACAATGTCAGGATGGGCACATCAACTTGGTCCTACAAATGGAACATCCATGGATCCACACTTCAAACATGTATGAAAAATAAAATATATAGTATTTATAGCTTTATAAATTTCCCCCACTGAATCCCTTTTCTCTTTAAAATAAATTATGATATATGATGCAGCCTGAAGTCACTGAGCAGGTAGCAGCCAAATGACACCCGTTTTCCCCAAAGTTCGGGATGGTGGGGGAATACTCGATGGGGACAGTCAGATGCTCGAGGGAACCAATGTGGCTTACAAAACAAGCTCACTCTTCACAGTGGGCTGAGCATCAAAAGAATATGGGAGGCTTCTAATAGCTGTTCGGTTTTTTTGTGTGTGTGGGAAAGAAAGTGAATCCCCAAACCACACCAAATGTTGTAGAAGCTGCAAATGAACTTTTGGCACCAGATGAGAAGATCAGCTTTTCAAAGCCAGCCCAGCGATGCGCCTTAGAAGTGTGGGTCTGAGAGGAGGCAGAGGGGAGGGGACAGCTGTAGGGGTCCTTCTCCATGGGTGGTCTCAGCTTTGGGGACTGGATGGTGAGGATTGTCTGAGTAGCTGCCCCCCCCCAACCAGCTGCAATTCCCTCAGAGGGAAAGACCAGAACACACACACACACACACACACACACACACACACACGTGACACTGAGGGAGAGATCCTTTTGCAGATGGGGATAGCATCTTTGCAATGTGTTCAGTGGAAAGCCGGGATGTGCTACACACACAAGGGACACAGGCCACCCCAGTAGGAGGGCCACACAGCCATCAAAGGGGACAAACAGGAAGCACACATGGGACACCAAGGGTCCAAAAGGACAGGTAGGACTGGGTTCCACTAGCATTTACGGGGGCTGGAGGAAGGGCTCACAGAGTTTAATAGAAGGAAGGCTCAGGACTCTTCCCAAGGGATTCTGGTACTACCCGCCCTCCCCCCCAGAAAACGACAAAACTGTGAGAAAGAACAAATGAGCCTAAGACAAGGGTGGCCACACAGCCTGCCTTGAAGGCTTCCTAGGAATAGGCTCTGATTCTTTTCTGTTCAGGCCAGAGGTTTCAGCTGAACTCCTTAGAACAGCCACATCATGGCCTCCTGGATGGGGAGAAGGTAGCTACAAATCCAGGAGACGCTCCTCACAGGTCTCCACAGGCCACTTGGAAGCCCCTCCAAACACGTCGACATTGTTGTCCACCCATGGGATGATATTTCCAGGCATGTTCGTGGAGCAGTTGGCAATGTTGATGATTTCCTGTGCCCGGAGGACACGATCCCATATGTTGAACTGGCTAAGCTCTCCAACAAAGGCCTGTGTGGCATCAAATCTGCCACCTACGGTGTCCTGGAAAATGGAAACAGACACTTTGGGGGAAGGTTCACAAGCAGAACTGGCCTCCTGACTTCCAGGGAAGTGAGATGGAGAGAACCATGGACTCTATAGGTCCTGAAGCCCCATGGCATTTGAGGTGTGGGAAAACCACCCATTTTACAGGGACAACTGAGGCAGAAGGGGAAGATAGTAGCTTAAAGCCTGACTCTGTGGCCCTCTCAGGGCAGAAGCAGTGGAGAAGCTGAGGAAGGAGGCCATAAACAAGACTGCAAGCCTTCAAAGTACTTAGCAGTCACTAAGCTAGCTCATCCCTGCCCAGGACCAGCTGGCTTTTTTGCTGCCCCTCACCTAGATAATCTCTTGGATCACCTTTCGTCCCACCCACCTCTCTGCAGGTACCCTAGGTGAAAATGCAGGGACTCCCAGGGACGCTGGAGATGCCTTCCTATAGTGTTTACCCTATAAGGCAGCTGGACACAGTCTACCCTGTATCTTTGTCAGTCTTGGGCTGTGCAGCCAGGGAGGTTGCTCACAGGGCTGGCTTTCAGGACAGTGGCGGGGTCTGTCAGACAAGAACAAGGGGATCCTGGGTGGTTGGGATGCATAGCCTCCTTTGCATCATCCCTGAGAGTACCCACCTGCTCCTGTCCCAGGATGAGCACACCTCCAGGCTTGATGGGATGCCAGGGTGCCAGGTTCTCCCCAGTACCGAGTTTCTCCCCATCCTGGAATGCTTCCCACATGCCATCTCGAGTGGTCCAGGTGATGCAGATGTGGTGCCACTTGCCATCACTAACAAACAAGGGCAGCTGTGCGACCTGTGGGTATCAATACACAGGTGAGGACTTGCCAGGTTCCAATCCCAATACACTACCCCAGGGAAAGGAAGGAAATCTCACCTGAAGCCCCACAGATACTCTTCTTTTCACTACCCAGGATTCCTGCTGGGCTCCCCTCCCCTGCCTTGTGTGACAATCAGGAGACTGGGTGAAGCCTCAGGACACTGGACATTCTTGGTTCTGGGCCTGGCTACACACTGACCCATTCATGCTAGCCTGTGCTCTCTGTATAGACCTGACCAGTAGCACTCAGGGACCTGTGTGTGTACCAGGCCTCTCCAGTGCCAAGGGAAGGGCAGGAGGTTCCATGCATGTGTGTTAGTATAGTACAGGGGTATGCACATACAGACCCCACACTCAACTACTGGAACGCCCCAGCAGCCTGTTAGCACAAGGCTGTGATAGCCCTGTTGTTACTGTTGGTCTCCTAGCAACCTGAAGTCTCCCTCACAGGAATTGAATGTTTACAAGAGGTCTAAAGGGAGCTGAAAACAAGGCTCTTAGGCACTACAGTGTTATTTAGAACAATAAATCCTTAGCTCAGGAAAGTTGTCTCTGCTAGAAGCTGTGCAGGCTCACTCCACTCCACAGACTTTCAGCTTCTCTACAATGCTCCCTAAGTAAACAAACTCCACCCAGTGACAGTTTGGTAAAGACAGGCAGGCAGGGGTCTCCTCTGCACCCACCCCAAATGGAGGCTTGGCTTGGGGCATCTACAGCAGAGGAGGCCATTCAAATGCCAGACGAAGGGCATTTTTTATTGTGTTGAATCTGACTTTAGGAGAAGAGAGACAGGGTTTTGCTGTGAGCCATAAGCTGGCTTTAACTTCACAGTCATCTGCAGTAGCTCCCCAAGTGCTGAAAGAGTATGCTGTAGAGCCCAACTAGGTGGCTGAGTGACCAGAGGCTCCAAACAAGTCTTTGGAGGAGACCATACTCCTGAATGCCTATGGAAATGGGGCAAGGCTACAGAGCAGAAGAGAAGAGCAATTGCCAAGGGCCGAAGAGGGCTGGGCAGGAGTTGACTGCAGTGGTGAATGAGGGAATGTGGCAGTGGGATTGTTCCATATTTTTACTGTGGTGTGACTCTACAACTGTATGCATTTGTCAAGGCCAGCTAAAACTGAAGCGTACATTTAAAAGGTCAGTTTTTCTATAGCTACTTTGTGTTTAAGAGTCAACTGGTAATTCTGCAACACGGTAGAATGGATAAGAATTATTTTGTGATCATAATTCTTGGTTGAACTAGAGTATTTTTTGCAACATTCCTTGTCATCAGAGACACGGTTAAAGTTTAAAACTAGAAGCAGCAGAAAACTAGCTTGTAAAATTTATCGAAGTAGACTACAGGCTAGACTGTCTTAGGGAAATAAACATTAACACATAAATCAATGTTTTACATGGGGGGGGGAAAGGTCAGTTTTGCCATGTGTAAAATTTATCTCAATAAATATAACCCCTTTGAAGTGTATGCCTACGCTCTCACGTGGGTACCCTCAACCAGAGCATCTAGGGAGGACCGCAGGAGCTGCCTGTGCACGTGGAGCCCTGCTTTCCTACCCTTCCATTCCTTCAACACCTGGATCCTCAACTGCTTCCTGGCCAGACTCAGAGCTCAGGTCTCCATGGGCTGCAAATACACTATGCCACACCCATCCCACTGCCCGCCCTCTAGGGTGGGACAGTCTCCTCCATGCTGAGGAGGACAATCACCACAGCCCCAGTTGATGGGTGAACAGACTATGGCCAGCCGGGAACTTCTCTGTGTGTTACCTTAAGTCAGCCAAGGACTGACTTCTTCCAGCATCTACACCCTTGGACACCAGGGTGAAGTTCGAGCAGGCCTCACCTTGTCGTTGATGAGCAGCTCAATGGGATTATTACCCCACTCTATCAGTACAATCTCATTGGCTTGCCCAGGTACAGCGTAGGAGAATGGTGTGCCGATGCCTGGCGAGGCACTGGATCGCAGCCACAGGCAGATGGTAAAGGCGTAGAGCTCGGGCAATGTCTTCTTGATCTTGCCATACAGGTAGTTTGTGCGGAGAGGAAGGGACACTTTGAATGCATCTGGTGACTTGAATGCACTGTTGCCTGGATAAAAGGAAAAGGGGCTATAGCAGGCTAGCCTGACCCAAGGACCCATCACTCAGGCAGACCTAGAACATTTCAGCTTCTGGTCAAAGTGCCCAAATCCAGCAGCCCTAGGGACAGTCCTTGTCTCCTGGAAGATTATATTCTGGGGTTGGGGGCGGCAGACCAAAGCCAGTAGAAGGGAAAAGGGACAGGGAAGCAGTGATCTCTAGGAGGACAGTGGCTAGAGACAGCTGAGGACATGGGAAGGCCTGCGGGTTTGTTTCCCCACACCCGGCCTGTTAGGAAAAGAGCTAGAGAGATAGATCAGCTGCTAAGCCCACTTGCTGCCCTTCCAGAGAACTCCCATTCAACTCCCAGTAGTCACATGACAATTCACAACCATTTATAACTCCAGTTCCAGGGGTTCTAACCCTCTCTTCTTGCCTGCACAGGCACTGTACATACATGGCATATATGCATATATCCAGGTACATACACATAACAAAAAAGTTTCTTTTAAAGAGGCCTCTTCATTCCTGTTTCTTTGTATAAAGGCCTTGCTATGTACCCTGCAGCCAGGGCTGGCTTTGAACTCACAATCACTCTGCCTCAGCCTAGCAAGTATTGGGGTTTACAGATATGTACCACCACAGTCTGCAAGAGGTTTCTTTAAATCTATGAGTAAACAACAACAGAAACAAAAGTGCACAACTTCAGTCCTTTCTGATTGCTATTTTCTAGTCTCAGTCAATGGTTAAAAACTGGAGGAAGGGTCTAGAGAGAAACTGGATTTGATTTCTCGTTCTGTAAGCCAGGAAAGTCTTCCTCAGCAGAGTCTTGTTTTCTCCCATCTTTCCGTGAGCTCTCAGCTGCTCTGGCTTCTTCCACAATGGCAGGCTTTGAAACCCAAGGGACTGGGCTTGGAGGAGGAAATGTCTCCTGGGGACCTGAGCACTCGATAAACACTTGTGAGCAAGTAAGCCTGCATCACTTGTCACCATACATGAGTAGCATTGCTCAAGTGAAGGTGTCTTGACACTACAGTTTTACTCAGAAGTGACTGTTTGCTCCAGTCCCTGATGGGAAACCCTTTGTCCCTGACATGACCTTTCCCTCTCAAGACAGGACTGTGTTGCTGGACCATATACTGTAAATGTGGACCCAGGAGAGGCAGATACTTGCAAAGGTACTCCCACCCTCAGGCTAACACCTTTAGCCTTTCTAGACCTTACTGATAGTGGTGAGACCTCCCCTCCCCCCATCTCAAACTGTCCACATGTATGAGGCACTTCTGAAGTCTTTGCAAACAAATTCTTATATGGCATGTAACTTTCAGCATAGTCTTGATTTAAGCTCAAACAGTTGTGTTACCCAAAGTTTGCAGGGAACTAATTTATTCTGTGAGTGGCCATACCGCAAGCTTTCCTTGTACACAAGGGTCAGATCCCGCTAGTGAAGGTGCCTCCCTAGTCCTCACTCACCAACACCACTTTTTAAGCACCTCTAAAGGACCAGACAAGACAGCCAGACATTATTCCATCATGACCTTCCGGAATGAAAAGTCCCAGGCCTTATCTGAAAAGGTCTCCAGCACAGCTCAGAGTCTAGGGTCACCTTTCTGGTCTTTGGGTTTTCCAGCTAGTATTTTCTCATGCCCCTGTGACTGTGTAGTCTTCCTGATTCATCCTGACCTCCCATGATAGGCCTCCCTGAAAACAGGCTGCAGACCTGCTGAGTGCCTGTCTAGAGCCGGAAAGACCTGGTCATCTCAAGTACGCAAGGAAGCAAGCCATAGTAAAAGCAACTTGCCTCTCATTGTGCTGAAGAAAAATGAGAGAGAGAGAGAGAGAGAGAGAGAGAGAGAGAGAGAGAGAGAGAGAGAACAAGACAACACTCTCTCCAATTTTGCACATTGTACTGTTGTGTTGAGGCTCAGAGAAATGACTTTTCCAAGGTCACACAGCTACTAAGCCAACAGAACCAGAAAGTCCCTCTTTCCACTGATATAACCAGTGCTTAGTCTTCAAGTGGCAAATAGCCATGTTCTTAATGAAGACATCATTATCTAATAAGGAGAAATGACTTCTATGCTTGCAGGTGGGCAGGCTTGCCAATTTAATAAGATTCAGGGTCTGAAATATCATTAGGTCAGTGACAGCTGATAGGTTTAATTAGAGCTGGGAGAACTGAGAGGCAGAGAAGGGGGCTTTAGCCTGAAAACCGGTACCCTTTATTTGAATAAAAACAGCTTGGAGGTTCAGATGAAACTTAGTTAGAACCAATTAAGGAATTAAAAGGCTTGACCAATAAATCAGAAACTGTAGGTGGTGGACAAGCCTAAGGAGGGGGGCAGGCAGCCTGGGGCTTAAAGGGAGGAGGCTCTGGTCTTGGTGCCAATGCTGATTTCAATACCCAGCCAGCTGCACCTGGCCAGCTGACCTGGACCCTGAGACCTTTGCAAATGAACAGGTCTTGCAACCAAGAGAAGTGGGCATCCTGGGAACACAGGTGCTGGGTGGAGTCAGTGGCTACCTGCTGGACTCTAGAGAATTTCCTGCTCAGCAGGGGTAAAAGCCTATTTCTTCTCTGGGATCACTACCAACCTTCTCGGATCTGCAGAGATTGGAAGCATCATCATCACCTCACCCATATCTGCCATGGATACCTGTTGCAGAGCTAATAGAAGATACAGAACCCACAGGTAAGCATCCAGCTTACAACTGATGAAGAATGAAGGACCACCGGACAGAGACTCCCCAAAGCCTGGTCACACGGTGGAGGCCTGCCTCTATTGGGCTCTGCTGGATGCATCTAAGGAACCTGGTGGAGTTCCCACTCTTAGTGAACTTTGGGGGATGGGCATTTCCATACCCTGTACAGTGGACACAGAACAGAATGAGCACACATTCAGAAGTATCCAGAAACAAATGGCTTACCAGATGGTCATTTTCCTTTGCAACTCATTCCAGAACTGAGTAGGTGGGACACAAGGAAAAAGTCTAGCATTCCTGTGATGGGGGAGTCAAAGGGAAGTCTGGGACTGGAGATGGTAATTAAGAACACTTATTGGTCTTGTAGAAGACCCAGGCTCATCTCCCAGAACCCACAGGGTGGTTCCCAGTCATCTGTAACTCCAGTTCCAGGGGATCCAACACCCTTGTTTAGACTCCATGGGCACCAGGTACATACATACATACATACATACATACATACATATATATATATATATATGAAAAACCCATACACATAAAATAATTATATATACATATAGGTACCCATATGTATAAATATACATCCACACATATACACACAGACATATTTATGTATACAGAGAGAGAGAGAGAGAGAGAGAGTTTGAAGAAGCTTAGTGGCTCCTCTGAACCATGTCATATAAGAGGCTTGGCTCTTATAGGGCTCAGCATCCCATGGCCTCACTCAGCTGTGAACTTTCAGTGAGAACTATGGGGCAGCTGATCCTGAACCCTGACTGTTCCTGGTGGCTGTGAACAGGCAGGCTGAGAACATGTGGGAGAATTATTAAGTGGCAGCTCCCAAGTAACTTTTCCAGTGCTCTGGAGTCCAGGAACAGAGAATGAAGAGACTCAGGTTTATGTTCCTGGGACATGTGTCTCAGGCTTCTTTGACTAGTATCCATAAAGGGTATTTGTCTGCCTGGGAAATGAACATTTCCTTATCTGTGAAATGGGTACACTGCCTGGCACTAATTCCATTCTCTATCTCAGAATTCTACTGACTTGTCCCCTTGCTGGCCAGCTGGCCACTGTGCCAAGTGAAACACACAGCTACCAAGTCCTCCTTTGGTTACTTATTACTGTGTTCACTCCATGGCTCCGTGTGTCCCAAGGATCTGCTATGGCTGTGGGATAGACGTTGTCCTCCCTCTTGTCAGTCAAAAAAGGCACCACAGGGAGTTGCTTTGCCTCTGACAAAGGCTCTGAGACCTAGTGGGTCTCCCAATGTCACCTAGCAGCAGAAGTAAGACAGAAGAGACTGTTTTGAAAACTCAAGAATCTATGTCAAGCCTGTAGACCCAACATTTGGGAGGCTGACCTAGAAGGATGGCAAGCCAAAGGCCAGTTTAGGCTACATAACAAGATGCTCTTTCAAGAAAACAAAACAAAACACACAAACAAAAAACCTAAACAGAATAGAAGTCAAATAGGTAAGCCACACTCCTCATTCTTTTATTAGAAAGACAAGGGAAATAATAGAAAATAGGAAGGGGTCATGGGAAACCTGGGACTCCTAATGAAATAATATCCCATTAGCCCATACCCTACTGTACCTGACCTTTCTTTTCATTACAAGTCACTGGACATTTTCTATTGGATGGTCTCATATCAATCATAAAATTGAAAGTGTCTTTGTTAGCTTAGTGCATCTGAGAATATAATTCTATACCCTCTGTCATTAATCCTAAAATGTCACAGGCCACCCAGAGAGTTGGAGGGGTGGTTGAGACCACCAACTGAAGCATCTAGGACCCTTTATCTCTCCTCTCCTTCCATCTCTGGTAGGAGAATCTTACCCACCACAGCACAGGATGTGAAAAATAAACAGAGTCTGCTGTAATGACTATTTAAAAAAAGAGACTGAACTGCCCATCTAGCAGGAGGTCAGGGGTCAGGCTGTTGATCCAAGCTGGTCCTGAGTTCCTTTGTTTTCCCAGGGTAACTGGTAGGGTTTGGGGCTAATCTGTATGACCACTGTCAATCACCCGTGTCATTTACACACACATCTGAGGATCATCTTCATGCTGTTGACACGGGCACTGCTGTATTGCTGCCAGTAAATGGAAGTCCTAGGTCTGCCCAATGTGGTAAAAAGGAGGCCACTCTCGGGCAGAGCATCAGGCACCCAGCACGTACCTCGCTCCAGCTCAGTCACCCTCTGCAGCAGCGCGTTCAGTGTACTCTCTGTCTTCTGTCGGTGAGCTGATGTCTCATTGTGGAGCAGGGACTTCTCATCCTCCAGCTCGGCCACCTTGCGCAGCAACTGCCTCTCCAGCTCCCCGAGCCTCCGCTGGAGCACCTCTCGAAAGTCGCTTGGCAGCCCCGCGTTAGATGCATTTGTGCGGAGCTGTAGCTTTGAAAGGGTGGAGGGGGACATATTCAGGCCAGCTGAATAGAAACTGTGGCACGAGGCTCCAATGACCCAACCACACAGCGAGAGGCTTCCAACGCAGCATTAAATGGTGCCAGCGGCTCAAAAAAGAACATTTTTTCTGATACTTTCTTTTGGTAGGGAAAGCCTTTCAAAGTCAGACAAAAACTACTTAGCTGCAATGTTTGAAACTTGTGAATCTCACTCTCTTCTCTTGAAAAGCTGCTTTAGTTAACATCTATAGTTCTATGTCATAGAAAGCCCAAAAATACAGGCAAGGTTTTTTTTTTTTTTTTTTCAAGCAAATAATCAATGGTACAGTGAACTTTTGTCTAGAAATAAACACCATTCCCAAATTCCAAAATGGTACAGGGTCAGGTGCTCAGAGATATCCCTGGGAAATGACAGGCACAAGACATTACTATTCTAACCTCCAGAAAGCGTTGTTTTTAGGGTTGTACCCAAATCCTCACTTCCTATTTCTCTTACTCCAATGCCATCATGCTCGCTCAGAGGCAGTCTGCCACCCTCATCCACCAGCCCTTGGGAAGCTCTTGTACCTCTGTGTCCCAATGCTCCAGATTACAAATTGTAGAAAACAGGACCTGCCTCGTGCTATTCTCTAGTACAAGGGTAAAAATTAAATAATATGCCTGAGCCACATTTAGAACTCAAGAAGTGTTAGCTCTTAGTAATCCTAATGACTCATGGGATGTGCAGATGCTGGGGATACTGTATGTAGCCATTAAGCCAAAAGAAACCCTCCAATAAGTTAGCAATAATTAACACCTGTAATTTAAACATCAGTTTTTGCTAATAGGTATTTTGATAAATGCTGTTAACAGAAATGTCCACACTTCTTAAACAAGGTGGGAAGATGAAAATTAATTGAAGATTCCCACCCTATCCCATCCCACCCCCCCCAAGTTCCAAACTGTACACGGGAGAAGACAGGGGGATGAAGTCGGTTCTCCTAAAGTCATGGCAAAGGGCACCTTAAAAAAAAAAAGTTATGACTCGGTGAAGATGAATAAAGGTGTCTTTGAGGTTACTAAGGGGCTTGTTCGCACTTGGAGGTCTCTAGCTTCCCCCCTCCACTCTTCCGCAGATCAGTCAAACCCAGTCCTCCCACACTCCGACCCAGTTTGTCAAAGAAAACACCAGATGCCCAGGGGCAGCTGACCTCTGGAGACAGGCTCTCAGCACTGGGCACAGCCAGCAGGAGCATGTACCGCTTCCGATCGCTGAGATTTACAAGGAGAGGAAACAGGCTGTCAGGGTCACCGAGTATTGCCCTCCAGGCTAGACTGTCTGGGTTCAATAACCAAAAACCTCACTAAGTTCAGGGTAAGACTAATCGGTAAGTCCCAGCGTGTGCGACAGGATGGAGGTGGGGGTGGGGATTTCACCTTTCCCATCTGACAAGGGGACAGAGGAGGGCAGGGAGAAGGGAGGCCACTCCAGTAAGGTTCAGAGAGAAAGCGAGGCTTGTACCTGGGATTTCAGCTCTCCCCATGGATGGGCGCGCACGTACCCCCCTCCACGCAATTTCTGTCCTACGGTTCTGGGGCCACCACCCCCTAGATGCCCTCACACGCAGCTACCTCGAGGTTCTCCAAGCGGTCCTTGAGGGTCTGCAGCGAGCGGCTAAGCTGTTCCACGACGTGGCCCGGGTCCCGCGGCAAGTCGCCCATGGTGTCCTTGCCCGTGGCCCCCGCGCCGCGCGCCTTGCCGCCTGCCAGCCCCTCACAGCGGGCCAGCTTGCCGGTGAGCTCTCGGATGGCCTCGCGCTGGGCATTCAGGGTCTCCTTCTGCTGCAGGACGGTCTCTCGCAGCTGGAGCACAGCGGCACGTAACTCCTCCTCGGGGCTCATCGTGCCGCCCTGCATGGGCATCGCGGGCAACGGGCAGCCGGCGCGCGCCGCTTCGGGGGGCAACGCGGTGCACACGAAGCGACTGCCAGGTATCGGACTGTCCTGGGCTCCTCCCGCGGCCACGGCGAGCGCCACGCCGGCCGTCAGCAGCGCCAGCATCTCGCTGACCCGAGCGCTCACTTCAGCATGAGTCTCTGGATTGCCGTCTGGGCGCCTTCGCGGCCGGCTACGTCTGTCCGAGCCCAGCGCTCGAAGGAACCGCTAGAAGAGCCGAACTCACAGCACAAGCGCCGCCTGCCGTCGCAGAAGGCCACTCTTCCCTTGGAGCCCCGTTCTGGCCCGGGCTCTGCCCGCGCGCCCTTTCTTAAGCTTGGAGGGCGTGGCCACCTGTGCGTGGGGCTCGAGTTGCTTTCTCTGGTTGGTCTGCTTGCGTGCGCGTCACGCGGAGGGCGGGGCGGGGGCGCATCTCTAAGCGGGCCAGGCGCCCGGGTTCTAGCGTGGGCTGTGTTCATGAGGCGCAGATGCGGGGTCCCCAAAGCTGCTTGGAAAAGGAAAACTGGAGTTCATAATGGTCATAGGAAGCGTTGGCGGATCTCTCTCAGGAGTCCCTCGCGGGGCTCGCAGGCAGAGAAACCCGGGGGACACCCTCACGCCCACGATGAATCGTGATGGCACCGGCTTCCGGCGCCGCCTGAGAAATCCTGACCAAGGTGTGATTCCACTTGCCAAGGGGATTTTCCCTGGTTGAACTCAAACCCGGGTGTTCCACGCTGTCCCCACCCCCACCCCCGAGGCCCGTGTAGGTTTCTTCATTCTGGGCGCGGGAAGGAGCTGCGTGTGCATCGGTTGCTGGCAGAGACAGTCTGGAGGTGTCTCCAAGTTCCAGGCCCAACCCCAGAGAATGCAAGAAAAAACAAACAAACAAACAAACAAAACAAAACCTCAGACCAGCCTGGGGTGGTGGTGGTGGTGGTGGCAGGAATGGGTCCAGGATGGTGCAAGGAAGGAGGGGACGCTAACACAGGTCAACAGGACACCTCTAGGCATGATCTTATTTATTTAGCATGACCTCAGTTTGATGAGAACATCCAACCAGAGTCAATATGATGGGGCCATGATGTAAAATGGTGCCCTATTCTTGCAAATGGGAGAGTCTAACAAATCCACTTTACACCTGGAACCTGTATCATCAGATTCTTCCAGAGAGCCTAATATTAATACTCAGAAATCCCCTCTCCCTCCTCCCCAAGAAAACTGGGGCGGGTATTTTAAATCTTACTCATGGCTTACAAGTTCAGAGCAGTTCTGATCCACAGCTACAGAGTGGATTGGTTTACTGCGAATTAAAAATGAAAATCTTTCCCCCCCTCTTTTTAAAGAAACCCTGTTGCAAGGTCATTAATCACATTATCCATTCTACCAGAAACAAATGGGTTTGTCACTTGTGTACGGAGGCTGAGGTTGATTCTGAAAACAAATTGTATCAAAATAAATGAAATTATTATGATAATATAAAATAGACTGCAGTGATTAATCTCTAGAAACCAAATTCTGACCTGTTTTGCACTTCAAACAATAGCTTCTGTTATGTAAATAGTTATGGGGTTTTCAAGGACAATGTTGCTAAATTATAACAAAAGTTCTATTCATGAAAAATCTCTTCAAGGATTAAAAACTACAGGCAGGAAATCCAGTTTACACAGGATCCAGAGCAGAGGACAAGGGAAGCAATGATGTTTCAGGTAAGAATATTCATCAGTGGGTAGATTGGAAGTGGGGCAGGGTGGTGAAGAGAGGACTGATATCTGTGTTGGTCTGCCCTCGACAAGAAGTTACTCCTTGTTAATTTGACCTTGGGTCTATGATTTCTTCCTAGACTTTCTTTCTTTGGCTACTTGGAAATTCAAAAGTTCAAATAAACCCACATAGACAAAGATTGCAATAGTGAAGGCAACAGGATCTCAAAGCACTTTCCAGAATAGTACACTTTAGATGATACTGTAATGTACTGTGTCCAGGCATATTCAGAAGTATCCAAACATAAACATGCTGCTTGAAGTTTCCACTCACAGAATTGATGTTCTTTTACTCATAGGCCAGGGGAGATCTTAATTGGGTATGACAATAGATTATTATTGTTCCTATTTAACTCTCCAGTCCTTTCATGACATGAACTAATAATTCATATTTGCAACTACTTGAAGCCAAGGCTTGTCCTTTTAATAATTAAATCAAGTGTATTTCCAGAATTCTAATTTCCTTCTGGCCAAAGAAGGCAATGTACAAAAAGACATAAAAATAGCACATATCCCCAAAATAACGGCTCTTAAATTCCTTATAAGAGTTTCCAATAAGAGAAGTGATCAGTGAAGTTGCCAAACCCCAGATGGAAAGACCTAGGCATTAAGGATGTTATTTTTCTCTGGAGACAGTAAAATTAGAGGACCTATGCTATTTGGGGTTTTATTTTGTTTTCCTGGTACAGTGGAAAAATCTGCTGGTTTAGGAATGAGGCGTTCTAGTCCCAATGCCAACTGTTACTAGCTAAGTGGTTTGGAGCAAGCCATTTTCTTCTCTTTGGACCTTGTAGGGGAGATGAGGCAATTAACATCAATTCTTTATGGCTCTCCTGACTTTATTCAAGAGTTTGGTAGTTTAGGAAAAAATGCTATCATGCTTCCCTGTGATAAACATTACAAAACATTGGTTTCCTCCTGTATGTGCTGTGTTCTGTCTGTAGTCCAGTCTGCATATGGAAGGACGGGCTGGATGTGTAAACAGCAGGCAGACTTTCATGCAGAGGAGATCCTGTGGCTGTGATTGTGACCTATTCCCGACATCATGGGAGCTCTGCCTTGATTTCCTCCTGACAGCACAGAAACTGTCTACCTGACAGATCCTGCATACATGACTCATGCTACCCATGAGCATGGCTGTGCAAGTGACAGAGCCCAGGGGCCCACAGATTTTCTGCTACTTGAGAAAGTCGTGCAGATCTGCAGCAGTGAATCACCGCCACCTATTCTTTTAGTGTAACTGATGCTGCAACATAGTAGCCACCCACTCATTCACTGTCTGCTGGTCCCAGGTCAGCCCAGAGAGCCCAGGATGGATTTAACCCATGTGCTGGGAATCCTGATGAGCTCATTCGACCCCCATTTTATTGTCCCATCTGTTTGGCTCTTGGTTCTTCTCACTTGCATTTTTATCTTGGTCTTCTGGGAAATGTACTAATTTCCACCATGGTGCCAGAGGAACCCATCTTATACAGTTTTTCCCCCCCCCCTGAATTTCCTTCTCTTTCTCAGAGCCACTTGGGAAGTCAAGAATGGGGGTGTGAGCTCAATAGCACAGAATTCAAGGACAGCTTCCTGCAAACATGACTCAGGAACTGTCCTCGGTGCTGAGTTTCAGTCAGGGGAATTCAGAATGGAGAGAGAGACAGTGTGTGTGTGTGCGCACACACTCACATATAGGATTCGGTGCTGGAGGTGTCAGAGGATCCTGATTAATCTACTTTTATACAAAAAATGCTAATACCTTCTTATGAGTGTGTTTTGCACTAGCTCAAACTGCCTGGTAAAGTGAAAAGAGCTTTGGTCTGGAGTCAGGCAGCTTTTGTTTCAATTCTAGTTTTATAACTTGAGAGTGTAGCTTAACCTCCCTGGACCTTAGTTTTCTCATTTATAAAATTAAAAGTAAATTTATGAGCAAGCATTGTTTCTCAGCTTGAGTGAGACAGTGTTTCCAGACACGTTTAGCATATAGCAAGCTCACAATAAATGCTAATGTATTTTTCTTCACTGAAGCCAGACCTGAATTATATAAGTCCTATTAAAAACAAAATTAAAATTTCTCCTTATTCTGTTCAATATCCTTTAGACTAAATACAGGAAAAGTCTGGGGCAGCACAAGCCATCTTCCTCTGAGAGATGACAAGAACTAAGAATTCCAGAAAAATGTACAGATTTCAGCAAGTAAAAGGTGTGTGTGTGTTTAATACAAATCATGGTATTACTGAGATTTAATCAAGTGAACTATTTTGCATCTATGCTAACTTGGCATCTCTGTAAAGGAACCCATCTAAAAGATTTGTTGTACTTAACATTTCAGCAAATGAATTTAAATTGCTGTGGAATCTAAGAGAGGCCTGCCCCTCTGATAAAGCAAAAATGTTCTTCTTTCCTTGGTGCATCTGGTTTCTTCCTGAAGCTGTATCTCGGGTTTAATTTTGGAGCATGTGATAGGAAACAGTGACTTTTAGAAAATGTTCCTGCGCAGGGGTGTGTTACAAGTGGAGAGACAGCCATGGTTTGGGAAAATATAACTCCATTGATTTCAACAAACAAGTGAAGGCTCGATGGCACCTTCTGACTTCTAGCAATAGAATAAACCACTAGTAAACCAGGAATAACAGCTTAGGTTGGTTCCTAAAGGGAATGGGATCTGGACAGCGAGCTCGATGGGGATGATGAAACTCAGTTGGCAGAGCCTAATAGAAAGCCCTGAGCTTCACCCCTAGCGCGCGCGCGCGCGCACACACACACACACACACACACACACACACACACACACAGACCCCTTGAAGTTGGTTTGCTTTGAGATTGAAGAGCATTTCTCTATTTCTCGATTTCTCTATATTTAGAAACACTGAGGATAATACTTCTTTTATATGCCAGTTTAAAACTTACAAAATTGGAACTGGGGAGAAGGCTTGGAGGTGAGGAACTGCTGAACATGCAAATGTGGGGATCTGAGTTCAAATCCCCAGAACCTAAAGTAGGGTGCCTACAGGAAGGTGGATGGTGGAGACAGGAGAATCTCTGGGAGCTACCCTGGCATGCGAAGCAGTAAGCAGTAAAGGAACACTGCCTCAAACGAGGTGGAAGGTAAGGACCAACACCTGGGATTGACCTCTGACTTTCACTCATGTGCTACACTCACACAAGTGCACGCACACACACACACACACACACACACACCAAAATTGACCTAATTGTAACAAAGATTTAAGCTCAATATCTCCTATCATTTAGACACACAGACAGCTTGAACACTGGAGTTTTAAAGATTTATGTTTTTTTATGCATATATGAGTGTGCCTGAATGTATGTGTGTGCACCAATTGCATGAAGGATCCCAGGTCAGAAAAGGGAACTGTAGTTACAGGCAGTTTTGCTTTGTTTTTTGAGACAAGGTTTCCCTATGTAGAGTAGGAGTCTGTCCTAGAACTCACTCTGTAAACCAGGCTGGCTTTGAATTCACAGAGATCTGCCTGCTTCTGCCTCCCAAGTGCTGGAATTAAAGGCGTGTGCCACCCCCCAGCTAGTTATAGGCAGTTTTAAGCTGTCCCATGGGTGCTGAGAACCAAACCTCGGTCCTTTTTGAGAGCAATAAGTGCTCTTAACTACTGAACTGTCTCTCCTGCTTGTATGAACATTTGAAACTCCAAGCTGGAAGCAATTCTGTAGAAATTTGAAGACTAGAAAAGAGTTTAAGGGAGATTAGAATGTGACATAGCAACTCAACAGCAGAGTCTTGGTTAAATTCAGGCCTTTGATCTTCAATAAAGGTCTCTTTTCTTTGTTCTACCTCTTAACTTATTCATTAACCCTGGAAATTCTTGTCTTCTCTTGGAGAACAACTTAATTAAACACAAGTAAATGGCCCCTTTACTATAATTCTAGAACTCACTGAAGCATTCAATATTGTTGATTAAGTTTAGTTTGTATTAAAACTTCCCATTGTGGGAGCTGGGGAGAGACTAAATGGCAAGGCACTCGCTGCCAACCTTGAACCACCTGAGTTTGGTCCCTGGGACCCACATGGTAGAAGAAAATGAACTCCTAAAAGTTGTTCTCTGACCTCCAAATATATGCTGCACACACACACACACACACACACACACACACACACACACACATTTTTTTTTTTTACAAACTTTCCATTATTGGTTTCTTCATTTTTTTAGCCTTCCTCCTCCCCCTCCCTGCTCCTTTCCCTCCTTTCCTTCCTTCCTCTTCAATACACATGCCCAATGCCCATAGTTTAGTGGCCCATTACATTCTCATTTCTCTCACTATACTCTACCTTTACAATTTTATGCTTTTAATTATCTTTACTGATACTGATCTTCAGTAGGCCCCAGGATATAATTAACAAAGTGTATGTTGGCCATCTCAAGTTTTCAGTACCTGAATCTCTAACCCAGTGTGTCCCCAATTAAATTCATTGTGCCCTTATCTATTCCTCGGATGTTTGTCCTGTGTTTTGTGTCTCTGCTATCTGCATCTCCAGTTTCTGCAAATGCTTTCCATTTGGTTCTGAATCTCCTCCACCTCTCTTAATATTTTCAAATCCTAGTCCATTTCAGAGTCCTAATTCTTCTGTATGTCAACTCCATTGGTACTGCTTCAACTCCACTAGTTTTGTTCTAAACTATGCTGTTGCCTCACAACCATGTTTTCTAACTCAGCATCCCCACTGGAGTATTTTACTCTTATTCTCAGATACCACCATCAATTCCCTATATACATCTGCCAACCTCTTGATCTCCTTCATTCACTCCCAACCTTCCTGTTAACTCTGTTTTCTGTTACATCCCTTGACCTACCCTTTAATCAAAATCAAACAAACAGATGTTTTCTATACCCAACCCACGCACTTCCCTTCATTTCTAGATCCACAAAACCTATTGGTCTTTCATGGCTCTGCTTTACATTTTATTTCTTCCAAATAATTCACCTTGGGGCTCGAGAAGATGGCTGAGCTGTTAAGAGTGTATGCTACCCCTCCAAAGGACCCAAGTTCAGATTCCAGAGCCCATGTTGGCCTCACAACCAGCTGTAACTCTAGCTCAAGAGAATTCAATGCCTCTTCCTGATCTCCATTGGCACCCACATGTGCACATATACACAGAGAAACATGCATGCACACATTATTATTAATACAATAAATTTAAAGTTCACATTGACTTGACTTTCTTTGGCTATAATAAAGGATAATGCTTTACCTGACAGTGTCGTATCATTCAGGCCTCTGCCTTGTTATTGTTTCTACTGGACCACGAGCTCCTCATAGCCCCACCTGGGAATGACAGATGTCATTCTTCTGTCTTTTCATCAATATCTGTTGGATGCCATTGTTCACAACTATGGTAGTGCTGTAAGAAAGAAATGAAGGGTTTAGCATGTAATCTGTTCTGTGACTATAGAGAATAATTCACTGTTCTCATGGAGCTTACATTTTAATAGAGAAGTTAGGATTGGCCCTTGAAAAAGACAATGAAGTTGTGGTTTGAATATAAAATGCATCCCCTGTTCCCGCTCCTGTGTCAAGCACTTCATCCCTAACTTAGTGGAGCCATTTTGGGGTGTTCTGGAAATTTGAGGAGGTAGGGCCATGCTTTAAGTGGAGCACTGGGGGTGTTGCTTTGAAAGTTTTGTCCTGTCCCTTTCTGTGCTTTCTGGTTCCTGCTCACCACAAAGCGAATAGGGAATAGGCAATTCCTCCTCATGCTCCCATTACTTTCCTGTTCTGTCCAAGCACATGGAGCCAATCACCCATGAACTGAGTCCACTAAAACCCTGACTCAAAAGAAGTAATTCCCCCCCGTAAGACATTTCCTGAGTTACTTTGAACAGTAAGGAAAAGATATAACATAAGGGGTATTTGGAGGAGAAAGCAAAAGAGGGGACAGTTACACC
This sequence comes from Phodopus roborovskii, assembly GCF_943737965.1. Classification (NCBI taxonomy): domain Eukaryota; kingdom Metazoa; phylum Chordata; class Mammalia; order Rodentia; family Cricetidae; genus Phodopus; species Phodopus roborovskii. The sequence continues at coordinate 6,566,075 of NW_026126599.1, read as the reverse complement.
CACTGGGGAAAAACAAGATATGTAGTTAGTAGTCTCCGACTTACAGACTTCTCTTCCAAATCCAGTTGCTGTTTCCAAGGATACCTCAAGATAAATTTATCTCATTTCTAGTAGGTATCACTCACCTATCATCTGCAACAGAAATAAGGTCATTGTTTTGACCAAATGACTGTAAGAATAGACAAACTGAATAGTAATAATATTCCATTTTTAGATGAGCTAGGGATAATGGGAATTTGTCTCCTAAATGTTTGTGGACTTCATTGTTTCTGACATTTCTCCATCTGTGCACTAGGATGGGAGACCCCTGCTAATAGGGATGCAGGGGCTAGCATCGCAAAACCTGCAGGCTCTTTACTTTAGCCCTCAGTGGGGGTTAAGGTGAAAATGCAAAAGAACAGACATCTCTCCCTGTACTTTCAGAGGTTCTGAGCCCAAAGCATATTTGAAATGAGAGGGTCTGATCCAAAACAGGTTCTCCAGTAAAAATTAAACAATTTAAACCAACAGATTAGGATCAATGTAGCCTTGGCCTTTGAGCTGAAAACAAAAACAAAAAACAAAAAAACCACATTAGAACAGGTCATCTTATTTTACTTTGAATATAATATTTTAAAATTTATTCCTCAGAATTTTATAATGCATAAAATGAATGTATTTTGATCATATCCGACTCCTCTTCCCCTTTCCAAATCCTCCCAGGTTTGTCCCCATGTACTCTCATTATCATGTACTCTCTTCTAATACTTTTAAAAATTATCTACTTTATTTTATATGTGTTGGTGTTTTGCCTGCCTACATGTCTGTGTGAGGGTGTCAGATCCTCTAGAACTGGAATTACAGACAGTGGTGAGCTGCCATGTGGGTTCTGGGAATTGAACTCAGGTCCTCTGGAAGAGCAGCCAGTGCTCTTAACCATTGCACCATCTCTCCAGCTCCTCCTTTAATCTTTTAAAGTAGCACACCGAGTCCATTTACACTGCCCCTCTAAGCAGGGATGTGGAACTAGCCAGTGGGTCATGGTAAACTTGGAGGGGGCCATACCCCTAAAGAGAAGTGACTCCTCCTCCACTAGCAGCCATAGACTGTCAACGTGAGCTAAAATTCACACAGCTATGTCATTTCTGAATCATCTATTCCCTCTAGAATCCTGATGTTCACACGTAAGATCATCCATTCCTAGCTGTCCTGGTTAGCTTTAAGTGTCAACTTGACACAGCCTAAGAGAACTGTGCTTTAAGAAAAAAAAAAAAGAAAGAAAGAAAGAAAGAAAAGAAAAGAAAGAAAGCTAGCTGAGTATAATTGGATCTGTAAGCCAGCAAGCTGAATCCTCCATGGTTTCGGCTACACTTCCTTGGTTGTGAAGTGGGTTCTTGGGTCAGTGGAAATGTTGCATGGGATAGCAAGCAGTTCTGCCTTGCAAGTTCTTGCCTTGCCTTTCCTCACTGATGAAGTGTAACCTGGAATGTAAGCTGAATTAAGCCCCTTCCTCCCTGAAGTCACATTTGGTCAAGGCATTTTTAATCACAGCAGCAGAAAGAAAACTAGAGCAACAGCTGAATGAAAAACGCAAAGAGATTGTAAGGTTCTGACTGCCCGTCTGAGAGGAGCTGGACCGTTACAGCCTCCACCAGGAAAACATGTTCATCTGTGATTCAGATGTCCCGTGGCCATCCCAGCGCATCCCTGGACCACATGAAGTGAGAGAAACCCTTCATGCGCACCATGGCTTTTGTTGCAGAGGCAGCTGCTCAGCTCACCTGAGATCTTTTCTTCTTTTGCTCTGTGATTCAGTCCAGCCTAATGGATAGCCTCTATGAGCTAAAGCAGGCTGGAGGGTGTTTCCCTTCAATTTAAACATCCCTAAATACATTCATGCTCCACACAAGGTTCTCTTTCCTTTCCAACAAAAATCAATCTTTGTCTAACTTCCCAACTCAAGCGAATCCTACCCTTTTATGGAAACTGATACTGTATTATGATTGTTTTTAGGTCTAGCTTCCTGAACACGATATAAAGTGGTTAAAAGGTTCTGGGAACAAAGGCATAATACTGTACTGTAGCCTTGAGTTTCTGAGTTTGACAGATAAGGTCAATTTAATGCCAAAAAATAAAAAAAAATCCTATGGCATATGAAAGCCAAAAGAATCTGACTCAATGTGTGATATTTGAGGTCAAAGCTTTGACTCCGTTCTTTTTATTGTATCTCATTTTTCCCTTGCCTTCTCCATTCTAAAAAGAACTCACTCAATTTCTAAACCCCAAGAACAAAATAAATTTGCATTAAATACATTACTCAGAGCTACAAACTGATGTTTTGATGTTTCATCTTCATTTTTAAACCAATAAATGGTGTCATGAGTCCTGGTTTGAAAACTGCCAAAGCAGGGAAGTAAAGGACACATATGTGTTTGCTGGGGGCTGTGGCAGGGTGAGTGGAGAGGTGGAGAAATTGATGGTCCCTTCCTGATTGAAACTAAAGTGAACAAGTTTATTACATAAACAAGTCACAGTGCTGAAGGTTATGCTGATAAACCAGTCAGGAGATACGATCTTAGTAGGTAATTGTGAGGGATAAAAACTAATTTTGTTTGCTTCAGTGTTTCTACTAGATAGGGCCTGGTGTACTGTAAGTGCCTGTCATAGTTAGGATTTCTATTGCTCTGATGAAACACCATGACCAAAAGCAACTTGGGGAAAGGGCTTTTTGGCTTATATTTCCATATCAAAAGTTCATCATCAAAGGCAGTCAGGGCTGGAACTCAAGCAGGTCAGGAACCCGGAGACAGGAGTTGATGCAGAGGCCATGGAGAATACTGCCCACTGGCTTGCTCCTCATGGCTTACTCAGCTTGCTTTCTTGTAGAACCCAGGACCACCAATCACAAAGGGCTGTGCCATCCCTTATTGACCACAAATTTAAAAAATGCCCAACAAGATTGCTTACAACTACATCTTATGGAGGTATTTTCTCAAGGGAGGCTCCCTTCTCTCAAATAACTCTAGCATGTATCAATATAACATAAAATTAGACACCACAGTGCTCAAATATTAACAATAGAGAATATGCTGTTGGGTCCAGGGACAACATTTTCAAAAGTTATTTTTATCTGTACACAAACACACACACACACACACACACACACACACACACACACACACACACACGTTCCTAAAAGAGACCAGAAGAGGATGTTGGGTTCTTGGATCCTCTAGAGCCTTGGGTGCTATGAACTTCTGCAAGAGCAGGAAGTGTTTTTAACTGCTGAGTCATCTCTCTAGCCATACACACAAAATGATTTATGGTGTGTGTGTGCGTGCGTGCGTGCAAGTGTGTGTGCACCATACCTTGCTTATGGAAGTGTGCAATGCCTCACACATATGTGGAGGTCAGAGGACAACTTTCAGGAATTGGAGCTCTCTTTCCACTGTGTGTTCCAGGGAACGAACTCAGGTTGTCAGCCTCGACCACTTAGCACTTTTGTGGACTTAGATCTCACCAGCCCTGCTTCACAAAACATTATCCAGTGAGAGGGGTCCTAATGTTGTTTCTGAGAACTACAAGCAAGGCTACTGGACTGCAATTCTGTGTTGGAAATGTCTATATGCAAGGCAGACAACAGAGGCAAAATCCCTCCAATATTGATGGCTTTTTGAGGAAGAAGAGAATTGAGCCTTGCCCTAAAGAATGAAAACCTTTAAGCTAGGTGTGGGGGCTCATGCCTGCTATCCTAGCACTTGGAAAGCTGGGATAGAGGGACTGCAGGTTTAAGGTCTGACTGGACCTTTAGTTTGCAGCCACCTGAGCTACACTGTGAGGCTCTGTCTAGAAAACAACCAAATTGCCAGGCAGTGGTACTGCAGTCTTTAATTCCAGCACTGGGGAGGCAGAGACAGGTGGATCTTTGTGAGTTCCAGGCCAGCCTGGTGTACAGAGTTCCAGGACAGATTCCAAAGCTACAGAGAAACCCTGTCTCAAAAACAAAACAACAGCAACAACAACCAAACAAAAAAAAACAAGCAAGAAAAAAAAAACCCAACCAGATTGTGGAGAGATGGCTCACTGGATAGTGTTTGTTGCCCAAGCATTAAGGACAAGAGTTCAGGTTCTCAGAACTTGCTTGGATGTGGCTGCTCCCCTATAGCCCCAGCTCTTAGAAGGCAGAGATAGGAAAACCCCTGGAGCAAGTTGGCTAACTAGACCAATCTGCATTAGCAAGCTCTGGGTTCATTGACCCTGCCTCAATGAATAAGGTGGGGGGCAATCAAGGAAGTCTCTCAACCTCAACCTCAGGCCTCTACAGATGCATAAATACATACACATACATGCATGTGCAAACACACACACACACACACACACATACATGCATACATATACACACTCACAAACACATATAAAACTAAAACCCAATATAAGTAATTTTTTAAGTAGGGGAGTGCGGAAGGGGGAGGGGAGAACTTTAAAGGGTGTCTTTCCAGGAAAAGGAGTCAAAAGCAGAATGTCTCACTGTACTGTGAAGACTCTCCCACTGGAGTCCACCTCAGCTGTTCTCTCTACATCATTCAACATGCACCCTCGGACACCACCCAAACCCCCCCCACACACACACACGTCACTTTGAGTGGGCTGTTGGAATGTGACGCAGAAGAGGAAGTGTTGGGGAATCTCTGGTGTTGCTTGTGTCACCCCCCCCATGCCATCATTCTAGAGCTATGGACAGCACATAGGGGCTTCTTGGGGTGACCTGGGTTGGAAAAAAAAAAGTTACTCACATGACTCTATCAACCAAGAGACTTGATTGATTGCCCCCACTGAATTTTTTTGAGTCCCTATTGTCCATGATAAGCATATATGATTAGAAGGCCATCTAGACAAACCCATAACAGAAAGCGCTTGCTAAGTACTCCCCTGCCCTGTGCTTAGTACCCGAGCTGATGGATCGGAAACAAATGATTCTGAAACTCAATTTCACAATGCGTATTACTGCTGGAGGAATCAAAAGGAACTTGGGATGTAAGTGGCAGAATAAGGGGGAAGGGCTCCCCATCGAAATGAACATCTTTTCCAGCACCTGGAGGAAAGACCAGGGGATGTGGCTTATGAACTTCTGGCTTGCAATAGGATCTTGAAGGTCGTGTCAAGGGGTTTAGTGATCTAAAAGCTTAGCACAGTCCTTGTTATGGCAGCTTCTGTTACAACAGATCTTCTTAATGCTTGGGCATAGCTAATACTAAATGTGGAGTTCCACATGGGCATGGATTCTGCTCTTAAATTGTCGGTTGGCTGAAATGAGATGGTGTCACAGAGTCCCTGGTAAAGGGAACGTCCCTCCCTTAAGGATTTCAAGGGATAAAATAAAGTTCAGTTCAATCATTTGGATGGGCCAACATGGCTTAAGAATTCTGCATAGTTTCCAAATAATTTCTAATTATCTTGCTTGGTTTTCTGAATGTTATTGTATGTGTGTATAATGTATTTATGTATGTATTACATATATGTATGTATTAAGGGACTGACCTTGAGTGCATAATGTAGCTGAGGATGTCCTTGAACTTCCGATTCTCCTACCTCCATCTCCTGACTGCTGGGATTATAAGTGTGCATCAGCATGCCTGGTTAATGTGATACTAGGGATTAAAGCTAAGACTTTGTTCATGTTAGACAAGCACTCTCCCTACTGAGATACAACCCCAGACCCTCTTCAGATGGTGTGTGTTTCTGTTGTATTTACATATGCATGGAGGTGTGTGTCAGTGTTGGGTGTATTATCCATTTGTTCTTTTTTGACAGTCTCTCACTAAAGACTGAGACCAGGGATTTGGCTGGACAGGCAAGCCAATGTGCTCCAGGCTATGCCCTCTAACACTGGGTTACAGACAGGTACTACCACATCCAGCTTTTTTATGCGGGTTCTGGGGATCCAGGTGCAGGTCTTTATGCTTTCATGGCAAGCCCTTTACCAGCCCAGTCATCTTTCCAGCCTGCAAATTCCTTAAAACTAACGATAAAAAGAAAATTCTTAAAAGCAGCTGAGGGCAGAGTAAAAGGGATAGACTATACACAGAGAAAAAAGGCAGGAATCACAGCCGCCTTCTGGCTGGAAAAAGTGAAAGCCAGAAGAAAAGGAATATATAGCTCATTCTTACAGAAAGGAAACACATAAATCTGGAATTATGTAACTTAGTGAAAACATCTTTCAACCATGAAAGCAAAATAAAGATATGCAAATGCCCCAAAATACACTTATCACAGGCAGACCCACAACAAGGAACTATTAAAGGAAATCTTCAGGCATAAGAAAAAAATATGCCAGCCAGGCATAGTGGTGCATGCCTCTAATCCAAGCACTTGGGAGGCAGAGACAGGTGGATCTCTGCGAGTTTGAGTCCAGCTCTGTCTACACAGTGAGCTCCATGATAGCCAGGACTGTGTGGAGATATGCTCTTTAAAAAAGAAAAGAAAAAATATATCAGATGACAATATTGATCTATGCAAATGAACATCGAGCATCACAAATAACAATAAGGGCTGCATTGTAATTGTCTATGGAGACAATTCTCTAGGACATACACAAGAAGCAACCAGAACTGATGAGTGAGTCTAAGATGCTGTCTGAATTCAAGACCAAAAACACATACACATACCCATTGTATAAAGTGAGATTTTTTTAAAATTTATGATAGCATTTAAATGTGACCTATGTTTTATCCCAATGCTGATGATGATGCTGAGCAGGAGGGCTAGAAGTTCAAGGTCAGCCTGACTCATCTGAATTCCTTTCTCTTAACTAGATTTATTTTACTTTTAGTTGTGTGTATGTGGGAAGGTGGGAGCTGTATGTGCTGAGGAGGCCAGAAGAAAGGGTAAAATACCCTGGGGCAAAGTTACAGGTGGTTATGAACCATCCAAGACAGGTGCTGAGAGCCAAACTTGTGTCCTCTGCAAGAGCTCCTCTTAAAGTCTGAGTCCTTTTTTTCCAGCCCCCTACTTTAACCAAAAAAAAAAGATATATTTAGAAATATAACTATCAAACCCAATATGTTTGAGCTGGAAGATTCAGTGTTGTTAGGGTGCTAGCTCCATTAAAATGACTGATGGATTCAATGTAATCCCAATCAAAACTTCAACAAAGTAGTTTATATGTATCAATAAGCTACTTTTCTATGTTAGATTTTTCCCTGTGTGTGTGTGTGTGTGTGAGAGAGAGAGAGAGAGAGAGAGAGAGAGAGAGAGACACCATTCAGAGGTTGACCTTGAATATTGTTGCTTAGATGTCATCCACTTTCTTTTAAGGGGGGGAGAGAGAGAGAGACTCATTGGCTTGGAGGTTGTCTAATAAGTAGGCTAGCCAGCCCAGACTGGGATTATAAACACACACGACCAGGCCTGGGTATTTTTAAACATTGATTCTGGGGATAGAACTCAGGTCTTGGTGCTTGCCAGGCAAGTGCTTTCTGTACCCCAGGCCATGTTTTTGGTGTTTTGAGACAAAGATTCACTATGTAGCCCTGCCTGGCCTGGAACTCACTGTGTAAATCAGGCTAGCCTCCAGCTAGCAATGATCCTTTTGCCTTTGCCTCCTACATGCTGAGATTACACGCTTGCCCCCAGCAAGCCAGGCTGCCTACTCCTGACATCCATACAGACATTCAAAGGACTGAGAAGAACCAACCTCTTGACAAGGAAGGACACATTTGGAGGGATTACACTATTTGACTTCAGCCCTAAAGGTAAAGGTACAGAAATCAAAATTTGAAGTGGAGTGAGAATAAACAAATAGATCAGTTGAATAAAATAGTGCATCCAGTTATAGAAACCATATGCATAAGCAATTGGTTGTTGACAAATTCACAAAGTTTGGAGAAGAGAGAAGTTTTTAAAAGATTGTAATGGGGCTGGGAGAAATGGGCTTGTGGTTATGAGCACTTGCTGCTGGGCATTTAACACCCAGGACCCTGTCAAGTGGTTCAGAATTGCCTAGCTGCATGGATCCATCGCCCTCTTCTGGTCTTTTCAGGCATTGCATGCAGAAACACACACACAGGCACACATGCACACACGCAGGTAAATAAATAAATAAATACAATTTTAAAAATGAACCTGATCTGTTCCACACATATCATTAATAAATGTAATGGTCAATATTGATTGTCACCTGACAGGACCTAGAATCACCTAGATGACAAACCTCAGGGCATCTCTCCTAGGATCCTGGATGAATAAGAAGGAGAAAGCAAGCTGAGAAGCAGTAGTCAGCTCTCTCTGCTTCCTGACTGTGGATGCCATGTGACAGGCTGCCTCTCCCTTCTACTAACATACCATCCCCACCATGATTGTCTGTCTCCCTTCCTACTGTGACCCAAAACATTCCTCCCCCTTAAATTGTTTTTGTCAAATAATTTTTAAAATAATTTATTTTTAACATTTTTCAATTTGTGTGTGTGCACACGAGGACACATGTGCACATCTCTCTCCATCTCTCTCTCAGTGTGTGTGTGTGTGCGTGCACGCACACACGTGTGTTTTTGTGTGTGAATGCAGGTGCCCTTGGAGACTAGAGACATTAGGTCTCCTGGAGCTGGAGTTCTAGGTGATTTGAGGTACCCCCATACAGGTGCTGGGAACTGAACTTGGATCCTTGGGTAGAGCAGTAAGTGTCCTTACCTGCTGAGCCTTCTCTCCAGCCTCTGTTTCTTGTCAAGCATTTTGTTGCAACAACAAAACAAATAGCTAACAAAACAAGTAATCAAAATGTAGATATAAAACTTAAAACCATAAGACATCTAAAAAATGGAAGAATATCTTATGACCTCACACAGATTTTCTGATACTATGTTAAAACACAATTTTAAAGAGTTGTACAAAGATTTAATAAAAATTAAGAATTATTTCTATTTGAAAGACACTGGAGGGATTCTGCCACAATCTTAGAGAAAACATGTTCAAATTACAAGTCTGACCAAGTGTATGCATCCAAAATACATAAACAATTCTCACAACTCACTCGTGAGAAGATAGACAACACGGGTACTAGCCAGATGGCTTGGAGGGTAAAGGAACTTGCCTGCCACCATGCTTGACAACCAGAGTTTGATCTCTGGGTCCCACATGGGAGAAGGAGAGAATGGACCACAGCAAGTTGTCCTCTGATCTCTACACATGTATTATGGCATGTGTACATGTGCGTGCACACACACACACACACAATTCAATAATTAATTAATTAAAAATAAATAATTAACAACTCAGTTAATAAGCGATAGGATATTGGAACAGCTGCTTTGGAAATAAGAATGGACAGATGGCTAATAAACACTTGAAAAGACATTCAACATCATTAGTCATTGAGGAAATGCAAATTTAAGCAAGGCGTTATCACCACACACCCACTGGACTGTCTAAAATTAAGAATGACTGACACCAAATATTCGCATGAGGATGGAGCAACCGGAACTCACAGAGACTGCTGCAAATGTGGGAAATGGTTTGGCCACCATGGCCAGTTGTGAAGATATTAAACATATACTGAGCATACAATCCAGCCATTCCACACCAAGGCATTGTTAAAAAGAGTTGTAAACTGTTCTATATAGACTTGTACGTACATGTGTGTTTATTACAGCTTTATACATAATAGCAAGAAAGTGAAAACAAACCAGTTGTCTACCAACTGAGGTAGTGTATCCATACAATGCCATTCTACCCAGTAATGAATACAAAATAGATGGACCTAAAACGCAATGTTAGTGAAGACAAACTGTGTGACATTTTCATTTATATGAACTACCCAGGGAAAAAAAGTTAGTTTTAGGAACAGAAAGTAGATTTTTAGGTTGGGAATGAGCATTAGAGTTGAATATAAATAACCAAAGAAATCTTCCTAGACTGATGCAAGTCTGTCTTCCTTGACACTCAGGAAGCTGAGGCAGGAAGATCACAAGTTCAAAACCTTCCTGAGCTACAGAGTGAGTTAAAGGGCAGCCTAGACAGTTTAATGAGACCCTGACTCAAGATACAAAACAGAAAGAGGCTTATGGATGCAAGTCAATGATTAGATTTGCTGTAATGAACTTTTCTTTGGGCCACCAGCTCCCACATAACCGACATGGAGATTTATTAATTACAAAAGCTCTGCCTTAACTTAGGTTTGTCCTGCTAGCTCTTATAACTTAAATTAACCCATATTTTTCTTAATCTACATTCTACCACTTTGCTTTTTACTTTTCTTTCATTCTGCATGTCTGATTCCCTCCAAGGCTTGTTGGCATCTCCTGTGAACCTCACTTATCCTCTTCCTCTCTCTGCACGGAAGCCCCCCCCCCATCTCTCCTGCCTAGCTATTGGACATTCAGCTCTTTATTACACCAGTCACAGCAATACCTTTTCACAGTGTACAAATCTCCCACAACATTTTGCCTAGGTTTGAGTCCTGATTTCAAAATCAAAACAAAACTGGACCATGAGTATGGATATACCATCCTGTAAATTTACTGCACATTTTAAACAATATACTTTTTAAAAGGTGAAATGTAGCTGGTAACGCGGTTAAATAAGGACCAGGATAAACAAATAGGCCGAATAGATGCTTATTCAGGGAGAAATAACTTACAACCTAGACAGATGAACACCAGGAAATTCAACCCGATCCTCTCCTGTCCGAGTCACGCCAGCAAGAGAGCGCCTTTCCTCGCTCCCCTCCGACCTCCTTCCACAGGTCACTCTGCCCATGGCTCCACCCACCAATGGGCATGGTCAGTGCCACAGAACTATCTCACTACAAGCTGGGTGGTGGTGGTGCACTCCTTTAGTCCCAGCACTTTGGAGGCAGAGGTGAGTTCAAGGCCAGCCTGGTCTACAAAGCTACACAGAGAAACCCTGTCTTGAAAAGACAAAATAAAATAAAATAAAATATGTAAAATGTATACCATGTTCATTTTAGGGGGTTTTGTATATATGATGTGTGTGCACATATGTGTGTTTGTGTGTGTGACTGTGGACACAGCATTCATGCAGAGGTCCAAGGAAACCTTGGTTGTTGGTCCTCATCTTCCACCTTGTTTGAGACAGTTTCTCTTATTGTTTGCCTCTGTGTGCACCAAGCAAGCTGATCTCTTGTCCCCACCTTCAATCCTGCCACAGGAGAGCTGGGTTACAGACACATGCATCCATGGGTGACTTTTATGTGGGTTCTAGGAAGTCACACTCATGTTTGTGAAACAAGTGCTTTGCTAACTGAGCCATCTCCCCGCCCCTGAATGACAGGTTTTAGAATCTGGTGTGATCACTGGAAGCTGGAATATAAGGCATCAAAGGCTAGCATAGCAATATTAGCCCAAATCCATACAGCAAAGAGAAAGAGGTGGTTGTGTGTGAGATCTGACATATAATACCACACTCTTTGTACATGTGGGGATGTGTACACCTAAGTGATATTACGTGTGATGAACCTGTACACGGGTCAACAGAATTCACAGGTGGGTGTCTAAGATAACACGATTGAGAGATGACAGTGGTCATGGCCTAGCATAGAATTGTCATGTGATATTTTAGGTATATGTCTACGCATGTGTGTACATGTGCATTACTGTATGCAGGCACATGTGGAGGTCAGAAGTCACTCTCAAAGGTCATTCCTGATCCAGCTTTATTTTTATCTATTTATCTATTTGATGTGTATGCCACCACACACATGTTGTGCATGGAGGTCAGAGGACAACTTAGAGTTTTCTCCTTCTACCATGTGGGAAGTGGGCATAAAACTCAGGTTGTCAGGCTTGGCAACAAGCAACTTTACCCACTGGGCCTTTTGGCCAGCCACCCACCTTGTTTTTTGACAGGGTCTCTCATTGCTCTGGTACTCACTAATTAGGCTAAGCTGGCTGGCCAGTGAGCTCTAGGATCCACCTGTCTCTCTCCCCAGAGCTGGGATTACAATCACATAGCACCCCACCTGACATTTTCACCTGGGTTCTGGGAACTGAACCCAAGTCCTCAGGCTTGGACAACAAGTGATTTACTGACTGAGCCATCTCCCCAAGCCTGCAGATGTGATTTTAATACAGAAAGACCCAGTGAGAAATCTTCACTCACTCAGCTCTGACTTCATTCTTCCGGAGCATGCAATCCCAGCCAGTGACGAGTAGCTTGCAGTCGGCTCTAACTGCCAGGTCTTATTTCCCACTTCCGAATCAATAAGGAAGGCACAATAGCCAAGCCTTCCACCTCTGCATCTTGGATGCTGGTCGGCCAAGGTTCAGTCCACCCAGCACACCATTTGTTCCGGGACAGCTCAGGTTAATCCGAGAGGATTTCTTTCTGAGACAAAATGCTTGCACTAAAGCTGCTGCAAAGATGAAAACACTGCTTCTTTGGGAAGCACACTGAGTGACAATACAGGCTTTAAAAGAATATTCTTTGCTTTTTTTGCAAGAGGCCAAGGCCGGGTCTTGAGCTGAGTTGGTACAAAATTCAAAAGCAAGAGCAAATGAGCACTTCTCACAGTCCATTTGGACCTTGACTGCTTTTTTTTTTTGTAATCCCAAGGTTAAGTAAAAACAAAACGGATCCTAAGAGAACTCATTTTGATATAACTAAATAAATCAGTTACTTAAATGTATGAAATAATGCAGGTGGGGCCTGGGGAGATGGCTGCTCTAGTAAAGTGCTCTGCAAACTGCAAACCCAAACCCCACCCCCAACATCCATGTAAATCACCAGGACTGTTCTGGGCATTCTTGTAATCCCTGAACTAGGGAGCTGAGCAGGGGGTTTGACGGAGTCAGCCTGTCTACTGTAGGTCTATGAGGGGCCTTGTCCCATGACCTCCCTGTGCAGGTAGGCACACACACACACACACACACACACACACACACACTTTTACAATAATGTTCTTCCTTCCTCCCCTTCTCTTTCCTTCCTTTTTCCTTCCCCCTTCTTTTCCCTGCCCCCTCCTTTCTTTCTTCTTCCCTTCCTTCCTCCCTCTTCCCCACCCATACACACATACAAATATATATCCTATCTCTCTCTCTTCACTCCCCCTCCCCAACACAGTAAATCTCGGAACAAATTCCGGTGGGTGACATTTCCTTCTCTGTAAAATGAAAACTGGCATGATCGCTAAGGCCCACGGGGGACCTTCGAGCTCGGAAATGCTGCGAGATATACTGCTTGGCTGATCACTGGCTCCGGCTCTGTTTCCAGACTCAGCCGGAAATCTTCTCAGTTATTGTGCTGTTTGATGTCAGAAAGTTGAGGAATTTTTAAAGCCCAGAAAAGCGACCTGTTTATAAGATCTCAGTGCTGCCGCACAGATAGTTTAACCGATTTCTAAACGTTGATTAAAAGCCAGGCCCCAGGGTCTAGGGAGATGGCTTCACTGGTAAAGTGCTTGCCTTGCAAGTCTGAGGACCTGAGTTTGATCCCCAGAACCCACATATAAGAAGCTGGGCACAGTGCCTGGGTTTGCAATTCCAGTGCTGGAGAGGTGGAAATAGATTCCCAGGGCTCCCTGGCCACCCAGACAAACCTACTTGGAGAAATCTAAGTCAGTGAGAGAGTGTCTCAAAACTCAAGGTGGATGTCACCTGAGAAATGATATTCAGGGCTGACCTCTAGCCTACACACACACACGCACACACGCACGCACGCACGCACGCACACACACACACACACACAGGATCAGGCACAGTGGCATATTCTTGGGATCACACTCAGGAGACTAAGGCAAGAGGTCCATAAGTTTGAGGCCAGACCTTGTATCGAAAACTAAAACAAGAAAAAATAAAAACATTTTTGAAAGAGAAGGGGTGGGGCAGGAAAGGTGGCTCAGAGGTTTAAGAACTGCAAGGCAGTGGTGGTACACACCTTTAATCCCAGCACTTTCCAGGCAGAGGCAGGAGGATCTCTGAGTTCAAGGCCAGCCTGGTCTACAGGGTGAGTTCCAGGACAGCCAGGGCTACACAGAGAAACCTTGCTTCAAAAAACCTAAACTGTTCTTCCAGAAGCCCCGAGTCCACTTTCCAGCACTCATGTGAGATGGCTCACAGCCACCTGTGACACCAGCTCCAGAGACCCACTCCCTTCTGCCCCTCCTTAGGCATCCACATATACATGTGCACAGGCACATGAACACAGACACAAACAGCAGCCTCCCCTCCACCATATTAGACTCAGCTGGGTGTTGGAGCATTGGGTATTGCAGTTTTCTGTCATAGCTACTGATGCTGATGCTAATTACTTCAAATGCAAAGGCAGACCTGAGAACCATTCATTCATACAATATCAGATCCAAGGATTTAAAACAGACCGAAGTCTAAAGGTCTCAGACTTAAATATTAGGGTTTTACTAGCCTTGTATAGGCACAGCCAACATCTGAGACAATATCCTGGATTTAGCATCATTCTTTCCCTGAAGCGCCAAGGCTTGCACAGGTCACTCAGGTTACTATGTAAATTTTTTAAAATGTCAGTTTGGAGCTAGAGAGATGGCTCAGTGGCTAAGAGTATTTACTGCTATTGTGGAGGACCCAGAATCCACATCAGGCAGTCCACACCCCCTGTTCCTATAGCTCAGTTCCAAGGGGGTCTAACACCCTCTCTGGTCTTTGTGGGCAACTATACTCATGACACAGATACACACACACACACACACACACACACACACACACACACACACACACACACCTTAAATGTCATTGTGTGCAAAGGACATGTATTTAAAATATTCTTAAATCGCACAAGCAACCCTTACTCATTGTGATAATTCAATTGAGAGCTAAGCAGATTAAGAAATGGTAGTCCAGCTGGGTGTTGGTGGCAAACCCATTTGATCCCAGCACTCAGGAGGCAGAAGCAGGTAGATCTCTGTGAATTTGAAGCCAGCCTGGTCTACAGAGTGAGTTTCAGGACAGGCTCCAAAGTAATACAGAGAAACCTTGTCTCAAAAACAAACAAACAAACAAACAAACAAACAAAAAACCCCCAAAAACAAAACAATCAACAACAAAGAAATGGTAGTCCTCACTCTGTCTGTTCCTCACCCAGACTCCAGCACACTTCCGAGACAGGAGGTGAATTGTGGTTACAGGCAAGAGTCTATCCTTACAATCTGCATGTTAAAGGACATGTGCAAGTATGAGCAGATGAGAAGGCATGTGCAAGTACCTGAGCTCAGACATCGAATTTTGCTTCTTTTTATTTCTTTTGTTGTATTCAGGAAGTGGTAGCTTTGGTTTTTTTTTTTTTTTTTTTTTTTTGTCTGCAACATTCTTTATTCACTTAATCTACATCATGAGATTTCAGAAAAACCTGGCAGATTAAATGCCCTCCTACGGGATATTCAGCAACAGCAAAGGGACTAACAGGGACACAAGCTGCAGGAATAAAGAGAACTTCGAAAGAGATGAGAACAATAACACCCGCAGAACAATAAAAGCAGATGGAAGAGCTGAACTGCAACAGAGGAGGCCAGAGAAAGGAAAAAGAGAAGAAGGAAACAGGATGCTGGAGAGAGATCCCCAACCATTGCTTTCTTGGGGCTGGAGACTGCCGCTGAGACTTGCTGCTCTTCCGGAGAACCCAAGCTTGATTTCCAGCACCAAAACAGAGCAGCCTGGCCACTACCTGTGGCTCCAGCTCTAGAGGATCCGTGCACACACAGGCACATGGACACACACACACACTCACACACACTCACACACACACACTGTTGTAATTTAAAAAGCAGGTCAAGAGAGAAAGATTCTTTTGATAGAACTTGTGTGGAGGGGGTTTTATTGGGGGAAAGTGAATAGAAAAAGGGGGGAGGGGAGACCGGCCTCTGGGGACAAGAATGGCAGAAGAGGAGAGAGAGACAGAAAGAGAGAGAGATGGGAGGTGGGCAGGGCCCTTTTAAAGAGAAGGTAGTGAATGTGCACAGGTGGTGCTTTTAGTGGCTGCCACTAAGAGCATGTCCTGTCAGAACCCCAAGGACACACCAGTACAGATGCCTGAATACTAACACATATAAGTAAAAAGAAATCTATAAAGTGAGGGAAACGATCAAAATTTTGATGACCCATAAATGTCAAACACTCAGATATTTTCAGAGTTCAGTTTTCTCTTTATTATATCAAAGCTCTGTCAAAATAAATTAACAGATGACTGGAGAGATGACTTGGTGGTTAAGGGCATACACTGTCCTTCTGGGGGACAAGCTTACTTCCCAGTGTCTATATTGGACAACTCACAACCTCTGTAACTCCTGCTCCAGGAGATTTTGTGCCCTTTCCCCAGCCTCTGCAAGGACCTGGACTCAGGCACACAAAACCATACAACCATACAGCAAAATCAAACTAAAGCTCTCCTTATTTTCCTTTCATCTGTATTGAAATGGATTCTCATCCTCCTCGTGTTCTCTCAGGGAAAGCCTAGGGCTCACACCTCAATCTGTAACTATTTCTGAAATGCAGTTCAGGGTTTGAAAGGTTTCTCTTATCTGCTTTTCATCATTCGCATCATATATAACAGTATCTGGGAAAAGATTAGAGTTTGCAGTGCAAAGACAGGACTGGTCTGCCTCACTGCTATATGCTGGGAGGAGGCAAAGACAGACATAAGATGATTCCATAATAGCAGTTCACGCTTCTGGAGCCTGTCCTTGACTGCACTGCCATGTAAGAAAAGGGAGGGGAAGGAAAGGGAAGGCAAGGGATGGGAAGGGAAAGGAAAGGAAAAGAGATAACTTTCAAAAAGTGTCTACAGTAGTCTGCCTTGCGTTGCTATAACAAAACACTGGAGACTGTGCAATTTATAAAGAAAAGAGATTTGCTGAGTTCACAATTCTGGAGACCCAAGAACATGACCCTGGCATCCGCTCAGCTTCTGGTGTGGCAGCTATGGCTGATGATATCACATCACAGTGTGGGTATTAAGACAGTTGCGTGTGAAGTACCAAGATGCCAGGGAACTTTACTTCCAAACATCTCTGACTAATCCAGACGTGACTCCAAGGGAAACTCAATCAGTTTCAAGAGCCTAAAGCAAGTCTCAAGGGAACAGTATTAATCCACTCAGGAAGGTGGAGACTCTGTATACTAATCATTAGTAATTTTGGTTTGTGTGAGTGTGGTGTGCATGTGTGTGTACCTGTGTATGGAGGCCAGATGACAACCTTTGGTGGCATTCCTCAGGCACTATCCACCAACCTTTTGAGGCAGGGTCTCTCACTTGCCTGGAACTCATCAAGTAGAGGTAGCCTCTACTTATTAGCTTTGTTGTCTGACTATCCATAACTCCGTAAAGCAAGGGTGAGCTGCTGGGCCTCTAGAATGGCCTCCTCTTGTTCCCCCACCCTCCTGGAGTCTCATGTAGCCCAGGCTGGCTTTGAACTAACTGTATAGCCAAGGATGACCCTGAACTACTGATCCACCTGCTTCCACCTCTCAAGTATTGGAGTTACAGTCATGTACCACTTTGCCAAGTTGTATGCATCACTGGGGCTGGAGCCCAGGGATTCTTGCATGCTAGGCAATTACTTTACCCACTGAGCCATACCCCTGCCCCTCTGATGCGTCTTGCATATACCAGGTACCTATCTGCTTCCCACTGTGTAAAAGGATTCTTATGTCCAAGCCATCTGGGCATCAGAGACCCTGTTCCTCTGTTTTCCAACCTCCCGGCTTGAGTTTACTCACTTCCTGCACCATTTTTTGTCTAACATCCTGTGTCCTCTGTCTCAAACCTTCAAAGCCAGGGTGGTCACTTGTTCAGTCTCTCCATTCACACAAATCACAGCCCCCCATTTACTTCATTGATCTTTTGTGGATTCCCTCCAGATTCATGGCTTTCTGCTGAAACCCAGCATGTCTATAAAGGCAAGTGCAAACAATTAAAACAAAACTGATGAAGCATAAGAACTACACAAGGCTGAGGAGATGGCTCAGAGGGTAAAGCTCCTGCTGTACAAACATGGAGACCTGAGTTGGGACCAAGAACCAATGTAAAAGCTGGGTATGGTCATTCATGCCTGTAATGTCAGAGCTGGTGGAGAGGTGTGATGGAGACAAGTGGATTCTGGGAGCTTGCTGGCCATAGCCTCACCAAATCCATGAGCTCCAGATTCTAGGAATGGTCCTCAAAAGTAGAAGGAAGACTTAGTGGGGAAGAGGAAGGGGACAAGAGTGTCACGAGGGTGAATATGATCAAACTATGTTGTGCATATGTACAAAACTGTCATAATGAAACCCATTACTATGTGCAATTAGTATATATAAACAGATGATGTTTTACACACACATGTATACACTCAGAGTTGTGATGCAGCTATGGATGATTTGATGTTTGAAGAGAGTTGTAAAAAATGAGGTTGTGGTCTGGCACAGTGGTACACACCTGTAATCTCAGTCCTCAGGAGAATGAGAGAAGAATTGACAGCTCATAGCCAGCCAGAGTCTGATATATGTATGTATGTACACACACACACACACACACACACACACACACACACACACACACACACGATGCTAGGGATGTGGTTCAGTTGGCAGAATGTTTGCCTAGGGTACTTGAAGCTCTGGCTTCAGTCCCCAGATCTGCATAAACTGGTTGTTATGTAGCACGCCCAATTCCAGCACAGGAGGTGGAAGCAGGAGGTTACCCTCAGCACATAATGAGTTTGAGGCCAACCTGAGCTACATGAAACCCTTCCTTAATAAAATACAATAAATAAACTAAGATAATAAAGGGAAAACACTAGAAAGGAAACTGCAAAGATCAGCAGAGATCCTGGCAACAGTATCTCCCTTGATTCTGAGGGCACTGGGAAGGTGAAAGGGTTTCCAGCCAGAGGGTGGTCATTCGATGGAGATTTGCATTTTGAAAGGTCACCTGCTCAAGCTTCAGCTGGGAGGCCCCCAGAGGAAGGACATGGAGAGGAGGAGGTGCCAGCAGCCTGGGGAAGTGGCCATCCTCAGGCCCTCTCTAGAAATTGCCCTCTCCCAAAATCACTGCCTCCCCAGGGCAGCCACACTCAATGACTGGACTGAGTCAGGGTGTGAACCCTCATGGTAGGTGAGAACTGACTCCTACAAGTTCTTCTCTGACCTGCACATGTGCACTGTGACATATGTGCTTGCACACACAACACATGCACATGCACACACTAAAGTGTAAAAAAAAAGTGTTTATAAAGAGCAGGTGCTCAACATTATCTTCAGTTATGTGGTAAGTTCAAGACCAGTCTGAGATACTTGAGACTCTCTCAAAGAGAAGGGGTTGGAGATGTAGTCCAGTTGGTGGAGTGCTTGCCTAGGATGCAAGATGCTCTGCCTGGGCTGTAGGAGATCCTGTCTTGAGAGAGAGAGAGAGAGAGAGAGAGAGAGAGAGAGAGAGAGAGAGAGAGAGAGAGAGAGAGAGAGAGGAAAAGCAATTGGGCAGTGGTGGTGCACACCTTTAATCCTAGCACTTGGGAGGCATCTGTGAGTTTGGGGCCAGCCTGGTTTATGGAGTGATTCCAGGATAACCAGAGCTACTCAGAGAAATCCTGTCTCCAAAAGACAAATAAACAAGCAAAAACAAAAAACAACAACCCCCCCCAAAAAAAAGAAAAGGAAAGGAAGAGAGGAAAAGCATAAGCCAGAAACATAAAATGCATAAAAACAGAAGATTTATATTTTTATGTGACACAAAATTGTAAGTGTGGTAATTTCTTCCTCCCCCAGTCATGTATTGGAAATGTGTGTGTGTGTGTGTGTGTGTGTGTGTGTGTGTGTTCACAAGTGTACATGCTCATGCAACAAACAGGTATGTGCCTATTCCTGTGTGCTCAAGCATGCACATGTATAGAGAGGTCAACCTTGGGCATCATTCCCTAGGAGCCATCCACTTTGTTCTTTGAGGCAAAATCTCTCACTGGGACCTGGAGCTCACTCACTGACTAGGCTGACTGCCCACCAAGGCCAGAGTTCTACCTGCCTCTGCCTCCCTAGCTCTGGGATTACAAGTACACGTCACCATGCCCAGCTTACTACTCAGATGATCCAACTCAGATCCTCAAGGTAGTATGGCAAGAACTTTTACCAACTGATCTGTCTCCCTGGATATTGGAGAACTTTGAACTCCTCTCTTTTAACAATTTTTAGATTTACAATAAATTGTTGTAAGTTATCATTTCCATACTGTGCTGTAAAGCACACCGATTTATTCCTCTTATCCAAGTGTATTTTGGTACCCATTATCCACACTCCCTTCTAGTCTCTCTGGTCCTAGAGGGGTTAAAGTGTACTAGAATGAAATGAATGATATCAATGGAATGAGATGCTTTTTAATGAGCTGGCCATGGATGCCTTTGGGGAAAGACCGTAAAAGTCAACACATGAAATTCAGAGAGCCTCTTCCACAGCAAATAAAGAGACTCTTATCTCCTGCAGGCAGAAGAGAGGAAAAGTCAGGGCCTGCCCTTCATTGTTAGAGTAAGCCCAGTCCTCCCCAGTCAACTGACTCTCTGCCTCAGCCCCAGCCAGTCGGTTGCTCAGGGCGTAAGCTGGAAAGAGATCCTGAAGATGGAGATGGGGTCACCAGGGCCAATGTCCTCTGGCACCTGGAAGACTGAGCCATTTGTCCCATGAGGGACCAATGGAAGATTATGAAGCAGCATGGTCAAGAGCTGTCCCCCCACCTCCCCTAGTCCCAGCCTGGCATCAAGGGCACAGCCGTGGGGGAGGGGTGCACCTACCCGAGGTCCAAGGTGACTGCAGTCGGGAGGAAAGTGGGGGTAGGGCCTGCTGGGCTTTGGATGCCACATGTGCCCATAGGCTCCTGTGTTTGAGCACTTGCTCTCAGGCTGGTGGCACAGTTTAGGAAGATTGGAGAACTGTAGGAGGCAGTAGGTCACCAGGAATGGGTCATAATGAGCAAGATAGAAATGTCAGGACCACCGCCAGCTGCAGGAGACTCAAAGCCAGGGCTGGAGAGCTGGCTCAGCAGGTTAAGATCACTTACTGCCCCATCAGAGGACCTGAGTTCAGATCCTAACAACCACATCAGGAAGCCCACAAATACCTGTAACTCTAGCTCCAGGAGATCTGACACCCACTTCCAGCCACTATGGGCAACTACATACACACATGCACATATCACACACAGACACACAAGTAAAATAAAAATAAATCAGAATCAAACGCTCACAAATAGTAACCCCCTGACACACTTCCAGCATGCAGAAACCCAACTGACAACAGCAATGTTTATTTATTTGTTTATTTTATTTGTATGAGTATTTGCTTGAAAATGCACCACGTGTGTGCCTGAGAAAGCCAAATGTTATGGATTCCCTAGAACTGGAGTTACACACTGTTATAAGCTGCCATGTAGATGCCAGGAGCCAAACCCAGGACCTCTGCAAAATCATCCAGTGATCTTAACCTCTGAGCCATCAGGCAGACAACAGCAACTTTTCTTTTTAAAGATTCATTTATATATTTTATGTGCATTGGTATTTTGCCTCCATGAATGTCTATATGATAGCACCAGATCTCCGGGAACTGGAGTTACAGACAGTTGTGAGCTGCCATGTGGGTGCTGGGAATCGAACCTGTGTCCTCGGGAATAGAAGCCAGTGCTCTTCACTGCTGAGCCATCTCTCCAGCTCCAAAAACTTTTAAATAGCTAAGAAGTCTTAATTCATTTTAATAGCATAGGATTAATTCGCCGTGGTTAAAATTTTTTTGCAATTTTTAAAAATTTATTTTATTTGTGCATGTGTATGCATGCATACACATGTGTGCACATGCCACAGCACAGGCACACAAAGGTCAAAGGGCAACTGCAGGAGTGAATTCTCCCTTTCTGCCCAGTGGGTATGGGCAAAGATTGTCAGACTTGGTGGTAGGTCCTCTTCCAGCCCTCACCCCACTTTTTAAGTTTCATCCTTTGGAAAGTTTTAGTTTATTAGAAACTATCTCAGTTCACTTGAAGGGAAAAATGCCTTCCTCCCCTTCCTAGTCTCTTGACAGTTTTGAATATAAAGTATTTATGATGGGGAGATGTTCTTTCCTTGGAGGTTTTTAGTAAGCAGATTGTTCAATTTTTTTTATTATTTTTCATTTTCAGAGAAAACTCTGTGCCATATCTTTCTCAAGAACAAATTCTTACTGTCCTGGCTGCTGAGATTCACCTCGGATGGCTTTACTGCTTAGTGTTCATGATTCAGTGTTTCCCTGGCTGGCTTGTGAGCTCTCCCTTCCTGTAAGTTTTCCTAGTATCTGGTGTGAATCACACACGAAGCCTAGTTTTAGTCATTATTAGCTTCTGAGTAATTTACTTTATTTCACTGATGTTATTTTAAAGAGAGAGAAAGAGAGGGAGGAAGAGAGAGAGAGAGAGAGAGAGAGAGAGGCTAGCATATAGGTAGATCTTAGAAGTTAGCCTCAAGTGTCAATCCTCAAGCACCATCCAACTTGGTTTTTGAATCAGGAACTCTCACTGGCCTGGAACTTATTTGTTAGACTAGGCTAGCTCACAGTGGCAGAGATCTGCCTTCTCAGCACTGGAATTATGAGAATGCACCACCACACCAAGCTATTTTTACATAGGTTCTGGGGATTTGAACTCAAGTCCCCATGCTTGCAAGCTTTATTGACAAAGCTATCTCTTCAGCCCCTCAATATTGTGGTGTGTGTGTGAGAGAGAGAGAGAGAGAGAGAGAGAGAGAGAGAGAGAGAGAGAGAGAGAGAGCTAGAGATCAAACTCAAAGTCTCAAGCATGCTAGAAAAAGGAAGTACAAACTACACTTACATCCACAGTTAACCAACCGTGTTTTGAAGTCATGCCAATGATATAAATTATCCCATTATGACAATACAATGGTAATGCTTTGAAAGAATTTGGCTCACGTCAGGGATCATTCCGAGGGTTATCCATTGCCAGCTCTTTCATCCTCCAAGTAATGTCATCTGTAGAATCCTATTCTGCAGATGAGGAAGTTGAAAGATTCACTCACCTGCGATAGAATTAAGGACAACAACTTGAGAGCTTCACTTCCAGGTGACATGTAGAAATGAGTCCAGCCATTTAGTTTCCTGCCCTGCCCCAAACATGTGTTTTATATAAAGAATGTGGTGGCCCTTAGAGCAAAATAGCCCTCATCCATCTTCATCAGATCAGCTGTTTGGTGTTTTCAAGAGTCCGTTACAGTAGAACTTGGTGACTGTTGACATTCCCTCAAGCTGGTTTCCAGCTCAGTCAAAGCCATGTGTATGCCATTCTGTTCTAAGTTCACATGGCCTCTTGGTCTTGGAGTGGGGGCTAGAGTATATGGGCTGTAGGAGGTTAACTGGAAAGGGTCTCTATCTCTGTGGCTATGGGGAAGCCATCATTGGGGCTGGCTGAAGAATTTCTAGTGTGACTGCCTTGGGGTCTCCCCTGCTCCTGTAGGTGCCCCTCCCCTATGCACTGCAAGACCAGAGAGCTCATAGGCTCCCCTACCTGAACTTTGGTTTGTCCTTGGGCCCTTACTAGGAGGACATAGAGTCTTTTGCTTCCTCTTGAGGGATGGAACCCTCCCAACAACACCTAACATGGTAGACTTTGAGGAGCTGTCAGCCATGGAAGGGGATTTAGGTAACCTGAATTCTAGCTGTGCCCCAGAAACAAGTCACTTCTCACAGTGGGACTTGGTCTGTAAATGAGGGCATGGACTAGATCAGTAATTATGTGTTAGTTGGTGCCCACGATGTGTTTTGCTTAGCTGGCTATATATTAGAAGACATGTGTTTTGAATTTTAATTCTTTCCTACAAGCAGTTAGACACTTGGATAAGTCAGGTCCAAATATTAATACACTTGCCTGGTCCCTCTAGCCTTTCAAAATTGTGGATTTGAGATTAAATTATCTCTGAGACCAAGGTCCATTATGTTTATTACCCCACCCCACACCCCCAGAATCTCTGACAAGAGGGATACAGAACCCTAGGAAGGTAAGGCAGATAAGGATATAGGAGGTTGTGAGTGTGCACACGAGTACGTATGTGTGTGTTCATGTGCACTTGGTATGCAGGGAGAAGTCAGAGGACAAGTTTCTAGAGTTACTAGAGCATGCAGGTATGTTCCTGTTCGTGCGGAGACACGGAGGAGAGGGGCTGTGAGCATGCATGTCCTAGGTTGGCAGACACTTGCACTGATCAGAGGTCAACTTGGGTGTTATTCCTCAGGAGCCATTCACTTTGCTTTTTGGAGCAGGGTCTCTCACTGGAACCTGAATAGGCTAGACTGGCAAGCAAGCCCTAGGAATTCTCCGGTCTCTACCTTCACAAGCACTGGACTCATATATGTTCACTGCGGTTTGGCTTTACATTTTTTTCTTAGGTTGCATTTATTTATTTATCTTAGTTTGTGCACACACATGGGTGTGCAGGCCACTGCCCAGACATGGAAGCCAGAGGACAACTTGCAGGAATTAATTCCTTCTTATTTTGTGCATGCTAGGATACAGACTTGCGTTGCCAGCTTCACCCAAAGATGTCTCATCAGCAAAGCTTCTGTTTATGGGGTGTAGGGGACTGAACTCAGGCCTCATGCTTATAGAGCAAGTACTTTTTGACTGTGTTCTCTATCTAGCCAGACAGGAATGGTTTTGGGGTGGCCCTGATTCATCTTCGTGTCCTGGAACGGCAGATGCTTGCCCTGAGCTGCCCACTCCAAGGAGCAGAAGAGGTTTGTTTTTTTTTTTTTTTTCCCAGAGTCTCTTTACACAGGCTTGTCCTATGCCCAGCTAGGTGACAGACATAATCAGGCCTGGGTATTATCTCTCAAGCAATAGGCATCTTATAACACCCAGGCATCAGGTGGGCGAGATAATATCAGAGGAAACTCGATAGGGCTCCTCTCAGGCCCTGACTGGAAACACAAAAGGACAAATCACAGAGTCTCTATAGAGCTTTCAGTGAGTGCAGGAACAAGGGCGGAGAAGAGAATCCATCAGCATCAAGGGCCTCTGAGAGGAGCCAGTGTGAGCTGTCTGCTCTCAGCACCCATTCTCTTCCCCTAGGTTTCTTCATGTGAGCTCAGGGACATTTCAGGCCCAAGGTAGAATTAGATCCACACTAGACAGCATGGGTGCACACTCCTGGCCAAAGCAGCTTGTGAATGAATTCCATTCCTTTGTTTCAGTGCCAGCTGGAACACCCTGCCTAAACGGACACTTTTAACAACATTACCTAAGCCTTGCCAACACTGTGTACTCTATCCTTACGGTCCACCATTTACATTGTTCTTTCCCACAGAACCCTTCTCATAAATATTAGAAGTGAATCTGGTACAGGGAAAGCCAAGTCCTTAGATGCACAACCCACAAGTGGAATTTTTAGGAGACATCACATATTTTTATTCTCTGTGTGTGTGTATTTGTGAATATGTTTATGTGTATGTGTGTATGGGAAAGTGCACATGTCTGTGCATGCATGTTGAGGCCAGAGGTCAACATCAGGTATCTTCCAGTATCAATTTATACCTTATTTTAAAAAAGCATTGTAGTGTGTGTGTGTGTGTGTGTGTGTGTGTGTTCGTGAGCACTATGACATGCATATAGAAGCCAGAGGACAACTTGCTGGAGTCAGTTCTCTCCTACCATGTAGGTCCTAGGGATTGAACTCAGATGACCAGGTCTGGCAGCAAACCACCTTACCCAATGAGCCATCTCACCTACCCTCTAGCTTCTCTTTTGAAACAGGGTCTCTCACGGAACCTGATGCCTACCTCTTCGGCTAGACTAGCTGGCCGGCAAACCCAAAGGATCTTCCCTCTGCTGGAGTGCTCAGACTTGCCTGGCTTTCTAAGAGAACACTGGGGGTCCCAAGTCCTCATGTCTACTCAGTGAGCACTTTCCTGACCGAGCCATTTACCCAACCCCTGTTTTTATATTATTGCAACATAAAATACCTAAGATTTGTAGCTTGGAGGTTTGCGCCTTATACACACATAACAGACATCCAGGGACTGTGAGCTGACTTGAGTGTATCAAGTATTGATTATGTCTTCTACATTTGATTGTACGACTTGGCAGAGTGACAGTACTATACAAATAACCTTATAGCAATTCAAGTTTGCAGGGTAGGCCCTCTCTCTCCCTCCCTCCCTCCCTCCCTCTCTCTCTCTCTCTCTCTCTCTCTCTGTGTGTGTGTGTGTGTGTGTGTGTGTGTGAGTGTGTGTGTAATGAAAAGTTTCTATACCTTGATAAGCCTCTCTGATGGGAGATATTCTGTAAATATGTTCCTCTTAGGTTAATGAGTAAAGCATTGTTGGCAAATAGGAAGACAAGATAGGTGAGACTAGGAGGCAAGGAGGTTTCTGGGAGACATAGTGGAAAGGAGTCAAGTTGTAGGCCATGAGAGGATAAGAGGTCTGGACTCTCTCCCCGGTAAGACCATGTGGAAACTCTTAGATTGATAGAAATGGGTTAATATTTAAGACAGAGCTAGCCAATAAGAAATGCTAGTAACGGGCCAACAGCTTTATATCTAATGCAGCGTCTCTGTGTGTTATTTGGGGCTGATGCAGCAGTGGAACCAGGCTGATGGGAAACTGCTCGTAACACCTCTCCACCGGCACAATAATCCAAATCAGATCAAATCAAACTGAATTAGAAGAAGCCCACATTTAATGGACACAACACTCCCATGTGGCCTTTCAGGCCCCCAGAGAGACTGGAAAATCATTGGGGGGGAACAGTTTAAATACCCTAAGGGAGTGGTCTTGAGCTTCTCTGGAGCTCATTTGGCCGGCTTTCTGAGATGCAGCAGGATTTGGAAAGAGATAGGTGGAGGGGACTTGGAATGGAGTTTCCACCAGAACATTCCAGACTCTTTGGGTATGGATGCCAGAGGCTGGGGCAAAGCTTCCACGATGACATGTATGTGTGCACATGCATACACAAACAGGTACAGAAGAAGGCTAGAAGCCAACACCAGGCATTGTCCTCCTCAGGAAACACCCACCTTGCTTTTGTTGAGACAGGGTCTCTTTCAATAAGATCTGGGGCTCACCAATTTTGGCTAGGCTGGCTGGCCAACAGACCTCAGGGATCCTCATGTGTCTATCTCTACCAGTGCCGGGGCTACATATGTGTACTGCCATACCTAGCTTTTAAAAAAAATCATGGTGGTGCTATTTCTTTTGTTTAAATATTTTAAACAATACATGAGTGTATGTGTGTGTGTATTATATATGTGTGGTGTCCACAGAGACCAGAAGAGGATTTCAGATCCCTAGAGCTGAAGTTTCAGGCAGTTGAGAGTGGCCTGACATGGGTAGTAAAAACTGAACTTGGGTCCTCTGCAAGAACAGTCGTTACGTTAACTGCTGAGCCGTCGCTCTAGCCCTACACACAGCTGTGGGTTTTTTTGTTTTGGTTTCGTTTTTTTGTTTTTGTTTTTGGGGGATTGGGCTTCTTTTGTTTTGTTTTTTGAGATAGGATTTCTCTGTGTGTAACCCTGGCTGCCCTGGAACTCTCTCTGTAGACCAGGCTGGCCTCAAACTCACAGAGCTCCACTTGCCTCTGCCTCCAAAGTGCTAGGATTAAAGGTGTACACCACCCAGCCCACATTTAGCTTTCTAAGTAGATGCTGGGACTCAAACTCAGGTCCTCATGCTTGCAAGGCAAGCACTTTACCTGCCAAGCATAAGTAGTGGTGAAGCAGACCTGGGCGACCATTTTCCTTACCCAGTGCCACTCACATGCAGTTTAAAGTCAGATGGGCAGAATCGTCACACAGATTTTTTTTTTAAATTATCAAGCATCATTTATTTACCTGAGCCTTCACAGCCCCAGATGCACATCTCAGACAGAACTCAAAATAAGTTTGTGAACAGTGTGCAAAAAAAAAAAAAAAAGTCACCAAGTAGCCAGCTGTGTGAATCAGAAACCCATTCCCACTTGTCTTCCTCTGATTGAACCGGTGTGAACCTGCAATGCCACACACCCAGGAGGGACCAGATTAAAGACCTTCTGGAACTGGAAACATTTTTCTGCAGATCTTGTTAGACAGGTGCTTTTCACACCTCCACAGTTTATCTAAGACTCGCCTCACCACCTCGGAGGAAGCTCTGCCCTTCCTAAACTACAGGAAGCGAAAGAAACCCAGAACTGAGAAATGAGATGCTAAAGTTCAAAGTCAACATCATCCAAATGACAGACAGAGGGCCGATGAGTCTCTTATCAAAATGTATGCAACTCCTGGGCTCTGGAGATGACTCAGCAGGTAAAATGTTGTTCATACAAGCGTGAGGACCCTAGTTCAGATCTCTGGAACCCATGTAAAAAACCAAGCATGTCTACACATTACCACAAGTAATGGGTGCTGGTGGGGGTGGAAACATGATCTCTGGGCATTGCTGGCTGCCAGCCCCGCTCTAAGGTCAGTGAGACGCGGTGTATCAAAGGGAAAGGACATTGGTTAGATTCTCCCTTCTAAGGGTTCCATACCCCCCCCCCACACTGGATGGGAAGCCCCAAATACAGGGCTGTGGGGGAGGGGACATTTCATATTTGTTCTCAGACTGACTGCAAGTCCTGTTTGCACCTAGAACACAGATGGTGGGTACAATACTACTCATGTTCCAGGCATCAGGTGGAGGAGCTCTGAGCATATCCCACATAAAGGAGGGTATTGTTAAGTTATGTGTATGTATGTGTGTTCCTGCATGAGTTTATATGCACCATGTGCATGCAGGTACCTACGCAGGCCAGAAGAGGGTGCTAGATCCTCTGGAGCTGAAGTTACAAGTGCTATGAGCTACATGATGTAGGTGCTGGGATCCAAACCCAGGTCCTCTGGACCAGTGGCAAACACTCTTAGCCTCTGAGCCATCTCTCCAGTCTGAAGGTGTCCTTTCTGTTATAGCAGCCCAAACTGACAAGTTCAGACCACAGCAACAGTCCCATCCGAGGTTCTGACAGGATTGTGTGCTTACCACAGAGCTGGCAGCAGGTACCTGCTGAGTGCTTGGTGACAGACAAACAAGTCAAGACCTCCGTTCTCTGTGAGGTTAAACTGTGATCTGGGGAAGGGGACCAGCCAATCTGCTTTGAGCTTCCTCTTTTCTGTCTGAAAATGCTACCAGTCCTTTCTTTGCTGAAGATGTTTTTCTGCCTTGGGGGAGATTACAATGACACCCAAAATAGCTTAGGCTTAAAAGGGGAGGATGGTAAAAAAAAAAAAAAATCACTCTATTTTTTCCTTCATACCCTCTTCCCTGGCTCTTGCTTTCTGGGAGGGCAAAATGCTAAGTGAAAATGACATTCTTCACCTGCTGGCTTTAAAGATGCTAGTCAGTTCTCCACTGACTCAATAATTGTAAATAATGACCTCTCTGAATATTAGAATATGCCTCATGTTCAGCAAAGTTGTAAAGAGTTTGCTTGCTTTCTGTGTGTCTCCTTCCTACTGTCCCTAGGCAATTTACTCCAATAGACTTTTGGACCCAAGATCTTACACACACTAAGCAAGCATTCTACTACTGAGAAACACCCCCAGGGCCTCAC
Source organism: Phodopus roborovskii (assembly GCF_943737965.1). Taxonomy (NCBI): domain Eukaryota; kingdom Metazoa; phylum Chordata; class Mammalia; order Rodentia; family Cricetidae; genus Phodopus; species Phodopus roborovskii. The sequence goes on along the minus strand of NW_026126599.1, from coordinate 6,536,564 downwards.
TGGGGGAGGATTCTAGACAAGTGTAATACCCCTGAACCATGCCCTCAGCCCATCAATGAAAGATTCCAGGCAGGTGCTCTACTAATTAGTCATGGTCACAAATCCTCACTGGGGGATTCTAGGCAGGTGCTCTACCACTGAGTCACACCCCCAATCCCTTACTGGGGGATTCTAGACAGGCCTGTGAGGAGCTCCAGAAATGGCTCAGCAGGGCAGTGCTTGTCTAACACTTAAGGGCCTTAGCTTCCATCCCAAGTATGAAGAAAATAAGAGAAAAGGATTTTTTTCAATGCAAAAATAAAATGGGGGAAATATTTCACTCACAGAAAAGAAGTAAATTGTCCTTGTGTACAAGTGTGGTTTTCCTCACTCATAATAATATATACACAAATTAAAACAACCCCAAGATGTCACTTTTTACCCATGACACCTGCATGCTGTTGCAGGGAAAGGGGCATCCATACAGCTTATGGGTTGGAATGGAAATGATTACGTTTACAGAGGAAACTTGTGTGGCTCACAAATGGACATGTGCTTTAATCTTTTGACCAGCATTTCACTTGTAGGAATTTCCCTGAAGACTTAAAATAACAAGCGGAATCCTGGAAACATTTTCAATGCAAATGTACAGCAGAGAGACTGAAGCAACCATGAGACATCTGCTCAAGGAAGTATTCTAAGCAAAACAAAGCTTGTGCATCCTATAAATTGACTGGGGCTGATGCCTGGAATGTTCTATTAGGTAAAAGAAAGTACGCTGTGGGCAATGGCACATACCTATAATCACAGCACAATCCCCACTCTCAGGAGGTGGAGGCAGGAGGATTGCAACTCAGTCATCTGGGCTTCATGGTGCATTGGGGGCCAGCCCTAGCGACATGAGACCTTGTCTCACAGAAGGTGAAAGTGTGTGGTAGGAGTGGAGGAGGAAGAAGGGGAAAGAGGGGAGGGGGAGGGAAAGAAAAATGCTTAAGAAGTGGCTCAGTGCATAAGGGGCTTCCCCTGAGAGCTCCAGGACTTGAGTTCAAATCCCCAGTGCCAGTACTCACATAAAAAGCCAGACATAGCTAATATACCTGTAACCCAGCATCAGAGTAGTCAGAGCTAGGCAGATTCCACGATCCTGCAGACTAGCCAGCCTAGCCTGACAGTGAGCTTCAGTGCAGGGAGGGGGCCTGCCTCAAGGCAGCAAACAAAGAGCAATAGAAGATGATGCGCAATGGCCTGTTCTGGTATCCATATGCTCACATATGGGTGCGCACGCGCGCACACGCACACACACCATATACACATACTACAGCATGCACACATAGATACATATACACGATACTGAACATACATATACACACTACACCATAGATACCACACACATACACATAATCTAGCAATAAATAAATAACTTAAAAAGAAAATTCAGGATGGAAGGATGGACTGGAGAATAACTCTAATACTGAATAGGAACAAAACCAACCTGAACCGCAATTCAAATCAATCACTGCACTAAAATGCGTGAAAAAAGGAACAAACTCAATTAACTTTTGAAAACAGTATTTGGCCTATATACCCCCAGGCTAAAAGCAAAAAGAGTTCTAAGTAAATATTGAATTTTAATTAGTCGCTCTTTTCTCTAACTTGAGTGAGCAGTTCTGACACTAGCCCATGAGCAGCCTGAAGACTGTAGAAAAAGTATTTACAGTGGTGAATGAGAGTCAAGCTTCTGTCTTTGTGTGTGCACATACATGTTCATGTGTGTGTGCATGGGTGCTCGTGTGTGTGTGTGTGTGTGTGTGTGTGTGTGTGTGTGTGTGTGTGTGTGTGTAGGGCAGAAGCTGGCATCTGTTGTCTTTCTCAGTTGCTCTCTTCCTTCCTTTTAAAGATTCTCCCTGAACCTAGAGCTCAGGTTGAGACTCTCAGTGAACGTGATCTCTCACTGAACCTTGAGCCTTCCAAGTCACAAGGATCCTCTTGTCTCTACCCCATAGTCCTGAGATCACACGGGGGGGGGGGGGATGGGATACTACCAACTTGGCCCCCTAACATGACCACTGGGGATCTGAGCCTAGGTCCTCATGCTTGCACTACAAACGCTTTTACACACTGAGCCACCTTCCCAGGCTGAGAGTCAGCTTTCTTTCTGCCAGAAGGCGAGATACAAATATGGAAAGAGGTCAGGACAGACAGACTGTGACATAGCTTTAAACTGAAGGTTGGTTGTTTCCGTGAGTGTTATAGATTTCTCTACACAAACAATTCCTCAAATGCAATTTGGGAACAGTCATTTGCTTTTAGGTGCAGACTCACTATGTGGTCAAGATTAGACCACCTCACCATCTTCCAACCTCAGCCTCCCAACTGCTGGGATTACAAGTCTGGCAGGGGTTCCCTCCATTTGTTTATTTATTTGTTTGTTTTGCAGATTTATTTGTTTGTTTATTCTGTGGTACTGGGGTCCAAACTTAGGTCCTAGGTGGTGGGGACATACCTCAGCAGGTAAAGTGCTTGGGGTACAGGTACGAGGACCTGTGCTCAGTCCCCAGAACCCATGTAACAATATGTAAAACCACATTGTCTTTAATCCCAGCATGCCTATGATGATATGGGAGGCAGAGACAGGGGAGTTCCCAGAATCGTTCAGACCATCTACCGTAGTGTGTACAGTAGTGAACAACTACAAACTGTGTTTTGCACAAGGTGGAAGTTGAGGACCAGGAAGAAGTGGAGAGTGTGCACACCATGGTACACGAGCGCTTGCACTTACACACACCCAATAATCATACTGTTTTTTAAATGACTTTTTACGTACTAGGCAAGCACTCAACCACTGAGCTATGTCCGCACCCCTCAGATCTCTGCCCTGACAAATGGAAGCCTCCAGATCTACTGGAGCAGAGGACCTATCAACTGCTGTGGGAAGGGCATTTGAACAGCAGTATCATGGCCCAGGAGAGCTGTTGGCCTCAGGCTCAAGACGGGAGACGCTAAAGAAACAGATAAGCAGCACTCCATGTGTCACACTGAGAGACAGGAACTTTACCAAGCCAAAGGTAGCTGTCAGTGCATCCAGCCCACACGCTCTTTCCTGTGGCCCACACAGGGCTTTGACAAGACTTTGAGTTAGTTCCCATGAGACAGTGGGAGATTCATTTGTGTTTTCAGTTTATCTGGGGTGGGGGGAGGAATCAGAAAATTTGAACCCAGGATCCCTCCTCTCTTGATGAGGGTCACCTGGACTAGAGATGTGGCTGTTGATGGTGACCGGGTATGTATATGATCCCCCGGCTGATTCTGTATATTTCACACCTGCCTGCTCGCTCACTGAAGTTTCCTGCCTCGTTCCCATGGGCTGTAGCTTTGTGTCTATAGCCTAGGAAGAGAAGAGCTGTTGACAGTTTGTGGAAAATGGAGAGATGAATGGATGCCTTCAGTTATATGGTGAATGCCTTCATCCTTGTCCCAGGATGATGCCAGATCCTGGATCTGATGGAACGCAGGGCCTTTGGACATCCACCCTGTTTCTCTATTTATGAAAAAAAAAAAAAAAGACAAAACAAAACAAATGAAAAACCCGCCAGTCTGATTCCATAGTCATTTCTCTTCCATTTCTTCTGCTTCTTCTTTTTCAAACAAAATAGTCCTGATATTTGGAATACACAAAGTCAGAGAGAATGTCACTCCTTCTCCAACTATAAGAACAATGTCACTTCTCTCTAGCCACCCCAAGGCTTAGTTTCCAGGGTGATGGTGCAGTCTGAACTACGGCGCTTAATTTTAACTGTCACCTTGACACAATCTAGAACCAGCTAGAAAAGGCTTAACCCAGAATTGTGTGGTTTAGGTCGGGTTGTGGGTGTGGCTATGGGACATTTTCTTAAATGGGTGAGTTGATGTGGGACGCCCACTCTGTGGGTGGTGCCACATCATGGGCTGTACCACAGAAACGGAGAGTGCACTGAGCACTGACATCTATGCGTTAATCTGATGCCATGTGAACAGTCACCTCAAGTTCCTGTCACCTCAACTTCACTGCAATGATGAATTGCAACCTGGAAATGTGAACCAAATGAGCCCCTTCTCCTTTAAGTGGCTTCCATCAAGATATTTTATCACAACAGAAAACAAACCAAGATAATAGTCTGAAGAAAACTGGGCTCTTCTGAGGGAAAACAGGAAGCATTCGCAAATGGAGTTTGACAGAGAAGAGGGAAAGGCTTCAGGTGACATGTAAGTAACATTTTAAACAGTTTTCCAGAGGTGAAGGGAATACCATATATACCACAATAGTATAGAACTATAGATACAAACTCCCTCTTGCAGGTTTCCTCCAAGGTGTACATGTGGAGGTCTGAGAAAAAGTTTTGGAGCCAGTTCCCTCCATTCACCATATAGGTCCTGGAGATAGAACTCTGGTCATAAGCTTGGCAGCAAGCACCTTCACTCAAGGAGCCCTGAATTTTAACAGAAGTGTATGGACCTTGTTCCCGTGAAACATAAAGAAGTAAAGAAACAAAGCATTTCAGGACAGAGCCTCTAGGTGTGAGACAGTCACCAGTATTCTAACATGTGTGTCACAGGAATCCCAGAAGGTGAGGGAGAGAGAGAAAGAGAAAGAGAGAGAGAGAGAGAGAGAGAGAGAGAGAGAGAGAGAGAGAGAGAGAGAGAGAGAAACAGTGAGGCAGGCAAATAGTTGCAGAGATACTGAGCAGCAATTTTCCAAAATAAAATAACTTTAAATTACAGATCTAAACAGGTCAGAGGAACACACTAGAGCAAAGAACCTTCCACTAATATGCTAATAAGGGAAAACTCAGACAAATGCTTTTCCTGGTCCTTAAACCTAATTATCAATTGTGTTGTGTACCCTGGAAGCAGCTAAAGAGACACAGACACACAATGACAGTGGAATTTTCTTATCAATAAGTATGCAAATAGGCAGAGGAAGGCAGATCTCTGTGAGTTCGAGGCCAGTCTGGACTACAGAGCAAGTTTCAGGACAGCCAGGGCTACATGGAGAAACCCTGTCTCCAAAAACAAAAAACAACAAAAATATGCAAGTCATGGGCTGGTAAGATGGCTGACCGCATAAAAGCACTTGCTGATACTGATGGCCTGAGTTCAATCCCCAAAACCCACACAGTAGAAGTAGAGACTTCCCAAACTTGTCCTTTCAGTCCAACATACATGTGTATGTTCATAGAAACACACACACATGCACAAACATGAACATACACACATGTACACACAACATGATAGACAGATGTGTGTAATTTTTTAGGTATGTAAGATAAAGGGGTGACATATTTAAAGTCATGAAGGGGGGTGGGCAAAGGCCCTGGTGAATTCTACCTCACAAAACTAATCATGAAATAAATATTTCCCCCTTCCCAGGCCAACAAAAAGAGAGAGAATTCATGATTTGGAGATCTATAATATAAGCTGTGTTAAAGACAATCATTTGGAAGGAGGAATTTAACATCAGGCAGAAACTTGAATCTACACAGTGAAATTAAGGCCTCCCAAAATAGTTTGAAAGAAAGTAAAGAGTTAAAAATGCACTTTCCTCTCACTATGAATTGTTCCAAGAGATCACAGTGTATAAAGAAAAATAGTTGCAGTGTATTATGATCTGACTTGAGGAGCTCATTAGGGGCTGGGGGTGTGGCTCAGTGGTAGTGCACCTGCCTAGAATCCCCCAGTGAGGGGGCTAGGGTGTGGCTCAGTGGTAGAGCACCTACCTGCCTAGAAGGGGTGAAGACCCTAATAAAGGGACTCTAGCCCACTTGAGCATGTGACCATGGCAGGCCTTACTCTTCTCCTCCATTCCCTCTGCTTTGCTAAAAACTGTTAGATTACATTCCTGAAGCTAAGCCCCAAGGTCCATTATTTAACCAATTCCTCCTACTGAGGCTGACTACCAAGGTCCAGCTATCAAAGGATTGAAATCTGACAATCCAATCAAAAGCCCCCTTTGGCTCACCTAATTAATATGCTCAATTAAAATTAAACACCTCATCCTAACATGGGGGTACCCCTGGTACCTTTATAAACTATTTTCCTATGTGCTATGTTTGTCTGCTCTCTATCCAGAGGCAGTCCTGTGTCCCTCAGGGACAAATACCCCTTACCCATCCTCCTTGTTCCTTTCCCCTTTCTCCCTCATCCTGTCTCCTGTGTTTGTCTATGTTTGACTCTTATTCCTTGTCCTCTGTCCCCCAGAGGCAAATGGACCTCCTTTTGTGCTGAGTAATTGGTCTGAGAACTTGGTCTTGGGGGTCTTGAGTTACTCTTTTCTTTTCACCTGGGTTTCAGCCCGGGTGTCCTAAACAAGATGAAAGCAAACTTTTGCTCTATGCGGTGGCACACACCTGTAAAGCCAGCCTGGGAGGCACAGAAAGAAACTTTAAGTTCTAGGTCAGCTTGGGCTACTTAGGGAGATTCTTTAAACACACACACACTCACACACACACACACACACACACACACACACTTAGGATTTGTATGTAGAAAACATAAAGAACTCTAAAGCATTCAAGAAAACAAACAACATAATTTTTTAAAGTGGGCAAAAGATCTGAACATCTTGCCAAAGAAAATACACAGATGGCAAATAAGCGCATGAAGACATGCTCAGCACTATTAGCCATTAGGGACATGCAAATGTAAGCCACGGAGAGATACCATTTACATGCCGATTGGTGTGGCACAAGACAAACAAAGGAAAACTTGCCAGCCCCAAATGCCTGTAGTGATGAAGAGAATACTCAGAAAGTTTCTCAGAAAGTTTAGCACATAATTGTCAAGAACCAGCAAGTCACACTTCTATTTACCCGAGATCAGTGAAAACTTGTGCTTTCACAACACTCAGATATAACTATTCGTGCCTGTTTTATTTACATTCACCAAAGAACTCTGCACCCCATTCAAATTTCCCTCATAGGGAAGAGGTAAACTAAGGTATATCCATGCTGTGGAAAGCTACTTGGCGATAAAAAAGGAATGAACTGGGCTGGAGGGATGGGTCAGTTGGTAACGAGCTTGGCTGAAGCCACATACAAAAGTCTGTTTAGGGTGGCATGCATGTTTAATCCAAGAGCTGGGGAGGTAGACCTCAGCTGATCCCTGGGGCTTGTTGGCCAGACATCCTACCCTACTTGGGCAAGATCTAGGCCAGTGAGAGACCCTTCTCAAAAAAGGTGGATGGCACCTGAAGAACAGCATTTAAGGTCCTCTGGCATCCACATGCATGAACACACACACGCACACACACACACACACACAGAGAGAGAGAGAGAAAGAGAGAGAGAGAGAGAGAGAGAGAGAGAGAGAGAGAGAGAGAGGAGGAGGACCAGGGGCTTAAGAACCAAATGCATCACTGACTGAAAGACACTGGACTCAGAGGACTGTATATTGTATATCTCCATTTATATACTATGGGAAGGTGTAAAACTAAAGCGACAGATGAGGAGTGCCAGAGAAAAGGTACAGGTAATGTAAGTGACTGTTTGAGGGGCAGGAGATAACGTGGGAGGTGTGACGGTATGATTCCATGGTTCTATGACATATTTTGTGAAGATTCATGGAGGTAGATCTGGAGAAATGGCTCAGCAGTTAAGAGGACCCAAGGACCTAACGCTCTTGTAGAGGATCTGAGTTTGATTCCCAGGATCATAGCTGTGGAGCCTTTAGGAGGTGGAACATAGGTAATAGAAGTTGGACACTAGGTTAAACCTATGCAGGTCATCCTCACTCCATGCAGGTCATCTCCATTTTCTACCTGCCACCTCATGATTCCAGCCCCAAGGATGAAGCCATTCCTACCCACCATGCCTTTCCCCACAGTGATGAACCAAATTCTCTCTGAAACTGTGAGAAAAAAAACTCCTTTGTTCTTCTGACAGTCACCATTGTCAGCTTGACTGGATTTAGAGTCACCATAGAGAGACACTTCTTGGTGTGTCAGTGAGGATATTTCCAGAAAGGTTTGACGGAAGCAGAAAGATGGAAGCTAAATTCGGGCAGCAGCATCCACAGGCTGGGGCTCTGGACCACATGAAAGGTGGGGGTGGGGGGAGGAGAGCTGACCACCAGCATTCATCTCTTTCTGCTTCCTGGTTGTAGAAGCCATGTGACCATCTGTGACAGCTGTAAATTAACAAGCCCTTCCTCATTTAGGTTGCTTCTTGCCAGGTATCTGGTTATAGTAAGGAAATCAATAACTAATACAGACATCCAGAGACCAAGTAGAGCCAGGCAGGGATCTTGGCTCAGAGTCACGTGACTTGTTTCGGACAGCTCCAATACTGAAATGTCTGCACTTGCGTTTGCGTCGCATCTACTAGCGCTCACTGATCGGAGCAAGCTGAGGCCAAAAGAAGGGGTGCAGAGTGTCAGCCCCTGGATAAATCTTTGCAAACACAGTGCAGGAAAGCAGCCCACTCACCTCAGTCAGCCTGGCAGGTGCTCTCTGCTAGCTACCTTTCCTTCGCTGTAACCAAATACTCGACACAAAGCAATCTGAGGGACGGCGTATTTTGGCTCACAGGTGGAGGGGACACAGTCCATCGTGGCGGCAGGAACGTGAGGCAGCTGGTCACATTGAACCCACAGTCAAGAAGCAGAGAGAGATGAATGCTCACGCTCAACCCACTTTCTCCTTTTTACTCAGCCCAGGGCCCCAGCCTATGGCAGGGTGCCACCTACATCCCAAGTGGGTCTTCCCATTTAAATTAAGCTAATCTAGGAAACCCCTCACAGACATACCCAGAGCTGTGTCTCCAGTGACTGTAGACTCTATCAAGTCGACAACATTAAGCATCCTGTGCCCCATTCTCGGCAGATCAGGATCCAGCCAGATAGCCAGATCTCCCAGGTAGGGCTGGGGCAGATGGTGGAGGAGACCTACCAAGGGCTTTCTTTCCTGTCAACACAATCTGTCTTTATATAAGTTATACATTAAATCCAATTATAGTTCTGCTGACGGGAGCTACTCTCTTTAAGGTGACTTTGACTACTTCGGTCTAATGCGGGTCTGGGCTCCATTACTCAGCCCAAGGTGAGTCTCTCTCCTTGCTTTGCAGTTCTTTCCGCAAGCCTTGCTGTGGGGCAGCAGGTGATGCTTCCCTGGGAAAGTTACATCAACAAGGCAGGTGAGTGTGTCATCTGAGTTGAAATTGTCCCATCAAAATCAGTGCATCTGTGTGGGGTTATACGTTCACCCCCCCAGAGGCAGGAGGGATGGCTCAGGAGATAAGAACGCTTGCTGTGCCATCTTGAGGACCTTAGTTCAGTCCTTGCCTGGAACCCCAGCACTGTGGTTCTCTGGGGCTTCCCAGAGAACCTAGCCCCAGGTTCAGTGAGAGACTCTACCTCAGGGGAAGGGAGATAGAGCAGGATGTCTGATGTCCTCCTTGGGTCAGACAAATGCAGGCATCTTACACAGAAAGAGGGAGTGGGGAGGAAGGAAAAGGAAAGGAAAGAAAACTAACCCCTGGATGCTTCAGGTAAACTGTTATGACCGTATAAAAACTTATATATATATATATATATGCATGTGTGTACATATATATATATATACCTGCATATATAAATATATCACATATACATATAGTTAACAAGAATAAAATTTTCACTGCATGCCAGGTGTTGTGGCACATAAATGTAATCCTAGCACTCAGTGGGTGGAGGCAGGAGGACGATGTGTTCGAGGCTAGGACTACATAGTAAATTCCATGCCAGCCTCAATTACACAGAAAGACCTTGTCTCAAACCAAATCAAACAGATTTTTCATTGTCTGTGATGCAAGTATGCATAGGGATGGGGCCCCCCTCCAGCAGTGCCTACAATGGGTAAAATCATGCTCGGCTCTTCCCATTGCCAGCTGCCAGTGGCTCCTCTACCACTCAGCCCAGACTGCCTGGGAGTTTTCAAGGACATGCTCCATACATCGTCCTAGCCTTGACTCTGCCAGGCAGGTGCTTTTCATCCTAGGATAGAATAGAACAGAACATTCTCTTACACACACCTTTTTTCACTGGTTTCCCAGTTGCCTCCTTCAGGCCCAACAATAGTTAATTGGAGACTATGAGTCATAGCGGTTGAGAGTAAATCAATGAGGGGCTGGCTGTTGGGCCAGATTCATACCTACTGATAAGTTACTGTTCCTTTAGGGAACCCCAGACCCAGACCCAGACCCAGACCCACTCCCAGCCTCACTCCTAATCCCACCCTAGCCTCAGCCCCTATGATTCCCCCAGGAAATTGCTTACACCCCCTCCCTATGTGAATCTGCTAATCTCACTCAGGGTTCTGTGTGTTCCCTGAATCAGAACATCACTCAGGGAGGCCATTGTTCTGTTTGTCTTTCAAGGAGCTGTCTGTGAGCAGGCTCCAAGCCTGTTAGTGTCAGGAGCGAGCCCTTGAATCTCCACTGGCTGGTCCATTCTGCTATTACTCATCTTTGCTGCACAATCAATGTGTGGGAATCAGGTCCTAAACACTCACGGTAAGGAAAGTAAAATCCATCCTGCCACCCCCAGATCCTCTTCCTTTTTCCTGTACTTGAGGTTAAGTTGTGTCTACCAGGGTGCAGGGAATAATGTGCTGGCAGCCAACGGCACATGCTGGTGATTAGATAGACAGCCACTCATGGCATCGTGTGCCTGTGATCCCAGCACTAGGGAGGCTGAAGAAGGGGAATCCTGACTTGTCTGGACTATATGGTGAGACACTATCTCAAAAACAAAAGCAAAGAGCTGTGGAACTGGCTCCTTGAACGAGAGTGTGTACATCACAAGTGTAAAGAATGGGACTCAGATTCCTGAAACCTACATAAGCACTGAGTGGGTATGGACGTCTGCTTTTGATCCCAGAGAGATTCCAGAGCAAGCCGTCTGCATAGATGAGCTGTGATCAAGTAAAAAGTGCTGTGTCGATAAGTGGACAGTGATCAAGGAAGACTCTTGCCAGTGTCACCCTCTGGTCTTTACATGTGTGTGCACATGCACCATCACATACACACACACACGTGCCAACATGTAGTTACATGCCATAAACAGCTAAGTGTATGTTATAATTTTTTTGGTTTTGTATCTTATTTCACATTCACTGTCTCTTTACATATAGGTTGTTGCCATTGTGCTTATTCTATGTGTGAAAAAACTAAATCTCATTGATGTTAAAAGATCCATCCAGAGTGCCAAGGAGATGGTTTGGTTCATAAAGTGCAAATATGAGGACCTGAGTTCAATCCCCAGAAGTCATATTTTAAAACAAACAAACAAACAAAAAAAACATTGTGGCAGGTGTTGGTGGTGATTGCCTTTAGTCCCAGTACTTGGGAGGCAGAGACAAGCAGATCTCTGTGAGTTCAGGGCCAGCTTGGTCTAAAAGAGAGAGTTCTAGGACAGCCATGGTGGTTACACAGAGAAACACTTTCTCAAAAAACAAAACAAAAACAAAAACAGGTGGGGGACATGGAGACACCATGATCATAATCCAATGGAGAGGTGTAGACAGGAGGACCCCAGGGGCTTACTGTCCAGCCAGTCTTGCCTGATCTGTGAACTCCAGAACATGAGAGACCCAATGAGCTGAGATCATGAGACTTGGTCAGTATGACCAAGAGGGTCTTTCCCACCATGCCTTAAGGGAGAAAAGATGATGCTGTTGCCATGACACTGTGCCCCACCTATGACCTTGTGGTATAGGCTGTGAACTAAGATGCACACAGCTCCATCTGAAAGGAGCAAGGCCATCGGGGAGTACAAAGGGAAGCTTCTTATGTTAGGAAGGGATTCCTGGGCCTCTGTGGAATCCATGTCTAGCTGCCATCAAAAGCATGGTCAAGGGCACAGCTGGCCACAGGACACTGGCAGCTAAGTGAATCCATACCAACTTCCCCACCTGAGAACAGTGTGACCCTACCTTCCTGCCAGAGACTGTCCTTCCACATTTCTTGGAGTTTTGCCTTATTTCAAATTTAATTCACAAGCTATCCACCACTAATTAGGGGCAAACATGTCAAAACCTTACCCTTCCTGAATACAGAACTTGCATAAAAATGGTTTCTTCCCCACTGATGTGGAATCAGATAAGTAGACTTTTACACACGTCTTCTAACCTCTCAGATTCTTTCTTTGAGGTGACTTGCCTCCATGGAGATGGGGTGACCCTGGCACCCAGCCAGTATTTGGGGATGGGTGAAGAAAACAAGGAGAAGTGAATACATCTAGGTCCTTCTGTTCCATGCAAAGGATGCCCAGAAGGTTCCCATGCCAATAAATAGACATGTGTGCCCATCTAACAATAGCTACAAAAGAAAGTTCCTGATGTGATCGTTGTTATGATAATTTCTGCAGTATCTGGCCTAGATAAAGACTACAGTTCAGCGCCCAGTGCCCTAATGACACAAAGATGGTGGCCTTCTCAGAGAATAGGACAACTGTCAATTAGCATCAGATTCTGAAATGTCTCCAAGGAAAGGCCAGTTGCTGTGGATCAAAGGTTCCCCGCAATGCACACATATTTTTATTTTCTTTCTTTTTCTTTTTTTGCCATCTCCCAAATTAACTAACCTAAAAATATATGTGAATTTAGGGGACTGGGGAGCTGGCTCTGTCAATAAAGTGCTTGCTGTGCAAGCGTAAGGTCCTGAATTTGGATCCCAGCAGGGCCCATGGCATGCCAAGCCAGTTGTGGCAGTGTATGCCCATAGTCCTAGTGACTGAGAGAAAGAGATGAGGATCCCTGGGGTCAACTAACCAGTCAGCCTTGCTGAATTAGAGTATTCCAGACTCAGTGAGAGTCTGTCCCATATCTATTAGTGGTTCCTCTGGACCCAAGCAGTGACATTCCTAAAGTCAGCACAAAGTTGGTCGCCAGTATTCCAAAAGGATTCGCCATAGCTGAAGTTGCTGGTTCTAAATTCCTGTGTCCCTGTCATGAACCATCTAGTGTGTTCAGAGATCAGGGGTGAACAGGCATGACTTGGTGGGCTCCTCCATTAACATTTTGGCTTCCCAGTATTTAGGATGCTGATGAGAGAGACACAGTTTGGACTCTACTGTGTTAAAGTACCTCTGTCACCCCAATGGGGAGCACAGCTTTTAACTTTTCCTATCTATCCATCACCTTCCCTCTTCTCACTCTCCCAGGCTGTTGGTAGGAATGCTTCTTCACCTGGAGGCAGATGGATTTCCTCTGGGTTGTCATAGGAACTAAGGTTAATTAGTCATCCCAGATTTCAACCCTTAGCAACATGTCTCAGCAGGGACCTTTGGAACTACTGTCCCTAGATACCTGATTACAGCAAACAAAAAAAAAAATCCCAAGATTTGTGCCACACTGCCGGGAACTTCTCCCACTTATCACCAGGGGTTTCTCTAGTGTGCTACTGATGGCCCAGGACTAAAGAGGAGACAACTCTTCACATAAAGTCCAATGGAATATACCCAGTGATGGAGCCTTTGCTATTATCTAAGGCAGTCGGTCTACTTGGGGTAGAGGTTACCCCAGCCGCTGGCTGTTCTCTTATATCCAGGGAATTGGGCTGAAATAGAGAAAAGCAAAGCTGCTCATACAGAAACATAAAAACGATAGGACTGACCCTAGTGTCAGAGCAGGGAAAACAATGTGCAACTGACTGTATCATGGAACATATGAGGAGGATCACACAAAAATGAGCAAGAAGGTTCTATATATACTTCAACCCCAAAGGGGCAGGAGGAATCACCAGGACTGGAGGGAACAACATACATCCTGCTCTTCATCTATCTATTCATATACCCACCCATCTATCCACCATCTATCTCCATCCATCCACCTATCATCTACATATCCATCTATTTATCTACCTACATTTACATATATATGTGTGTGTATATATATGTGTATATATATAATACATCATAAACTCACCTATTCAACCACTCACTTGTGTATTGATCAATCCATCTACCCATTATCTACATATGCACCAATCTACCTACTCACTCATCTGTCCACATATTAACATGTACACACATATATCCATATTCCACTCATCATTCATCCATCTACCCACTAATCCACATTTCTATCCACCTAGCCAATATCCACATATGCATCTTTCCACCAATACATTCATTCATCTGCCCATCATCAACATATACACCTATCCATCCATTTACCTATCTGTCTACCTCCCCATCTATCCATTCATTGATCCGCCCACCCACTCATCCACCCACCTGTGTATTCATCCATGCAAATACTCATTCATTTACCTACCCACCGTACACATATTCAGCCACTCTACACATATCCATCCATCTACCCCATCCATCTTTCTACCCACCATCTACATATAATCCCATTTATCTGTTCACTCACCTATCCATCCATCCACTCATCAATTCACACACCCATTCTCCCATCCAAAGAACATTTATTGGGCACCTGTTATGTTTGGAACCTCTTTTAACATACTTCTGTTACCACAGAACACATGAGATTTTGTACTTTATAATGAATAGAAAATACTTAGCCATAGTTCTGGGAACTGGGAATCCCAAGATAGAAATGCCAGCACCTGGCAAGTACCTTCTCGTTATGCCATCTCATAACAGCTAGACAAAGACGGTTGGAAAAGAAAGCAAAGGGTTGAACTTACAGCCTCAGACACTTTGATCATCAGTATCAATCCATTCAAATGACCTAACACTTCCCATTAGACCTCCTCCAACATCAATTGATCAAGTTTCCAACAAATACATGTACACACAAACAAGTTTCTAACATATGGTTTTTGAGAGACACACCCATTATAGCCCCCTCAATCATTAGCATAATGTTGAGTCCACAGCAGGAGATTAATTATGCTGCTAAATGAAGAAACTGCCAGACAGTCTGTGGAGTTCATGCTTACAGTCTCGTGGATCCTCAAATGCCTTCCTCTTCCTTTGTTGGCCTTATTAAGCTGCACGAGCAACCCCCCTATTTAGTATTCTCCTGGTGAGGTGCCAGGAAAACTATATAAAATAGAACTGATGGGAACAAGCCAGATGTAACTGAATCTTTCATCAGAATAATCCCTCTTGCTGTACCCACTCATCCCCAAGTCATCCCTCGAATTCGGGATCATCTTTTGGGAACAGCCTTTGAGGTCTCACTGAGGCCAGAGTTGGATAGATCCTGACTCTTTGGACACCCAGGTTTATGGAGTAGGAAACCCCTGACTTCCCAGGACCAGAGAAACCCTCAGCATGAGCTCTATCAGCCTCTCGGGAAGGGCAAAGTCTTCATTACTCATCTCCACTCGTTATTTCCACTGAAATCACAAGACTTCAGAGTAGATTTGGATCAGCCTTTCTCCCAGGTCCCCATGTATGCATCTCATTGTCTAAAGCCAAAACAGTGTGCAAGGAAAATAAGGAATGTCTGAACAGGGCTTGTCAGCCATGGGGTATCTGCAGTTGCTCTGTGCTTTTGAAGGTGTTGGTGCCTTATCTGCTAAAGGTGTCTCTAATCCTCTACCAACCATCAATATAGTCACCCATCTATAAATTCACCTATCTATGCATCATCTATCCATCCATGCATGCATTTATTCATCTACCTATCACCCACATATCTATTAATCTACCAACCATCCACATATACACCTATCTACCTACCCATTCCTCTACCAACCATCTTATGTGCACCCATATACCCACCCATCAATTTCCCCATCAATGAATTCCTCTATCCACACATTCATGCATCTACCCACCATCCACACATATATCCATGTACCCACCATTTACATATCCACCCATTACCTATCCACCCATCACGTCTCTTTAGTGCAGAGCCACCAGCTTTGCTGTGTGAATTCAGTGTGTATTCAGCACATTATGTAAGACCACCTGACCCAGTGTCAGAAGTTCTGCCCTACCTCTGTCAGAGAAATAACAACATAAGAAAACGTAATCACACACACACACACACACACACATACACACACACACACACACACACACACACACACACACACACACACCAGCAAAGACTCTGAGGACAGCAGAAGATCCACATTCCTGTTAAGGAGACCACCTACCAGGACCACTATTGACCAGCAACTTAGGAGGTGGCATAGTTTAGGGGTAACATGCCTAATGTCATGGCCATTCTAAGTGAGCATACATCCTAACAATGGCTGATTTTGTGTCCAACTCCTGTTGGCCATAGGCTTAGTTTAAGGTTGCGTGTACTCTCTCAGTTAATATTTGAGACAGCCTTTTGAGACGGGTCCACCCCTCCATCAAATTACCCTCCTACACACCTCTCCCTCCCTCAGTCTGTGTATCCTGTCCCCCTATCTATCTGCCTGTTTTTTGTAGAATGTAATCCTTCAAGAAGAACAGCCGCCATGTTTATCCGATCTGCTGAGTCTGCTTACAAGAGTCCATTGGCTGGGCCTGCTGATTGTTGATTTGACACTGCCTTAAAGAGGGAGGTGGTGCATTTGTCACTTGCCCATGACCTGAGATTCCAGCTGCCCCTCCTGGCCATTTGTATCCTGGCCAATTATTCCATAACTGCATGTATCTTCAGGGTCTCAGGAGGTACTAGAGTATATAGGCTGGGGGGAGGTAAATTAAAGAGGGGCTCCTACTACACAACAATAGGGAAGCCATCATCCATAGTGGATGAGGAGTTTCTAGTGTGGCTGGTTTAAAGTCAGCCACTTCTTTCAGTAATTCCTCTGCCATGCTGTGTAAACTCAGTAAACTCACTGGTTCCCCAGAGTGAACTTTGGTTAAAAAAAAAAATACCTTGGTTTGTTGTTGAGACCCTACTAGGAGGGAGTAGACATTGTTTATATCTCCCTAGGGAAGAAATTTTCACAACCCCATCCATCCATTTATTTATCAATCCACCTATCTATCTACTGGTCTATCCATTCATCTGTCCCCCCTACCTCCCATTTATACACCTATCCATTCTTCTAACCACTGACTATCCACTCACCTCTCCATTCATCCATCTGTTTATCCATGAATCTACCTATCTATCTACACATACACCTGTCCACCCACCCAAGGAATATTTACTGGACACCTGTCATGTTTGTATCCTTTTAAAAAAATCAATTTCTTGTCACACATCAGACTTAGAGGCTCAGTTGGGTGATTTGCCATATAAACTGGTGAGTGCTATACCTTTTGAAGCTGGAAGATCTGTGACTGTATTTTATGGGAACAGAGACTGGAAGGGAATGTGCAAAGTAACAATGCTGGTACCAATACCTACACCCTAGCTCTGCCCTATGCCCATGCCCAGCTTTTGGTCCAGCTCCCTTGGGGACACTTTCTTGATATCCTCCATCCTCCCAACCTTAAACCGATCTCAGATACCTGCCTCTTCCACATGAATTTTTCTAACCCAGGTGAATATACTTGAACGTGACCTTGGCTCACATCCTCTTAGGGATGCTCTCCCAAGCCCTAGACTTGATTCATGCCTAGCCACTCCTTACATAGTACTTGTGCCACACTACTTTTTTAGCCCCTCACCCTGAACAACATACCAGATTCTTCTGGTCTCATCAATCCATCTGTGTACCAGCTTGGCACGTGTCTCCATTTCCTATGATACTAAGAAGTTCCAGACTTGGGGAGATGACTCCATTGGTAAAGAGCTTGCTGTGCAACTCTGAGGACTTGAGTTTGACATCCAGAACCCAAATGAGAAAAACAGGTACATTGGTTCATGTTTATAATCCTAGAACTGGGGAGGCAGTGATGGGAGGATCCCTGGGTTTTATGAACTGAAGGGGCTGGAGAGGTGGATCAGCGGTTAAAGCCTCTTTCTGGGCTTCCAGAGGATCTGGCTTTAGTTCCCAGAACCCACATCAGATGGCTCTCAAATGCCTTTACCTCCAGTGCCTTGCATGGTCCACATAGTGATATGATACATGCCTGTAATCCCAGCACTTGAGAGGCAGTAGAAGGATCCATAGTTCAAAGTTACGTTCAGCTACATAGTCAGTTTGAAGTCATTCTGGTCTACAAAATTTTGTCTCAGAAAGTAAATAAATAAATAGATAAATAAGATTTGAAACTAAACCCACCACTTCCACACCCTCCCAGCAAGTGAACAGCTACACAAATCTTGCCCTCCTTCCTCAATCAACCTTCACTTTCCAGCATCCCACACAGGCTCTGACAGTCCTCACCCACCCAGCTCAGGGAATAACTGCTGGATAAATAAATAAATTCTGCAATCAAGAGGGGGGCCCAAGGGTCCTCTCCAAGCCAGGACCTGAGTGAACTTGAGCCAGTATTAGGCAGTAACCAAGAAAACCTACAGAACAGCCTGGGGCGCAGAATTAACTAACAGCCTTCTCTTTGTCTGGGGCTGATGAAAGTGAAATTGATACACCCTCCGGGCTGAAGGAGGCTGGATGCCAGGTTGAACACCTTGTCAACCGCTCTGGCTGAATCCTTAGTCCTTGGATACCTTCATGTCCCCAAACTGGATGAGATGCCACAAGGCCATGCTTACTCGAGGCCTGGCACCTCAGGCTGCAAAAGTCCTCAGACACCCACCTTCTGGTCCTCCCACCTGCTAAAGATCCCCTTCACTCTGTGCCTGACTTAATTAGGCAATTACAGACCCTGGTGCATACTTCGCTTCCTGGCTGCACAGGGCTGTGGGGATGCTGAAAAGCTGCTTCCAGAATCTAGTGAGAACACCGGGTCCTTTGAGGGCTCTTCAGCTGAAACACATCCCCATAGCCAATCATAGCCTCTCCAACGTCAAGGAACACACAAAACTGTTTGTTCAGTCCTGGGGACACAGAGAACAAGTCATTAGCATCCCCAGGGGACCCTTATTGTGTACCCACCAGCCCTCCTCACTCAAGCACATGATAGCATCCAGACTCCCACAATGTACCTGGCTTTAGCAAGCTGTCTATACCCTCTGTGTCAGGCCACCTAGTGAGACAGATTCTGTCTTCCATACCACCATGAATGTATCATGTGACCCAGGGGTCAGCCTGCCACTTCAGAGACTATCCAATTCTGCCAGTGTATTCCCAAACATGTAAGGAAATTTTCCATAGAAAATATATGTGAATTTGTCTGTCATTTGTCTAAAAGAGGCTCAGAGGGAGACAGAATAGCAGTTGCAAGGGATGGAGCCTTTTTGTCACATAAATACCACATTTCCAACATTCTCACTATCAACCACCCATTCCTATCTTGTTCTTATTTCATCAATTTAATCTCATGTATTTATGCTAGGGACAGGCCTCTGGGACTTGCACATGCTATCCAAGTGTTCTACCATTGAGTGACTTCCGTTCCCCTCAGACACCTGTTCTCCATAGACTCACTCTTGGTTGGCATCTTGATGTTGCTGAGAGCTTAGAGCTATACCTCCCACCTGTAACCCTCTCGGTTGGCACCCCAAGGCTCACCAAGGTTATGTAAACCCTGCAAGTCCTCTGGGCTGGCATCACACTGCCACCGAGTGCCCAGGGTTTCCATGTTTCTATCCCACCGTCACTCCCATGGGGGAGTAAAAGGCCTTATTTGTTTAGCATTTTCCGGCTGCCCACTCTATTCTTGGATTGGAGGCAAGACAAGAACCCAACAGGAGATATCTCAGAACAACACGCATGACACACACACACACACACACACACGCGCGCGCGCGCTTACACATACATATAAAGAAATGGAAGGTATGCTACAGGAGTTCACTGAGAGGCTGGCTCTGGAACTGGGCTTGCCCTGTTCACCCAAGCATGTTTGTCTCAAAGACCCCTTGTTTGGGCATGAGCTGGTCCCTTCACTCTGTGACAGGGAGGAGAAGACAGCAAAACAGCCCCAAAGTAAAAACACAGTGTCCTCAAAAACAGCCTGAAGGAAGCCATATCCAAACAGGGGCCTCCAGTGTTTATCCCACGATATAAAAATGCTTTCAGTGGGAAAGAGAACTAGGAGTTTAGCAGTGGGGTGCTCTCCCACAGAGAGAAAGCTCAACTCGAACTCCAGCCATGGGATGCTAGTCCCAGATCCTCTCTGTTTGGAAGCCCAACCTTAACACTTCCTCAGCTCCTGCGGGATATTTGGAGCACCTGATTGGATGTTGCTTTGCTACCTCCCTACCTACCTATCTCTAGCTATTTATCCTTTTAGTTGGCTTGCTATATATTTAACAAACTCATTTAAAACCAAAAGTATGGCTCTAAAACATAGTTCCCTAGAACATATAGAACCATAAATAAATAAATCATACTTGTTTCTAAGCTATGATGTTTGGTAGATGAGGGGCATCAAGAGTACATTTTTAAATTTAAGATTTTTTTTCCAGTTACAGTTGATCAGGACATGACCAGATAAGTTTAAGAAAAGCCTATAATTTTAAATGAGATCAAGGTATCCACATCAATTGTTAACAGCTTACTATAAACTAGTAATTAGACAGTAGGAGAACATTGCCCAAGAGGTACACAGTTTGGGAAGCAAATAAGCTAAGTAAGAGGGGACAATCCTATAGTGGGAATTCTTTTTTTTATTCTCTCTCTCTCCCTCCCTCCCTCTCTCTCTCTCTCTGTCTCCCCCCCCCCGGGGTGTGTGCGTGTGTGTGTGTGTGTGTGTGTGTGTGTGTGTGTGTGTGTGTGTAGTGCTCCTAGAAGCCAGAAGAGGGCATCCCATCTCCTGGAGCTAGATTTACAAGCCATTGTGAGCTGCCTGATCTGGGTGCTTGGTGAGGACTCCCAGCAAGACTGCTGGGAAGAGCCAAACATAGTGTTCTCGATTCTCATCTCAGCACCCATAGGCTAAAGAAAGAGGATTGAGGGTTTGAGGCTACCTGAAGCTACATAGGCAGAATTTGTGTCAAAAACAGAGCAAAAGACACCAAGCTTCTGTTCACAGAGTCCCAATCCTGCCTGTGTGTAATAGTTCCTCTTCTATAACTCTTCCTGGCTCTCTGTTACTCCTTTGGATGTATTGTGCTAACATTAACAACTACTAATTAGCATTAGCATTCTTGTTAATTTAACTAAAAACAATATTAGTGCCAAAGGGGTGCAGATGGCTGTAATCAAAAGCTAATCAAGCATTTCACCAACAAGATCTACTGAAACTAGGCCCCCTTTGCTCAGCCTGCGGATGACCTGGACACAGACACCTGGGAAGTGAAAGACTGTTTAGATTATGCATGGTTTATAGCAGGGGACCTCCAACATCTAGAGCCTTGTGGCAAGCAGGGATGTGCCTCATTTCCTGGAGACAGGTGATTATGACAGTAATTGCCAGTAACATAATCTCTGTTTGTCCTCTGCCATCTGCCCATCTCCTTCCATAAAATGGAGATCTGAGCTAGCTAGAGATGTGGCTCCATTGATAAAGCCTCTGCCTGCCATACTCAGCCCTGGATCACATCTCCAGCATAAACTCAGATTTCAGTGCTCAGCGGGTGGAGGTAGAGGTTCAGGAGGTCAAGGTCATCCTTGACCACATAGTGAGTTGTTTACCATATGGGCTACATGAGACCCTGTCTCATAAGAAGGAGGAGGAAGGGGAGGAGCAGGCAGTGGTGGCAGTAGTGGCCATCACTTGCTGAATGCAATGTCGGTGGTGGTGTATCTATTCCTGGAACTCTGGAAGCTGAGAAGGAGGATCCTGAGTTCAAGGTCAACCTGAGCTGCAGAGCCAGACCCTATCTCAACAAAACCAAATAAAAGAGCCAAGGAAAGAGCAGCTGGTCATATCCTAGAGCAGCAGTTCTCAACCTCCCTAGCACTGGGACCCTTTACTACAGTTCCTCCTGTTGTGATGACCCCCAAACATAAAACCATTTCATTACTACCTCATAACTGTAATTTTGCTACTGTTGTGAATCGAAACCTAAATATCTGATATGTGACCTGTGGGGGGAGGGTCGTGACCCACAGGTTAAGAACCGATGCTCTAGAAGTCTTCTTTAAACTGGTGTTAGACATTTGTCTCTATTCTTATTCTCCACCTTGTCTGCTACCCCCAGCCTCTGATGCAGGCTTCTGTAGGGTGCTGGCTCCTTTGTTCATCTTCCTGCCAGGCCGGTTGGCATCACTCCCACAAGCAATTACCACAGTTCTGGCCACTTGCAGTCACAGCCCCTATCAAGTCTCACCAATGACCACACTTCCAGGAAGCAGGAGGCAGCACCCCACCCCCTGCCGCCTGGAATTTCACTTTGCTCCGGCGCCAAAGTCGGAACTGTGTGGTGTCTGGGCACTAAAACCATTTGTGGGAAAGGATCCGATGTACAAATGGCTGAGTTCCCTGTTAAGAAGATATTTTTCCCCACTCGGTGAAAGGGTTTTTTTTTTCCCCCCCTCCAATTGACTGCAAGCTCCATTCAATAACACAAAGGATGTATTGTTCTGTGTGGTACACACAGGAAGACTTTTAAAAGACAAGGGCGTGGGCTGGGGAGATGGTTCTGTCTAAAAGACAAGGGCGTGGGCTGGGGAGATGGTTCTGTCTAGTCGGTAAAGTACTTCCTTTAAGTGCAAGGGCC
The DNA here is from genome assembly GCF_943737965.1 of Phodopus roborovskii. Taxonomy (NCBI): domain Eukaryota; kingdom Metazoa; phylum Chordata; class Mammalia; order Rodentia; family Cricetidae; genus Phodopus; species Phodopus roborovskii. The sequence continues at coordinate 6,514,027 of NW_026126599.1, read as the reverse complement.
TTGGTTGTACTCATCTCCATTGTAACATAGAGCAAGGTGGTGATGCTAGCACCGGGGTAGGGGGATTCACCCAGTTCCATGCTTACTGAATGGGTCTCAGGTCACAGAGAGAGACCCTGTCTCAAAAACACAAGGTGGATGGAGCCTGAGGTTGACCTGAACACACTTGCACATATACACACCAAAACAATAAATAACGTACACCTGTCATTCTAGCCCTTGGGAGGCTGAGGCAGGATGATAACAGATTCCAGGTTAGCTGAGTTATGTAAATAAGGCCCTGTCTTAAGAGAAAAAAATGCCATGACAAAAAACAATGCCGGTTAGGGGAGAGAAAAAGCCATCTGATGTGACCCTGATGATCTAGACATTTGGGAAAAGGCTCAACATGAAGACGGAGGTTACAGCTGCTCAACTTCCTTGGTCACCTGAACTATGTGTATGTGTGCATGTAAGTGCATGTATGTATATGCATGTGTGTGTTTTGCAAACTGAAGTCATTATGTAACTTCTCCAAGTTCATAGTCACAAAGGGGATGAGCCAGAAAGGGGCAATGTGGGGGGGGGGCTGTCATGAGACGTTGTGTATTATAGTTTTATTTCTGTTGCCCCTACCAAAAAGCAGCTTGAGGAAAAAGGGGTTTCTTTCAGCTCACAATTCTAGGTTTAGTCCATCTCTGTTGAGAAGTTACAGAGGCAAGGCAGGAGCTTGTAGTCACTGGTCTCATACACACACACACACACACACACACACACACACACACACACACACACATATATATATATATATATATAACCAAATTTAAATATATCTTTGTATAGTGTCATCATGAGTCTATTCTTTACAAAATAAATAATATGGCCAGACATTTGGGAAAGAAAACAAGGTAACACCTGGAGAATTAGCAAGGTATATAATATATGATGTATAATATATGTTTTTAGGCACAATCAAAGAAAGAGGATGAGTGTCTACATGCTTCTTGCTTTCTTGCTTGCTTGTCTATGCTCAGCTTGTTTTTCCACTATAACACAGTTCAGGGCTCTTTGCCTAGGGAATGGTGCTGTCCACAGTAGGCTGTTTCTTCCCACATGAGTTGATTTGATTAACTAAGACAGTCTTCCCCAAATGTACTCACAGTCCAACCCAGTGTAGATAACTCTTCTCCCAAGCGATTCTAGCTTGTGTCCTATTGACAACTGAAGCTGACCATCACATTACATAAAGTCTTGAAGAATGAGTGGGATTTTGACAGAGTTGTTGGGACAAGGCATTGAGTAGGCAGAACAGCATGTTTAAAGGCACTGAGACAGGATAATCTAGCCTATAAACCAGGGAGGCTGATGTGTTTATTGCAATAGCTAATGGCCAGGCAGGAGATGCTTCAGTAAGGCTATGGGCAGGTACCTACAAATCACAGAGGATACTGGCCACCAGGATGGAGAGGCTTTAGGGGAACAATTTCCCCTCCTTCAACACAGCACCTGCTTGATTGAGACATTGGTGTACTCAGAGCTTTTGTCAGGAGAACCCCAATCTGGGGCTGGGATGGTAATTGGTTGTTACAGTACTTGCCTTGCTAGTGTGAGGACCTGAGTTTAGTTCCAGGAAACCACGATTTTTTTTTAAACCAGGCATGACTGCACATGCTTATAATGTCAGTGCTGGGGAAAGCAGAAATAGGTGGATCCCTGCAGCTAGCTGGCCAGCCGGCCTAGCCTGATTGGTGAGTTCCAGGCCAGTGAGAAACCCTGCTTCAAAGAAACAAAGTGGATGGTGTCTGAGGAGCAACATCCAAGATTGTCCTCTGGCCTCCACATGTGTGAGCACACATAGGCATTTGTGCCTGCACACACAAGTGAATCACCACACACATTCACACACACACACACACACACACACCACCACCACCACCAACAACAACAACAACAACAACCACCCAAACACAATGCTTGTCCCACAGCCATAACTAAACAGAGACAGCATCTAGCCTGCTGGAGTGAACCACACAGACAAGCTCCGATGCTACCAGGCCTAAATGGTGGACCCACCCTGGGATACACAGGGCAGTTGGAGTCCATAATCTCATGGTAGAGGATGGGAAACAACACAGTGCTTCTGCTGAACCATTCATCATTAAGGGCTGCTTCCCGGCCCCCCACCCCCTGCCGCCCTGATCCATCTACTCAGCCAGGCCCCACTCCTGACCCTGGTCTTGTCTGTCATTCTCAGTGAAGGGACCTGTAACTACATGCCAATCATTGCTACTCGACAGGTCCAGAAAACAGCTCCATCTTTCTTGATGAGACCAGGACTCACATGAACCTTGAAATTTCAAAGCATCTGTACTCTGCCTCAGAGACCCAAGGCCTTGCAAGAATGGATGCAAATTTCCCTGCATCTCATACAATCAAGGAAAGAGTGGGTCCCCAGGCTTGCATTGAATTCTGCTACCCTGGGTCTTATGTTATTAAAACTTTATAGAATTCTTTCACAGCCTTCTCCCCTAGGACCTTCCCACACTGGCGGGCGCACACTTTGGAATTTATGTTCTTTCTTCTCCCAAATTGAAGATTTCCTGTCTTTCCTTGCTGTGTCTCATTTGGGCCAGAGCAGAACAAATTACCTTGGTGGAATAAGTTCTTACTAACTGAAAGAAAGAAACTAAATCCGCACTTGAAATAAATAGGAGTGGTGTATGTGAAGCTCATCTGGCTATAACAGACCAGTGACTCAAGCCATTGGAGAGGTAGAGCTGTGTGTGAGGGAACACATCTTTCTTCCACAGCTAGCCGGCCCAGGATGAGGACTCACTCACTGTTTGGAATCCCTAGGGCTGGTTTGGGAGACTGAGGCAATGTCAAGGAGGATGTCAGAGGCGCCTGAAGGCGGGGAAATAATGAGTTCACTAGACCCAAGATACATGATAAATGGGTGTTTTATTGGGGAACAAGTTACACAGACAATAATAAAGAACCACTGCCACCTTTCTCTGCCCTTCCTATCCCATCCGTGACCCGAGAGAGACAGAGAGAGAGAGAGAGAGAGAGAGAGAGAGAGAGAGGCAGCACCTGAAGCCACGCCCAAAGCGGGCTTCACTAACACAAATACCCTGGCAAGACTGGATGCTACTACAGGTGCCAGAAAGCTAAAACCTAAAGAGGAAAGGCTGTCTTCAAGGAGGACCTTGGGGTGGGGATGGAAGGGCTGCTTTAACTCTATTACTGGCTATTTGGAAAAAAGATCATGATTCAACTCAGCCTGGGAATATAGCTCAGTTATAAAGGGGTTTCCCAGAATCTCAGTGAGGGGCTAAGAGCATGGCTCAGTGGCAGAGCACCTACCTAGCATCATGCACATGGCAGGGTTCAAGTTCCAGCAAGGCATAAAATTTGAATTAGTTTAAACCTCTGGTTATTTTCTTCAAACTTTTCTACTTCCAAATAAAAACCTGCAAAGCAACATAAGACCAAGCTATGAAAAAAGTTGGGTTTCCTCTAAAACTAGGTTTTGCTGGCAGACATGACTTTGGATTCTGAAAGTTTTTCCATTTTACTTTATGTATGGGTGTTTTGCCCACATTTGTGTCTGTGTGTTATATGCATGAAGTGCCCAAAAGTGACAGAAGAGGGTGTCAGATACCATGAAACTGAAATTTCAGATGGTTGTGAGCTGCCATGTTAGTGCTGGGAATTGAACCCAGGTCCTCTGGAAGATCAGCCAATGCACTTAACCACTGAGCCATCTCTCCAGCCCAACTTCAGATTCTGAAATCACTTCTTCTTATAAAATGGCAGAAGGGAATGCTGAGAGAAGCCTCAAGGGCAGAGGGACATTCCAGAATCCTCCATCTTTAAACTGAGACTTAACTTCAGGGACTTTAATGTCCCATGGCATCTTCTCCTCAGTTTTCCACCAAGACTCTGACCAAAGAGAAAACCAACTTACTATAGCATGCACTGGATGGATAAGGAAATCAAGTGTGGGCAAACTGGGGATCTTTATAAAACCCCAGTCTCCCCTGGAGGCTCAGAAGGAGCGGTGGCACACAGCCCTAATGACAGGCTCTCCTTGGAGTCTCTAGGGTTTCTGCATGTCTGCCAGTCCAAGATTCCAAGTCTCATGTGCCATCAGGAGCATCATGGTGATGCCAGCACCATCCTCTGGAGTTGAGCATGGTGGCTCACACATGTGACAACAGTACTCAGAGGCTGGGGTAGGAAGATGGCAAGTTTGAGGCCAGCCTGGGCTATATAATAAGCACCTTCTCCTAGGACAATAATAAAAAAAAATCTATAGCTTCTAAACTATATATTTCACGGATGTCTTTCTCCAGTAACTCCTGTAAGCTATTTTGTCCTGGTTGCAATTTTCCAATCTCCTGGAGATAGCCTGGATGAATAGTGAAAGAATCTTATTGGAATGTGGGAGACAATGAATCAACAGCAGCATGGGAAGCCTGCAAGCCCAGCCTTTACCAGGGTCCTTCCCTTGAGGACCACAAGGACACATTATTGTAACAAAGACACTCGGAGCTTGGCAGAAAGAAGCAATTTCAGACTCTCTCCACAATTCCGAGACTTATCTAAAAATGCACCTTCAACCTTTTGGGAAACCCTAAAATACATAGAGCCATAAACTGAATGAGGTGATTTGTTTTTTGTGATCCTATATTTTGGGAGGCTGAGTCAGGAAGGTCTATAGTTCAAGGCTATCCTAGGATGTATAACGAGACTCTGAATTCAAACAAAACAAAATAGAAAACCAAGGGCTAGGTTTGTTTCAAAGTGGTAGAGCCCTTGCCTAGACTCCCCCAGTGAGGGACTAAGGGTGTGGGTTAGTGGTAGAGCACCTGCCTAGAATCCCCCAGTGAGGGGCTGGGGATGAGTCCATGGTAGAGTATTTGCCTAGATCCTAGGATATGTTTTCAACAGCGCAATAAATAAGTAAGTAAATAAATAAATAAATAAAGCATAATCTTTGCTTATAATTGGAGAAAATGGGGGGCAAAGGAATAAGTGTAACAGCTCTGTCACGATTATACTTATTCTGCTCTAAAATTACACTTGACCTAGCAAAGGAGCCGATCCACTCGCATACCTCAGGAGCATGATTCAGCCCTTCCCAATGCTAAAAGTGTCATTTTTCCTCTGCAACACCCTAAAACAAATGGATGTATTTATATCCTTCTCAATCTGTAAATTCTCAGGGTGTGAGTGGGTTGTTTACTTTAAAGACCAGACAGAAGTGAGAAGAATCATGACTGCTCTGCTCCAAGGGTTGCACACTCAGAACAAGAAGACAAGAGCCTTCTGGGCCTGTGTTGTATAACTCGCTCTTTGGGAACAAGGTGGTGGGGAGTGCTGAGGGGAACACACCCAAACCCCATCACAGACAAGTTCACAAACATTTTGCTTTGCCCACAGGATATGGACAAATAGCCTTGTACTGGGTGATCCTGCCACGGTTCAAACCTGCCCCCCTGGTGTTTGACTTTTTGTTTGGAGGCAGAGTCTTCTCATTGGCCTGGAATTCACCACGTGGGCTAAGCTGGTCAGTGAGCACAGAGGTCCTCCTGTCTCCATCTCCTGAGCACGAATCCCCAGCGTGCACCACCATGTCCTGTCTTGAACTCATGACTTCCTGTTTCAGCTTGCAGATTGCTGGTATACCAGGTGTGGACCACCACGCCTGGCAACCCACATTATATTCTTTTTAAAGTGTTTTAAAAATAACATTTTATTAATTCTCACCCCTCACTTCTCCCTCTTAACTTTTCCCATATCCACCCCCTTGCCTCCCATATTCATCCCCTTACCCAATATCCACTCTTTACCCCTCATACCCATCCCTTACCTCAATATCCACTCCTCACCCCCACAATCCACCCCTTACCCCCACGTCCATCCCTCACCCCTACAATCCACCCCACAATATTCACTCCTATACCTATCCCCTTGCCCCCAATATCTGCCCCCTTACCCCTCATATTCACCTCTTATACCCCCTTATCCACCTTCTCACCCCCATATCTGCCCCATACCCCCCCCATGTCCACCCCTCACCTCCCTCCTACCCTTTTTTTTTTTTATAACGCACTTTTACAAGCCATCCACATGGACTGACTGAGTTCAGAGGAAACAGTCTCTGGACAGCCAGCAAGGCTAGAGTCACCCAGGTGTTGCAAGGCATAGACATCCATGGCAGTCAGCAAACAGGCTCCACTTCCTCCAGGATTCCTCACTGAGCAACCTGTCGGAGAATCAATGCCTGGTATACTTCTGGGCGGAATGAGTCATACCCAGACTTGCACATTAAGAAAATAGTTGAAGGGCACATTCAGGATCTCGCTAATTCTCCAGGTGCTACCTCGTTTTCTTTCCCAGATGTCTGCCCATATTATTTATTTTGTGAAGAATAGACTCATGATGACACTATACATAGATATATTTAAATTCGAATGTGTTGAATTTTGTCTACTTATGAGGGGGTGCAAGTCACAGTACTATATGGAGAACAGAGGACAACTTTCAAGAATCTGTCATTTTTCAGCATGTGGGACCAGGACATTGAACTTCAGCTCACCAGGCTTGAAAGCATGCACCTTCACCAGCTGAGCCAACTCAACTGCCCACCAATGGATGCATTTTGTTTTGTTTTGTGTTTTGTTTTTTCAAGACAAGAGTTTTCTCTGTGTATCCCTGGATGTCCTAGAACTTGCTCTGTAGACCAGGCTGGCCTCGAACTACTGGGATTAAAGATGTGCACCACCACTGCCCGACCTTCTTTTGTTTTTGTTTTTATCACAATCAATTTGCGTTGGGGGTGTGATGTGTATTTGAAACTTACATGTGCAACAGTTTGCTTTGTTTTGTCTTGTCTTGGTGTACCAAGCATCTGGTACCTGGTGACAGCACCTATGCATAGTACCAGGGATGCAGAGAGGCCCAGTGCTACTTGCCAGAGATTTAGGAGTTTGGAAGTGAGTTGTAACATGTTCACACCTACCTACCCATCCCAGGACAGTGTCTGAGCTCAGCAGATGCTCAATAAACCTTTATGTAGCTCAGTTGGTAGAGTGTTTGACTACCATGCACAAAGCCCTGGATCAGATCCCTAGCATTACATCAACAGGCATAGTAGCACACCCCTGTCATCCCAGCACTTGGGAGGTAGAAGGAGGGGGATTGGGGATTTAATGTCATCTTTGGCTGCATAGTGAGTTTGAGGCCAGCCTGGGCTACATGAGATCCTGTCTCAAAAAAAAAAAAATAGTAAAAACAACCTTGACTCAAATGGATAGGTAAGACAAAGGGAAAGAACATAATCTCTATGTGGATGTGTAGAGAATTGGAGCACCAGAGGACAGAACATTTTACTAAATTTTAGATCCTGTAGGCTGCCTGGACAGGGTAATATGGGATCCAAGCCTGGAAGACTGAGCTGTAAAGAGTGGACAAACGGCTGGGCATGGCAGTATCTGTCTGTTGGGAGGCTGGGGCAGGAGGGTGAGTTCAAGGCAAGCCTGGACTACATACTAAGACCTTGCTGTAAAAAAACAACAGAGTAACGTAATGATCACATGCAATTATAAAATGGACACAGGTATGGAAAGATGGCTTGTCAGGGAAAGTGCTTGCTGTGCGTGGAGGAAGACCTGTGTTCCTCCCCCCCCCCCCACTCTGTGCTATAACGTTGTGAGTTTGTGGAGGCAAGAAGCAAGTCAGGCCCAAACTTGCACAACACTCTACCTCTTCTTCTAGCTCTTATACCCTTCCTCTCTGCACTATTCCTTTCCTCTATGTTCCCTGATCTCAGAGCAGGTGATGCACATGTCCCAGCTAGGGTGGAGCACTCAGAGGTTGGCTAGTCTCAGTCTACCCACTCCACCCCCTTTTGTTCCTGAACACAGATCTTTCCCACTAGAGCAGTAGTCCTCAATCTTCCCAGTGCTTCGACCCTTTAATACAGTGCCTCCTGTTGTGGTGACCCCCAACCATAAAATTATTTCATTGCTACTTCATAACTGTAATTTTGCTACTGTTATGAATCATAATGTAAATATCTGTGTTTTTCTATGGTCATAGGTGACCCTGTGAATGACCTCCCAAACTCAATGCCTTCCAATATGGGAGAGACTTCCCTTCCCTACGACACATGACCCTCACCTAGCAACCAGCCCTTCCAGCTCCTGCATCATCGTGTTTTGACAGTTGCCAGGGCATTCCCAGCAGCATCAAAACAAACTTGTTTATCTCATCTAAAAAGAGAAAATATATGTATTATTTTTCTTTAAGATCCGTGTTCCCCTGACAGCTTGTCTCTGCTCTTCTTTGCAGTGAGATGCTTTGATGAGTACAGATTTCTTCCACCTTCTGCCCAAATTCTTCTCATTCCTTGCTCTCTCAAGCCCCCTGGCTTACCCAACAATCTTCAAAGATGTATGCGGTTCAGCCTGACAAAGCCCTACGATGGTGCTGGGGAGATGGCTCCTTGGTAAAGTGCTTGCCTTGCAAGCTTGAGGACAAGAATTCAATCCCCAGAGCTCTTATTTGAAAAAAACAGAGTGTGGTGGGGTGTGTGAATCTAATCTCAGCCTGGAGGACAGGGAGCAGAGACAGGAGGATTCCTGGAGCTCAGTGCCTTGATTATGTTCAATGAGATGGAAAGGCCTGCCCACTGTGGTGCTGCCATTCCCTAGACAAGGGGTTGTGTAAAAGGAACCAAACTGAGCGTTGATATGCATATTTTCATTCATTCACTCCTCTCTGCTTTGACTGTGGGTGTCATGTGACTAGATGCTGGATGATAACTTGGCACTGTGAGCCAAAACGAATCCTCTCTCCCCTAGGTTGCCTTTGTCAGGGTATTTTTATCACAGTCACAGGAAGAGAAACTAAGATACATGTAAAAAGTCAGGGATGACTATAATGGAGGCTGTGGAGGTAGAGACAGGAGGATCCTGGGACCTCCCTGTCCAGCCAGTCAAACCAAATGTATCAGTGAGTTCCAGGTACCAGTGAGAATCATGTCTCAAAAAGCAAGGTGGATGATGCTTGCATCTTCATCTGGCCTCCTCTGATCCCATCTGCACCACAGCTCTATGCCATGGCCCTGACCCTCCAGGAGGGACACCTGTAGTTTGGGCAAATGAGGCAAGGTACTGAAGGTTGCCAGCTAGCAGGACACAAAGCAAGCATTTTAACCCAAGGCTTTCCACCCAAGCCTGGAGTATCCACTCTGGGGTGGGGGCCGAGACACTGAGAACTTCACCTCTAACATTTCTCCGTCCTTGTCTCCAAAGACTCAACAGCAGAGTTTTTGAGATCTCACGGATCTGAGGGCAGTCTCCAGGACTGAAGCTCATATTTTACCCAGAACGACAAGGCCCTGTCTCTGTGGGAGAATTTAATCTCAAAGCAGAATGCCCTTGTCGGAGACATCATCCGTCCGGGCAGCTGCAACCCAATAAGCCTCTGATTGAATTAGCCTCGTAGGGCTGTGGTGCTAACGTGAAGCTTGGGGAGCAGCCTGAGGATGGTTGAGCAGAGAAATCTCAGCCAGAAAGAAGAAAGACAAAAAGGAAAAATAATATAACCAAATATGGCCAATTTCTGTGGAAGGGTCTAGAATGATGGGGTTCATTTATCCCAAGGTATCTTCTTTTTTGTGTGCCAGAAACTTCTTCAGAACTGGTTTAAAACAATCTTTACCTGGAGGGGGGGGCAGGTTTCCTCGGTAAAGTGGTTAACCACACAAGGAACTCACATAAAAAAGCCGTGCCTGGCAGAGCATGCCTCTAATCCCAGCACTGAGCGCATGGAGACAAAAAGATCCCTGGAACTTGCTGGCTAGCCAGCTTCAGCTTAACCAATGAGCTCCAGGTTCAGGGAGAGACCCTGCCTCAAAAAAAAGATGAAGAGTGATGGGGGGAATATTGATATCTCTCCTCCACATATATCTGAACATACAGGCTCACATATTCACTTATACCTATTTATTCAGAAATACATGTGCATGAAGATTTTCTACATGATATATATGTCTTCACCCAGAACTGGAAGTGTCAGCACAGACCTGTAATCCCAGCACTAGAAAGCAGAGAGACAGGAAGATAACTAAGTTCAGAGTCAGCCTGGGCTACAAATCTCAGAAAACCTCACAAATCTCAGTATGAGTCAACTACAGACACTTTGATCCCCTCAAGGTTTGGAGGAAGAATCTACTTAGCTCATTTTAGTTGTGATGGGGTCGGAAGCTTGGCTAGAGCTGAAGAGAGATGAAAGGAGGGAAGGATGAAGGGGAAGGGGAAGGAAGAAGTCTGACCCATCCTCTCCCAACCTCCAGAATCCTCAACTCACTCACAACTTTTGTACATGATACTGCCCCCTGCTGGTCATGGAGACTAAATACTCCCAAGGATGTAGTGGAGCCCAGGGTTTCCTTAAGCCCCTCCCCTCGGCCTGTCCCCCAGTGTCATAAGATTTGACCTGGTGAGACAGGATCACTCAGTTTCATTTCAAAGCCCACTTTAGATCCTATGATAATAGCGGCCAGCCCTGAGTGGCCAATTCTATTATTCCCCAGACTCCTTCTTTCTTCCTGCCTAGGGATGGAAACTTGAGGCCTGGAACAAGGGTTCCACCAATAGACCACACCTACAGCTTTCCTTTTGCAGGTCCTGGGCATGAGCCCCATGCTAGCAAGCACTTTGCCAGTGAGCTACATCTCCAACCCAGAGCCTTTTACTGTGGAATCGCAGAATGTCCAAGGTCGTATGCCTCCTAGGCCTAAGGTCTTCCAGTAGATCCCAGGACCTCTTATGGCTGGGGAACAAAATCGCAGGAGGCCAAAAAGGCCATCAACCTGGGCACTGGAGTGGCAGCTTTTCTCAGATAAAAGTGTTAAGCTATTAAGGACCTAAGGCAAGCTCATACACACAGTCGCACACTTACTTAATATACTCACACACACACACACACACACACACACACACACATGCTTATGTGATCAAGGATACACATGCACACGATGTGTTCAGATTTCCACTTCATTTGCACGCATGTCAACTCAACCACATATGAACAGTTGCAATACACTTCCTGCCCTCCCTCACCCTCCAACAGATATCACACAGCTACCAAATAGGGCCTGTATTAGTCACTCTTCTGTTACTGCGACAAAAAAACAAGGGAGAAAGAAAGGGCTTGTTTTTGACACATAACTCCAGAGGTGATACAGTCCATCATGATGGGGGAAGGCGGGGCGATGGAAGTAGGAAGCACCTGGTCACCTCGAATCTGCCGTGATGAAACTTGCACCAGGCCTTTTCTTTTGGGCCATCAGCCAGCACCCAAATCATGATGCAGAGACTTCTTATTAGTCATGAGTGCTAAGCCTAGCTTAGGCACATTTCTGGCTGGCTCTTCTCATTTAAATTAACCTGTTTCTCTTTACCTTTTGCCTGGTAGCTTTTTACCTTTCCTTTCTGTATCTCCTACTTTTTCCACTCTTCTGTGTCTGGCTGGCGGCTACCTGGTTGGCTGGCCCCAAGTGTGTCTCACTGTTAATTCAGTCTAAACTCTCCTTCCCAAACACACCCAGAGATTTGTCTCTGAGGTAATTCTGGATCCTGAAAAGTAAACAATATTAATGCTCACACTGCCTACCCGATACAAATGGACCTGAATCAGGCTTGGGAGGTAATGTCCTGAAATACAGCCCCATCTAGTTTGAAACTCAGCATCCTCCTAACCCGGCTTTTGGAGCACTGAGATTACAGGCATGTACCCATTGGCCTAGCATCCTCCTAGGCCAGTTTCTAGAGCTCTGAGATTACAGGTGTGTACCCCCTGGCCTGGCTTGTGCTTGAAGCTTCACTACTCCATGATCTGGACCTTTCCCTATCCACATTTTTTAGGTGGATAATAGTTTCATTTGTTACTTCCAGTTTTGTCCCTGGCTATACTTTGTCCTTTTTTTAGTTCGATTAAAATCCTAATTAAAATTCTTTGAGAGGAAATAATAATAAAAATAGACCTGTGCCAGCAAGGCTTCATCTGCAGAGCTATGTTGATGAATTATCCAAAGAATCCAGCATGGAGAGGCTCTGACTCAGGAGCACAATGGCCAGCAGGTGGCCTGGGGCCAGCTAGACTCCTATTGGCTGTCAATCACAAGAGTCACTCAGCTGTTGGGTAATAGTTCCATCTACAAAGACTGGCATGGAACCTGGTGTAATGGCTCATGCCTAAAAGCTCAGCACTTGGAAACCCAGAGGCAGAAGGATCAGGAGTCCAAAGTCATCACTAGCTACATATTAAGTTCAGGGCCTGCTTGACCTTGTCTCAGAAAACAAAAAATGGTCACACACACACACACACACACACACACACACACACACACACACACACACAATACCTCACACATATTAGGCAAGCCATCTCTCACTGTGCTACAGCTCCAAGCCTGAGTGAGATCCTGGCCACCCTTCTGTGCCCAGTGGTCTATTTTAGAAAATAGGATAACAGTGACTGGGGAGAGAGCTCAGTGGATAAAGTGCTTGCTGCTCAAGTACGAGAACCTGGATTTCCATCCCAAGCACCCATGTAAAACTTAGGCACCACAGTATCTCTATCATCCCAAATGCTAGGAGAACAGAGACAGGCAGATCCCTGTAGCTCAATGGCCAGTGCCCTAGCCAATTCAGTGAGCTCCATGTCTGGTGAGACCCTGACTCAAAAAACCAAGGTAGAGAGTGACTGAGGAAGACATCCAACATCCACTGCTGGTCTCCACATACATGTACTTCTATATGCAATGTGTGCAATGTATGCCTGCAACACACGTGTGCATGCACACACATATACAAAAGCATATATACACAGTGCACACAGAAAGGAGATGATATAGCATTCTATATTTGAAGAACAAAAATATTCTAAAGAGAGATACTTATGCCCCCCTTCAGCTATTAGATTATAGAAACAATGGTCCCCAAGCAATTAGAATTTCCCCCCAGGAGTCTCAGAACAGGGGAAGGGGACGGAAAGAACTAGTTAAAGACAGTTAGAACTTGTCTCCTAGTGAGAGATTTCACATAAACCTGACAACTTGTCCAGAGCACCTTGCAGGAGGGGTGGAAGCAGAAAGAAACAATGATGGGTCAGTGATGGGCAGGGTTGCATCTTGACCAGAAAGGCTTAGCAATGTGTAACTCTGGCCATCTATTTAAACCCCAGCCTAATGTCACTTGCCAGGGTGTTATTGGGTGTCTTTATTCCTCTTCTCAACAAATCTACACTACATGGAATAAATCTCTTTCCTCTGCTCTCTCTGTGTGTCCATGCCCCTGTATGTCCATGCATGTAGAGGCCAGAGCACACTTGAATGTCACCCTTAAGGTGCCATCCACCCTGTATGTTTTTTTTTTTTTTTTTAAGATAGGATTCTCACTATCCTGGAGCTTGCCAAGTAATTAAGGTTCTCCCATCAATAAGTCCCTGTCTCCTGACCCTGCCACTGAGATTATAATCGTTCACCACTCCATCAGGCTCTTTTATATGGCTATTGGGGACCCAAACTGTTGGGGCCCTTTGCAAGCACTTTACAGACAGAGCCACCACACTCCAACCCCTTCTCTGTTTCTCACCATTATGAATCTATTATGAATCTTTTTAATCTCCTTGTTGAGGATGGTAACAGAACCTGGTTTGATGGTGCTGCCAGGGCCCAGGCTGTGACCTTTGGGGATCTTTTAGAACCTTCACAGAACTTCAACAGACCTGGTGGCCAGACTGGTAGACAGCCATTTTCTCAGAGAAACAGAGACCACCTTCTCTGAAGAAGATGATACCCAGGTGGATTTGTCCTGTAGCCAGCTCATCCTCACCATTTGAAAGATGACTCAATACTCCCCAAATTGCTCCCGGTTGGGCAACTGTTTTAAACCTGGGAGGAAGTTAAAGATGGACAGATTGGTCCTGAACAACTATAAAGGGAACCATGGGAGGCCCAGGCTGCCGGTCATCAGATGATCGAGTCCAGTACTACAGACTGTCTGCTCAGGGCCAGCTCCAGCAGCCAGCCTCCAGCCTCCCTGTTACTGCAGCCTCTGGAAACCTGTTAAAAATGGCTGAAGTGATTTTCTGATCAAAAATGTAGACCAAGGAAATAAAGATAGAACGCACCCAGGCTGAGGACAAGGTTCCATTGGTAAAGCTCTTCCTGTGAAAGCAGGGGGCCGGGTTCAATCCCCAGAATCCATTTAAAAGCCCTGGCTGGGTGGTGTCTAGCGGGCTGCAATCCCAGTGCTGGGAAGATACAGACAGGAGGCTCCCTGGGGCTGGCTGACCTACCAGTCAACATAGCTTACTCGTCAAGTTTCAGGCCTGTACACACGAGTGCATACACACACACACATGCACGCGCACACACACACATGCACGCGCACACACACACACACACACACACACACACACACGAATGGGGTCATGTGGTGGAAAGGTAAAGCCATGAGTTAGAGGTGGGGGAAGCAGACACTGGGTGCTCCCTCCAGATGGGCTGATGGAGAGCAGGCACAAAAGCAGAATAGGAACTGAGCTGATCACCAAACACCCTACTCCACCACCACCTCCACCTCCCCCTGCAACACCCCCACCCCCCCCACCCCTGCCGCCGCCGCCGTAAGCTCCCTCCTTTCCCTTGCACTAGCAGCTTGTGTAGGGTAAGATTGAACTCCAGGCAACCCACAGGTACTAAGAGGGAACCCATCAGGCTGACCTGCCATTCACCCCCAGCGGGGAGACCAGAACACCCCCACAAGATGCTCAAATGTCCCTGTTGTATAACTATTTCCTCTGAACTGCAGCATTCCTTTAAGGCTCAGGAAGCTCTTTAAATTTATAAGATTCCCTAGGCCCCTCCCAAAGGTGTACAAATGTTAGCAGTTGCTGAGGAGACTTCCTGCCAGTGAAGCTGCCTGCAGATTGTGCAGGGCTCTCGGGATGCAGCCTTCATGAGTTCTTATCAGGGATAGGGTGGGCATCGGGTCAGCAGCTACCTCTAATTCAGCCTCGCTCCTGTAAGTAAGCTCTCACCCAAAGTCCTCTAAGTAACCCCATAAACTCACTGATTCACCAAGCTAGACAATGGTAGAATCACTTCTTTGATTTGTCACAGGTGTACTCTCTGGGACAAGTCTATTCATCCCGCATAGGGAACTCACAAAAGACCAAAGTAACAATTACACCAGAGTCCACCTTGATGAACCAGTGAGTTTATTGGGGTGATTTACAAAAGCCGGGATGACTCAAGGAAGCCCTCCTCACCACAGATGATGCTCAGGAAAACTGCATTCCCAGTGCTCACTGCATGACCTATAGGCAGCTCAGCAGGTCAGAGCCTATCTTGTAGTGTCAGTCTCCACAGCAGTCATTCCTTCTTATATAACCTTGGGGAGAGGGGCTCGTGAACGTAGTCAGTTTCAGGGCCTTCCTGAGATTTCTGAGTTGCTTACTTCCTGAATCTCAAGAAGTCTCCCTCTAGGACTGAATATTTCAACTCCTAGGAACTTGCTGTAACAGTTCAGGTCTCCCCAGGAAAAGTCACACACCCCTTACCCAGAGAACCAAGGCAAGAATGGCAAGGAACATAAAAGTTACACACAGAGGAAGGGAGGTGGGGAAAGGAGGGGAGAAGGACAATTGTGTTCTTGTCACCTACCGCAAGTGCCAAAGCTCACTCTTAACTTGGCAAAGAAGAGACAGTTGTTGTTTCGCTGTTTAGCACTCCCACATGGTCCACCAAAGAGCTTCAGATAAGACTTACCCAACAAATGAATTAGATCACAAACATGTCCCCCACCCTCACCCTGGTTCACTCCCACACACACTTAGCTCTCTGTCTTTGTTTCCTCTCTGGTTGCCTGATAAAATATCCTGACAAAAGCAACATAGGAGGGAGAGGATTTATCTGTGTTGTATCTGCAGTCAAGAAACAGAAATAAATGCTGGGGCTCAGTTCACCTTGTCCTTTTCACTCAGCTTGGGCCCCAGAACAATGAACTGATGCCACCCATGTTCAGGGTGGGTTTTCTCACCTCAATTAACTTACTGAGAAAATTCTTCACTGGCCAGGATAACCCACACAATTCCTCACGGAGACCACTGGGTTGTTTCAAGTTGACAAACGCTTTCCCTCCAGATCCTCCTTCTGTGCTATCCCTGGAGCTATTTCTTCTACCATTTCACCGTAAGCTAACTTCCTTGATGACTTTATAATGTCTGCAGTGTCTTCCCACCTCACTGCCTTTCTTACGATTGGTGTCTGAGCTAGGATATCCTGATATATTGTTGCTTATATAGTACTCTGAAATCTAGCAAGGGTACGTGTCCAAAGATGGCAACTGCCATGAATGCATGGTCCAGAAATGCTTCTGAGACACTTACAGATGATTCTAGAATTTTCTGTGTTGTTTTTTTTTTGTGTTTATTTGTTTCAAGGTGAAACAAATCTCAAGATAACCTTGAAATCACTATGTAGTCCAAGCTGGTTTGGAACTTGCAGTAATCCTCCTACTTCAAATTCAAAGTACTGAAATTATAAGCTTGAGTCATCACAGTCAGCATTGAGGATTTTTTTTTTCTTTTTAGTAGCAAAGGCTTTCTATGTTGCCCAGGCTGACCTCAACTCCACAATCCCCCTACCTGAGTACTACCTGTGCACTACCATATCCAGCCATGTAATAGAACCCTGAACCACCATGGTCAGCTATGTTCTAGAACTTACTTTGCATCTCACAGGTTAAAGAATACCTCAGGAACACAAGAAGGAAGAATGACAGATTGAAAACAGAAAGTCAAAATTCCTTTTCAATTGTATTCTGAAGGAAAATCCTTTATCTTAAAAAAAAAAAAAAAAAAAAAAAAAAAAGTCAGAGAGACTAACAAGATGGCTCAGTAGTTAAAGGCATTTGCTGCCAAGTCTGATGACCTGAGTATGATTCTTCAGACCCACATGGTGGAAGAAGAGAACCAACTCCAGCAAATTATTCTTTGACACACACACACACACACACACACACACACACACACAGTGGCATGTGTGCACACCTACACAGGAAATAATGTATGTTTTAAAGTTGTGTGTGCGTGTATGTGTATTCATGTGTGTAGGAAGGTATTATTAAAATCCAACTGCAGCTCAGGCCACTGAGGTGCACCCCACTGAGACATCCTCTGAGGCCCTTAGCAGGCTTGCAGATGCCAGGATCTCCCATCAAGGGAGACATTGGTGGCCACATATCCCTTTCCCTGAGCATTTTCATCACCTCCTGCTTGGGAATCTCAGAATTTGGAACAGGCTTGTACCGTGAAACCTCCATCCTTAGAAAGGTCTAAAAAGAGCCTCCACTTCTGCCTGTGGCTCTGATTCCTCTCTTCAGAACCCCCCCCCCCAAGCTGTCTGTCTCTGGTACTGGGACCTGAACTTTCTTCAGAGTTTTGGATAGGCTATTGTCGACCTGTCTGTTGGTAGTGTTAAGTCTTTTAATTTCTCTTGAATCCCCATTCAGAGACCTTTCAGTGTGTATGTATGATGTTTGTGACATCATGTGCACATATGTGTAAGTGGATATATGAGCCTGTGCATTTGTGTAGAAGTCAGAGCAGGGGATATGTGGCCTAACTATAAATCTCTCTGTCTTGCCCTTTGAATCTGGAGCTTGGCTCTCAGCCAGCAAGCCCCAGAAGTCCTCCTGTCTCTGCCCACTTGGCCTCACAGCACTGGGGTTCCAAAGCACTCTAGCCATGCTCCGAGTTCTACACCGCTGCTGGCATCTGAACTCTGATCTTTATGCTTTCCAGCGAGCTCTCTTACCCTCTGGACCATCTCTCTGCCCAACCCCACCCCCAGGAAAATCTTTTTTTTTTTTTAATCTAAAGTAAGAACTTTGGCCACTAACAGAGCAGAAAAATTCCTAAGTTTTTCTGATGAGCGAGTCACAGCATCCCTAGGAGTGGCTGCCTGGACTGTAGGCCATACATCTTATTTAATTAGATAATGATTAGATAAGTGAGATCAGAGGTGTAAACCATGTGGTGCTAATTGCCTTTCCGACACAGGCTCACATCCTGCTGTTTGACTTTTAGCAACATTCACACCTGTCATGAGATGACCCCTCCCCCCCCCCACCAGAAAGGCGTGACCTTTCCTTTCTTCATCCTGCCTGGCCTCCTTCATTTGTGAAGCATGACTTCCCTCCAGATGAAGGACATCCTGCCAGACCCACCTTGAACACTACACATCCAGAAAGCCAAGGTCAGTGTTTTCGTGATCATAAGGCAGGGAGGGGGAAGATTTGTGGACCAAGGACATTGGTTTTCTGGATGGTTGGCTCTTGCCCTGGGATATGTTTAAGATGAGCAGAGGTTTTGGCCAGTGTAGGATAAAACACCGCACCAAACACTCTTACTTCAGTTTGGATCTGGCCTGAAAGTTTGGTCCTCAGTGTGGTGGTATAAAGGGGAAAGTTTTGCCCCACAAGACAGGTGATTAAAGCAAAGCAAAGCTGGGCGTGGTGACACACCGGTGTGATCTCAGCTCTAGGGAGATGGAGACAGGCAAGTCTCTAGGATTTCCTGGCATCCAGCCTCATCTGCTTGATGAGTTCTAGACCATGAGCTGGGTGAATGAGGTCAAGTTCAACAACCTAAGTGCCACCACAGGGGACACCTGGTAAGATGACTGACTCCCAGAAGTGGTCCTCTGACCGCCACACATGTACCATGCATGTGCATATTCACGAATATACCCACACATGCACACAAAATAAGAAAATGAAAGTGCTCTCATTTTAAAAGAGGGTTTGGAGAGACGGCTCAGCACTAAAGAGCACTTCCTGTTCTTCCAGGGGGCCCCTAGTAGGTCACGTTGGGTGGCTCACAACCACCTGTAATTCTAGCTCCAGGGAATTCAATACCCTCTTTTGGTCTCCACAGGCATGGACATACATATGGTACACACACACACACACACACACACACACACACACACGCACGCACGCACGCACGCACGCACACACACACATACACATACACACATACATGCATACACGTGGATATAAAATAAAAATAAATATGTATATAAGGAAGGATAAAAATTGACTCATAAAAGGAGGTTGAGCCTTTAAGACGTGGGATCTTATGGAAAGTAGTTTGACCATTAAGAACACTACCCTAGGAAGAGATTAGTGTAGGTTTCATGAGACCCAAACTAGTCCCTGTGAGAGCGAGTTGTTATAAAGACAGCCTGACAGGTGAATCTCTCTGGATTCTAGACTCACTCTTGTCTCTCTGGAGTCTAGATCGCTTCACTTGCACACAGGACAGCACCATTGTGATATCACATACCCTGAGGCCCTCATGGCTGAACAGACGGAGGCCACCCAGTCTTAGACATTTAGTCTCCTAAACTAAAGGCTAAATAAATCTATTTTCTTTGTTTATAAAGTACTTTGGGAATTTTATTATGGCAACAGAAAATATACTAAGTCAGAAATACACATAAGTATACACATCTAGTGAAGAAAGTCATATTTAGATGAACATATCTATTTCTAAATACAAATGGGCTTTGTGTGTGTGTGTGTGTGTGTGTGTGTGTGTGTGTGTGTGCGCGCGCGCATGCGGGCGCGCACATGAAGCCAGAGGACAACCTCAACTGTCATTCTTCAGGTCATCAAGTTTGTAGGTAAGTGATTTTCTCTGCTGACTTACAGCAATAGACTTGCTGTGCATAGCTGTGTGTGAGGAGGCCAGAGGAGGACATCAGGCATCCTGCCCTAACTATTCCCTTGGAGTAGAGTCTCAGAGCTAGACTTCTGGTCAACAAGGACCCCTACTATCCTTTTGTCTCCACTCACACCCCACAGCTCTGGGTTACAGGCTGCAGCCATTCAGCTTTTTACATGAGTACTGGAGATTCGAACTCAGATCCTCATGCTTGTGCAGCAAGCCATCTCACCCACGGAGCCAGCTCCCCAGCCCTGGGAGTGTTTTTAATTTACACAACTATTCTCTAATTGTCTTCTAGGGAAGCACATGGATTTATGTCCTCACTGGCTATGTTGGAAAGTATCACTCGGTGCCAGCCCTGACTTGGCAGTCCCCTGAAGTGTCAACAACAAATCTGACTGTTGTGTTTCCTGATTCTCCCATTAAGAATGAGGCTAGCCTGCTTTCCCAGAGTCCACAGCTATTTATGTATTTTACCATAAATTCCCCCTCTCACATCCTTTGCCCACATTTCTATTGGGTTAGTGTTTTCTTGGCGATTAATGTCTTCATAGAGCAGTGAAATCAGCCCATTGTGTGTGTCTGCTCCAGACGATGCAATTGCATTTTTTTTATGGTTTCTAATCTGCCTCTTGGCAGAGAGGCAGAGAAAAAATGTCTGTGTTGTTCACATCAGAAAGAGCCCTTGTTGCTCTTTCAGATCAGAGTTCAGTTCCCAGAGCCCACAGCCCCCGTCTGCAACCACCTGTAACTCCAGCATCCTCTTCTGGCCTCTGACGGTACTTCACTCATGAACACTGGCACACACACACACACACACACAGAGAGAGAGGGGGGGGGCAGACAGAGAGACAGAGATGCAAACACACATAACACACACACACAAAAGTAAAAACACTGTTATGTACTTCAAAGTTATCAACTGAGTTTTTGAATTTTATT
Source organism: Phodopus roborovskii (assembly GCF_943737965.1). Classification (NCBI taxonomy): domain Eukaryota; kingdom Metazoa; phylum Chordata; class Mammalia; order Rodentia; family Cricetidae; genus Phodopus; species Phodopus roborovskii. The sequence goes on along the minus strand of NW_026126599.1, from coordinate 6,493,291 downwards.
TTGCTTATGCTGTCTTCTATAAGTCTTCATGGGTGCCATAGGGGAGATGTGGAGGTCAGAGGAAAACACGCAAGGGTCATTTGCTCTTTCTGTATATGGGTCCTGGATATTGAACTCATGTCATAAGACTTGGCAGCAAGTGCTTTTACCCACTAAACCATCCCACTGACCCTCCTCTAGGAATTGTATGCCTTCTTTTTCTTTAACCCTTTAAATCCAGAAGTAAGCAAAGAGTCACAGGAAGTAATAAAGGCCTCACAGGGACCTCTTGTGTGGCCCTGTGCTGGTTTTTGTCAATTGGCATGGCATTAATAGCTATAACACAACATGAAAACCAAGAAATTGGATAGTGAGAGAGCTCAGGAGGTATGCCACTCATTCTACAACTGTCAAGACCTGAGCTGGATCCCCAGGACCACGTGAGAAGCCAGCCGTGGAAACACATTGGTTCGTTCTTGGTATAGCGATGGTGAATTGGGGGAGTGAGACTGAAACTCAAGAGATCTTCCTGCCTCCACCATCCCAGTGCTGGGTTACAAGAGTGCTGTCATCTCTGCCATCTCACCACCCCATGAGCCCTTCTTAGGGTACAAGGACAGCCCATGGGGGTTGAAATGTTTGAAACACCTCATTCTATGTACAGGTCAAGTTTCCTGGGGGAAGACTTCTAAGCAAATGTATACCAGTCAAGGGAGCAACTGAGGTTCCTCTGTAAGGGCAGAGGGATCCAGAGCTCTTAGATATATTACAAAGTAGGCACAGACACCCATGGAAATGATTTTGCTTCTTGGTTAGAATTCATAGACTCCTGGGGCTGGAGAGGTGGCTGAGTCCCAGCATTAACACTGAGTGCCTCCTGGAACTCCATTTCTGGGTGATCCAGCGCCCCCTTCTGACATCCATGGCCACTTGCACTCATATTCACATAGCGTTCCCATACATATACATAAATGAAAATGAAATGCATTTTAAAAAATAATTTAAAGTGGCCTATCTCTGCGGGTCCACTTGGAGTTCCTGCAGGCAAGATCCTTGACCCCCAAATCCGGGCCCCTGCGAAAGAACGAGGTCTTAGCTGGAGAGCGCCAGTTTCCAGTGAGATCCCACTACCCTGCAAAACCTTCTCAAGTTCCAGTCCAGCCCTCGTCCTCTTCTGCCGGCTATTGGCCAGAGAGAAGCCTCCTAGAGAGCTTGGACCACACAGAGATACAGACATTGAATCTTTGATCCACATAAGCCCATCTGGGAAGGACCATAGAGAGAGGGAAGAGACACCACCAACACCTACAGGAAGAAACTATGGGAAGAAGGCAATACAAGAGAACACCTAACAACAGAAAGACAAACATGACACCACCAGAATCTAGGGAATCTACACCAACTAGAATGGAACACAACAACAAAGCAGAGGAAGCAGAAGGGTACGACTTAAAAATCACCATCATAAAAATGATAGAGGCCCTCAAAGAAGATATGAGAAAATCCCTTAAAGAAATAGAGGAAAAAACAAACAAAAAAGTGGAAGAAATGAACAAATTCCTTAAGGAAAGTACAGAAAGCCAAGAAAAAACAATTAACCAGGTGAAGGAAACAGTTCAAGATTTGAAAACCGAAATTGAGAAAATAAAGGCAACACAAATGGAAGGAAAGCTGGAAATTGAAAAGCTGGGCAAAAAATCGGAAACCACGGACACAAGCATAACCAATAGAATTCAAGAGATGGAAGAGAGAATCTCAGGCGCAGAAGATAAACTAGAAGAAATAGATTCATCGACCAAAGAAAACCATAAATCCAACAAATCCTTAACACACAATATCCAGGAAATGTGGGGAAACACAAAAAAAAACAAAAAAAAAAAAAAAAAAAAAAAAAGGGGGGGGGGGGCCCCCCACCAAAGCGAAAAAAACAAAAACAACAAAAACAACAAAAACAAAACCCCCCCAAACAAAACAAAGCCCCCCCCAGAAAAAAAACAACAACCCCCCCCCCCCCCAACAGGCCCCACCCAAAAAAAACCCCCCCCCAAAAAAAAAAAAAAAACCCCCCCAAAAACAAAAAAAAAAAAATATTAAGAGCAGCGAAGGAAAAAGGACAGGTAACATATAAAGGCAGACCTATCAAAATTACACCTGACTTTTCCATGGAAACCCTCAAGGCCAGAAGGTCCTGGATAGATGTTCTAAAAGTATTAAGAGAACACGGATGCCAGCCTAGGCTACTATATCCAGCAAAACTCTCAGTCAATATAGATGGAGAGAACAAGATATTCAATGACAAAACCAGATTTTCCCAATATGTATCTACAAATCCAGCCCTACAGAAAGCATTGGAAGGAAAATTCCAACCCAAGGAAGGTAACTACGCCCACAAAAATGTAGGCAACAGATAATCCAACTACACCAGAAACCTAGGGTGAAGCAGAACAAATATATTCACAGTACCACTGCCAACAACAAACCTAAATCAAACAACCATCAACAATCAATGGTCCTTACTCACCCTCAACATTAATGGTCTTAACTCACCTATAAAAAGACACAGATTAACAGAATGGATACGAAGACAGAATCCATCCTTCTGCTGCATACAAGAAACACATCTTAGCTCCAAAGATAGACATTACCTCAGGGTAAAGGGTTGGGAAAAGATTTTCCAATCAAATGGAAATAAGAAGCAAGCAGGCGTAGCTATCCTAATATCTAACAAGCTAGACTTCAAACCAAAACTAGTCAAAAGAGATGAAGACGGTCATTTCATATTCATCTCAGGAGAAATCCATCAACACAAAGTCTCAATTCTGAACATCTATGCCCCTAATACAAAGCCACCCACATTCGTAAAAGAAACACTACTAAAACTCAAAGCTCATATAAAACCTCACACACTTATAGTGGGAGACTTCAATACACCACTCTCAACACTAGACAGAACCACAAATCAGAAACTCAACAAAGAAACAAAAGAATTAACAGAAGTTATGTCTCAACTGGGGCTAACAGACATCTATAGAACATTCCATCCAAAGACAAAAGAATATACCTTCTTCTCTGCTCCACATGGAACCTTCTCTAAAATCGACCACATACTAGGAGACATAACAAACCTCAACAGATACAAGAGAATAGAAATAGTCCCCTGTATCTTATCAGACCACCATGCTTTAAAATTGGAATTCAACAACAATACAAATAGCAGAAAACCTGCAAACTCATGGAAACTTAACAATGTGCAATTGCACCACTCCTGGGTCAAAGAAGAAATAAAGAAAGAAATTAAAGACTTTCTAATATTCAACGAGAATGAGGATACAACATACCCGAACTTATGGGACACCTTGAAAGCAGTGCTACGAGGGAAGTTCATTGCACTAAGTGCCCATATGAAGAAAACAGAGGATAGTCACATAAATGAATTAACAGCGCAACTGAAAACCTTAGAACAGAGAGAAGCGAATTCACCCACAGGAGCAGACGCCAGGAAATAATCAAATTGAGGGCTGAAATCAACAAAATAGAAACCAGGAAAACAATACAAAAAATCAATGCAACAAAGAGTTGGTTTTTTGAGAAAATCAACAAGATTGATAAACCTTTGTCCAAATTAACGAAAAAGCAGAGACAGAACATGCAAATTAACAAAATCAGAAACGAAATGGGGAACATAACAACAGACACAGAGGAAATCCAGACAATTTTCAGGTCATACTTCGAAAATCTGTATTCCACAAAAATTGAAAATTCAAAGGAAATGGACAAGTTTCTGGATAACTATCACTTACCAAAATTAAATCAAGAACAGACAAACAACTTAAATAGACCTATAACCCGAAATGAAATAGAAGCAGTCATCGAAAGCCTTCCAACGAAAAAAAGTCCAGGGCCAGATGGATTCAGTGCAGAATTCTACCAGACATTCAAGGAAGAACTAATACCACTACTCCTCAAACTGTTCCACAAGATAGAAACAGAAGGTTTATTGCCAATCTCTTTTTATGAGGCCACAATAACTTTGGTACCCAAACCTCACAAAGACACAACTAAGAAAGAAAACTACAGACCAATATCCCTGATGAACATCGATGCAAAAATACTCAATAAAATAATGGCAAACCGAATTCAAAAATACATCAGAGAAATCATCCACCATGATCAAGTAGGCTTCATACCTGGATTGCAGGGATGGTTTAACATACGAAAATCTATCAACGTGATCCACCATATAAACAAACTGAAAAAGAAAAACCATATGATTATCTCCCTAGATGCAGAAAAAGCCTTCGATAAAATTCAACACCCTTTCATGATAAAGGTATTAGAGAGGTCAGGGATAACAGGAACATACCTAAACATAATAAGAGCAATATACAGCAAACCAACTGCCAACATCAAACTGAATGGAGAGAAACTTAAGCCAATTCCTCTAAAATCAGGAACAAGACAAGGCTGTCCTCTCTCTCCATATCTCTTCAATATCGTACTAGAAGTTCTAGCTAATGCTATAAGACAACAAAAGGAGATCAAGGGCATCCAAATTGGAAAGGAAGAAGTCAAACTGTCTCTATTTGCAGATGATATGATAGTTTACATAAGCGACCCAATAAACTCTACCAGGGAACTCCTACAGCTGATAAACACCTTCAGCAAACTAGCAGGATACAAGATAAACTCAAAAAAATCAGTAGCCCTATTTTTTTCAGACGACAAAGAGGCAGAGAAAGAAATCAGAGAAACATCACCCTTTACAATAGCCACAAGCAACATAAAGTATCTTGGTGTAACGCTTACCAAACAAGTAAAAGATCTATATAATAAGAACTTTGTGACTCTAAAGAAAGAAATTAAAGAAGATACCAGAAAATGGAAAGACCTCCCATGCTCTTGGATAGGTAGGATAAATATAGTAAAAATGGCAATCTTACCAAAAGCAATCTACAGATTCAATGCAATCCCCATTAAAATCCCACCACAATTCTTCACCGACCTTGAAAGGATAATAATCAACTTTATATGGAAAAACAAAAGACCCAGGATAGCCAAAACAACCCTGTACAATAAAAGAACATCAGGAGGCATCACCATTCCTGACTTTAAGCTCTACTACAGAGCTATAGTTCTGAAAACAGCCTGGTATTGGCATAAAAATAGACAGGTAGACCAATGGAATCGAATTGAAAATCCTGATATTAATCCACGCACCTATGAACACCTGATTTTCGACAAAACAGCTAAAATTATACAATGGGGCAAAGACAGCATCTTCAACAAATGGTGCTGGCACAATTGGATGAGGGTGTGTAGAAGACTGCAGATAGACCCATGTCTGTCGCCATGCACAAAACTCAAGTCCAAATGGATCAAAGACCTCAACATCAATCCAGCCACATTGAACCTCTTAGAAGAGAAAGTAGGAGGTACCCTTGAACAAATTGGTATAGGACACCGCTTCTTGAACATAACTCCAGGGGCACAGACACTGAAAGAAACAATTAATAAATGGGACCTCTTCAAACTTAGAAGCTTCCGTAAGGCAAAGGACACAGTTGACAAGACCAAACGGCAGCCCACTGACTGGGAAAAGATTTTCACTAATCCTATATCCGACAAAGGGCTGATCTCCAAAATATACAAAGAACTCAAGAAACTAGTCAACAAAACACCAAATAACCCTATTAAAAAATGGGGTACAGAACTGAAGAAAGAATTCTCAATGGAGGAAATCAAAAAGGCTGAAAGACACTTAAGAAAATGCTCCACATCCTTAGCTATCAGGGAAATGCAAATCAAAACAACTTTGAGATACCATCTTACCCCTGCCAGAATGGCTAAAATTAGAAACACCAGTGATGACTTATGTTGGAGAGGATGTGGAGAAAGTGGAACACTCCTCCACTGCTGGTGGGAGTGCAAACTCATACAGCCACTTTGGAGATCAGTATGGTGGTTCCTCAGGAAAATGGGAATTAGTTTACCACAGGACCCGGCAATCCCCCTCTTAGGCATATACCCAAAGGATTCACATCAATGCAACAAAGACATCTGTTCAACTATGTTCATAGCAGCACTATTTGTAATAGCAAGAACCTGGAAGCAACCTAGATGCCCTTCAATTGAAGAATGGTTAATGAAGATGTGGCACATCTACACAATGGAATACTACTCTGCAGAAAAAAATAATGGTATCTTGAAATTCGCAGGCAAGTGGATGGCACTTGAAGAAACCATCCTGAATGAGGTAACCCAGTCACAAAAAGAGGAACACAGTATGTACTCACTCATATATGGATTTTAGACCTAGATCAAATGATCACCAGCCTATAATTCACATCACCAGAGGAACTAGGATACAAGTTGTATTCTAAGAGATTCATATAAAGTCCCTCACAGAACTGGGAAGGGACAAGTCCCCCAGACCTCAGGTATAGTGGGGGAGGACAGCTAATGGAGAGAGAAGTAGGAGAAAATGAGAGGGAGGAGAGGAAGGCATGTGCGACCAGGAGGATTGAGCCTGGTTAGGAATGGAAAATAGGAAAGAGAGAGAGAGAGAGAGACAGAGAGAGAGAGACATAAAAGAGGGAGCCAATATTGGTTTGAAGATAAAGTTGAACACAAAGAAAGGTCGAGGGAACTACAAGACTGCTCCCAACTAACAATCTCAGCTTCCGTGGAAAGGCTATCATAAATGCCCTTCCCGGAGAGTGAGATCAACAACTAACTTCTCCATGGAGTCCTCAACTAATGCCTGTTGAAAACAGGAGCAAACACCCATACATAAACACTGAGTCAAACTAGAACCCAGAAGCAGATGGAGAGGACAAGACCATGCGGTAGAAGTACATAGAGACAGCTTACCTGAACAAGGAGGAGCTAAGGGCCACTAGACTGATAGCTGGGAAGCCAACAGGGGTCTGACTAGGACCCCCCTGAATATGGGTCTCAGCCAGAAGGTCTGAGCAGTCTAAGAGACCTCAGACAGTGGAGCCAGGATGTATCCCTGGTGCACAAAAGGACTTTGCAAACATATCCCCCATGGAGGGATAACTGCCTTATTCTAGAGATAAGAGAGAAGCCCTAGTCCCTACTTCACAGGACCTGTCAGATCTACATGACCCCAACTGGATGGCATTCCCCTACATATTGTATTGTGGTGGGGGGTTGGGAGGGGAGGGTGTTTAGAGTGCATGGGAGAGGGTAGAGAGGGCAAAAGGGAGGGAAGGAGGGAGGGAGGGCTTGGGAGGAGGGAGGGAGGGAGGGAGAGGGAACTGGGATCAACATGTAAAATAATAAAAAAAAAAAAAAAAACGCTTTGACTCCAAAATTTAAGTTGAAGAACAAGTTACTGGGGAAAAGTATTTCTATTTTTGTTTCCACAGAAAATGAAAAGATGTGGATTCCTTCCAGACTAATGTGGTTTGATCACACCAGACCGCCTGAAACAGAGTACAAGCTACATTCCAAACAGCTGGACAAAACAGCCCTACAGACTACAGCTAGGATATCTGAATCTTCTTCGAATCCCCCAAGACAGCGCCCCTTACCAGCAGGAAGTAGTTTGGAAAGAACGACGCCCAAATTCCCAAATATTGTGTATAAATGTTTGTTTTCATTTAATTGGACTTTGTTATATAAAATTAAATAAAAAATACTCTATATGCATAAAAAAAATAATTTAAAGTTTACAGAATTCTGATAGACTCACCACTTTGCACTGAGAGCCAATTCAATGCCCAGTACTTTGCATGGACTATTCCTAAACCCCATGAAAGCCCCATATTGTTTCCATTGTACAGAATAGAAATTTGAGGCTCAGTTGGTAAAGTACTTGTCTTGCGAGCCTGAGAACTTGAATTCAGGCCCCAAGAAGTTACACAAAAATGCCAGATGTGGTAGTGCCCACTTGTAATCCCAGAAGCAGGGACAGGGAATCCCTTCCTAACTGGTGAGCCCCAGGCTAGGAAAGACCCTGTCTCAAAGAAAGTAGATAGCATTTCTGAAGATGATAGCTGAGGTTATTGTCTAACCTCACACATATTCACACACAAACACACATGCACACATGCTGGAATACATACACATGCATCTACACACATACACACACACACAATCACTGATTCCTAGTAGAGTCACTATTTTGTACTAAGAATCAATCCAATGTTAAGCATGCCACATAGATTATTCTGCTCCATGTGAAAGCCCTGTTCCCAGTGTACATGACAGAAAACAGAGGGGCTGTAAGAGGGCACAGTGAGTAAAGGCACTTGCCACCAAGCCTGAGTTTGATCCCTGAGACGCACCCCCCATGGAAGAAGGAAAGAACCATCCCCTTCAAGTTCTCCTCTGACTTCTACACACATGCTATATAGCATGTGCATGGCCTGTGCTCATGCACATACACATACATACATATACATGTGCACATGCACACACAATAAATTAATAAATGTAATTTTAAAAAAGATAACAGAGGCTCAAATAACCTGCCTAGATCAGAGCTAAGGAAGATGCAGGCAGAGATTTGAATTAGGTTTGATTGGCTGCTCTGTCCTCCCTCTCAGTGCACATGGGACCTTCTGAGAGCTAAGCCTGGTTTTTCCATTGGACTGTGCATTGGCCACCTGACTCAGACTTAATAAATAAAATCCTGGTAACAGCTTGCATCTGCAGCTAGCAAGAATCCAAGGGCGTTAATGCAATTCATCCAATCAGCATCAGGTAAAAAGAGGCTCTTATCTCAGTGTTACTTGGGTAGAGATTTCCTGTTCTCTCCCATGAATCTGGAGAGCTGATTTTAAGCTCCTCTGAGCCTTTATTTGGTTGCAGAGTCATTAGCACTCTACGGAAGCCCTCCTGGGACATTTCTAACCACCAGCCACAAATAACAAGGAATTATGTCAGCAACTTCACTCTCAGATTGGGAACGAAATGCCTCTCTTTCTGGTTATCACTTCTACAATATGACCATAACCAAACTACCCTGGTGGCTGAGAGGGAGGCCTGTATATGAGAATTCAGGACTCAAGTCTCCACTTTTCACCCTTTCAGCTGGATGAACTTGGGTGAACAAGTTATGTAAACTCTCTGACCCCATTAGCAAAGTAATATTGGCTTTGACTATATGCAGGATGACACAGTTAGATTTTCAGCGTTTCAAAGATTTTATTTTTAACTATGTGCGTATGACTCTGTGTGGGGTGGTATGCATGTGAGTGCAGTGCCCATGGAGGCCAGTAGGAGGTGTTGGATCTCCTTGAGCTAGGCTTGTAGATGGCCATAAGCTCTACAATGTGAGTGTTGGGGTTTGAACTCAGGTCCTCTGCAAGAGCAGTATGTGCTCTTAATTGTTGAGCCACCTTTCCATCTTAGCATAACGTTTAGAACAGTGCCTCACTTGAAGAATGCTCTACATGAATGTAAACTATTGGTATTGTCTCTATGTTTATTACTACTATTGTAGGGGCTGGGGCTATAGCTCAGCTGGTAGAGAGTTTGCTTAGTGCACTGCTGATTGTCAACTTGGCATAATGTAGAATTTCCTAGGAAGGGAGTCTTAATGAGAAACTGTTTAGATTAGGCTGGCCTATAGTTTCATTTTGAGAGTTGTGTATCTTGATTAGGTTCATAGAGGAATGTTGCTTAACTGTTTCTCCGAGACTGAAACATTCCATCCTTCAGGAAACTCCTTAAGCAGGAGGGTAAACAACTCAAAATAGCTTCAGGAAGTCCCTGAAACTGACTAGATTCACTAGGACCCTCCTGGCTGAGAGTCCCTTTTGGACTAGTGGAACAGAGATGCAAAGAGGGTTTTTTGACAAGCCAAGCTGCCTGGAAGAAGTCTAGATCAACTGAGCCACCTGGAAGGACACTTTCCAACTTGTTGAGCTGCCTGCAGGTTGTGCAGTGTGCTCTAAGTTCCCAGTTTTGTGAGCTGTCACTTATACTGGGGTGGGTTTTGGTGATGTTCCTATAAGTAACCCCTCACCCACATACCAATAAAACTCATTGGTTCCCCAAGTTGGTCTTTGGTTGTACTGCACTTTGGTCTGTTAAATGTTCCCTACATGGGATTAGTACATGAGTGTGTGTTGTGTATCACCAAAAAAAGTTGTGTCACCCAAGAGGTAAGAAGACCCAGACCTCTGAGGATGGTACCATTTCCTGGGCAGGAGTTCCTGGACTGCCTAAGGGTGGAGAGAATGTGAGCACTGAGCACTATCAGGGATGTATGAATTCATTGCTCTCTGCTCTTGACTGTGGATGCGATGTAAGCAATTGCTCCAGATTCCCACTGCCTCCATGATTTCCCTGCAATGATGGACAGTAACCTGAAATTTTCTCCTTCCAGTTGCTTTTGTTAGGGTGTTTTGTCATAGCAAAAGGAAACAAAACTAAGTCATCAATGTACATAAAACTCTGGGTTTGATCCCCAACACCACATACAAATCAAATGTGGCTCATGCCTATAATCCCAGCACTTGTGGATTCTGGAGTGAGGATGGTCAAGAGCAAGGTTATCCTATTCAAGGCCAGCCTGGGCTACATGAGATACTGCCTTGAGAAAAAAAAAAGTAATCTCATATATACTTGAGGAACTAGGGGTGTGGCTCAGTGATAGAGCAGCTGTCTAGAGAACCCCAGTGAGGGACTAGGAATATAGTTTAGTAGTAGAGCACCTTTGAAGAATTCCCCAGTGAGAAAGGACTAGGGCTGTAGCTCAGTGGTAGAGCAGATGCCTAGAATACTCCAGTGAGGGGTTGGGGGTGTGGCTCAATAGCAAAGCATTTGCCTAGCATGTGTGAAGCCTTTGGTTCAATTCCTAGTGCCAGAAATAAAACCCAGAACAATATAAACTACTATATTAACTTAAACAGGACCATACGCCCACCCTCATGTGTGTCACTAAAACATAGGTACCTCTGACTCCAAAGGAGCCAGTTGGAGCCAGAGATTTCTTTCATAATCTAAGCTTGTGTTGGTGGGAGGGAACTGGGCCTTGACTTTCAGCTATGAATAGTGCCATCTAGAAAAAAACAACTTGACATGTGTACCACATACAATGTCTGTCTGTGCCTGTTGATATATGCAGGAATTATTGTCTCCCTTGGAAGAGACTAGGAAGGCAGCAGCTGTCCACCATTATGCCACAGACACAGAGAGGGCAGACATGTTGGTTTCTGAACAAGGGTGGGGTATTTATAGCTCACTGAGTCCAGGTGAATTGGTTCCTGAATAACCTATGTCTAAGCAGCACTTAGTCTTCATAGGTTTGGATTCTTCTCAGTATCCAAGAGCTAATTCATACCAGCCCAACACGTACCCCCATTCCCCACCCTTGTCCCAGGTGAACTATGCCAAGTTGGACTGCCATTTTGCCATTTTAAAGTGTGTGTGTGTGCTTGTGCGTGCGTGCGTACGTGTGTGTGTGTGTGTGTGTGTGTGTGTGTGCATATGTCTGCTAATGTGCTTACTTTTGTGTGAGGCCAGAGACTGAAGTCAGGTGCCTTCCTTGATTGTTCTCCACTTTTTTTTTTTTTTTCTTTGAGACAGAGTCGCTCTGTCTTAGGGTTTTTATTTCTATGAAGTGATACCATGGTCATGGCAACTCTTATAAAGGAAAACATTTAATTGGAGCTAGCTTACAGTTTCAGATGTTCAGTCCATTATCATCATGGCAGGACGTGGTGGCCTGCAGGCAGACATGGTGCTGGAGAAGATGCTGAAAGTGATTTCTACATCTTGATCTGCAGGCAGCAAAAGCAACTGTGTGACACTGGGCATAGCTTGAGAATAGGTGACCTCAAAGCCCACCCCCACAGTGACACCTCCAACAAGGCCACACTCACACTTCCTAATAGTGCTACTTCCTATGGGGGCTAGTTTCTTTCAAGCCACCACAATCTCATTGACCATGGAGCTCACCATTTTGGCTAAGCTTGCTGCCCAGTAAGCTCCAAGAATCCACCTCTCTCTACCTCCCTCAGCACAAATGTTACAGGTCTGTACCTGGATACCCAGCTTTTTACATGGGTACTAGGAATCCAAACCCAGGGCCCCCTGTTTGCCTAGCAAGTACTTTACCCACTGAGCCACTCCCTCAGATCCCCTTTTGTAAATTTTATGAGAAGATTTCAGGCAATTCTGCCCTTTAGCAGAACTGGTGGATGAGGCCTTCTGTCTCAATCAGATATCTTACTTAATGGAGCATTCAGCCAGACTATACACCCACCGATCTCCTATGCTCAGAGAAAGATAGAAACAGAAAAATATACTGCCACTAAAACCTTGGTACCCATAATTTAGTCTAGTTGTGATAAACACAAAGACTCCCTAGGAATTTTGCTACTGGAGGGTCATAATTGTGGGTATCAGTTCCCATTTGTACCATAGATTTGCAGATCAGCTGGTTGATGGAGATTTCTGGCAGAGAGAAGAATGCATTAACAGTCTCTTGTGATCTATGCTTTCTGCTACCTTGAGAAGCAATGCATACAGATGGAAACAGAACCTCAGACTGCACAGACATCTGTCTTAATGAAGCTGTGCACCATCCTATTTGTTCACCTTCATGCCCCTCAGTGTTTGCCTGTGTTCTCAACATACTGCTGATGTTCAAAGTACTACCAAATGCTTTTGAACCTGGCTTAGAGGAGAGCTTTTGAGAGAGAGAGAGACTGTGTGTGTGTGTGTGTGTGTGTGTGTGTGTGTGTGTGTGTGTGTCACACATACCACAGTGTATATGTAGAGATTAGATGACAATCTCAGGTGTTGTTGTTGCCTTCCATGTTGTTTGAGATTATGTCTCTTTGTTGTTTGTCTCTGCATACACAAGATTTGCTAGCTCATACACTTCTGGGGTTCTACCTATCTTTGTCTCCCATCTCACTATAGGAGTCCTGGGAGTATAGATGCATATCATAATTTGAACTTGAGTCCTCACACTTGTGTGGCAAGTGCTTTAACCACTGAGTCATCCTCCCCAACCCCTTGAACAAGAATTTTAGCTGCACCTATCTCCTCCAGGAAGCCAGGAGGTGCTTGAGAATCAGCAGCTGACTACACAGATGATTCTACTCTTGCACTGTGTTAAGTGAGACAAAGTCCACAAGACAACTTAAAAGAGGAAAAACTTATTTGGGCTCATGGTTTCAGAGGTTTCAATCTGTGGTAGTCTCTCTCCCCTCAACAGTCCTTACTGTTTATGTAGAAAGGGAGAGGCCAAGAGACTTCTTGAGACTTATGAGTTGCTTCTAGGACTTTCTGAGTCTTCGGGAACTTCTCTCCAGGATGGAAATTGCTACATTGTGACAGAGAGTAACTGAGAGACAAGTGACACCAATCTCTAACCTTCTTACATTAATGTGCATATGTGAACACACCCCATCTCCACTCTCTCCATACACACTCAAGACATACCTTTCAAAGGCAACACCCCCAAATCCTCCAGCTAGGCCTCTCCTCCTCGTCACTTTTGGGTCATGAATACTCATGGGTGAATTTATCCATTAAAGAACTTAGCACCTTCATGATCCAACTGCCTCTCACAACTGGCCAGTGCATCTTTAACACACAAACCCTTAAGGGGGGGTGTTTGATTCAAATTGTGTCAGAATAGATAGACAGGCTAACACAAATGAGCTTCATCAGGCCCTTGTCATTAGACCACTGTGCTGACACTTTTAAACAAATACAGCTAGGTTTCAAATGAACTCAAATGCATCTCACTGAGAAAGGACAATGATGCAGCTCAAGACGATTTTAATATCAAGCAGGCACACTAAATTTTATTTTTATTATTCCATGTAGATTGATGTTCTCATTACATACTGCACTGGCATAGGATAAAAACACAAATGGAAGAGTGTTCCGTTTTCCATACAGGGGATCTCATAAAATGTATTAAGGATGTGATCATTGTACTTACACGCTTTATAGTTGTTTTCTCCACAGCCAAAAGCACTTTCATTTAATATTAATAAAACAGATGTTTGGCAGAACATCACGTGGCTTTTATGTTTGTGAATGGCAGTGCCTTCCTCTGAAACATCCTCTAAGTGCTCACTATCTCCTCAGCCCACAGGGACAGTCTGTGACAGACACCCAGACAAGTTGCTGTCATTCTGGTCTCTCTCTCTCATCTTCACAGCCTTGAAGGATGAAAAAATAAGAATAGAAGTCCTATTCTGTCTTCAATGGAGTAAGAAATTCCGGTGTGCTATATTTCACAGAAGGATGATTATGTACTGTTTGACTGGGGCCGTGGCTTGTAGTGCTTGCCTAGAATCCCAGTGAGGAGCTAGGGGTGTGACTCAGTGGTAGGGCACCTGCCTAGAATCCCCCAGTGAGAGGCTGGGGTGTGGCTCAGTAGTAGAGCACCTGCCTGGAATCCCCCAGTGAGGGGCTGGTATGTGCTCAATAGTAGGTCCTTTGCCTAGAATACATTAGTGGCCACAGTTCAGATTCAACAACAAAGCACTTGCCTAGAATCCACCAGTGAAGGTTGGAGTGTGGCTCAACAGTAGAGCACTTATCTAACAAATACAAAGCTCTGGATTCCACTTCCAACACTACAAAAAATAAATAAATTTTAAGAATATATATGCACTGCATATCTCCAATGCTATAAAAATTTTTTGTGCTTTGACCATAGGTAACTTTATAAAGGATAGATGCAGTTAGCAAGCATGTACACACACACATGCAAATACTCATATACACACAACCCACATTAACATAAATGTGCAGATTAATTAATTAATTTCATTTTTAAAATAACCACAAAAAAAGCCAGGTGGCAGTGGCACACACTTTTAATCCTAGCATTCAGGAGGTAAAAGCAGGCAGATCTCTGTGAGTTTGAGGCCAGCCTGATCCAGAACAGTCAGGGCAACACAAAGAAACCCTGTCTTAAAAAAAAAAAAAAAAAAGTTTAATTATTTAATTAATTAATTAATTTAATGAAAAAGCTCCTAGTGTATGCATGCCAGTAATCTCAGCATATTTGAGATGGAGGCAAAAGGATCAGGAATTTGTGGCTTCTCTCTCTCTCTCCAGGATCTCTCTATGCAGGCTAACCTGGAACTGGAGATCCTGAATGCTAGGAATACAAGCATGCACCACCATGCCCATCTGATTATATACTTCTTAAAGATGAAAATTATATTTCTTTGAAAAATAATCTTTTAAAAAATAAAAATGACTTAATAATGAAATGAAAGAAATTTTAATTACTTTAAAATGAATTACTTAGTAACCTAAAGGTAAGATGTATGGGGAAGCATGTTGCTGCTATCAGTCTCTCCATTAGAGTGATGTTGAATCCTGAAATGAAGTCTAGAAATACCCTTGGATCATAAAACTTTACCTCAAAAATAAATTGCAGTCCCATTTGTAGGGTGATGGAGATGTCATATCTGCTACAGTATGACATGTTGTCAGCGTCTTTTTTTTTTTAATGTATGTGTATGCTGATACATGTGCACACAGCACCTGTGGAGGCCAGAAGAAGATGTTGGATCGCCTGGAGTTAGTGACCAGTGCTTGTGAGGTACCCACATAAGTTCTTGGCACTGAACGTGGATCCAGTCCATGCTCTTAACCAGAGATATCTCTCCATCTTCTCAAAACAAATTCTACTGACCATTGGGTAACATTCCAATTTAATCATCAACCTAGGTACTTTCTTTGTTGACATTATGGAAAACAGTTGTTGTTTTTTAAGTACATGGTTGAGTAAAATTCACTGTGGCAACCCTTTGCTCAATGTTGTATGATCCCCTCCCCCAAATCTGGGAAGATGCAATGCAAATGTCTATTTGTGCCAGATAGAGAAACTACAACAGAGCAAAGTAACAATATACCAAAGTTCAATTTGATGAACCAACAAGTTTCCTGGGGTGACTGACAGGAGCAGATATGAGTCAAAGGGAGCTGCATCACTGAAATCCACCCAAGATGAGTGATAGCTTATGAAAGCTGAAACCTTGGAGCTTGCTGCACTGAACTTGACAGGTCAATAAGTGCCCCTTGTAGGCAGGTTGGCTGCTCAGAATCTCCACAGCAGGCCTTACTGCTTATACAGCCTTGGGAAGGGAAGGACCTAATGTGTCTAGTAAGTTTCAGGAACTTCCTGAGGCTTCTGAATTAGTCATTTAAGAAGCCTCCCTTTAGAACTTCTTGTGTGTTAAAAAGCCCCACTTAGGGCATGTGTGGTCTTAGCAAGCTTCAAAAGAAATTGCTATACAACCAATAAAAGACTTTTGCTATGTGTGGGGATATGTGCTCTATAATACTCCAGAAGATTTGACACTTGATGCATCACATACACTGCAAATAACAAGGAAACCCACACACAAGTGACATTGAACTAGAGCTGCCTTCCTTGCCTTCTGATCAGGTATCTGCACCAGCAATCAAAAGTGGTTCTGGGGGACCTCAAGCCTCACTGCAGAAAACTTCCTCAGGACCTAGAAGCTCCCTTTGGAAAGTCAAGGATGTCTTTTTAAATTTGTACTGCGTGCGTGTGCACATGCATGAGTGCATAAAATGGTGCATGTGTGGAAGTCACAGAACACTTCCAGGAGTCAGTTCTCTCTTTCCACCCCTGGCGATGGAACTCAGGTCATCTGGCTTGACGGCAGACACTTTACCAGATGAGCCATCTCAAAGGCCTACAGAGTAGCAATTCATTATTTATTCATTTGTTTGGTATAGGGAGGTGTACACAGGCTGAGGGATATGTGTGGACATTAGAGGACAACTTCTAGGAGTCTGCTCTGTTCCTCCACCATGAGATCGAACTCAGGTCCTCTGGTTGGAAACAGTCCCCTCTTACCCACTCAGTCACCCCCACCCCAGCCCCAGGTGGCAGTTTTGATGGATGGTTTGGCTTGTTGGCAAGAAGCCACTTCTGAAAGCTTATTTTTGCAAGGGTCTGACCCCATTCAAATGTGTCACTCTGTACAAGGACTTCTAATCCACAGGGACTCAGAAGCCTCCAATTACCCCCGGTAACCTGGCCTTCCGAGGACAAATGACCAGGGAATCTTTTTATTTGACACTGAGCAGGCAGCCAGATGTGAGAGGGGCGTTTCGCTAACACTCTTAATGAATGAAGGGATGGACAAATGAGCCAGTGCAAGGACACCACCGCTTCCTTGAGAGGTGATAAATCCATTCTCCATGCAAGCGATAGGCACCGCCATAACTGCTTTGAAGGGCTGCGGAGATAGCCCAGTGGTTGAATCGCCTGCCACCACCATGAGGACTGGAGTTTAGATCCCCCAGCCATGTAAATGCAGAGTGAGCATAGTGCCTGTGATCTCAGCTCTTGGTTGTGAGACTGCTTCGATGAGTAAGGTAGGGGTGGGGGAGGTAAGGGATGATTCCTAACACCAACCTCCAAATGCACAAGCTTGCATATGCACTCACAGGCATACACACTCATGCTTTCACATGTGCAAATATGCATAGACACATGTATACCACACACATACATGAAAATGGAAAAAGAAAACAGCTGCCCTTTGAGAAAACCTTTAGATGTGCCAGAAAAAAAGAAAGACGTGCTGCCGTGGGAGGTATTCCGTGTGTGTGTGTGTGTGTGTGTGTGTGTGTGCATGCTTGTATGTGAGGCACATGCAAGTGTTTACACATGGGTATGGAGGTCAGAGAGCACCTTAGGTGTCCGCCCACAAGTGCCTTCCATCTATTGTTTGAGTTAGGGGCTCCCACTGGCCTGGAGCTTTGCCAAACAGGCTGGACTGGTCCTCCAGCAAGCTCCTTCCCTGAGATGACAAGTGCCAAGACAACCAGCCTTCTACACACATTCTGGCAATCTGAGCTCAGGTCCCCACACTCTCCCCAGCTCTAAAACAGTTGTCTTTCAGTTACCATAAGCTGCTGCAACACAGTGCAGGAGGCTGGGAGGCTTACACATCAGAAATATACTTCTCACAACTCTAGAGGCAGGAAGTTTAAGGCCAAGGTTTCGATTGCCAGGCTTGATGGTGCCTGCCTATAATCCTAGCACTTGAGAGGCTAAAGGAGAGGGATCCTGAGTTCAAGACCAGTCTCCATAACTCAGTGAGTTCAAGGCCAGCCTGGGCTACATAGTGAGATCAAGTCTTCAAAAACTAAAAATGACAACAAAAAATAAAAACAAATAAATAAACAAACATGGTAGCTCGTGCTTATAATCCCAGCACCTGGGATGTAAGAACAGCACAATCATTAGTTCAAGTCCCACCTTCATTTATACAGAAAGTTCAAGACCCTGCCTCACAGCCAATAAAATTAGAAACAGTAACAAGAAATAAAAAACTAAAGACCAAGATGTCAGCATGGATGGATGGTTCTGGGGACGGCTTTCCTCCTGGCTTATAGTCTCTCTCTTCTCTCTCTTCCTGCCTCTCCCTCTCTCTGTCTCTCCATTCCTCCCTCCAATGCTCTCTCCTTCCCTTCTTTTTAAATTGTTGTTACATTTATTATTCAGTGCGTACATGTGGACATGCATGTATTTGCACACGTACCATGGTGTACATGTGAAGGTCAGTTCTCTGTTTACACCCTGTAGGTTTCTGGCACTAAGCTCAGGTCTTCGGGCAAAATAGCCTATTGTCTTACTTCTTGCCAGCTCTGATGTCATCCCTGAGACTCCATCCTCATGACTTAATCATCTCCCAAAGGTTCCACCTCCTAGGATCATCTAGTTGGGAATTAAGGCTTTCACAGAAGAATTTGGGGAGAGCATGAACATACAGACTTTAGCAAGTTGAATCTCCATTCCCCAGTAGGGCAGCCCTATTTCCCTGGCTGCTCCCCGACAGATGGAGTAATGGTTTGGCTCACACTCATGGCCTGGCTCCACAAAGAAATCAGCTTAAATACAGAAACCATGCTGGCCAGTCAGAGACAAAAACACCCTCCCACCTCGAGCTGAAGGCCTGGGGCTTCTCTGTTTGACTTAATATTCTCTCATCTGCTTTGCCCACCCTCTTATTTGTATGCTCTGCTTTGGTAATTAAATTCTGAGCATTTCCATGACTGCATGAGCAGACTGCAAGGTTTGAATCCAACAGCTGTAAGCCTCCCTTACTCCAGGAATCGATCACCATTCCAGGCCCAGGGCACTGGGCACCCGTCCACCCTGACCAGGGAGCCTGCCAAGAGCCTCTCCCAGCTTCTAAATCGGAGAGTGAACAGGTAGTGTGGGAAGCCTGGAGCATTTCAAGAGAGGGAGTGATGGGAAATGATGCTTGTGTTCCAAAGGTAAAAATGGATTCCAGATGAATAATGGAACGGTCTTCAATAATCCATTGGTTTATATTAAAAATTGCAAAACTGATATAAAGGATGAAGGCATGGAAAATAGTTATGATATTTTGGAGGGAAGAAAATAGGTTGGAGGCAGCCCCCACCAGACTGTACCGTATCAACCACGTATGCGCCAGGCTCTGCATTCACAGTGTTTAGACCCCATCCTGACCCTGTTTTCTTCTCCCAACCATTGCCCCACTTCTCTGCTCCAGTTCCTCCTCCTATCTCCTGTTTAAACACGCTCTACGGTAATCTTCCCCTTCCTCACAAGGGATTCATTCTAAGAACTCCAGTCTACACCTGAAACCCTGGATAGTCCCCAAGGTGTATGAACTTATTTTTACACACACACACACACACACACACACACATACACACACACACAGTAAAGCTTAATTTATTAATTAGGCACAGAAAAGGATAAAGAGCAACAGTAAAAGAGATTATGACAATGTCCTTTAATGGCAGTTATGTGAATGGCTATCATCTCTCTCTTAAAATATGTTATTGTACTGAATGTGGCTTTTTTGTGGTGCTGTGGGTGATGCAATTGATGCCAGGTAGACATTGTGACACAGGCAGTGTGATACCTCAGCAGCCGGTCTGATAACTGAGATGGCTTCTGAATGACCAATGGGAGGGTAGCATGTACAACATGGATATGCTGAACAACCCTTGATCTGATAACTGAGGTGAGTAGGTGACTAGTGGTAGGGTAGCATACACAGTATGGATGTACTGATGAAGAAATAGTTGTCTCAATAAGGATGGGATGGAAAGGCTCCAGACTCACTGTGCCACTCAGGACTTATAGTTTAAGAAATATGAATTATTGCTGGCCATTGGCAGCGCACACCTTTGATCCCAGCACTCGGGAAGCAAAGGCAGGCAGATCTCTGTGAGTTCAAGGCCAGCCTGGTCAACAGAGTGAGTTCCAGGACAGACTCCAAACCAATACAGAGAAACCCTGTATTGGAAAAAACAAACAAACAAACAAACAACTGAATTGTTGATATATGGAATGTCCCTCGTGAAGCCTTCAGGTCATATTGGAATGTAATGTTGGCTGACTGACCTTCCCACACCCCATCAGCACCATCTCTCCTCTTGGCCCCTCCTTACTACCTTGTCCATCATTCTCTTGTCTCCTCCTTCCTTTGCTGTCTCTCCCTCTACTTCCTGGTAACGTCATGGTCACAAGGCAAAGTTATTCTTTTTTTCAATCCAGGCAGATGCTCCTCCATCACTGTCTTACTGAGGGTCTTAATGAATCCAAATCAGGACTCCTGGGCCTCCTGGAAAGCTTGACTCAGCTCTGAGAGCAGCTGCCCCAAAAACCGATGGTTGTGCTGTGTTCTCTTCCCCCAGTACGTCTATCTAAGCCAACAGGAATATAGGCTTGGTGTCTCACCACCACCACTGCTACCGTCTCAACCCAAACCACCCTCATCTCTACAAGACCCCAAGTGGTCTCTCTGTTTCTACATGGGTCCCCACCAAAACCCATTGTCAACACATCAGCTAGAACAATCCTGGGAGGACACGCGTCAGTTCAAGCTGAACACATAACAACAGTTTTCTCAGATTAACAATATTCTAGAGCAGTTCCTCATACATCTGATATGCAGGGTATCTGGTAGGCAACCCCTGTTTTGAGAAGTTGTGGAATCTTTGAAACAGGGGTAGTAGTGGGTCACTGAGGGACACAGAGAGGAGTAACTAATATACATCCCTACCGCTTAGCAATAAACCCAAAGCCCTTGAAAGGGCTGCCAGTTGCTTCCTAGTCTGGTTCTGACTACCTGGTGCCAGTTGCTTCCTAGTCTGGTTCTGACTACCTGGTAGAGCTCTTCTCTCTTCCTTCCCCCTCAGCATGCTCACACTCCAGGCCTGCGCACTGCTCTCTTCTCTTGTGATGGCCTCCTCCTGCCTCAGTGGCTTCCTGCTTATCGCCTGAAAGCCTTTGTTTCAATGTCATTTGCCATGAAGATCTCCAACCATTCTTTGAAAGCTGCACATCACTTCAGGGAACATAGCACAGTAGTAAAGCATTGGTTTTGATGTACAAAGTCCTGGGTTCAGTCCCATGTGCTAGTAAATAAGTAAATGCAATGCTAAAAAATTGTTTCTTTCACCTTTTGAGATTAAAATGTAATTACATTGTGTCCCCTTCCCTTTCTTTCTCTAACTCCTACCACACATACCCCTCCTCGCTGTCTTTCAAATTCAGACTCCTTTTTCAATAATTGTTGTTTTACACACACACACACACACACACACACACATACACACACACACACACAAATGTATTCCTAAATACAAAAATACAACATGTTCAGTCTGTATCGTGTTACTTGTATGTCTGTTTTCAGGACTAACCTTTAGTATTGGCTAACCAACTCGTATGATCTTCCCTGGGGAAGACTGCTTCTCCAGCTCTCAGCATTCCTTAGTTACCTGTAGTTCTTTGTGGAGGGTCGAGGCCTCGCGGGAATAAATACAATTTAAAAATTAAAAGGATGAGGAAATAAAGTCAGGCACACTGGTGCCCACTATAATCCCAACACTCAGGAGCCTGAGGCAAGGACAATCATGACTGCCAGGCCTGTGCCACAAACAAACAAAAAGTTAAATACACAAAAGTGAGGAAAGGCCCACCCACGGATATCCAAATGGCTTCCTGTGACTAGGAGGCATGCTCCTTCAGGAAGCAAGTAAATGTTATTTCCAACTCCATGTCCCTCTGTGACTTAGCCTCAAACGAGGTTTCAGAGCTGTTTAGCGTGCCAGGGGAGCAGATCCTGCTGAAATGAATCTCAAAAATGGCATGCCTGGTGGAGCTGGCACCGGAACCAGAACCATCCAGATCCTGCGGCCCCTTCATGGGAGCTGCAGGGTGCACGGCTGTTCTGTGCAGGAATGGTAAAACTTGTATGAGTGCTGGGTGCTGTCTGGTCTTAATAGGGGAGTTTATCTCTTCTATTACTAAAGATATTGACAGTCTTTTTTATTTCTGCTTTCTTATCTCTTGCTGCTGTTGCAGACAGTAGAGCTGGCCACTAGGACCCTAACCCTTCACGTACACCTGTGGTGAGCAAGGAGACCCCAAGCCCAGTCTCCTTCTTGGCAGAAAAATCATATCTGGAAGGGTCTCGGCCCCAAAGACTTTGTCTCTCTCTCTCTTTCTCTCTCTCTTTCTCTTTCTCTCTCTCTCTCCCTCCCTCCCTCTCCCCTTCCTCTTTCCCTCCCTCCCTTTCTTTATTTGTACTGTGTATGTGTGTGTGTGCGCGCACGCGTGTGTGTGTGTGTGTGTGTGTGTGTGTGTGATGTTATGATGTATGTGCACATGATATGACTAGGCGGTGGACAGAAAACCATAGTCCTTACAAATGGCGCCAACGTGGTTAATAAGAACTCCCACTAAAAATTTAACAAAAGCTTAAAAAAAGGGTTTTAGAAACAAAAGAACTGAGACAAGCAAGGTCTCTTGGTAGCAGCATTTTTCTCGGTTGGACTCTGCTTTGTGAGAGACAAGCAATTTGCGCGGCTCCTTTAAGGGAAGGTTCCTGACTCAGCATAAGCGGCAAAAAACCGCAAGGCTTTAAAAAAGCACTGCTAACAATGTATTGGTGTGCATGAGAGATGGCAATGGCAGTGACCACAGCTTTCATTGCTGGCGGTAAAAACCAGCAGCAGAAACAACAAAGACTTTCATTTTAGCAATGTTGTTGTTTAACAGATAAAGACTCATGGCCAAACAAAGATAAAAATTTACTGTAAAGACATATTTGTATTAAGAAAAACCTCTAAAGGTTTACAGTGTGTTTTAAAATATATGTAGACATGGGGAAAAAAATAAAATGGTTTTAAAAAGACAAAGAGGAACTGGGTGTTGTGGCACACGCCTTTAATCCCAGCACTCGGGAGACAGAGGCAAGCAGATCTCTGTGATTTGCAAAGTAAACCTGGTATGCAGAGTAAATTCCAGGACAGATAAAAGTTACACAGAGATACTCTGTTTCAAAAAATGAAAAAATAGAAGAAAGAGAGTAATAATAAAGCCACTTAAAGATGGAAAGCTCAGAGAGAATCTGGATACTGTATGGTATTATATTGTCTCTGCATTGTTTGACTGCTGAGGAAACAACAACTGTTAAAGGAAAAACTGCTGGATTAATCCAACTTATATATTTTAAAAATGCTTTGACTCAAAAATTTAAGTTCAAGGACAAGTTACTGGGGAAAAGGATTTCTATTTTTGTTTCCACAGAAAATAAAAAGCTGTGGATTCCTTCCAAACTAATGTGATTTGATCAAGCCAGGCCCCCTGAAACAGAGTCGCTGGTGATCCAACATTCAAAACAGCTTGGACAAAGCAGTCTCGCAGACTACAACCAGGATTTGTGCTTCTTCTTAGGATTCCCCCATGACAGCGCCCTTTACCAGCAGGAAGTAGTTTGGAAAGAACGACACCCAAATTCCCAAATATTGTTTATAAATGTTTGTTTTCATTTAAATGGGATTGGTTATAAATGGTTAATATTCACAACCAATCTCTTTTTAAAAGTAAAAAGGGAATTATGGTATAGATATGAATACTTTGTTTTGGAATGGATTTTCATTGATTGATACAGTTTAAGGTCAGTTTTGTGATATGTATATTTCTCCTTTTGTTTAGGTATTGTGTTTATATAGCTCATTTAGAAATGTAATATATAATTTAGTACAGATTATAGATAGTTACCTATAATAGTCAAAATTTATAGTGTTAGTTAGGTTTTCTAGATATATAGAGATATATTTGGGATGAAGATGAATTCTTCAAACCTTTCAAAGACCTACAGAATATGGCATTTAAAATGGTTTAGGGTTTTTCTTGACAGTAAGACATAAATGCTACTGGCAACACTACCTGCATCAAAAAGGAAGATGAAGATGGACATTGAAGAAACTCATTATGGAGTTTACTTCCAATATGGCAAGACTAGCCATTTGGACAAGGTACTGCTCTTGTCTGGACTGTTTGACTTTATGCTGTATAAACTGGACATGCAGGACCCACAGAAAAGTGACTGCTGATTCAAGATGGACATTGATACAGATTTCCTGTTTCATGGAAGAGTCTGCCAGACAGTTTGCAGGACACAGAAAAAAGTGACGGACAAACTGCCAATACAAGAAGACAGTTTAAAGTTTCCTGCTTTGTTGAAGCATCTGCTAGACACACTATGGCCTATGGGCTGAAGATGGAAGATTACAGAAGAACTTCAGGTGACTGAAAAGGCAAGATGTCTCTGTCATTTCTAGAGTTTATATACTATCCTTCTGTGGTCTTTGAGGGAGTTGAAGACAGATAGTCATGGTTATAGTTTTCCATAGTATTAAAGATGTTTCTTAGACTTTAGACACAAAGATAGAATAGATGATGAAATATTTTCTTAAATCTTGCTAAATGTTAATGGAGTAAATATTGTTAACTGTGATTCTTATTTGATAACTGTTGTGTTATATATTTTGCTATGTTAAGGTTAAAACACTTCTTTTTATTTAGATAGAAAAGAGGAGATGATGGGAGATGTCATTCTGTATATATGTTTCTCATACTGGTTAATGAATAAAGCACTGTTGGCCAATAGAAAAGGAAGATAGGAGGGACTAGGAGACAAGGAGGAAAGAGGAAGTAGTAAGAAGGAGCCAAGATGAAGAGTCTGGAGAAAGCAGAATGCCAGCCAGCTCCCCAGTAAGAGAAATACATAGGTCAGCAGAAATTGGTTAATACTTAAGACAGAGCTATCTGATAAGAAACTAGTACCTGGCCAACAGAATTGTATCTAATACAGAGTCTTGGTGTGTTATTTGGGGCTGGCGGCGCGGCAGCAGGACAAGACCAGGCGGTGGGGGGAAAACCTTACTTCTTACACATGATACATGATGCATGTGCATGTATTATGTGGTGGGGGGGGTGCTAGTGACATAGCATGCACGTGGAAGTCCTCAGACAGCCTTGGGTGCCAACCCTCACCTCCTCTTTTGTGTGAGGCGAGGTCCCTTTGTTGTTTGCATCTGTGCTTTGAAAGCTGAGCTAGCAGCCCTGGAGAGCCTCCTGTCTCTTCCTCCATCTCAGCGTAGATACATTGGATTACAGATGAGTGCTACTTGCCCTTGGCTTCCCTTCGGGTTTTCATGATGAGTGCTTTTTCACCACTGAGTCCTCTCCCATGCCACTCTTTCTTGCTTTTTGAATAGAGTCTCTCTATGGTGGCTTAAGTAGCCCATGAATCTGAGATCCTCCTGCCTCAGTGTCCTGAGCACTGGAATTACAGGTGTGTGTATGCTACCACACCTGCTTCTCTGTTCCAGATGCTTCTGACATCTTTGTTTCTTCTCTGCTTTGTTCTTCTCTCCTGCGGGATGATAATGGACTTCTACAATTTGCTTATTTATTTATGGAGCTCTAGGATTGAACTTGGGACCTCACAAGTACTGAGCAAGTACCCTGCCACTGAGCCATATCCCTCTCTGCTTACTGGGAAATTTTAGGCAGCTCTACCACTGAGCTGTGCCCCTCATCCTTCACTGAGATATTCTAGGCAGATGTTCTACTCCTGAGCCACACCCCAGCCCCTTACTGGGGGATTCTAGGCAGAAACTTTATGACCAAGCTACGTACCCAGCTCTGTTTCTACTTTTTGGAGACAAGGTCTCACTAAGTTGCCCAGGCTGACATTGAACTTGTGATCTCCCCACCTCAGCCTCCTGAACCACTAGGCTTGAATTTCTTGCATTCCTTGTAATGCTCACTTTCAAGAGTCCTACCAGGGCCACATACTAATCCAGTACTGGCCAATGGAATTTTCTAGAAGGCTGAAAATATTCTCTAACTTTGCTGTCTAATATGGTGTCTACTGTTCTCCTGTGATGACTGCATGCTTGAAACTCGGCCAATGTGACTGAGAACCAAATTGCAAATTTTACTTAACATTAACCAGCCACACATGGCCCACAGCTGCCAGATGGGTGAGCACCATTGACTCCACACTCTCTGTCCTTTCTGTGTGCTATGCATGAAAAATGAGCAACAACCTTCTAACAAACAGTATTGCATTTAGGTGGGTCACTGGAACAGAGCAGAGGTGGCATTGGATGGAAGAGAGAGGACTACAGGTACCTACTGGCATTGCAGGTGATCCTGGATGGTAATAAGGGTCAGTCTTTAAATGCATTAGCTCCTCAGTTATTTTTGAGGTGTTGGGAGGGGCTCTCTCTTCCATACTCAAATTTTAATTCTCCTGGTCTTGGGGATGTCTTGTGTGTGTGACCACAATTGCTGCGAGTTCATGTGTGTACGATCTATGTTATGTCTAAAGGTCAGCTTTTCAAAGCACCCCCTACTTTGGTTTTTTGGGACAGGATTTCTTTGTGTGCAGCTCTGGCTGTACTAGAAATCTCTCTGTAGAAAGGCTGGCCTCAAACTCACAGAGATTCGCCTGCCTCTGCCTCCTGAGTGATGAGATTAAAGCTGTGCACCATCCTCCAGCTTTTAACATTTTTTTTCCACAGCTGATGACTGTCAAGCAAGGGAGAGCCATTTTCATTGCTGGAGGAGGCAACCATTGGTGGGTCACCAGTGCCCTGGTGGATGCTCCCATGACATGTGCATAAAGGCACCACTAGCTGGACTTGGTTGTAATGGCTGTTTTCTTGGTTGTCAACCTCACTGCTTCTGGAATAATCAAAACCCAAAAATGGAGGGCACACCTGTGACGGATTTGTGCTCAGTTTGAAGTGGGGAGGTTACTTCTAATCTGAATCTTTGAAGTAGGAAGACATCCTTTAACCCAGATCTTTAATCTACATCTAATCTGGTCCATGCCTCCTGCTGGAAGCCTACATAAAGACGTGGAAGAAAGAAGCTTTTGCTCTTTGCCTGCTTGCTCTCACCTTGCTAGCAAGTCCATTCCTTCACTGGCATTAGAGACTACTTCTACAGAGTTCCAGTGTATACTGAAGACCAGCTGAGACATTCAGCCTCATGGACTAAGCAAATTCTGGATTTTTTATGTTCATAGACATTGTTAGATTAGCTGGACCACAGCCTGTAAGTCATTCTAATAAATCATAGATAGATAGATAGATAGATAGATAGATAGATAGATAGATAGATATAGATGGATAGATAGATATTCACTCTTTAAGTTCTGTTACTCTAAAGAACCCTGACTAATATATCAGTGCATTATACTTTTAGAAAAGCATGAAGTTGGGGCTGGAGAGATGGCTCAGTGGTTAAGAGCTCTGGCTGCCCTTCCAGAGGTCCTGAGTTCAATTCCTAGCACCTACATGGTGGCTCACAACCATCTCTAGAGGGATCTGATGCCCTTTTCTGACATAAAGGTGTGCATGCAACTACAGCATTAATGAAAAATCATGAAGTTAGGAGGGAAATGGAGGATACGATAGGGAAAGGGAAAGTTAGATGGAGGAAGTTGGGGATGGATATGAGCAAGATACATTGTGGACATGTGTCAAATTTTCAAAATGACATAATTAAGAATAAAGTCATCCCTAGAACTGAGGAGATGGCTCAGTGAGCTACACATAGATGAGGACCTGAGTTCAAATCCCCAGTGCCCATATGAAAAACTTGGTATGGCTGCGTGCATCTGGAACCCCATTGCTGGCCAAAAGACAATACCTCCAATGTAGCCTAGCTGAATCCATATGCTCCAAGTTCAATGAGAGACCCTGTCTCAC
The DNA here is from genome assembly GCF_943737965.1 of Phodopus roborovskii. Taxonomy (NCBI): domain Eukaryota; kingdom Metazoa; phylum Chordata; class Mammalia; order Rodentia; family Cricetidae; genus Phodopus; species Phodopus roborovskii. Next base: position 6,465,229 of record NW_026126599.1, on the reverse strand, counting down.
AAAAACAAAAACATGGCAGAGGGTTGGGGAGATGGCTCTTTCAGTGGGGAAAACACCTGCTGTTCAAGCATGAGGTCCAGTGTTTAGATCCTTAGTACCCACATTACTTACAGTAGTTCATGCCTGTAATCCCAGCATTCCTACAATGAGATAGGAGGCAGAGACTTAAGGAAGTGACAGGATGGTCACACATCAGCTAGCATGGTGTGCATAGCAGAGAGCAAGAGTCCTTGTCTCAAACAAGGTGGAAGGCCAGGGCCAACACCCAAAGTTGCCCTCTAACCTCCATGGACACCCCTACACTCATACACACGAACACTCAGACACACACAATGCACTGTTGGAAGTACGGAATGTCAGAGCCAACAGAGCACAAACAACCTGTGGTAACTGAGAAGACACAGTTTTACTTCTTCAGAGGGTGCACTGGAACCCTGTAAGCAGGAGCAAGTACACCAGGCAGCCAGTCAGCCAGTCTTTATTCCTAATGCAAGGGGAGCCTGACCCACAGGTCTCACTGGCTGAGACTAAAGGCACTTGATCTAGGTCTCAGTTAGTCAGAAACAAAGCAGAGGGAGGGTAGAAATTTGGGGAAGAGTCCCTGTGAGACTGACTCCAGGAACCTTAATCTTAGGTACAATCTAAACAGTTATTTCTCTGAAATAGAGGCCACCTAGTTTGAGAGAAAAGACATGTGTCTCATAATAAACAAACACACACACACACACACACACACAAAGTAGAGGGAGCGTGAAGAAAACATCTAAAGTTGACCTCTTGGCAACATGCACAGACACACACGAAGTTATCCCTGAAAAATAAGCCAAAATAAAATAGAGCCCAAGACGCATTAACATGTGGGGCTGCCAAGCCCCATATCCAGGCTCTTTTGGGTCGGGTGGGAACATGCTCTCTGTGGTCCAGCTCTACTCCCGGCAGCCACGGCCGACATGGACTGCCTATGCGGCAGCACCCTCGCTGCTCTGAAACCAGATTGGAATTTACATACAGAGCAGAGCTGCTCAAAAGAGGGCAGCCAAGGGCTGCATCAATAATAAATGAGCAGCAGCAGCAGCCTGCTCAGTGAGCCCCCGTCCTTCGTCCTTCGAAGCACACGCGGTGTCCAAATTCCTGGAACCCAGAGAGACAGGCAATCCTTCCTCCCTCATCCAGGCCTGACAGGGACCCACCGCCGCAGGCTTTGTACATAGTACAGAACCTGCCTCCCTGGGTAACCTGCAAAATGGCTTCCTCTGCCTTCCCCATTGACTATTTCTGGCCCCGATATGGGATCGAGATAATAAAAGCCCTGTGGCTAGCCGCTCTGACGGCTTCTCACACCCCCACCCACGATGGGCACAGGCCAGCCTGCAACCATCTGACTCCCCGGAGAGGACAAGGAAGAGGTACAAGGGAACTCAAAGTGAGAGATGGGACAGCAGAGCCTGACATGGCCTATGAGCCTATAATGGGACCTGGGACTCACCCCAGGGGTCTATGAATGGTCCCAGGGATATTTGTGGGAGGATATATACAAATACTGTCCTTTGTTAGCAGGCCTTCAGGCTAAAGGACACATCATGTTGTAGCTTTTCCTGAGCAGATGTGAACAAACGTCTACTTCAGATAGGGTACCAAAGACAGAGTCTACCCAACTCTAACTCAGTGAACCAGTAAATTTACTAGGGTTTATGTACAGATGCATAGTGGATCTGTTTTGTTCTGTTGCTGTGACAAAAAAAAAAAAAAAAAAAAAAAAAAAAAAAAAAACCCACAACTAAAAACAACTCAGGGAAAGTAGGGGTTTGTTTGTCTTACACGTTCAGACCACGGTCCCTCACTGAAGGAAATCTGTGTACCATGTGTGTGCACACAGAGAGCAGAGGCCGTGGGAGGACACAAAAAAGAAGGTGGCTGTCATCTGAGTGTGATGACACAGGAACGCGAAGACAGCACATCATTATCTCTGAACAAGAAACTTATTCATAGCCAAGGGAACACGACAGAAGCAGTGGAGGAACTCTGCTTGCTGGCTCACTCACGGGCTCACGCTTAGCCAACTTTCCTACCCAAGGAGTGGTGCCACCCACACTGGGCCAGGGCCACCTACATCAATCAACAATTAGAACATTCCCCCACAGACACACCCACAGGCCGATCTGATCCAGGCAATGTCTCAGCTCAGACTCCTTTCTCAGGGGACTTTAAGATGTGTCAAGTTGTCAGTGAAAACTAACTAGAACAATGGGTAATGGATTACTTGGAGGATCATAGAAGACTCAAAGATGACTGCATCACCAAGAATCCCACCCTAACAGAGTGGGATTGGCACATGAAAGCTGCAGCCCCAGAATTCCTTGCACAACTTGCAGAAAAGTTCCCCTTTCCCCAGATGGTATGACTATGGAAGAGTTTTGTTAATCTTTTAAGTTTCAGGGGCTTCCTGATGTCTGTGAGTTGTGTTTACTTCCTGGGACTTAACAGACTATTTCAATTTAGAGGAAATAGCTACACAACTGTTTGTCCCTATCTTCTAGCAGACAAGAGGACCGGAGTTCAATTCCCAGCACCCACATGGCAGCTCACAACTGTCTACGATCTAGCAACCCTTGAACAGACATACATTCAGGCAAAAATGACAATGCACATAAAAATAAATAAATTAAGAAAAAAGAAGAAATACTGGACACTCGACCCCACTATGTATGTGGGGTGGTGTATGTGTGTGTGTGTGTGTGTGTGTGTGTGTGTGTGTTATAGAGTCAGTGGTGCGAGCCTCTAGATATGGGTGCTGGTGTCTGAAGTCGGGTCCTCTGCAAAACAAAACAAAACAAAACAAAACAAAAAAAAACAGTAAGTTCTCTTAACAGTAGAACCATCTGTCCACCCCCGAGAAATTTTAATGAGTGTTGAACAAAGTAGAAATGGGGAAACTGAAGACCCAAAAGAAAAAGTCCAGCCAACACTACAGAAGTGCGGTTGAGTCACTCTGTCTTCTAAAAGCTTCTGCCTCCAGCCCAGCTTTTTCCCGGGTGTGGTGAGTACCTCAAGGGCTACAGAAAGTTCTGTGACCTGGGGACTCTGTGCAGAGAGAGAATATTTAAATCCACGAACTAGGAGATCTTTTCTAGGAAGTAGAGTGATAAGCCCCAGATAACCCAATACCTAGGGAGGTAGAGAAGAACTTGGAAGAGAAACCAAGGGGTAAACACTCTGACTTCACCCCCTGGATATCTGCTATCACAGGACCAAGGTAACAGCCAGAGCAGCTTCTACACTGATGCCCTGCCACCCAGCTCTTATGGTCACAAAAACATCACAGAGCCTTACAAACTGACACAATGTAATCTGGGACAGTTACATTGTGTCTACTTGTCAGGACATAGACCCACTTAGGAACCAGCCTTTGGTAAGTCTGTGAAGAGGATTCTACATTCCAACACGAGGTGACCTGATGTCCTGCACTGTATGAAAATGAAAAAAATGAGCTGAGCACCATCGTCCATCTCTCTCTGTTTCCTGACTGTGGGTGAAACGTGATCAGCTGCCCTGTGTTCCTGCACCCATGCCTTCATCATCCTAATGGAGCCCAAACTGTGAGCTGAAATAAAATCTTTTTTTCTTAAGTTACTTTTGTCTGGTATTTTGTTACATCGAGAAAAGTAACAGGATCCCTAAACCCTTTGCTCTTTGTTTCCTGGGCAATAAACAAGGAAGAGCATCTGACATTAGATCCTGATATATCCATCCTAATCTCTAACAGCTTCCAGTCTTAGGAGGTCTATTGTTATAATGCAGTGGTTCTCAACCTGTGGGTCATGACCCCTTTGGGGATCAAATATCAGATATCCTACATATCAGATATTTACATTACAATTCATAGCAGTAGCAAAATCACAGTTATGAAGTAACAATGAAATTAATTTTATAGCTGAGGCTCACCACAACAGAGGAACTGTATTAGAGGGGTGTAGTTATTAGGGAGACTGAGAACCACTGTTCTAATGAGACCACTGTTGAAAAATGAGAAGGGCTGGAAATTCAGTTTTTAAAAAATCATTAGAAGCAGAGGAGATGACACAGTCAATAAAGTGCCAATTCCCAAACTGTAGGCTTTGGAGAGCTTCCAGGTGCTGGAATGGATCCATTCACTGGCAGGAGAAATTACCTCCAGCCCCATGAAAATGCAAGTGCCTTTCCTAGGGATGCTCCAGACCTCACCCACACAGCCCTTCATCTGTTGGTACCCCTGTGTCCTCTGTAACACCCTGTCCATGGTAAACAAGCAAAGTGTTTCCCCGAAATTCTGTGAGCTGCACTACCATGATGCAACCAAACGAACGAGTTGTAGAAGGCTATCCACTGGCAATTGGGAAGAAATGTGTGTGACAACCTGAACCTTAGAAATGGCAACTGATGTTGGGATGAGGAGCAGCCTTGGGAGACTGAGCCCCCCCCCCCAACCTGTGACATCTGACTCTGTCAAGTATACAGTGCCAGAGCTGCCTTGAATCAGATGCCATGCTGGTAACAGAAAGAGAACCAGTTGACTGAGGAGAGAGACCCGTACCTTCTGCTCATAGAATTATGTTGAGCAATAACAATGAAAGAAAATGGAGTATTTACGTGTAGGTGGTGGTGGTGTGTGTGTGTGTGTGTGTGTGTGTGTGTGTGTGTGTGTGCAGGTACACAGTGAAATGCCATCTTTGGGACATGACAGAGCCATCATCACACTCATAAACTCACAGCAACTTTTAACAAGGTTTACAGTAAGGCATGGATTCCCTCCTTTGAATTAGCTGTTATTTTAACAAGGCTTCTGGAGATGAAAGTCAAGTCTTGCTACCTCTAAAGTAAGCACTTGACTGACTGAGTCATCTTTCTAACCCCGGAATGTTTGTTTTTCTGATCCACAAATTACCCGACACATCCTTGATCAGCCTGTCTTACAAGACCAATAGTTCTTGTGCCCAATGCCTCCCCGAGGCCATGTACCAGATACCCAAAAATCAACTCTACATCCCAAAGCCCACCAGCTCTCCTCAAACTGCCCAGTTTAAGCTGTCTATCCCACCCTACCTCACATTTGCTATAAAAAAAAAAAAAAAACAAATACTATGAAGGCTTTGAAACAGAGAAAAACCTTAAATAATCCCCCTGCCCTTAGTTCAGGAACACACCCTGTAGACTTCATCTCTACTAACTTTTTAAAGGGATTTCAAAGTGGTTTTAATAATGTATATGCATGTGTATGCATACATGAATGTCGGTGCCCTCAGAGACTAGAATAGGGTTTCAAAACCCCTGGAGAGAATTATGGGCAGCTGTGTGATGCCTGGCATGGATGCAGGGAACTAGACTCAGGTCCTCCACAAGAGAAGCAAGATCCCTTAACCACTGAGCAGTCTCCCAGTTTCAGTTTCAGGTGCTTGGGGGAGATCACAGCTAATGTCTCTTCCATCTGGGCATGACAGGTAGAGGCTGCAATAGCCCTTCAATTAGCTGTACCATCTCCATCCTTAGTTAGTCTCTAAGCATCCCCCTCTACACTCTTCCCAAGAAGATATTTGCACTCTGCCCTCCACAGAGCAGACTGGAGATTCAGATTGCCCATCTCCTCCTGTTTCACTGTCTCTGGAATCAACAATTTCTCATTTGCAGGACCGGGTATCTGCCTCCCAAACAGCCAGCAAGCCAGGTTGATTCAGCTGCAGCTTGAGTGTCTGTTTCTCCCTCCTCCAGCTGCCTCCTGACCCCAGTCTGGTGCTTCCCCATGTGGCTATGCCTGGGGTGCCCTGAATCTTGTTTCCAGGGCAACTGTGACTAATATTAAACTTTTAAAAATATTTTGAGACAGAGTCTCAGCTAACCCAGGTTAGCCTCTCAGTATATAGTTGAGGATGGCCTCTAACTCCTGATCCTCTTGTCTCCACTTTCTGAGCACTGGATTTCAGGTGTATGCCATGACTCCTGGTTTATGTGGTGGTGGGGATTGAACCCAGGAGTTTGTGCATGCCAGGCAAGCACTCTACCAGTTGAGCTATATCCCAGCCTAACATTAAACTTTTCTTTTTCAACATTATTCTCTCATTGCCAGGCTCAGACACCATTTGTAAATGAAAACCTGGACACCAGCCATGAACCAAGATGAAGATGGCAGTCCCAGAGACTTAGAAAGTAAATGAGTATTTTCAGGACAGAGATAATGATAGGGTATGCTGGATGTCACCAAGCACCGAGTGAGGGGACCAACTCTGGATTGGGCAACCCAGAGTTCAATGGTGGCTTTTTGGTCTACACTTTGACCAAGACAACTGGTAGTTTGGGGAAAAGGCCACTCATTGAGCAACCCATTCAGATGCTGCTGTGAAGGAGATCCCACCAAGGGGGCCATGACAGGACAAGGCTGGTTGTTTAAAACAGAAGATGCTCACACATCTTTTGTAGGACAGGAAGGAAGAAGGTGCCCCTTCTGGCACCTTCTCATGCAGGCAGCACTGTTTCTTCCCGGAAGATGATGAATAAATGATTAAAGGGCAGCATCGATCCACAGGCCTGGGGCTTGTTTTATTCTAATTCATATCTTTCCTAGGGTGACCCTGGATAACTATTGAAGAGGCAACCCCTGTACCCTAACAAAAATAGCAGGCTCACTGGTACATTAGATGCTTTCTGGCCAAATTGTAGTGTCCCTTTCCAGCTGTTAGCTCTCTTTCGATAGGCATCAGGCACACATGCATGGGCTCTCCCCCCTACTTGGGAAGAGACCAAGAAAGTCACTGTATGAGAGAATGGGACAATGAGTTGTCCCTGCAGTTACTCATTCTGACTGTCAAGAACTTGCAGAGCCAGGGCTGAGGAGATGACTCAGTGATTAATAAAGCTTGCTGTGCAAGCATGGAAACCTGAGTTCAAATCCCCAGTACCTACATAAAAGCCAGGCATGGCCTCTAACACTTGTAACCCTAGCATCAAGGGACAGAGTCAAGCATATCCTAGCAAATCTACCCAAACCAGAGCTTCAACAGTCAGAGGTCCTGTATCAAGGAAATATGTCAGAGAGCTATTGAAGGAGGCATTCAATGTCTTCTTCTGACCTCTGCACATGTGCCCACATGCCCATGAACACACACACACACACACACACACACACACACACACAGAGTCTTGCAGGGAAAGAGATGGAAAAGAATGCAGCTTATCTGTCAACAGCCATCTTTGTCTTTCAGAAACCTACAAGTCTCCAGAAAAATGGTCTCTGAGAAGCCAGAGCCCACGTCTGAGACTCTTTCCTTGGGTACTACAATCCTGTGGCTATAAATTCTTCAGTCTTCTTTCCACACTTTGTGAGTTACAGCAATTTCGCTGTCACTCACTATCCGTCATTATTACGGGTGGCACATCCAGCTGTTGAATTCATTGTCTTCAAGCGCTGACTTCATCCCATCTTTAAATGCTCACCCAGCTAGAATTCCTCCTGACAAACTCCAGGTCCCATTCTGGAATTATCTTTCCCCAAGCAGGCATGATCCACTTAGGACTTTATTAGAGTTCTCAGAGAAGGGCCCTTCAGAAGCAATCAAGAGCTCCCTGTATCACCCAGCATTTAGTGCACAGTGAAGACAAATGAATGTTAAATAAAACTGCCAGTTCTCACCGCAGTGGAGAAAGTCAGAGGAACCACCCCTGCAAGTTTCCACTTCTCCCTGCAAGTTTCCACATCTCACCAGGCTCCAAAGGGGGCTTCTAGGTTGAAAATAACCCCTGCTGTCCACTGAATCCTGAGACCACATGGGGATATACATGATTGTGGGAGAGCCAACATCCAGAATTCCCATATCAGCTCAGGCAGAGGGATCCTCAGACCCTGTGCAAGACTCCTCCATGCTTCCGGCTGCCCCAGTCAGGGTGCTCACCTGCTCCTGTGGGATGCTCTGAGATGCTCCATCTAAGACCTCAACCTTCATCAGAACAGTCTGCTCTAATGACTTCAGTAGACACTAAAGAAAACATATATACTTGGGAGGCTGAAACAGGAGGATCGCTGTGAGTTCAGGATCAGTTACATAGTGAGTACCAGGCAAGTCAGGGGAACATAGTAAAACTCACTTCAAGGAATGAAGAAGAAAGGAATGGGGGAGGGGAAAAAGAAAGAGGGGAGGAGAAGGGAAGGGAGAGGGTAGGAAAGAGAAGGGAGAGGGAAGGAAGGGAAAGGGAAGGAAAGGGAGGGGAGGGGAGGGAAGGGAAGGCAAGGGAAGGGAAGGGAAGGGAAGGGAAGGGAAGGGAAGGGAAGGGAAGGGAAGGGAAGGAACAGGCTAACACATGTCATCAAGCAACAACCATTTGATTCTCTCCTCTGCCCTGGGAACTGCTGTGCTAACAGTTCACAAATCTAGAAGCATCTTTATATTTCCTTTCCATTCCTTCCCCTTTTCCTCATGTTTTAATCACTACTTCTTCCTCCCTCCCCCCACCTCCCACCTGCCCCCTCTCTCTCATCCCCCCGTCTGTCTTTCTTTCTTTCTTTCTTCCTAGCCAAGGTCTCAAGGTCTCAATATGTAGCCCTGGCTGGCCTGAAATCCCACCTCCTGTCTGTCGGAGGGGGGTGCACATGTGTACACACATGTGTGTTGGTGTGTGGAAGGCCAAGGACAACTTTATGGAGTCCATTCTCTCCCTCCCCCTTTACGTGGGTTACAAAAGGAGATGGCAGGCTTGAGCATTGACCCACTGAACCACCTCACTGGTCCTTCTTTTCCTTTTTCTTCTTTTCTTCCTCCCTCCCTCCCTCCCTTTCTTCCTTCTTCCTCTCTCTCCCTTCCTGGCCCAACAAGGACCTCATAAATGCTAGATAAGTACTTTGTCACCAAGCTGTATCTCCAGCCCTTTTTACTTTCTGTTTTGAGATCAGGTCTCACTGACTTTCCCAGGCTTGTCTTGAGGTCAGCCTATATCTCAGGCAGGGCTTGAACCTGCAAACCTCCAACCTTAGTCTATAGAGGAGCTAAGATTTCAGGCATTCTAGGCCTGCCAATGTCTGCTCTCCTCCTCTTCTTCTGTGTTTGGGATAGAAGGGGATTTTTGCATTCTGAGCAAACCTTCTACCACTCATCTCCACCCCCACCCCCATCCCCCTACATACATACCCCATCCTTGATTTTTTTTTTCCAGTTTCTGTATCTGGATTAAAAAGAGAAAAATACATACACTCACTTTGTAGCCATATCACATGAATCCATCCACACTGCATACAGATGTGCAAAGTGTGATTTTATTCCTCTATAAATAAGCCCCGTAAATAACTTGGTCTTCCTCCAAAGTCCATACCCCATTTGTAGCTGAGAGTAAGGCAAGCTTTAGTCTAAATCTGTACACATAATCTCTTCCAGTGGCCTAATGTATCTGCGGGGCATGCAGTCTCCGAGGGGTTTCTCAGCCCTGTTCTTAGCTTAAGTTCCAGTACTTTTCTATTCTCTTTATTTTGGCCATTGAACAAGTTACAGTGCTTTCCCCATTTGTAATATGCAGATGAGGGCCTCTGAGGTTCTCAGGATAGTAACCCAACACACAATCACTATAGAGACTGAGCATGATACCCTTCCAATATCGCGGGGGAAGATGATCACTATGTTAAAGTCAATCAGCCCTAAAACTACCGTATCCCAAAAGACCCCTTCAAGAAAGAGTGCAATTCCCTTCATTTAAATCTAAACATTGTCTAGTCAATAAACTGGGTGCTTCTAGATGTGCCGTAAACCTTCTCATGATAATGCACTCTTCCCACTCACCTGCCAGGCAGCCGAACCGCAGCCTTATGAAATATAAAACGAGTCTGCCTTTATAGCCGGGCATCCATCTTCAAAGTTCTTGGCATATGAGTCCCTCCAAGTTATTTTATTATTTCCAAGAAACTGTAACTGAGCTTTTTTATGTACCGTCTGTTGTCGACAGAGTGATCACACATAAAGCATGTCAACCCAAGATGAGAGCAGTGTCCGTCATCCTGTTCACTGTTTTCACGAGACAGATGTTCTCTGACCGGATTTGCTGATCATCTTTTTTATATCTAACGTGTTTATTTGACAGGGTCTCCTGTAGCCCAGGCTGGCCTCAAACTCACTATGTAGCTAAGGATGACCTTGAACTATTTTTTTTTTTACATTTATCTCTGCATGAGTGATTGTGCATACACACATGTGCTGAGTTGACAGGGAAGGTCAGAGGTCAACTTTCAGAAAACTGTTCTCTCCTTCCACCATGTGTGTCCCAGGGATGGAACTCAGGTCATCAGGGGATTGTGGGATCCCTGAGTCCTCTTCCTTTTTACATTCTCTCTGCTTAATGGCTCATGGGGTGAGCAGTTTGGAACCATCATGTCCTCCCACCTCAGTGTGCTGACTCATCTGACACCCAAGGCAATGAGACCATTTGATTTGTGCTGAGGAGCCGGTTATACAACCTCAAAAACCATCAGCCAAGGGCCATGGGTTTGACTCAGTTGGAATTCCATCCCCAGCACCTCATTAAACTGATGTATGCTTATTCATATTCCCAACATTCGGGCAATGGAGGCAGAAGGGTCAAAGTTCAAAATTATTCCATAGAGAGTTCAAGGCCAACCTGAACTACACAAGATCCTGTTTCTCCCCTTACTATCCACTAAAAGTATAGAGTCCTTTTTTCTTTATAAAGTAATTGTCTCTGGTATTTGGTTATAACGATAGAAATGTGATTAATACACCATCCTTCCTGCAACTCTAGACCATGATCCCAATTACTAGTAGGATATCAAGATCTCCTTGCTCTGCCGAGGCAGATGAGATTGCAGCTCATCTCTCTGAGCCTTGGCATCTCAATCTTTAAGAGAGATAAAGACAAACTGATAGACATTTTCTGTGTCATACAGAGGGGAGCAAATAGGTGGTAGAGATGAACATTCTTTGTAAATCACCTTAAGTAATGTGTTGGTTTGAAAGAAAATGGCCCCGAAAGGGAGTGATACTATTAAGAGGTGTGATCTTGTCAGTGTAGGTGTGGCCTTGTTGGAGGAAGTGTGTCATTGTGAATGCAGGCTTTGGGGTCTTATATATGCTCAAGCCACACCCAGTGTCTCAGACCACTTCCTGTTGTCTGTGAGTCAAGATGTGGGACTTTCAGCTTCTTCTCCAGCACCATGTCTGCCTACATGCTGCCTTGCTTCCCGCCATGATGATAATGGACTAAACCTCTGACTTATGAGCAAGACCCCAATTAAATGTTTTCCTTTATAAGAGTTGCCATGGTCATGGTGTCTCTTCACAGCAATAGAAACCCTAAGACAGGTGATTATCCTTATTCTTCCTCCTTTGTACCTGTGTGCTCTACACTTTTCTCCCTCCAAGCCACAAACCCTGAGGCTTGCAGATAAACAGTGAATATTTGCCACTAAGGTCCCCTAAGAATCACTCCTTCGATGAAAGGCTCAGCCCTGAGGAAAACATTTATGAAATCAGTAGACACCAGCCTGCCCCCAAGCCATCTCCTGCTTTCTAAAGAGGCATCTCCAAATCCCCCCAAAGTTCTCAAAAGTAAATTTAAGCTCATTAATTTTGGGAACAAGGGGAGAAAGATAAGAAAGATGATAATCTAAACTGGTAAAAGTGAAGACAGAGGATGGGTGAGATGCTTCAGTGGGTAAAGGTGCTTGCTGTCATCATGCCTGGTGACCTGAGTTTTATCCCTTGAACCAAGATGGTGGAGGGAGAGAACTAACTCCTGTAAGTTGTCCTCTGACCTCTCCGCACACATGCCATGACACTCATACAAATAAATAGATGGAGATAGATAGATAGATAGATAGATAGATAGATAGATAGATAGATAGATAGATAGGTGACAGATGTAAGAAAAGATTAACAAGTTAAGCAACTCAATTAATTTTCTAAAACTGGAAAAGACAAGATAGAAGAAGATTCTAAGGACCTGGGAGATAGAGAGATGCAGACCGCTACCCTAGTGGAAAGAGTGAGAGGTGGGGCCAAGTAGGCAGGGTCTCTGGCTAGGATAAACTCAGGCCTGTAAGAAGGGTAGGTACATAAGAGACTGGCATGGAGCAAGGCAATAAAGTGAAGAATGATAAAGCAGGATGCCTGGTGTCCTCCTTTGGCATGTGTGAATATGCATAGGTATGCACACCCACACATGTACACATATACTACAGAGAGGAGGGAGAGAGGAGAGGGAGAGAAGGAGAAGAAGGAGAGAGGAAGAGAGATGGGAGGACAGACAGAGGCTGAGAGATTTTTTTGAGGAGGGAAATAGGCATAGGTTTTGAAAACAGAAAAAACAAAACACTATGCGTGTAACAGCTTGAATGTAATTGACTCCCATAAAGCTCACAGGGTGTGGCACTATTAGGAGGTATGGCCTTATTGAGAAAGCATGGCCTTGTGGGAGGAAGTATGTCACTGTGGGGCCAGGCTTTGAGATCACCTTTGCTTAAGCTACACTCCCTGTAGACTCAGTTCACTTCCTGTTGCCTGTCAAACAAGATGTAGGGCTCTCAGCTCCTTCTCCAACACCGTGTCTGCCTACATGCCACCATGTCCCGCCATAATGGTAGTGGACTAAACCTCTGCACTATAAGTCAACTCCAATTAAATATTTTCCTTTCCTGCTGCAGTTGTGGAATCTCTTCACAGCAATAGAAATCCTAACTAAGACAAAACCATTCCTGGGTATTTCCCCCAAGGGCTCTAAGTCAATACATCAGAGAGGTAACTTGTGCATTGATGTTTATAGTGGCACTATTCATGTAATCAAACTAGGTGTCCATCAACAGAAGAATAAAGAGAATATGGTGTATACCCAATGGAATGTTTTCAGCCATGAAGAAAATAAAATTATGTCATTTGTGGAGAAATGAATACAACTGGCGACCATCATATTAAGCTGGTAATAGAAAGGTAAATACATATTTTCCCCAGTTTGTGGCTTCTGGGTTTTTTTTATAGTCACATGTCATACATGTATATGTTAAATAAAATTAGAAGTGAAATTGTCTAAGGGAATGAAGGGGACTTACTCAAGGGTACAGGAAGAAAAAAGGGACAGTAGATAGAACACAGCAGTGAGGTTGGAGAAAGTATGTTCAAAGTACAATACCTTGGAAGAAATTTTATACATACATACATACATATATATATAACGCATTCCAGCTGCATATTAGAGCAAGCTACTATGGCCATCTGAGTAAGACATGGAGTTCAAGAACAAGGGAGAGAGGGAAGGAGGGAAGGAGGAAGGGAGGGAAAATGAGTACAAGTTTGACATATTCAGAAAGTCTCACCAACCATATTATATGTATAAGGACACACACCTATGCTTCTGGGATACTTAGCATTCAGACTCCATGCCACCTGTGATAAGCCCAATGCCCAGAACAGGACAGCTACCCCCTACCTGGCTCCAAAAATGTGACCATTTCCTTGGGATTTCATGCTGGCCTGGGACTGACCCTCCCCCAGCAAGCTTAGAAAACTAATTTTCCATTCACTCAGGTGCTATTTACTGAGCAATGGCTCTGGACCAGATGTTGACTTTTCTGGCCACCACAAAATGGTTCCATCTCTCTCAGAGGTGACCTGGCATGAACCAAGTTCAAAGCAACTGATGAATAGAAGCCACAGTGCCAATTTAATAAGTTACCCTGAGAGACAGAGCTAGGGTGTGTGAGGTAACAGACTAGTACTCTCTCCCTTAGGCAGGCTCTCAAGAGCATCAAGTGACATGAGCAGGCCGCTCTCTCAGATAGATTGCTTTACAGACAAACTCTGCTCTCTTCTTTAAAAAAAGGAAAAGTTTTGTGTGTGCATGTGTGTGTGTGTGTGTGTGTGTGTGTGTGTGTGTTCTTTTGTGTATAGATGTACATGTGTGAACAGGTACAAATGCACATAAATGCACACACATGTGGAGACCAGGAGTTATTTCCCAGGAGTCATCTACCTGGTTTTGAAATACAAGGTCTCTTTTTGACATGAAACTCACCAATTCAGCTAGATTTGCTGACATTGAGCCCCAGGGACCCTCATGTTTTTGTCTTGTTGCTCTTGCAGAGGATCAGAGTTCAGTCTCCAGCATTCATGTTGAGCAACTCAAAACCACCTGAGCAATGGCTCTCTACCAGACTGAGGAGATTTGATTTTCTCTTCTGGCCCTCATGACCACCTGCACTCACATGCACATACCCCTCCCCCCACACACACAATAATTAAAATAAAGCAAATTTTACCAAAAAAAAAACATAGAAGCCCTGTATTTGGAGGATGCAGGGAACAGAATTGACATGGTGGATGGAGAGACAGCCTGGACTTTAAGTATATAAGTTGTATGTGATAGAACATCTAACAGAACAACTTAGAAGGGATCCAGGGAGATGTCTCAGTGGTTAAGAGTGCTTGCTGCTCTTCCAGAGGCCCTGAGTTCAATTCCCAGCAACCATATCCAGTGACTCACAACCATCTATGACTTTAGCTCCAGAGAGATTCTTTACCTCTGGTCTCTAAGGACACTGTACACACACACACACACACACAGAGAGAGAGAGAGAGAGAGAGAGAGAGAGAGAGAGAGAGAGAGAGAGAGAGAGATAGAGAGAGAATATTTTTAACAAAAATTGGGCCAGGTGTGGTAGCACACATCTTTATTCCTAGCACTCAAGAGACAGGGGCAGGCAAATCTTTGTGAGTTTGAGGGCAGCCTCGTCTACAAAGTGAATTCCAGGACATCCAGGGCTATGTAGAGAGACACTGAAAAACTAACTTAAGAAAGAAAGGATTTATTTTGGCTTACAGTTCCAGAGGGATCAAATCCATCACACTGGAGAAGACCTGGTATCGGGCAGGGAAGGGAACAGGAAGCAGGTTGAGCACATTGCAGCCACACTCAGGAATCAGAGAAGGAACAGGACATGGTTCCAGCTATAAAACCTGAAAGCCTGCCCCAGTGATGTACTTTCCCTACCAAGGCTCCACCTCCAAAGGGTTGCACAACCTCCCCCCCAAACACATCAACCTGTGAGGGAAACCACAACAGAGGGGAAAGTATGGTGGAGGGCTACACCAGCTGCAGTACTAAGAGATTTTTGTGACATTAGCTCATGTCTCAATAGACCATGGAAGCAGAGATAACTAGCTGGGAGTCAGGGCCAACCTACAATTCTCAAATCCTGCCCCCCAGCACCATATTTGTCAGCTAAATCTTTTGTCCTACTGGTTCCACAGCTTCCCTAAATCAGCGCCTCCAGCTGGAGACCAAATGTTCAAACACATGAGCCATGAGCCCCAAGGAACATTTCAAATTCAAATCGTATCAAGTCTTCTGCATTTGCAAAAAAAAAAAAAAAAAAAAAAAAAAAAAAAAAAAATTGGTGTTGGAGAACAGTGAGATGTCTTAGCTACTTTTCTACTGCTGTGATGAAACACCATGACCAAGGTAACCTATCAAATAACCTGTTTGATTTGGCTTATGGTTTCAGAGGGTTAGAGTCCACAATGGCAGAGAGAAGGGACAACTGAGAACTTGCATCTTGATCCACAAGCATGATGGGGGTTGGGGGCAATTTCACAAGTCTTCTGAAACCTCCTCCAATACCTTCTAATCCTTCCCAAACAATTCTACCAACTACAACCACGTATTCAAATATATGAGCCTGATAGTCACTTTCATTCAAACTACTACCATGGGTAAGAATTCTTTTTTTGTTTGTTTGTTTTGTTTTTTTATTTTATTTTATTTTATTTTACATGTCGATCCTAGTTCCCTCTCCCTCCCTCCCTTCTTGCAACCAAGCCTGGTGAACTGAGTTCAAGCCCCCAGGACTCGCATGATATAAGAAACTGTCCTCTGACTTCCACGTACTGTGGTCTATGAGTTCATTGCATGAATGTACTTGCATGCACTCATGTGTGTGCATGCACATGCAAATAAACACATACATACATTCATACATACATACATACATTCATACATATGTGATTTAAAAAAAAAAAAAAAAAAAAAAAAAAAAAAAAAAACAAAGAAGATACAGGGAATGTAACTTGGTTAATAGAATGCTTACCTAACATGAACGAAGCAGGTCCTGGGTTCAATCCCTGGCACCCCATAAAACAAGGTGTAGTGACACGTGTCCTTAATCCTAGCACTCTAGTCCCCAGTTACATAGAAAGTTTGAAGCCAGTCTGCTGTACAAGAAGAGAGAGACATAGACAAAAACAAGGAGACAGAGGAGGAAATGAATAAATTGCACCTGTGAGATGTGAAGACCCTTCATTGTTGCCTGGCTCTCCCCAAGCAGACCACTACTGCTAAGGACACCTGCTTGGTTGATATTGCCATGTCTTCCCTTCTTTTCAATAAGGAGAGAAACTTTCATCTTTTAATAACACGTCTTCCCAGGGACATTTTTAACTTGAAAAAGAAAAAAAAAAAAAAGAACCCTCAAAACTTTGAAAAATCACATTAAACGTTGAATCATGACTCCCTGTGCCTCCCCCTCAAGATCAAAATACTGTATTTTTGCAAATGACAGAAATATCAAATGTCTTTCCTCAGTCATCTGTCGGTCTGACTGACACATCTCAGAGACAGGCAGCCACGCTGCTTCATTTTTGCCTTTATATATTTTAATGGGCTGTGTGCGATGATTTTGATCTGCTGTGGAAGCTCCCTTACGGCCACGTTGACATCATTTGTAAATTGGTTGATTGTGGTTTCTCTTTCATTGTGTACTGTATTTTGTGTTCTTTGGTTCCCTTCCTGGCTCATTCCTGTGTAAGTCAGGCTCAATATGAGACCACCTTACTTTCCATTCAGAATAAAATCTTGTTTATCCAGGGACATGTACAGGAGGGCCTGTAGCCATGGCCCTGTTGCCATGGGAACTGGTTCTAGCTCTCTGGATTCTGTAAACTTCACCTCTAAATATGTTTTATTATGGTGTGTGTGTGTGTGTGTGTGTGTGTGTGTGTGTGTGTGTGTAAGAGAGAGGGAGAGAGAGGTATATCTGAATGTGGGTATTTGCAAGTCATAGCACAATATGAAGGTCAGAGGATAACTTTCATTTTCAAGGAATTTTTTATATGTAATTTTGTGTATATGTGTGGGTCTGTGTATATGACTGTAGGTATCTTAGAAGACCATAAGGGGATGTCAGTATTCCCTGGATCTGGAGTTTCAGATAGTTGTGAGCCACCTGAAGTGGGTGCTAAGAACTGAACCTGTGTCCTCTGCAAGAACAGTATGTGTTCTTAACTGCTGAGGCATCTTTACAGCCCCCAGAGAAAGCTTTGGGGAGTCCAGGTGCTGCTTTTCTCTCCTTCCACCTTGCCGGGGCAACCTCTTTGCTGTTCCTGCCATGCAGGGCAATCCTCGGTCTCCAAATCCCCTCTTGTGAACATCACTGCACCCAGCATTTATTATATGTGGATTCTGGAGCTCCTGTTGTCTAGCTTGCACACTTCAATCCCCTGAGCCATCTTGCCAGCCTAAGTCAAGACCTCCGACACTTCTCACTTACTATACCAAGAGCCTGCAACTCCCACAAAGGGGACAATACCCCTCCTTCCCTCTGCAGAAGCCACCACCTCTGTGTGCAGCAATCACGGGAGTTAATGCATGATTCATAGGCTGCTCTTGGCCTGGGAGTGGGTGCTGGGGGAGAGGATCAGGAGGCCCAGAGAAGCACTTTGGTTCAGGGAACATCCATTCGTTGATGCACATCTGTGCTGCCTGGAAGTGCATTAAAGAGAATCAAATGTGCTGCTACTTCTAAACAGCTTTTGAATGTGCAAAGTGCCTAGGGAGGGTGGGGGACAGAGGGAGTCTGATGAGGCCCAGGGCTGGGCGAGGGCTTCATTCCAGTTTTGTCCTTGCAGCAAAGCAAAAAGTGCAGTGTGTACTAGAATGGCCTTCCTGGGCACTTTGGGGAGGAGATAAGCCTACCTCAGCAATAGTAGGGCCACTAAGAATACAGAGCCCCAAGGCTCCATTCTGCCACCAAGCAAGTT
Source organism: Phodopus roborovskii (assembly GCF_943737965.1). Classification (NCBI taxonomy): domain Eukaryota; kingdom Metazoa; phylum Chordata; class Mammalia; order Rodentia; family Cricetidae; genus Phodopus; species Phodopus roborovskii. Next base: position 6,447,185 of record NW_026126599.1, on the reverse strand, counting down.
GGGGATTCTTTGAGAAACAAGAATGGCTTCATCACAAGGCTTGGCATTGCGATCCCTGTAGCCTTTGGCCCACAACAGCCAAGTGGCTTCATAACCTCTCTCAGCCTAAGCTCTACTATGAACCATACAAAGGGTCGCAGGAAAGTCACAAATCCTGGTGATCCAGTTAGCTTTAATTGTCAACTTGACACAGCCTAGAATCACCTAAGAGGAAAACCTCAATTGAGAAATTGCCTAGATCAAATTGGTCTAAGGGCTGTCTTTGGGGGACTATGTTAATTGTTAATTGATGTAGGAGGGCACACCGTGGGCAGCAGCATTCCCTAAGCATGTGGTCCTGCGCTGTATAGGAAAGCTAGCCAAGTGTAAGCCTGAGTTAGCCAGCAAGCAGCATTCTTCCATGGTTTCTCCTTCGTGTTTCTGCCTGACTTCCCTGGGTGAGAGACTATATGATGTAGAACTATCAACCAAATAAACCCTTTCCTCTTTAAGTTCATATCGGCCCACTTTATGACAGCAACAGAAAAGAAGCCAAAACACCCAGGTGTCGGAGGAAGAAGTGTGTGCTGTGATTCAGAACTGCCAGGTGGTGGCCCACCAATTGTGACTACAGTGCTGGTCTCAGTGCACACCCAGCACTATGGAGTTTTCAGAGGATCCCTTCTCAGGGAGATCAGACTTAAAAGTATATTCAAGGAGTAGCGAATCAAGAAGGCAAGCAAGGATGAAAATTGGGTCCAAGATGCATGTGACAGTTGTCACTCCCAGTGGCCAGTAGTAGAAATTCCAGTGCAATCCCTCCAAAAAAGAGGAAAAGTCCGGGCTTGGAATGGGTTGAGCATGTAGAGTGTTGTCCTGTGTGCATAAAGCTCTGGATTCTATCTCCAGCACTGTATAACCTACGTGTGATGGTTTGTGAGCCCCTGTAATCCCAGCATTCAGGAGGCAAGAGAATCAGAAGTTCAAGGCCATCACTGAATACATAACAAGTTCGAAGTCAGCATGAGATGTGTAAAATTCTGATCCCTCAAAAAAAAAAAAAAATGCCAGGATGTGGGGGACTGATGGCATGGCTTGGCTGGTAAAGTACTTCTACACAGCATGAGGACATGCACAGGCTTTTACACAGATGCTGAAGGAGCTCCCTTAATCAAATTGGCTAGCCAGCCCAGCCGAATTGATTAGCTGCTACCACCATGAATGATCCTTGTCTTCCCAGCCATGAGGAGCTGAAACCCTCTGAAACTGTGAGCCTAAACAATATTACCCCCTTACATGGTTCTGCCAGGTATTTTGTCACAGTGACCAAAACAAAACATAAACAAAAACAAAAAAAAATCTAATACACAGACCTTCCTAAATAGCTTTCCAGTGGGAGCACACCTTAGCCCCCTGGCTATGAGTGGCTCCTGACAGCTCTGCCTGGTGGAAGGACTCAAAGACCAAGCAGAAGCCTAGAGGTCTGGCTACCTCTGAGACCCAGGCTGCCACCCTCAGCCACACCCTAAACAGCCCTCCAGGCTGCTCAACCTCTCTGCAGGTGGGAAGGCCAGAGGCAGGCCCTCCACAGGTACAAAGAAGGGATTAAAGAGAATTCACAAGCACCCTGTGAAAGTGTGATTCTATAAGTAGCTGCAGCATTCCATTATTTATGCCTGCCTGCAGAGGAAGCTTCTAGAACCTGGGATGTGCTCTTATGGTCCAGCTGTGCCTAGGGCAGGACTTGGGAACTCCCTGGGAGTTTCTTCTTTCACATTCTCCTATTTTTCCTAACTGAACTTCTGCCTGAAAATCTGTAGTTCTGTGCTCATCTCCCTCCTATTAGCTCCGGTCCTTCTCTAAACCTGGGAGGGAAAGGAAGACACACACACACACACACACACACACACACACACACACCTACCTTCCGCTTCCCTAAGTGGACCAAAGCCCAGCCTGAATCTTCCTCCTGCTGCTGCTGCTGCTGCTGGTATGTGTGTGTGTGTGTGTGTGTGTGTGTGTGTGTGTTGTGTGCCTGTGTATGTGTGCATGTGTATGTTTGTGTGTGTGCTCGCACATGTGCATATGTGGAGGTCAGAGGTCAACATTGGATGTATTCCTCTATTACCCTCCTCCTTATTTTTAAACTACATTTTATTTATTCATTGAGAACTTCATACATGCATGCAAAGTGCGGGTTATAACCACCCACACTCCTCCCTTCAACCCTTCCCAGATCCACTCCCTCTCTGCCTTCTCCCAACTTCATGTTCTTCTGTGTTCTTCTATGTTACTGAGTCCAATCAGTCCTGCATATAGTAGATGGCTGTGGGGTCATCTACTGCAGCATCACCAACTTGACAGTCCCTCACCCATCAGCCATTCACTATCAGCAGCTCCTCAGCTAGGAGTTCCTGAACCAGGAAGCTCACTGCTTCAATTAGACCTGCTGACCAGCCAGATCCCAAATCCTCCTATCTCCACCCCAGGGCTGGGGATATAGACCTGCACAGTCATGGGTGGCTTTTTACATAAATTCTGGGAATCCAAAATCAGGTTCTTATGTTTATGCCGCAAGCATTTTACCCACTGAGCCATCTCCCAGGCCCCCATCTTGTTTTTTATTTATTTTTTTTTTTAAGACAGCCAGACCCAGATCTCCTTTCCTGATGGTGTTAGAGGGAAAATGGGGTTCCCTTTTGGGGTCCCTTAGTCTCATTCATTTAGAAATAGATTCAAAAGGAAGCTCAAGGAGCTTCTGCCAGGTATTGGGAGGTAAAATACATTCAGTCCTTTGAGAATAGGAAAAGAGATGGTTTATTAAGAAAGGGAGGGTGTGCCAGGCATTGGTGGCACACACCTTTAGTCCCAACACTCGGGAGGCAGAAGCAGCTGGATCTCTGTAAGTTCAAGGCCAGCCTGGTCTACAGAGCTAGTTCCAGGACAGGCTCCAAAGCAATACAGAGCAACCCTGTCTCAAAATACCAAAGAAAGAAAGAAAGAAAGAGAGAGAGAGAGGGAGGGAGGGAGGGAGGGAGGGAGGGAGGGAGGGAGGGGAGGGGAGGGGAGGGGAAGGAAGTAAGGGACAGAAGGGAAGAGAGGGAGGGATGGACAGATGGACGGATGGACTGGCATCCCCCAGAGTGAGCTGAGAAATGAGCTCCCCCAAAATGTTCAACCTCCCAGCATATGGTCTTTTATAGTCCTTTTCTCTCCTCTCATTTATGGTTCAAAGGCATTGTTTTGCGCATGCTCTGTTCATTAGATGCCGCTACTGAAGGGCTTCCAGTCTTCCTCATTTGTTGAGTTCTGCTTTTTCAGTTCCTACTCTCCTATCACAGCGAGTCCAGCTCTCCTCCCCACTCTGCATCCGTATCCCAGCCACTCTGTGTCTGATTACTCTCCACCGCCTCTGGCATTAGGTAGCTTTTGAGTCCCCAGCAAGGAAACAACCTGCGAATCATATGATCCGACATTGGATGGGAAAGGTGTTGCAGAATTCATATACTCGTGTTTGAGGATGGTACAGCTGGCCCTAAAATGACAATATCCTTGCACTCACCACTACCTTGCCACCATCAGACCACCATACTCCTACACCCCGTGCCCTGTCTACAACACTACATCTCTTATTGGCTGAACTTGGGTCAGATGCATTCCTAGGATGAAGCCTCATACGAGTCTCTTTTCTATCCCCAACTAGTGCTAATAGCAGTGAGAACTCTGAAAGAAATACAAGCACGTGGCCATCACATTGAAGGTGCAGATTTTAACTGTCTCAGTGGGTGGTCCATGGTATGTATTTGTGTGTATTTGTGTGTGTATGCATGCATGCATACACACATGTATGTGCACATGCTTGTGGAGGTCAGATGCCAGCTTCTTGTGTCATTCTTCAGGTGCTATCCACACAGGAATTGGGCAAGCCTCGCTGGCTCCTGAGCCTCAGGGATCCTCCTTTTTCCACCCAAGTGCTGGGGTTCTAAGCACACACCATCATATCCATCTTTTTCACATGGATTCCAAGGATTGCATTCATGTCTTCATGTTTGTAAAACAGCACTTTACCAACTTAACTATCTCCTCAGCCCCATTTTCTTAATTTTGAGATGTTCTTCAACAAATAAACACTAGCTCTTTGGGGACCAGAGAAACAAATCAGTAGATAAAGTTGCCTTTTAACACCTGAGTTAGATTCCCAGGATCCACATAAAGGAAGTAAAGAATCAACTCCTAAAGACTGGCCTCTGGTTGGGGCAGGGGCAGGGAAGGAGAGGAGGGTGTGGGAACTGGAATTGATATGTAAAACAAGTTTGTTTCAATTTTAAATAATATATATATATATATATATATACATACATATGACTAGCCTCTGATCCCCAAATACATGCCATGACACACATAAACATAAACAAATAAATAGTTATAATTTTTGTAAAGCTCTAGTTCTTCTGGGTAGGAGAATCTTTCAGTAAAGAAATGGAGGGCCTCCTGACTTCCAAAACCACTCTCATCTGAACCCCCTACAACTAACTGTACATCCCAAGGAGGTCTTAATGACCAGGAAGTCATGTCAGCCAAGCTCTTCAATGGGCACCTCTCAAGGTAAGGGCAACATTTACTCTCCAGCCTTTGAATTCACAAAATGTTTAAACTTTCTTGTTTTGATGAAGTTATGTGAAAATCTGGTCCTTCCAATCTGTGCATCCTCCCAAAATAGCAATTCCGATCTCAGTGTGTTCCTCACAATGCTGTCCCTTTGACACAGATGATATTCTAAGCATGTGAATTCCTTCAGTAGCACGACATTTGGCAGCTAGGTAGCACGTGTGGCATCTGCCACCAGTCCCGTTGTGACACAAGGAAACCCTCAAGAGACATTTCTTGGTTGGAAGAAAAAAAAAAAGCAAGATGAGTTATTCTCCTGGCTCTACAGTTATTGGAAAATACTTCTGATACTGACCACTCAGGGCTAGCACCAGGCTCCATGGGTTTAAGACAGAAGATTGAGTAAGACTGACATCAAAAGTTCACACATCCCAGCAGGCAAACCTGCTCTTCTGACTGTAAACTCAAGTACAGATTCGATTCATTTCTCCAGCATGACTCACAGAAGGAACTTCAATTACTTCTATATGCACAATTTGTGTGTGTGCATGTATGTGTTCTCGTATGTATGAAGGCATAAATGCATACATGTGTGTACTTGTGGAGATAAGAAGTCAACAACTGAATGACTTCCTCAGTCACTTTCCATCTTATTTATTGACACATCGTCTCTCACTGAACCCATAGCTTGCTGATTTGGCTAACCTGATCTATAAATTTCAGAGATCTCTACTCGTCACCTCCCAGCTCTGGGATTACAGACTTATGCCACAGCATCCTTTTTGTTGTTATTTTATTTTGTTATTTATTTATTTGTTATTTTGTTTGGTTTGCTTTGGTTTTTCAAGACAGGTTTTCTCTGTGTAACAGTCCTGGCTGTCCTGGAACTTGCTCTGTAGACCTGGCTGGCCTCGAACTATATATCTACTTCCCAAATGCTGGGATTATAAATGTGTAACACCACCACCCAGTCTTTTGGTTTTTTGTTTTGTTTTTATTTTTTGATTTTTTTATTTTATTTATTTATTTTTGTTTTTTCAAGACAGGGCTTCCCTGTATTGTTAAGTAGTTTTTATTGAGCCTTTGACAATTCCATACATATATAATGTATTTTAATTATAACCACCTTCCAATTCCCTCCTCTCACATCCCTCACACACCCTCCTTCCACATTCATGCCCCCCCCCCTTCTTTGTAACTCACTGATTCCAATTAGCACTACCCACTGGGATGCTGACTGATGGTGTTGGCTTGATCCTACGAAGATTTGGAGAGGTCACTGCTGTTTCTGTGAGTTCATGAGCACAACAGCCAGAAGACAGCATTCCCCAGTGGTCCTCACCACCCTCTGGCTCTTACGTTTTTCTGGATCCTCTTCTGAGATGTTCCCTGAGTCTTGGGAGGAGAGGCCTGACATAGATGTCCCACTTAGGACTGACCACTTCCTGTCTCTTATTCTCAGCACTTTGAGCATCAAGAATTGTCATGTAGGTTCTGGGAGCATAAAGATGGGTCCTGCTTTCTCAGCAAGCATCGTGCTGCCTGAGCCATCTCCACAGGCCCTGACCATTGGTTTTATGAAAGATGTGAATCAGGACTGGACTAGCAAAATAAGCAAATAAATAAATAAACAAATAAACCACTGGGGCCACGCAGTGGTGTCACAGCCTTTAATCCCAGCACTCAGGAGGCAGAAACAGGTGAATCTCTGTGAATTCGAGGCCAGCCTAGTCTACAGAGCAAATCCCAGAACAGCCAGGGCTACACAGAAAAACCCTGTCTTGAAAAAATAAATAAATGAATAGATAAATAAATAAATACACTGGACAAGGTCTGAGAGTTCTCAAATACATAATTTCATGCCTTGCCCATGAAATCTGGCCCTCTTACACCCACCAGGAAACTCTACAAAGCTAGTGTCCCAAGTTTTTATTAGGGTCTCCTCATAGACAGACTTGTGGACTCATTACACACATGATGGAACTCAGTCTCCAGCCTGCTCGTGTCTGGTCTCCAGGTCATAGCCAGTGCTTACGTGAGTCATCTCTGTCACATAAATTCAAGTACTAACTTGGTTCAAGGAGCCCCTTGTGAACAACACGTGTCTATCACTAGGGAAATTCCAAGAATGTAGAAGTTTGAGGCTGGGGCTTAGTTGGTAAAGTGCCACCTAAGCATAAGAACCTGAGTTCAAACCTCAGAACCCTCATAAAGAGGTGGGGGTGATGGTTACTAGCCAATCAGTATTGCCCAACCAGTAAACTCCAGGTTCAGGGAGATACCCTGCCTTAAAAAACAGATAGAGAGCAGAGCTTCGATGTCACTTCTGGCCTCCATACACACATACATACAAATAGTACACATGCATACAACACACACACACACAAAGACACAGACACACACACACTCCAAAAATTTAGTAGTTCTCTAACAATTTCTCCAACCCCCACAAATACATTTTTCAAATTAATGAAGAGTCTAACCCCCTAACCTGGATGCTTTATTTTGCTTCATTTATGGTTTTTATTGCTATTGCTAATTGTGTTTTGTTTAAAGACAGGGTTTTGTATATAGTTCAGGCCAGCTTTGAACACCCCCATCCTCCTGCCTCAGTCTTCTGAATGCTGAGATTATAAGCCTATATGATCATACCCAGCTTCTAACCTGACTTTTAGAATACATCTGCTCACATCCAATCCCCAGCCTCCTGGTTGATTACAACAATTTGTACCTGCACAGTGATTACCATGCCAACATACAAAGACAGAGCATCTCATTTACTGTGAGCTTTACAACCCTCTTGGATGGTCCAGACGCCACACAATCCTCTCTCCTACTGTCACAGAGGAAAAGTGCTCTAGTCTAGCACATGGTGAGTTGCCTGCAGTCACCCAGACAAGTGACATCGGAGCCAAACTCCAACCTCTGACACTGAGATCAGGACTTTTCAGAAGGCCATATGGAGAGTTCATGTGTAAAACCCTGTCCTAGGTGGGCTGTTGTGATGACTCAGCTGGTAATGAGCATGCCTGACATGCACAAGGATCCAGTTTTGATCTCTAGATAGCTTCCACATTAAAAAGCTGGTGTAATGGAAGGCACTTACAATTCCAGCACTGAGGAGGCAGAGACAGGAGAAATCCAGCCAGCATAGCCTTCTTGGTGAGCCAATAAAGAGCTGTTTCAAAAAAAAAAAATCCATACATGAGGAACCTGAGGAATAATCTCAGAGATTGTCTTCTGGCTTCCATATCCGTTATCCATACACACACACACACACACACACACACACACACACACACACACACACAAACTAAAAATGAGCCATTGCCCCAGAAAGGGTCTTCAATAATTCAAAATGAAGATGTCAGCACATTTATTCCACCCCATTTACCAAAATGGACATTTTCAATATGCATCTGGAAGCAGGGAAGTTGCTTTTTCTACAATAAATATCATATAATAGCTCAGACCTTTATACCAAAAGGGTTTCAGATTCATGCTCAGTAAATGAAAACCAGGCATCCCTGACCCCACACCCATGTCCTGACTCCTCCAGAGCTAATGGGTAATTAGTAGAATTTCAGTGTCTACCAAGTGCATTCCCTGAATCCTAACTATTCCAGGCACTCACCATTTGGAACGAAGGCTACTTTTTGTGCCTGCCTGGTTTGATCACAAACAGCATCTCTCAAATAATGGAAAATTCTTTTAGACATTCTAGATCATTCTCCTTCACAACTTAACCCAAAAGCAAATGCAGCCAAGGGTTCTTCTACCTAGCACCGCCTCACAGACTTCAGTATACTTATTTTACAACATGGGCTGGGGGTAGAGCTCAGTAGTAAAGTCCTTGCCTAGAATCCCCTAGTGAGGGACTAGAGCAGTACCTGTCTAGAATCCCCCAATGAGGGGCTGGAGGTGTGGCTCAGTGTTAGAGCATCTGCCTGGTATGTATGAGACAAAAAATTCAACCCCCAGCACACACACAATTTTCCTTCTTCTTTTCCTTTTCTCCCTTCCTTCCTTCTTTCTTTCTTTCTTTCTTTCTTTCTTTCCTTCCCTCCTTCCTTCTTTCCTTCCTTCTTTCTTCCTTTCTTTCTGAAAGAGACCAACATAAAAATAGCAAGTTCAAATGCAATCTCTACAACAGCAGTCAGTCATAGTGGTGCATGTCCATAATCCTGTAGAAGCAAGAGGATCAAGAGTTCAAGGTTATCCTTGGCTACATAGCCAGTTCAAGGCCATCTGGCTTACATGAGATCTTGTCTTTAAATAAGTAAATAAATGACAACTAAAAACCTCAGATGTATTGCCGCACTTTCTGACATGGTTCTCTGACCCTCACATTTGAGAGCTCCTCTCGTAGCCCATCCTCTAGGCTGTAATGAGAATCTCATACAGCGAAACACAGGCAAGGGACCTTCTTCGTTTCCTTGAAGACTATTTACTGGTACCCTCCTGCTAAGGATAGAGTAAGGGCTCACCCCTCCCATGAGATGAGCTTCTGGCCTTATATTCGCTCCATCCCCAGCTCCAGCCAAAGCAGACACACCCTTCCTCAACACTCAGTGGTGGCAATGTGAGAAGGTTCCTCCATCCATTGGTTGTCCAAGCCTTGCTGTTAGGCTCAGACCTCCCAAGAGCTGAAGAGAAAAAGAATCAGAATTCTGTAACCCTCGGGGCCCCATCCCATCCTGGGGAGTTGTATAGCAATTTCCTCTGGATTGAAATGAAAAGGAGAGGCTCATGAGACTCAGGGAGAAAATACATATGGGAAGCTGAAACTTGCAAAACCAAGATGGCCCCTTCCTTAGGTTGCGGGAGCAGTGAAGTAAATAACTGCTGAGGAATTGTGACCATCCCAGCTGTCAAGAGAGAGTTCTCTGGCCTGTCCAAATGCCCACACAACAGGCAGAGGGCTGCAGGGATGTAGTTTCTGTGAGCTGTCACCTGTATTGAGGTGAGCTTTTCACTCATGCAGCTACCTTTAAGTCATCCCTGATCCTATAAGCTGCCCCTCATTCACACTGCTGTAAGTAACCCCAAGAAAACATCATTGCTTGTGGCTGAGGTGTTGGCTCAGTAGTTAAGGGTGCTCAATGCTGTTGCAGAGACACCTGTAACTCCAGATCCAGGGGATTTGTCTGGCACCCTCTTCTGTCTCTGTTATTTTCAAGCACCTGTAATGCACATGAAAATACATACAGGCACACACACACACACACACACGCACACGCACACACATACACACACGTGTGCACATGCACGCGCATGCTCAAGTATATACACACTGCATGCAGGAACACAAACATATACATAATAGAAATAAAAAAAAAAAAAAAAAAAACATGAGCCAGGCAGCAGTGGTGCACACACCTTTAATCTCAGCACTCAAAAGTTGGAAGCAGGCAGATCTCTGTGAGTTCAAGGCCAGCCTGGTCTACAAAGTGAGTTCCAGGACAGCCAGGACTGTTACACAGAGAAACCCTGTCTCAAAAAAACCAAAAGAGAGGGAAAAAGAGAGAGAGAAAGAAAAAAAAATGTGCTTGCCAATGTTGAAGTTTGGTAGAATTGTTGCTTTGGTCCTTTATGAGATCTCTGTCTGGTGTGTGTGTGTGTGTGTGTGTGTGTGTGTGGTGTCTCCCCAAAAATCTCATACACCATGAGGATTCTGAATGTGAGCCAGCACCTCCAATGCCCAACTGGGATCAATTTGGCAGAGCCACTCAGAGTGTGAGAAAGTAATAAGGTTCATTCAGCTGGAGAGTCAGCAGTGCACAACTGTGTCCATTCTCGGCCCCCCAAGACATTTCACACCTTGACACCAATGAAGAGATTGTAGGAAAGAGGGTTTAACATTAATTAGCCTTTCTAACCTCAAAGGGGCCATGTGTAAATGTCCCTTCTCTCTCATTGGCATGACTAAGACAGTGGTACATGGAAGGAAACCTCCTCCACAGGAAAATGTCTCCAGAACAACAAACTAAAATTGGTGCACCTCAGAAGGACGTTTGTATTCAGTGTTCACCATTTCCTGCTTGTTTTTCAGTCAGGATCTCACTCTGGAGCCCAGGATGCCCTCCAGCTCAGAATCCTTTTGCCTCAGCTTCCCAAGTGTTGAGATTACAGACATATCTCAGTATGCCCTGATCAACAGTACCACTGGAAGTTAGGTCAAGAGTATTATTTCTGGATATAATTTAGTTTGCACCCCCTGACAAGCATTGGGTGTTCACAATAAATGTGGGATGGATGGATGGATGGATGGATGGATGGATGGATGGATGGATGGATGGGTGAATGAATGTGTTGCTCAGTGGTCCCATATGAAACCAACACCCATTAAAGTCTTCCTGGGTGAGGAAGAGTTGTTTATGGAAAAAAGCCAGAACCCAATTTGCAAAATCCCTCTGTTGGCTTCACAATAATTTATGCTCATCTGCGTCTAATAAAATATGGAAGCAATTTTACAGGAACATTTTGTGCTTTAGCGATTCATTTAACTATTTCCTCCAGGGGGCTAGGTATATATTCTCATCCAGATGTGTGGGGAGTTCCATGAATAAATCTGCAAATATCAAGATGAGATGCCCCCACACCCCTGCTCCCACTATACCCATTTGGAGCCTGGTTGTGGTTAATAAAAGTAGAGGCCTACAGGACTCGGCCCATCCTCTCTTACGGTTTTAAGGGCTAACATGTCCCTTGTATCTATTCTGCCCTCCCTCCTTCAAATGCAGAGGTGACCTGAAATTGCTAGAGGAGATGATTTGCTAAAGTCATTTTCCTTGGAGAACTTTCCAGAACTTGTCAGGGCCTCAGAGAAATGAGCCACTTTCCACTTCATTGGCCCTCAACCAGAGACCACCGGAATGCTACAGCTTCTGCCCTTTGGCCCCTCGGATACCATACACAGTCCCTTCAGGGGACTGTGCCACCTGCACGAGCTGCCCCTAATCTCCCCACAGGGTTAGGAGCTGATGAATGCCAATGAGTAGCACCTGCCTCAAGCTGCCTGCCACCCCATTCATAACTTGATTTTCTGGGTCACCAATTCTTTTAATTAAACTTTTCATTTTGAAATGATTGTAAATTCACAGTTATCAGGAGGGGCTCTGACAGCCTGTGGCTCCTGTTACCTGTTTGCTTCACAATGGTGGCATCTTGCAAAACTGTAGTGCAATATTGGGTCATCATAGTGTGTGTGTGTGTGTGTGTGTGTGTGTGTGTGTGTGTGTGTGTGTGGTCATAGCAGGTGGGTTATATGCATGTGTGTGAGCCAGAGGTCAGGGTCTTGTGTCTTCCTCGATCACCTTTCTACCTTTTAAAAAAAAAATTCATTTGTTTTTATTTTTATATGTTTGAGTTTTTTGTCCCATGGATATGAGCTGCAGTTACAAGTGCTTGTGAAACACGATGTGGGTGCTAGGAATCGAAACTGGATCCTCTTCAAGAACAAATGCTGTGAACTGCTGAGCCATCTCACAGGCTCCCACCATTAGTGTTTGTTGTTCTTTTGCTACAGTTATTGCCTAAGAAACACAAACACGAGACTCAGCGCCCAGAGAGAGGGAGAAAAAGGAGAAGGGGGAAGAGAGCAAGGGAGAGAGAGAGAGAGAGAGAGAGAGAGAGAGAGAGAGAGAGAGAGAGAGAGAGAGAGGAGAGAGAAGGGCGCAAGAGAGAAAGAGGGGAAGAGAGAAGGGACGCGCTTGCTTCAAAAAGGAAACTTGCCCATGAGTAACTGAGTCCCCTGTGCAGCCAGGTAAGGCGTGAGCAGCCAGGTAAGTGGTGACAAAGAGATGACATGGCCATGAGCATCCCGCCCATCATCAGAGGGGTGGGGTCAGCAGACTGCTGGATTCCAACAATGTTTGCTTTGTTTTTAAACATTCCATCTCTGTCTCATAATGTTGATAGAAGGTACGGTATATTTTGGCCAAGCTGAGATAGGTTTTGGGTCGGTTTTGTTTTTTTCAGAGGCTAGATCTCTGGCCAAGTTGCCCAGACTGGCCTTTGAGTTCACTACTGTAGGCCAGACAAGCTCTGAATCCGTGATCTTCTTGCTCAACTGAGACCACAGGCTTGTCCCCTATATCACGCTTACCATGTGACCCTTACTCTTCGTGAAACTGTGCAGTGTCACTTTCATGGCTATTTCTACGATTGTTCTTGTGTCATAGGGAAACTAAGGCGTGGGGCGTTTAAGCAGTTTGCCCTAAGTCACACAGCTTGTACTCGGTAAAGCCAGGAGTCAAATCCAGGCAGTCCATCATCGAGCCTGTGTGGCGTGAGGTGAAACATAGCTTGACAAACACAAGAGTGGCAGCCAGTGAGTCTCTACTGAACAAGTGAACACCCAGAGATGTGTGAGGGGGAAAAAGCCTAGGAAGTCCCTCTTGCGTCTTTCCCCACCCACTGAACCACACCACCACATCCCCAACCCCCCACCCCAACCCCAAGGACTGGAGAATAGTGAGGAAAGAGAGCTGAGAAAGAATCAGAGCTATGCCATAGAAGGTTCTAGAATAGTTTCAAGTACTCTGGCTGCTCTGGGTTTCTATGCCCCCCTGGTAAGCCATCCTACCTCTCACCCGAGGCCACTCTGAGCTGATGCAAGGATTTGCTGTCTCCCAGTAGTTCCCTCTCACCAGGCTCTCTGTCCCCTGCTGTGTGGATGCCTCTGCTTCCTTCTGCACCAGCCTGTGGTCACAGCTCACCTCCCTCTCCCCACAGACCCCAGTAGCAGGCACTGGCATGAGGGATTCTTTTCTCTATTGGGTTTTTCGGGCATGTTTGATAAATGTGAAGCACTAATATGTTGCAGTGGTCAACACTCCCAGGAACTAGAAGATGAAGTGGTGAGACAGGATCTCATGTAGCCCAGGCTGGCCTCCAACTGCTGTTGCAGAGGACAACCTTCAGCTCCTGGCCCACCCGCCTCCACCTCCCAAGAGCTGTGATTACAGGCATGCTCTAGCGTGTCTGGCAAGAATATATTTCTTTAAAGGGAAGGGAATGTAACAGCAAGCCACCCTCAGGAAGTTCCCAGGGAAAAAAGCAATTAGAGGTTACCGGGTGTGGTGGTCCAGCCTGCAATCCCAGTGCATGGGTAGCTGAAGTAAGAGAGGCCAGCCTGGGCTTCTTAAAGGGGAGAGAGGGGAGGGAAGGGCAGGAAGAAGAAAGAAGGGGAGGGGGAAGGGAAAGTAGAAGAGGGGAGGAAAGGAGGAAGGAAGGGAAGGGTAGGAGAGAGAAAAGGAAGGGGGAACAATGGGAGGAAAGAAGGTGAGAGAAACAAGAAAGAAAAAGAAGAATGGAGAAGGGAGAAGGAAAAAGGGAGGGAAGGAACAGGAGACCGAAGGGAAGGAAGGACAAAGAGGAAAGGGGGAGAGGAAAGAAAATAAGGAAATTAAAGGAGGGCGATGCTAGGAAAATGAGGGGGAAGGGAATCTTCGGGGAGAATAAGCAAAACCCGGCTGGGGCAGAAGTGGTGGGCAGGGTGCTGCCTGGCTGGCTGCTCCTGTCCCTGGCCAGCTGCCTCTGTGTCCTCCTGTCCCGCAGCTCTCATCATAATCCAAGGCCTCAGGGTCAGCTCCAACTTGTGATTCATCCGTCCATGGATTTATTTTTTTTTTTTATGGTTAAAAAAAAAATATGTATGGAATAACTCTTTGGTTTCTTCAGCAACCTCCTGCTCCCAGGCACTTCTCTCCGCCCCTAGAATGCTGTAAACACAGTTTATGACTGCAACCCGGTCTGTGTTTGAAGTCTTAGGAGACTGCGGTTCTGGTTTGTTGCTAGGTAGCATTGGAGGTGAGCTCTTGAACAGAGAGCCGCTTCTGTCTCCAGAGGTATCAGATGCTGGTGGTTCAATGCTAATGGCAGGAAGTTTTAGATAAACGATTCCATCTGTCTGGGCCATGGATGCACTGCACCAGAAAAAAAAGAAAACTCTCTCCTGGTTCATTCCAGGTGTGCAAGGAGGTCTACACATATCTCAAACATAGCACCTCCACACCAAAGCAGTATCCAGAAAAAAAAGTTTCAGTTCAAGACATCTCCCTGGTATTAGCATTTGTTTTTCTTCTGGTCTCTTTTTAAACTGAATCATTGGAATGGGGATGTGGCTCAGTGGTAGAGCACCTGCTTAGAATCCCCCAGAGAGGGGCTCCAGAGGTGGCTCCGTGATAGCACGTGGGGAGGCCCTGTGTTCAATTCTTGGCATCACTAACTAATAACAATAATAATAATGAAGGCCATCGTGTACATTATTCCTTATGATTCATAAAGCTGTTTTGTAACCCCCCAGCCTGTCTGTGCTCAAGAAATAAGAATAGTGAGAAGATGAGTCCATCCTCAACATCAAGACTACTTTGGTGCGGCTACATTCTTTTTTCTTTTTGCAGTGCCATGGATTGACCCCAAGGTCTTGTGTATGACCCCAGTGAGGGGCTGGGGTGTGGCTCAGTGGTAGAGTACCTGCCTAGACTCCCCAGTGAGGGGCTGGGTGTGGCTCAGAGGTAGAGCAACTTGCTGAGCCACACCCCAGCCCCTCACTGGGGGACTCTAGGCAGGTACTCTACCACTGAGCCACACCCCAGCCCCTCACATGGGAAGTCTAGGCTCTACCACTGTTTGACACTCAGTCCTTGGCTTTTTCAGATAGAGTCCTGTCGGGTTACATCAGCTGGGTTTGAACCCATGATCCTTCTGTCTCAACCTTGAATGTACTAGGTTTATAGCCATGCAGTGCTACTTCTGGTTTGAAGTTTCTGATGTCCTTTGAGAGAAACTGTGGAAGGTGACAAGAGGGGCAATCTAGGAACTGATCAAACACAGTCCGGCTAACACTGTGGTGAGTTTCCTCCATGCTTGTGTGACAGACAGGTGTCAAGCCAGCCCCCTCCTCTCAGCTCTTTCCTCTCTCCAGAGTCATTGAGGTTGCAGTAGAGTCTCAGACACTGAGACCAGAATGTTCTGCCTCCACCCCAGTTGCTAAGTTAGTAGTCATTGCCCTTATATCCTAAGTCCCTACATCAGCGAAAATAGGGGATTCTGTGGGGTCCAGTTCAGACAGTGAAGGTTCAGCACTAGGATTTGAGACCCCAAGTTCAAAGTCCTTTTTTTTTTTTTTTTTTTTTTTTTTTTTTGCTTAGGGACAGTATCAGGGAGATTGAGAGGGCCACATAAGGGTACTTCTAGGTTTCGTAGTGTAACAGCCAGTAAATGTTGAGTTCTCTGCAGTAACACATAGCATCAAAAATCCCAGCGGGGCTGGGCAGTAGTGGTGCACACCTTCAATCCCAGAACTCAGGAGGCAGAGGCAGGTAGATCTCTGTGAGTTCAAGGCCAGCCTGGACTACAGAGCTAGCTCGAGGATAGCCAGATTTGTTACACAGAGAAACCCTGTCTCAAAAAAGCCATAAAGAAAGTAAGAATGGAAGAGGAGAAAAGCAAGAAGGAAAGAAATTAATGAGGGGGGGGGACAGGAAGGAAGGAGGTGGGAGTGAAGGGAGGGGAGGGGAGGGGAGAGAAAGGAGGGGGAGAAGAGCAGGCAATGAAAATGGTCTAGAAAGAAGAAAGGGAGAGAGGAGGAGGAGGAAAAGGGATGGGGAGTGAAGGAGAGAGGAAAGAGGATGGAAGAATCTTGCACAAATAATTGTTAGTGACTACAAGTACTTATCATTAAACAAAACACTTTACAAACAAACTATGAAAAACATTTTAAAATATTAATTTAAAGAAAAGTAGCTGAGGCTTCGGAGAAGGCTCTGTGGTTAAAGTGCTGAGCACGCAAGCCTGAGAAGCACAGTCTGTGTGCCCAGAGCCCAAATGAATGTGTGAGTGAGTGCGTGCATGCATGTGTGTGTGTGTGTGTGTGTGTGTATACACGTATGTGGGTGTGCATGTGTGCTAAGATAGAATCCCCAAAGAAAGCTAGCTACTGAGATTAGCATCATCAGCAGTCTCTGGGTTTGACTGAGAGACCTGTTTCCATGAATTGGTTGGGAGAGTGATTCAAGGATGATTCCCAAGATCAACCTGGGGCTTCCACATGCATGTGCACACACACATCTGTCCACGTATATTCGGACACACACGGTGAAAACGAAAACAGGAGAAAAAGAAAAAGAACTCTCTCTACTTCCTCATTCTATTGGAATCCAGTGAATCCCAACAAATCAGACGCCTAAAGCTAATGCATGCTAGACCTCACACAAGGAGAGGAACAGAATTCCTAGAAGGTTCTAGAAGGACCCACCTTATCGACACCCAGCAACTTCCCCCCATTCTGCCTTACCAGCTGCAATAATCAGTATTAATCATCAACTGGACAGGATATAGAATCATTTAGGAGCTGGGTCTCCAGGCACACCTGTGGAGGATTATCTAGCTGAGGGTAGTCTCGGAAGATGTCTGTGAGGGAATGTCTTCTTGGTGTGAGAATACCCACTATGGTAGCACCGTCTCCCTGGACTGGGATTCTGGAGGTCAGAGGTTGATGTCAGCTGTCTTGCTCAGCCATTCTTCCCTTGGTTTTTTGGGACAGGGTCTCTCACTGAGCCTGGAGCTCACTGATTGACTAGATAGACTGACCAGAGAGCCCCAGGAATCCTCCCCTTTTTACCTTCCCAGTCCTGATGTTACAAGTGTGTGTGACCATGTCCTGCTCCTTGTGTGGGCTCTGGGGACCAAACTTGGGCTGCTTGCCCGTGGAGCACTTTATTAACTGCCAGGCTCCATGTCTGATCTTGTATGAGGCCAAATTATACCTTGCTCTCACCAGGCATGGTCTCCTTTTGATACTGAAAATTTCTTGTTTTATTGTATTTTTTTCAGATAGCGTCTCATTATGTAGCCCAGGCTGACCCCCGGCTTGTGTGCCTCTCCTGCCTCAGTCTCCTTAGTGTCGATGACTGGCAAACACATTTTCTCACTTTGAAGTTTTCTTTCTTCCATCCTTTTCTCCAGAATTAGCAAATAGCACAGTGGGAAAAGCCATCAACTCACCAAGTTAACCAAAAAAGGAGCAGGGAATTCCTGCCTACAGGTCAGATGTGTGCCCTCCTCTTGACCCAGAACCTTCTGTAGAGAGAAGTATGTGTTTCATTGAGAGGAGAAGAAGAAGTGACAGCGATTCACTACTTTCCAGATCCATTCTGAGAAGAGACTTGACATTTGTCCCATGGCCATGAAAATGAAAGCGCTCAGCTGCACACCAATGTCTGTCACACTCAAACTCCATTCTAATGAGAAGGACAGGCTCTGCTGTGTCTACAGAATAAGGAAATCAAGTCTATATCTCGTTTCGGTCATGGGGCAAAGTCTCTTCAGACTGTTTCCTCAGACCTAGCTTATCATGAGGGTCACCCCCATCATGACTTGTGTTTCCAGAAGGAACACCCTCCCTTCACTGGTCCCCACCAGCCATCCTTTCTGGTCACCTTCAGCAGATAATAAGCTGTGGTGACCAGAACACCAGGTTCCCAAGAGCTGACAATGTGTTGGTGGCATCATATGAGTAGCTTGAGGATGGCTGTGATGGGTGTGTTCATGTCACAAAGGTCAGCTGAATGCGTGAGATTGGGGTTTGACGGGGTGTTGGTTCAGTAGAACACATCTGCACTGGTTAGTGTGGCTTGTCAGCTTGACAGAATCTGGGATCACCTTGGAGACAAACCTCTGTGAGGGACTATGAGGATTCAGCGAGGTACAAAGACCTGTCCTAGATGCAGCCAGCACCATCTCATTGCCTGGGGCCTCAGACTAAATATGAAGGAGAGAAAGCTGCAAACCAGGATCCATCTCCACTTCCTGACCCTGAGTGCAAGGTGACCAACCAGCTGCTTCGAGCTTCACTGGGATCCCAAACAAACCCTGTGGTTGTCAGAATAGGAATGGCCCCTTGGGCTCATATATTTGAATGCTTAGTCACCAGGGAGTGAAACTTTTTGAATGGATTAGGAGGATTAGGATATGTGGCCTTGGAGGAGGAAATGTGTCACTGAGGGGTGGGCTTTGAGGTTTCAAAAGTGCAGTCTTGCTTGGTGGTAGTGGTGCACGCCTTTGATCCCAGCACTCCAGAGGCAGAAGTCTACTGAGTGAGTTCCAGAACAGACTCCAAAGCTATAGAGAAACCTTGTCTCAGGGGATGGGGGTGGGGGTAGGGGAGTGCAGTCTCTCTCCTTCCTTCCTTCCCTCCCTCCCTCCCTCCTCTCTACCTGGAAATCAGGATGTAGGTCTCTACTACTTCTACACCATGTCTCCCTGCATGCCACCATGTTGATAATGGACTAACCTCTGAAACTGTAAGCCAGCCCCAATTAAATGTTTCCTCTTGTAAGTGTTGTCTTTGTCCAGTAGCTGATTGAAGCAGAAACAGACACCCACAGCTAAGCACTGAGCCGAACTCCTGGAATCCAGTTGCAGAGAGGGAGAAGGAGTGATGAGCAAAGGGGTCAAGACCAGGCTGGAGAAGCCCACATAAACAGCTGACCTGAACAAGGGGGAGCTCATGAACCCCAGACTGACAGCTGGGAAACCAGCATAGGACTGACCCAGATGCCCTGAATGAAGATGTCAGTTAGGAGGCCTGGGCTGTCTATGGCGCCTCTGGTAGTGGATCAGTATTTACCTAGTATACTAATGGACTTTGGGAGCCCATTCCATATAAAGGGATACTCTCTCGGCCTAGACACGTGGGAGAGGGCCTAGGCCCTGCTCCAAATGATGTAACAAACTTTGATGATCCCTCATGGAAAGCCTCACCCTCCCTGGGGAGCAGAAAGGGGATGGAATGGGAGGTTGGTAGGGGGGTGTGAGAGAGGAAGAGGGAACTGGGATTGATATGTAAAGTACGATTGTTTCTAATTTAAATAAAAAAGAGTTGCCTTGGTCATGGTATCTCCTCACAGCAATAGAACAGTGACTAAGATTGCGGTGCTAGGGCTTGGACCCAGGACTTTATGCAAAGTAAGCAAACATCCCACCCACTGAGTCACATCCCAGGAGGCAGGAAGAGTCCCCAGGGCTAGTTGACCATCAAGCCAAGCCTAATTATAATCAGCGAGTCCCAGGTTTCAGTGAGAGGACAGCTAGGAGTGGCCTCCACAGATATGAGCATTACATATAAATGTAAATAAACTTACAAATATCAGTTACCACCAACAAAATGAACCAGAGAAAGGAAAGAGTTATTCAGTGAAGATGGGGCCAGATAACAGAGCGGGGACAAATGAGGCAAAAGAGGGGGCTGTCTAATGTGTCTTTCACAGGCAATGGCCAGGCCTCCGGTAAGGCCGTGAGAAAAGCTACCTGACTCGGAGCTTGGAAAGGTCATGGACGTAGCCACCAGGTGAAAAAAAGCAAGGAATAAAACAGCTCATCCAGAAGAAACTAACTAAACAGCAAGAGTGAGGGACAGACAGACACCCTCACTGGATGAGTACAGAAGACAGCAAGCACCTGGTATGACCACAAGCATGGCTGGGTGAGAGGGATGTTTGGTTTGGTTTTTGTTATTTTGTTTTGCTTGAAAGGGAGTTTCATGCCTGGCCCCAAACTTTTTATATAGCCAAGGGTGACTTGAAACTCCTGCCTCCATTTCCTGAGTGTGGGAACTGACGGCTTACGTCATCACACCCAGTTTGTAGCTGGGCTAGGGATCAAGCCTAGGGGCCATGGATGCTTAGACAAGCACATTATCAACCAAACTGCATCCCTAGTCTGTGACTGGGTTGTTATATGTGTGTGTATTTGTGTGCCTTTGTGATTGTTTGCCATATGTGTGTTGGTACTCTCGAAGACCAGAAAAGGTTGTTGGATCCATGGTGCTAAGAACTGAACCTGGCTCCTCTGGGAAAGCATCAAGCACTCTTAACCACTGAGCTATCTCTCCAGCCCCATGGCTGGGGACTTTGAATGAGAAAAGAAGCAGGGTGAATTCTTGGTCCTCCCTCAAACTGTGAAAAATGTGGGGGTACAAGAGAAAGGGGGCAGTTCTAAATGTGAAGACCTTGCCTGGAGGTTGGCTGATTTTGAAATCTGCAAAGCTAACTGTCTTGAGTGGAAAGTTGAAGACCAAGGCCTGGGTAGGCTATATTGAGGCCTACTGGGAATGGAAGGAGGGCCTGTGATGCAGCATCCTGGTCCTTTTGTGGGTTGTGAGTGTGACTGAATTACCAAGTTCCAGTAAGGTGTGGTGGGAATAGCATTGGAAGACCCTCAGAGGGAGAGTCATTTCAACAATTCAGTGTGAGAGCATCAGGTAACTGTGGAGTCACTGCTCCTCCTGGTGGTCCAATTATGACATGACAAGTCATAAAGATTCCAGGCCTGGGCAGCTGGGTTGCCCTCGACTGTGGTTTAACAAACAGCACTCACTAGTCACCGGAATACAACCTATGTCTAACCCATAACTGTGACCAGTGGAGAAATTCCATCGCACGACTTTATCATGAAATGAACCAAGAACGTATTCACACAGCTGAGCATTTGAGAGTTAAAGAGGCAGGAGGGTCAGGAGTTCACCGCCAGCCTCTGCTAAATAATGTGTTTGAGGTCTGAGCTACATGACATCCTGTTTCAACAAAACAAACAAAAGGAACACAGAGGCTTATGGAATGGCTCAGTCAGTAAAGTGCTTAATGTGCAAGCCTGAGGACCTGAGTTCAATACCCCACATTTTTTGTTTGTTGGTTGGTTGGTTGGTTTTGTTTTTGTGTTTTGAGACAGGGTTTCTCTGTATTGCTTTGGATCCTGACCTGGAACTAGCTCTGTAGACCAGGCTGGCCTCAAACTCACAGAGATCCGCCTGCCTCTGCCTCCCGAGTTATGGGATCAAAGGTATGCATCACCAACGCCCAATTGCAAAACTCACATTTTAAAAAACAGTTTAGAACAGAGATTATAGCCTAGGAGATAAAGTGTATGGCATCCAAGGGTGAAGACTTCCCAGAATCACATTTTTTAAAAAAGGCATGGAGACTCCCATAATCCCAGCACTGAAGAGGCAGAGACAGGAGGATCCCTGGAGTTCACTGATGCCAGCTGACCTAATCAATGAGCTCCAGGTTCACTGAGAGATCCTGTTACAAAGATGAAAGATGAAGAGTGACTGGGGATCACAAACACACACACACATATGCACACTCACACACACACACACACACACACATTTTAAGTATTTATGAATTAATTATAACGTGCATTAGAAAAAGAGCAAACCTATGAATTTACATTTATTGTCTTTGATTTAAACTACCCCCTTTGTAAGTCTATTTATGTTTAAACAAGGAATTGATTTGAACATCCAATATTGACAGATTAATAAAACAAGCCTTAGAGAGATGTGGTAAAGTCAAGGTATATGAGACTGTCCGCGGTGTAAGAAACCCTGCTTCCAAGGATTCTGGAGAAAATGGAACAGTGGAGATGCACGATTGTGTGTCTAAGCAGGAAACAGAGAGCCAGTGAGATGGCTCAGCCAGTAAAGCCACTTACTATCAAGCCTGATGTCCTGAGTTTGATCGTGGGAAGCTACATGGTGGAAGGGACTCACAAGCTGGCCTCTGACCTCCATTGTACAAATGTGTGCACTCACAACAAATAAATAAGAAAATAAATAAATGTAAAAAAACATCTAAACGGGAAGCTCGCGTTCTTTTCTTGTAAGTGTTAAATGGTTATTCCAGGACATAAAAAGCAATATTCTTCACTTTTGCACCTTTCTTGTTTTATGAATTATATTGCATATTCTTCTCAGTGTCTTACTGTAGCATGCTTAGTTCCTTTAAAATATGAGAATTTATAAAAAGTATTGCATTTTTTGGAATGTAATTTTTTTAGGATGTTTTGGGACTAGCATTCTTTCTCCTAGAGGGACCTATCTTCAATTTTATAATGAAAGTCAATTGGAATATAAGATTCTGCCTATATAAAATTACCTTAGAGGCAAGTTTTCAATATCTTTTTATTTATAAATGAGTTGTGTTGTTATTAAAAAGCAATTTTATTCAATTATGTTTCTTTCTTTTTCATCCTGCTTCATTCCATATAGATTTGAGGTGAGTTAAAATCAAAGATATCTATGATAGAAATAAATATTGAAAATGAAAACTAAAGTGCTAAAAGTAAGAAGTTGCATAGGGCTTGGTAGCATGAGCCCAAGGTCATATTTGACAATTCAAGGCCAACCTGGACTATGAAGACCCATCTCAAAATAAAAGTTGTTTTTGTTGGAGTGAAGGAAAGTAAAAATAAATACTCAAACTCCACAAAACTAAATTTCCCTAGTAACCAAAGGGAATGGAGATACACAATTTTTTTTCTTGATTTTTCAAGACACGGTTCCATTGTGTATTCCTGGCTGTTCTGGAACTCACTCTTTAGACCAGGCTGGCCTCGAACTCACAGAGATCTGCTAGCTTCTGCCTCCTGAATACTGAGATTAAGGGCATGTGCCACCACCACCCTGCTGATATACAATTTTTAGATAATCCTTTAAAGTTTATTTTATTTTATGTTTGTCTGTGTGTGTCTAAGTGTGTGTATGTATGTATGTATGCATGCATATATGTATGCATACCATATGTGTACAGGTGTCTGCAGAGACAAGAAGAAGGTGTCAGACTCCCTGGGATGGGGTGGTTGAAGTCTGCCCAACCTTGGGTATTGGGAGCTGAACCCACATGCTCTGCCAGAATGGCAGCTGTCTTACCTGCTGAGCCACCTCTCCAGCTCCCCTTTATGAACTTTTATAAAGATGTATTTTCATGTGTTTGTGTCCAAATGCGTGTGGAGAGTGCATAGGTGTGTCACCGGGGAATGGCACTATTTGAAAGAATTAGAAGGATTAGGAGGTATGGCCTTGGTGCAGGAAATGTGTCACTATGAAGTGGGCGTCGAGATTTCAAAGGCCAGTGCTAAGTCTTTCTCTCTACCTACAGATCAGATTGTAGCTCTCAGCTACTATTCCAGGGTCTGCCTGCCTGCAGCCAAGCTCCCCACCATGTTACTCATGGACTAAAATCTCTGAAACTGTAAGCCAGCCCCCAGTTAAATGCTTTCTCTTATAAGAGTTGCCTAGAACAGTGACTAAGACAATGAATGAGCTGTGCACACAGAGGCCAGAAGATGGCATAAAATCACTTAGAGCCAGAGGTACAAGAATTTGCCAAGTGCCCAGCTTTTTGCATAGTGCTTGAGATTCTGAAATTTGGTTCTCATAATTGCACAGCAAGCCCCATGAGCTCTCTCTCTCTCTCTCTCTCTCTCTCTCTCTCTCTCTCTCTCTCTCTCTCTCTCTCTCTCTCTCTCTTCCTCTCCCCAGCCTCTGCCTTCTGAGTGCTAGGATTCTCTTTCTATAATTTTCTTTCTCAGCAAACAGGAAGCATGTCATTCGGTTCCTTGGGGAAGGCAGAGCTTTTGCAAGGACTTAACTAAAAAAAACAAATCAAGACAAAATGTCTCACTCAGAACAGAGGGACCGTTGCTCCATACAAAAGACCATGCCCCTGACATTCTGTGTGTGTATGTTCATGTGTATGTTCATGTGGTACACATATATGGGGGCAGAAGTCAACCTCAGGTTCATCTTCCTGGGTCACTCTCCATATTGTTTTTTTTGACACAGGCTCTCCCACTGATGGTCTAGATTTGGGTCTATCCAGCAGACCCCACTGCCTGTGCGTCCTCAGTGCCGAGATAACCAGTGCACCATTATACCTGGCTTTTTTTTTTAACATGGATTCTGGGGATCATACCCTCATGCTCACATTGCAAGGGCTTTGCTAACTGAGCCTTGTCCTCAGCCCACGCTCACATCCTTAAAGCAAAGAGTTTTCCTAATACCCTCAAAGACACTGATAGGCTAGCCACACTGTTTCCCATAATAGTCATTTGAACTTCTCAGAATAAGTCCCATGTATGTTACTTTACTTTTGAAAGTCTCTCTCATTTATTTACATGTGTGTTTGTGTGTTCGTGTGTATGTGTGTGTGTTGGCTCACACATGTGAAGGTCCAAGGACAAATTGGGTATTTAGTTCATTCTTTTCCATATGGGTCTCAGGAATCAAACTCAGGTCATTAGGGTTGGTGGCAAGTGCCTTTACCAGCTGAGCCATCTCACCAGCCCCCTGTCTCAATCAAGAGTTGATGTAAGGGGTCCATGACTACTAACATTTATGTTCCTTTCTCTTAAAAAAAAAAAAGTAAGTGTGTGTATGTGTGTGTGTGTGTGTGTTCCTGTGTGCTGGTACATGTCATGTGTACCACAGCATGAGTGTAAAGGTCAGAGGAGAATCTCGGGTGTCAGTCCTTGCTCTTAAACTATGTGACACAGGGTCTCTTTCCTGACACTGTGCATTACAGGCTAAATAACTCAGGTGCTCCAACAAGTCTCTGCCTGCCATATCTGCATGGGAATGCTGGGATTATAAACCAGTGCTACCATCTCTAGATTTATGAGAGGTTTCGAACTCAGGTCCTCTTAATTGTGCAGCAAGCGCTTTACCCACTGAGCCATTTACTGAGCACCAAGTTTTATATTTTTAATTAGCTCATATTTCCTGTAGTAAATTACTCTCACTGTTATCTGCATCACTCTCTTCTCTTGTTCACTAGTGTCCTTCCTCATTCATTAGAGACCGTCCCTTCCCAAATAGTTCCCTTCTACTGTCATGATTTACTTTAAAAAAAAAAAAAAAACAAATATCCTGGACGGTGGTGGAAAATGCCTTTAATCCCAGAACTCGGGAGGCAAAGACAGGCAGATCTCTGTGACTTCAAGACCAGCCTGGTCTACAAGAGCTAGTTCCAGGACAACCTCCAAAACCACAGAGATAATCTGTCTCAAAAAACCAGGAAAAAAATCAAATTCTGCATGTGAGATTTGTCTTTCTGAGCCTGACTCGTTTTCCTAAACACAGTGATCTCCAGTCTCATCCACTTTCCTGCAAATAACATCATTTCATTCTTTATGGCAGAATAATAAGTCCTAGGCTGGCCTCAAACTCACAGAGATCCTCCCGCCTCTGCCTCCCAAGTGCTGGGATTAAAGGTGTGAGCCACCACCACCTGGCATCATATTTTCTTTACCCATCTGTGGATGGACATCTAGGCTAATTCCACAACCTGGTTTGGTTATTGTGAAGAAGGTCAACCAACACAGAATAAAGCATTGAACTTTTATGTTATTTCCCCGTTTTAAATTATGTGTATATATGTATGTGTGGTGAGGGTGTGAGTTTCTGAATGTGCATGTAGTACCCACATAGGCCAGAAGAGGGTGGTAGATCCCGTGAAGCCAGAGTTAGAGGCAATTCTGAGCTAGTTGATGTGTGTGCTGGGAGCTAAACTGGTCCTCTGCAAGGGCAGTATGTGTTCTTGACTACTGAGCCATCTCTCCAGCCCCAAACATTAAGATTTTACTACCATCTTTCCATTTGAGACTACCAAGTTTATATTCTCCAATGTCCAGATTTACATGTCCAGCCTCATTCCCCACACCTCAAATCTAACAGACATTTAAACTCACCACAGCTAGAGCTGATCTCTCCCGCTTAGCTCTAAGCTGCTCCATAAGGCCCCTCTCACCTTCCCCCACGCCCCTCAGCAGATGACAGGACACCCCTCCTCCCATTTGATGAGAACAAGAGCCCTGAGTTTAAGCCGTCCTTTTCTCAGTCAATCCTGAAAGTTCTTGGTTCTGTCCTGAAAATGTCTTTTGGAATTGTTCTTCTGGCCACTTTTTGACACTTCTGCTGTCATGTCACAGTGCCACTAAGGAGCTGACACCTGGAATAGGCAGGGCCTTCTTAGTTAGGTCCCCACTTCCATGTTAACATATTTCAGCTTTTCCTAATGGAACCCTTCAAAATATAAATTGAGGCTGGGAATATAGCTCATAAATGAAGTATTTGTATAGAATCCCCCAGTGAGGGTCTGAGGTGTGGCTCCCTGGTAGAGCACCTGCCTGGAATTGATGGGGATGTCCTTCTGTATGCTCTTATTGGTTGATGAATAAAGCTGTTTCAGCCAATGGACAGACAGGATGTAGCCAGGCAGGAAGTATAGGTGGAGCTACCAGACTAGGAGAATGCTGGGAAGAGGAAGGCTGAGAGTGAATAGAGAGGAGATGCCATGTAGCTGCCAAGAGAGCAAGAGATCTGGGCATCACCAGTAAGCCAAAACCATGTGGGGATACATGGGTTAATAGTTATGGGTTAATAATTAAGAGAGAGTTAGCCAATAAGAAGCCTGAGCCATTGGCCAGTTTATAATTAACACAAGCCTCTGTGTACTTATCACTAAATGGCTGCAGGGCCAGGCAGGACAGAAGCTTCCATATACATAGAATCCCCCCAGAGAGGGGCTGTGGGTGTGTGTGGCTCAGGGGTAGAGCTTTGCTGGACATGGACAAGACCCTGGATTTCATACCTAATACCATGAAAGGGCAGGGGCAAGGGGCAGAGAGATCATGTCATGTTTGTGCTGACATCCTCATAGCATTCAGATAACACTCTTTTAAGTTTTCACATGGCCACAGGACTACACAACACTTGGCCTTTGTTACTCTCTGACTACACCTTCCCTCTGTCCCTCTAACATCATCTTCTCACTGTTCTTTGACACATAGATAGCCTTTGTCCTGGCTGCTCCCTTAGCACAGACAATCCTTGACCCAGACACCTGTGTGGCTTGTTGTCTTTCCAGACACCATTTTGCCAACAAAGCCTATATTGCTTCCTCCATTTATAATTCTTCTCACCCTCTAACCACTTATTCCCCATCCTCTTGACACCACTAATCCCCATCATCTCCTTTTTATCCATTCAATTTGTTCTTTGGCCATTCTGCACATGAATATAACTCCCTCACCCACTCCCATTCGATATTCTCTCCCTCCCTCCCTCCCTCTCTCTCTCTCTCTCTCTCTCTGTGTGTGTGTGTGTGTGTGTGCGTGTGTGTGTGTTATGTGATATATATATATCCTATGTATGCAGGTGTACACATCTATGTACTTGAGTGTGGAGGCCAGAGGACATTGAGTGTCCTACCTATCATTTATCACTTTATTCCTTTGAGACAGGGTCTCTCACTAAATCAGCCAGCAATCCCCAGTAATATTCTTGTCACTGTCCCCAACAGCACTAGAATTACAAGGATGTGCACGGCTATGGCTAAGTGTAGCTTTGTATGTATTCGAACTCAGATCTTCACCCAAATACAGCAAGCACGTTTACCCTCTGAGTCATCCTCCCAGTCCCCTCAAATTTTTATTTTTCTTATTGCTCTGATTTCCCTCTAGCCAGTCATATTACATGTTAACTATTTTGTGTATCAGTTGGAACAGATTAAGTTATTCTGAAGTAATAAATATCTCTAAAATTCATTTTCTTTTTAATGTTTGGCTGGGCCGAGCAGTGGTGGTACAATCTTTTAATATCAGCACTCAGGAGGCAGAGGCAGGTGGATCTCTGTGAGTTCAAGTCCAACCTGGTCTACAGAGCGAGTTCCAGGACAACCTCCAAAGCTACAGAGAAATCCTGTCTCAAAAAACAAATACAAAAAAAAAAAAAAAAAAAAAAGAACAAAAATGTTTGGTTTGGTGTTGTAGCTCAGGCCTATAACCTCAGCAATGGGAGTGCTGAGGCAGGAGGCCCACTGAGAGTTTCAGGCCATTGTGGGCTCCACAGTGAGACCCTGCCTCAAAAAAACATTTACAGATGGTGTTCAGCTTAATGACGGTTTGACTTTATGACGGAGGAAAAGTGATTTGCTGGGTCAGCAAGATGGCTCGGCAGGTAAACGGCGCTTGCTATGCAAGCCTGACAACATGAGTTCAACCCCCAGATTCCAAGAAAAGGTGGAAGGAGAGAACTGAGTTCACAAAGCTGGCCTCTGACCTATGTCATGGCATAGGTCACATATGTCATGGCATGCACTCCTCCCCATCGCCATCACCACCACCACCATCAACAACAACTACAACCACAACAATAAGTAAAGCTTTTTTGCTTGAGGCAGGATTTCTCTATGTAGCCCTGGTGGTCCTAGAACTCACTCTGTAGACCAGGCTGGCCTCCAACTCACAGAGACCCACCTGTCTCTCCCTCCTAGATTCTGGGATTAAAAGCATGCACCACCACGCCCCAGTTTAATAAACCTTTCTTAAAGATGATAAATATTTAGTAGAAACTGTACTTCATAACAGGCACAGGTTACCCTGTAAATTATTGGTCGGGGGGTGGGGTGTCCAGAAACATAAAAAAACTACACAAGCTATCATGCTCTGGATTACCCACCAGAAATAGATGGTAAGAACCCCATTGCTGAGGATACAACCCACTTTGGGTGCTGGACATAGACAAATCAGGTTGGAAACTTCCTCCCTGCTGACTAGCTTTCATAGTGACAGAAGGTTCTGTAGGGGAGAAAAGTCACCAGTGGTGTCCTTGCAGCCAACATGCCAGGGATGCTGGGCCCGCTGGTACAACGGTGGCATGAGGTTAGGGCAACCAACTGCTTTTCCATTGGACTTGAAGCCTGCTCCACAGGAAGAAATTCATGCCTAGTGCTGTCAAAAGCAATGGCTTGGGAGGTCAAAGGACCTATGAAGGGACCTGTCACTGTCATTTTTGCTAAATGGCATGTTGTTGAACTGCTATCTAAATATGTATTTACTCCCATGGATGAGTGCTGCCCTCAGCCTTGCCAGAGAAGCTTTTTATCTGTAGTGGTCAGCAATTAATGCAGACTCATAACCAGTTAAAGTGCTAAAAATGAATGACTATCAGGTGTTCAGCCCTCAGAGGAACATCTGTATCATGCACCCCACCAGCAAGGCTCAGGGAACATCACGGAAAGGGGAGTGGAAAGAGTTTAAAAGCCAGATGATAGAAATGAATGCTGTGAAACGCTGTCCCCTGGACATGACATGGCCACTGCAACCATGATCAAGTCAACAAGATCAGGGAATATCCCAGCAGGCAACACTACATGGACTGGGTGGATTATTAACAAAAACTGGAGGGAGCACGAAGAGAGGAGGGGAATGTGCATGCAAGTATCTGGGGGAGTGAACACAACCCACTCACCCACGCCTGCACACACACACACACACACACACACACACACACACACACACACAGAGGAAGAATTTTTAGAAAATACCTTTGAATGAACATATGGACTGGTGAGTTAGATTAGTATCTATAACAAAAAGCTTAAGAAACAACTGAAACCAAACGTGTACACGGAAAAACACCTCAGAAAGCTCTGAGTCTATTCCTGGGGAACTTTTGAGACATACGAATTCCTTTCTTTTTTTCAAAGAGGAGGTCCTATAATTTCCACCACACCTTCAAAGATACCTCTAAAACAGACCAAGAACAAATAGTCTGGGGCAGTGGATGAAGTTGGTAGGTTACTTTCCTAGCATGCATGAAGTCCTGGATTCGATTCCCAGCACTGCATAAAACCAGGCATGATGGCATGTGCCTATAATCCCAGTGCTCAGGAAGTGGAGGCTGAAGGATGCTGCTTTCCAGTCCTCCCTGGACTAAAGTTTCATCATCATTGTCATTCTCATCTTCTTCATTATCATTGAAAGGAGTTCACGCACGTCAGCACTAATTCTAAAACCTACGGGTAACATTAGTTAGGCATCAAAGGACAATAGTTATGTGATCTCTCCATGTCTCTCCCTTCTTTGTTCCCTCAATCCAGTCTTCAGAGGGGGTCACATAAACCCATTCCTAACAAACTGGTCCCAAAGCTTAGCCCTGCGAGATGCACAGACACACACTCACGCCTGTGTAGTCAGGGCGCCATCTGGTGGCGCATGGGGCAGTTTATGCAGCACAGCATACGCCTACCTTTCCTCTGGGTCCTAGGTGAGTGACAGCTGGGGCTCTGCAGAAGCTCAACTGTGAACTGAAGAGTAAGGCTGGGTTAAGGCCTGCCCTTGGACGCTGAAGTCCAGGGTGGGCCTGCTCCTGCTGTAATATTTCTTTCCCTCCATCTGCAGCTCTGATATGGAGCAGGCGTGGGAAGAATGTGATTTGGCAAGTAGTGGGACATGCCTATAATCCAGGACTCCAGAAGTGGAGGCAGGAGGTTTGAGAGTCCCAAACCAGCCTAGGATACATGGTAAGATCTTGTCTGAGAAATAAGCAAGAGCTGGGGGTATAGTTCAGTAGTAGACCCTCCCTACCCCCTGCCTAGGTTCAAACTCTAGTACTGATGGGAGGGAGGGAGGGAGGGAGGGGAGCTTAACAAGTGTCTCTAAGCTGGCTGAGAGTACCAGACAGCTCAGTCATCAAGAGATTTAACATGGGCCAGTGAGATGGATCAGATGGTAAAGGTGCTTGTGGACAAGCCTGACATCCTGAGTTCAATTCCTGGGACCCACGTGGTAGAAGGAAATACTGACTCCTGAAAGTTGTCCTCCCAATTCCATGTGTACCATGGAACATGTGTGTGTATGCACACATATGAACATGTGTGTACACATATACACACACAATTTTTGTTATATTTATGCGTGAAGGTGTGGGGGTAAGCATGTATGCATACATGCCAGAAATCAACCTCATTAGGGACCATCCTTGTTTTTTGGAACAAGGTCTCTCACTGAGCCTGGAGCTCACTAAATAGACTAGCCAGGCTAGCCATCAGACCCCAGAGATCCATATTTCTACTTCCCCAGAGCTGGAATCACAAATGTGTGCCACCACCATCTTTTTACCTGGGTGCTGAGGGTCAGACTGTCAAACTCGAGTGTTCATGCTGTTGAGCAAGTACTTAACTAACCTGGCTCCAGAGGCCTCTTAACATGGTGTCTTAACAAAGCAAAAGTAAGGCAAATTTTTCACAATGAACAAAAGACCCAGTTCCTAAATAAAGGCAAAACTCTACAAGCCTCAACTTTCTGCCTGCCTTAGGCTCCAGCATGGCTCACAGGGCATGTCACTTATCCTGTGCTCAACAGCCTGGCCCTGGAGGGACAAAAAGGCACCTGGCACATGAGCCAGGGTCGCCAGGCTAGTCCTGTATGTGGGGTCCAGCAGCATTGACAGCCACAGTTCAGGGCACATGAATGACACTAGTTCTTCCATTTCTATGATACAGCAGGGTGGACAGGGACAGGCCTCTAGTCATTCTTTGGCTCTTTCCACAGGATACTGGCTATTAAGTGGTTATGTTGCTGGACCTGTAAGATCTGGGGCTTCAGACTATGTAACTGTTCAGAGCTGATGAAGACCTCCAGGAAGGCATAGGGTTAAGTAACTACATAGGACCAATAGTGGGAAGGGAGGGCCCACGAGCCATATAAAATACTCAAGCTATTGTCTGTTCAACTTAACAGACTTCCAGCCTTTTATTTCTCCTATCCCAAATGTACAAAGCTGCTTCTTTCCTCTTTTCCATAGCTTGGTCTTCTGTCTTTCCAGGTCAATTGGTTCTTTGTTCCTGCTAGGGAATGAATTTGGCAATCCCCTAGACTACTGCCATCACCTTATTACACTGGGAGGTGGAGGCAGGAGGATCAGAATATTATATAGCAAGTTTGCAGCCCGCCTAAGATACATGAGACCCTGTCTCAAAAACAGAAGTATGTTGGGGCTGGAAAGGCGGCTCCGTGGTTAAGAGTACAGCATGTACTGCTCTTGCAGAGGGCCTGAGTTTGAGTCCCTGCACTCATATCCAGTACTTCACAATGGCCTGTAATTCCAGTTCCAGGGAGAATGACACTTCTGACCCCAATGAGCATCTGCAATCACTCTCCACATACCCACACACAGAC
The DNA here is from genome assembly GCF_943737965.1 of Phodopus roborovskii. Taxonomy (NCBI): domain Eukaryota; kingdom Metazoa; phylum Chordata; class Mammalia; order Rodentia; family Cricetidae; genus Phodopus; species Phodopus roborovskii. Next base: position 6,414,788 of record NW_026126599.1, on the reverse strand, counting down.
ACATAGATATACACAAAGCTAAAAATAAACACAAAGTTTAAGAAGAGAGAGAGAGGAAAACATGCCAGTCACATGTGTCTAGTATACTCCCAGTATTGTGCAAACCTCACCTTGAACTTGTTCAAAAATCCTTTTGACATTTGGATAGGAAACTCCATTCTCTCCCCTGTTGCATAACACAGAATTATATAACCCTGAAGTAGATTGCAGAACCCAGGCCTGAGAGGTACTCTTGGTTTGCAAAGGAGAGAATATTAGTTTGAACTGTACACAGGGACAGAGGCAGGCAAAAACCTAAGGGCCAAAGGTACCTGTTAGCTGAGCAGTTGACTTTGTCTGGTTCTGTTTGTTTGTTTGTTTGTGACAAGGTCTCCTAGGTTGACATCAAACTCATGATTTTGCCCCTTCAGCCTCCCAACTAGTGGGTTTACAGGGGTTCACCACCACGTACTTCCTGCTTACTAGGATGGTTAACCTTGACTGTCAACTTGACTAGATTTATAATCACCATGGAAATAGACCTGTGGGTGTATCTATGTGGACATTACCAGTCAAGCTGAACTAAGGAGGAAGACACACCCTGAATGTGACCCTTTCATGGACTGGAGTGACTGGTCCACAAGCTTCCAGATGTTCTGTCCCTACCTCCCACCTTCTTAGTCTCTGCTGGATAAAATGGAGGAATTGAGGGCCTGGAGAGATGGCTCAGTGGTTAAGAGTTCTGGCTGCTTTTTTGGAGGAACTGGGTTCAATTCCCAGCACCCACATGGCAGTTCACAACTGTCTGTAACTCCAGTTCCAGGGAATCCCTTGTTTGGCCTCCTTGGGCACCAAACACGGGCATGGTGCAAGCAAACACACACACACACACACACACACACACACACACACACACACACACACATATATATATATAAAACTTGTTTGTTTGTTTGTTTATATGCCATATTAGGAAGGAAGAGAAAGATAGCTGAGCACAAATACACATGTCTTTCTGCTTTCTGACTGTGGATGCAATGTCATCAGCCATCTCACGCTTCTGCCACTGTGCCTTCCATGCCATGATGGACTGTGGTCTCCTCCAGTCATGAACCTGATTGACCCTTTCTTCTTTAAGTTGTTTTTGTGATGTTTCTCGTCACAGCCGTGATAAAAGAAACTGATACACATCCACCATGTTTTAACTGAGACATAGACTAACAAGAGGCAAACCATTAGGAGACTTGCTGGCAGGTCCTTAAAAGATACCAATTAGGCTGAGGAGATGGCTGTGTGGGTAAGCTTTTGTTGCAGAAGTCTGATAAAGCCAGATACAATAACACGGGCAACTAGAATCCCAGTGCTCCTGTAGGGAGGCAAGAAGGTGGAGACAGGAGCTATCTGGAAGCTGAGCCAGCTAACTTTGCAGATACAGCCTGAGACCATTTCTCAAAAGAGAAATCAAGGACTGACACTAAAGGTTATCCTTTGACCTCCACAGGTGTACTGTAGTATCCAATTCACACACATACATATGGCATACACTCAGAACAACAAATTAGCTAATAGGAAGAGGAGGTCCCGTCCCTGTTGTAGCCAAGGACATGCCTTTTCGCTCATGGTTACTGTAGCAGAGCGCACGCTGGCCCCTAAGGACTTTTCTCACCCACCTTTTCCTGGGTAGCTTTGCTGACACATCATCAAATGAAGTTAGCTAATACTCACAGACCTGGCGTCCTTCACCCTCCATGTAAAGGGCCAAGCCAGAGACATTTATCTCCAAGGCAAATAGAACTGTACCCAACTCTGTAACTGGTTGTATTTGCTGATGATGTCATATCTGTCCCAGGCTTTGTGATCAATGTGACTCAAGGGTGAGTGGCTGGCTGGTCAACATGACTAATGTGTCGACCCACCCAAACTGGTAAGAACATGACTCCAGGGTGACCTGGTCCTTGGAGAACTAATTTGGGGTGAACCTTATAGAGGAGACGAGGTTGCTGTTTCTGAGGAGTGCCAATAAGAGAATTTTAGTGCCCCCCAGTCTCACACAACATCACCCCCAACAATTCCACACAGGTGAAGCTTATAGTATCTCACTATTCTTCAGAAAATAAGTAGATAAAGACTTCTGAGTATCTTAACTCAGAGCTGTAACCGCAGCTACTCTAGAAGCTGAGACTGGAGGATATTGAGTTCCACACAAGCCTGGGCTCTGGAGTCAGTTCAGGGCAGCCTTGACTACAGCAAAACTCTGATTCCAAATCTGGGTCATGGCTCAGTGGTAGAGCACCTGCCTAGAATCCCCCAGTGAGGGTCATGGCTCAGTGGTAGAGCACCTGCCTAGAATCCCCCAGTGAGGGGCAAGACTCAGTGGTAGAGAGCTTTCATAAAGTGCACTGGGACCCTGCGTTCAATGTCAAGCAATATTAGGTAACAGAATCAACTCAGCATAGGAAAGGTTTTTGTTGTTGTTTGGTTTTTTTTTTTTTTTGTTTTGTTTTGTTTTGTTTTTTTGTGGAGGCAACAAAAAATAAGAAAGAAAACTAATTCGGCTTCAGATACAATTGCCTAGGAGCTGCTTAACCTGCAAAGACAGTGGAAATATAAGGGGATTTGATGCTCCAGGCTTGGAGCTTGATGGTGGGGGTGGGGAAGGAGCTCTCGGGAGCTCCCCCTTTGAGTTGCAATCTCTGTTAGCAGTGGAGATCAAAAGTAACCTCAGAGGGGACAGGCAGGAACAGCTGCAGGACCTGTGACCTCCCAGGACCTCTTCCTAGCCAACAGCCCCAGCAGTGGGGAGAGGAGGGTCTACTTGGTTTATCATGCACATTCCAAGGGGGACCCTAGTCACACCTGGTAGCCTGGAGCCTGGATAGCTGTTTCTAGAGACCTGCCCTCAAGGGAAATTAGAACCTCTCACTGCCTCCTCAGGGTCATTTGAAGTACTGCTCACCCCCACTCCTAGTGATAAGAGACAGGCTTGGAACACGCTGTGACTGGCCCTGGGTCACAGGGTCATTTACAGGGAGAACTGCATTTGCCAGACTGTCTTATAGGTAACTGTAGCATGCCCATAGCCTGTTATAGTCTGATAGCAGCAGTGTTATTGTTAATAATGGTGGTGCGTGTGCACGCATGTGTGTGTTTGCGTGTGTGTGTGTGTGTGTGTGTGTGTGTGTGTGTGTGTGTTCCCCATGTCACAAATGGGGCAGATTCTGGCAGCCCACACTCTGAGTGGGGTGGTTTCTGTCTTTTTTTTAAAAAGGTATTTATTCCTTCACAATTTCATACATATGAATGTAATGTGCAATTACTGTATCCCCATCCCGTATCCACTCTTAGACCCTCTCCTTCCACCTCAACTCTTTCTTCTTCCTACTTTTTTTGGTGTTCCACTGCACTCAGAGTTGTCTGCATGAGCTTGGGTGGGGGTCATTTACTTGAACAAGGACAACTTACCAGAGGCCACACCACTGAGAAATACGATCCCCCCTCTCCCAGCATCTAGACTAGCTCCACAGGGAGGGTGCAGCCTCCTGATGCCCTCCCTCTTCTGTGATAGAATGTTCATGGGCCCAATCTTGTGCAGGTCACCAGTGCTGCTGTGAGCTCATGGGTACAGCTGATATGTCATGTCAAAAAGATGGTGTTCCACAATCCTCCTGGGGGGGGTTCATATTGTAGCCATGCTTAATACAAGCTTGGAAATGATGGGGTGCAAATGCCAGCCCTTGTTCCCAGAAGTTATGCCTATATAGAATAACCCACTGATTCTAGACCTTGGAGTCTGCTTAATTCACAATCAGCTCAGTAAACTTGGATACAATGAAAAGCAGACATCCAAGTATTCATCACCTTCATTTCAAACATCTAAAGGTCTCAAGACTTAAAGGCTCTGATGGATGTTCTATGTCATAAGGCTAAGTCTCATCTAATGGAATAGAAGTATATATCAGTGCTCATCATGTAAGCATGAGGACCCAGGTTTGATCCCCAGCACCTACATAAAGCTAGATGCCCATCAAGCCCTATAATCATTGCTGGCCAGTTAGTCTAACTAAATTGTTGAGTTCCAGGTTCAGAAGTGAGGCTCTGGGTCAAAATATAAATATCTGTGTTGATTTCAAGCCAAGCTCAAATTCTTCCAAATTTTAGGAGCAACTCAGATGACCTTGAAATCCTTCCCTACCCTTGGATTCAGCCAACCATGAATTGGAAACACTGTACTACATCTGTACAGAATATGCACAGACATTTCCCCCATTATTACCTAGATATCTCAGTTTCTTTTCCTAGTACTGTGATAAATTTACTCTGAGAAAAGCAGCTTAAGGAAGACAATGTCTGTTCTGATTCTCAATGCAAGGATCCATCATGGTGGGGAAGTCAAGGCAACGGGGCATGAGGCGGCTGGTCACATCACATCCACAGTCAGGAAGCAGAGAGAGGAGTGCACACTGCTACTCAGTCCCCATTGTCCACTGACACAGTCTAAGATTCTAGCCATGGACATACCCAGAGGCCCACCTTATGGGTGAATCTAGATTCTGACAAATTGACAGTTAACCCTAACTGCCATACTAGACAATACAGCACGGTAATATTTGACTTACTATTCACATCATGTTAGGGATTATAAATTATCTGGAGATGATTTAAAGTATAAAGGAGCAAGCTGAGGCTGACATATAGCTGAGCTAATAGAGTGCTTGCCTAGAAGGCCTACAGCCCTGGGTTCCATCTCAACACCACGTGGTACAAACCTGCAATCTTAGCACTTGGGAGGTAGAGGCAGGGGGATCAGAAGTTCACGGTCATCCCTAGCTCAAAGAGAGTTGAATGCCAACCCAGAATACATGAAACACTAACCAAAAAAAAAAAAAATGGAGGAAACAAAGCATGGTGGCTATTTCTACAATCCCATCACTTGGGAAACTGAAGTTGGAGACTTGATTTAGGCCAGCCTAAGGTGCATAACAAATAGATAAATAATAAATAAAATAAACCAAATGTTGCCAGTATTAAAGAATAAAGTAAGACCAGCAAGATGGTTCAATGGGTAAAACACTTACTGTGTAAGCCTATGAACTGAGTTCAATCCTCAGAATCCACAGTAAGAAAGGACTGACTTCCAAAAGTTGTCTTCTGATCTCCACGTATTGTAGCACACACACACACACACACACTTATAAAAGAAACACTTTCTTATTTGTGTGTATATGTGTGTGGACATGAGTACCACAGTGCACGGAGGCCAAAGGTCAACTTTCAGGAGTTGGTTCTCTCCATTCACCATTTGGGTCCAGGGAATCAAACTCAGGATATCAGATTTGGTGGCAAGGACCCTTACCTGCTGAACCATTTCTCTGGCCCAACTTAAAATAATAATAATAATAATAATAATAATAATAATAATAATAATAATAATAAAAGTTCTGTGCAATGACTATTGCTTTTATATGAAGCTAGAAGTTGAATATACACAAGAATCCTAGAACCAATTCACACAGCTCCAAAGAACAGCAAGGTGTGTATTTTAAAGAATGTTTTAGCTTCAAAGAACAGAAAGCTCAGAGCTCATAATGTGTGGGACTCCCTGGATCCATCTCTCCTATCAGCTAGATAATCTCTCCTCTTTTAGAATTTCCTATTTTTCTGGTGCTGGGGACTGAACCCAGAGATTCATGCATGATTGACAAGTACTTATTTCTGAATCAGTCCTCAGTCCCTCACTGGGGGATTCTAGGCAGGTGCTCTACCACTGAGCCACACCCCAACCCCTCACTGAGGGATTCTAGGCAGGTGCTCTACTACTGAGCCACATTCCCAGCCCCTTACTGGGGGATTCTAGGCAAGTGATCCACCACTACCTGTATCCCTACCCTGCTAATCACAACTTGTTTATGCTTAACTTTGCTTATTGCTTGAGGTTTACATAGGGTGACTACTTCTTGCAAGCTCATATTTTCTAGAAAAGCCTGGGAAGCAGATATCCATTGACTGTTTCTTTAACCAGGATGCATCTTAAAAGCAAAGAGGCCAGAAAAGCACATATTTTCAGCTCTGCAGTAAAAAAGAGGAACTGATCTCTGCACTTTATATTCCTGCTTCCGACCCGACTAATGCTACAGCAACAAAAAACTTTAAATGATTCCAAATGCCACAAATAATGCACAGATTGCATGCCTGCAATTGGTGAGTGCATCTTAGTGATGGATATGGAAATAGTGAAGTTCTTTCTGCCATGAATTTATGGCTCCTATTTCTGGGCCCACGGTACTTCCTGACATCATTGCCAAACTCCTGCTGAAACTTTTATAGTGATCAGATACTGATGGGACAATAATTGGCAAAGTCCACCGTTCAGTTCACTCCTACTCAGCAGAGCCTCCATTGATTCCTAAGAACCTTGTTCTCTTCGGTCAATGTCAATATGTTGGAGACTTTTAAAAAGAAACACATAAATTACAACTCAAGGTTTTGCTTAATTATTTATAATTGTATGCATTCGCCCTAATGTTTTCTGCTGAATTTCAAGATCCAAGGGGTTGATCTATCTTCTCCCTTTTAGCAAAACGGTCCCTTGTTTATTACCCTTATAGGTTCACAGAAATTTAGAGTTAGAATTGAGGGATGGTGGTGCTCAGGGCCACAAGTCATGGAGGAATGAATTGCTCTAAAAAGGAATTTGCTAGTAATGCCACAGTCCAGCATGAAAGAGTGGCACCTAGTACTTGAACACAAATGCAGTTCTCAGATGTTTTTTGTTTTTTGTTTTTGTTTTTTTGAGAAATGGTTATATAGCCTAAGCCAGCCTTGAACTCTTGTATTGGGATCACAGACATGTACAATCACAGGCCACGTACAACTACAGATGAATGGCAAGGTGGGTGCCAAATGGAACCTCAAGGTATCCTGTGTCACTAGCTTTTGCTGTCTTTGGAAGAGAACTAAATGGGGCTTGGGAGATGGCTCAAGAGGTAAAATGCTTACCTCGAAAGCCTGAGGTCATAAGTACCCACATAAAAACTGGACATGACCATGTGTCTGTAATCTCAGAATTGTGGGGGCAGGGACAAGCAGATCCCAGAACTTGCTGGCCAGTCAAGTCAGTGAGCTCCAGCTTCAGGGAGTGGCCCTGTCTCCAAAAGTAAGGTAGAGCTGGTTATGGTAGCAATTGCCTTTAATTTTACCACTCAGAAGGGGAAAGAAGGTTGGTTATTTACCTGGATCAATATATTTCTGCACAAAATAATTCATGTCAACATTTTCCATGTCCTCTTTCATTTACCATGGTGACACACGTCCATAATTCCAGCACTTAAGAGGCTGTGCTCTGGGTGACATGGGTAATTCAATGTCAGCTGTATCAAACAAAAACCCAGTGAAAGATACAATCATTCTAGAACTTGCCGCCCTTGTTTAACTAGGAAAATAACAAACCCATGTGAGAGACTGTGAGATCCCCATAAGAAAATTCACAAGAGTGATCCAATGTTTGGAGTTTGGTAAATGTAGAACATGCATTCATTTAGTGGGGAAAGTCTAGAACTTTCTCTGCTGCTGTTATCCCAAAGGGGAGAAAAAAAATAAAATCTCAAGACAAGGTAAATGAGGTTAGGCCTGGAAGACTGACTTCCACAAATTCTCTAGGCTGTTCCCCTGCAAGATAAAGCAGAGAGGAATTTTTAAGACAGACCAGTGTCTCTCCCTTTCTGACCTTGGAAGAGCATGAAGAATGTTCAGGTTATCTTGCTGACTCCCTTCATGAGGTCAGCGGCACCTGGAGACCAAGGTTTCACAATCAGAGCCCTGCACAGAAGGCTGCTAAGGAAGAAAGTCTCAGAGAGTAAAGAGTAACTTGAAGACTGACTCCCCTATTAGTGAGAAACAAGATCAAGAAGTGAGGACTGCTCTGCCCATTGCTGTGTACTGATAAACACAAACTAAAACCCGATCTCTCAGCTTCCTGTCCTGGACTCAACACCCCGCACACCATCTCAGGTGCAAGAAACAAAGGCCCTTTCAGGTTTCTGGCAGGCAAAATTTATCAGGTCACAAAGAATTGAGGTGGTAGACAGAATGGCTCAAAAATGTTTGAGTATGTGGCTGAATTAAGGGAGAGAAAAAAAAAAAGGCACCGGTTCAGCCAGGACAACTCTGACTGTGCAAGCACAAGGACCTGAGTTCAGATCCTCAGCACCCATGCAAAAACGTGAACGCTGCAATGTGCATATATAATGCTGGTGCTGGGGAGGCAGAGGCTCGAGGATCTGAGGCTTGTGAGCAAGCCAGTCCAGTTGAATCATTGAGTCCCAGGCTCAATGATTGAGCCTATCTCAGAAAATAAAATGGAGAACGAGTGATGATGATACTCAATATCAACCTCTGACCTCCACATGCACTCATGTTATGTGCACATATGGTATGTGCATACCTAATGCACCAAATACATACACAGACACGTACATATGCATGAGGACCTAACTTTGGACCCCCATAATCCATGTAAAAGAGTCAGGCATGGTAGTATGCACCTGTAACTCCAGTGCTGAGGGCAGGAAGAAGAAAGGTAGATCCCTAAAGGTCATTGCCAGCCCAGTCTAGGCAAGTTGATAAGCAAACTGATAAAAAATAAAAGTGGACAATAATTGAGGAGACACCTGACTCTAGCTTCTTGACTCTACACAAAGAACACACATGTACATGTGCTCCTATACACACATGTGCATATACCCACACTAACAAGTAATACAGCACATACACTCCTTAAACACATTTGCAGAGTTCTTTTTGCCATAGGAGGTAACATTTATAGGTTCCCAGGTTTCAGACAAGGACTTCTGAGCAGTGGTGGCACACATCTTTGATTCCAGCACTTGGGAGGCAGAGGCAGGCTGATCTCCGTGAGCTCAGCCTGGTCTACAAAGCAAGTTTGAGGACAAGGGCTATACAGAGAAACCCTGTCTCAAAAACAAAACAAAACAAAAAACCAAAACCAAAAGGGGGTAAACTTCTTTGGAGGACCATTATCACTCAGCCTACCCCAACTTGAGATCAGCATCTGATAGAGAAGCCCTAAAATACTGCTTCTGGGTGAATGGCAGGGATGGTCTCTCTGAAACAGCATCTGGACAGATATTCTAATGTCAGGAGATAACTAGGAGACTGAAGCAGAGAATATTCCAAGTAAAGAGAAAAGCTAGTGAAAACCCTACAACCAGGAACAAGATCAACAAGTTGAAGAAGTAAATACCCAAAGCTTCAAGTCCTGGTTCTTTCCAAGAATACAACCATTTTTAGCTCTATTGTGTAGGAGCTGGCTTTTCTATAGGAGCTCATCCCTAATGACTGTGCTCAGCAGGAATATCTCTGGTTATAAAACCTTGTGGAATTCCACAGTGCACACTCCAGAGGTAGAGAGTCCCTGAGCAAATGCACAGGAAATTCAGCGAAGACCAACCAGCTTGCTTTGATTGGGATCATCAAGGTCTTATTGGCTAGCCTGGAGAAGTGGCTCTATGGATAAGAGTGCTTGCTGCTCTTACAGAGGACCTGAGTTTGGTTCCCAGCACCCATATCAGGCTACTCATACAACCTGTAACTTCAGTTCCAGGGTGTGGTGGTTCGAAAGAAAATAGTTCCCAAAGGGAGTGGAACTATTAGGAGGTGTGGCCTTGGAGGAAATGTGTCGCTGTGGGGTAGACTTTGAGGTCTCTTTTGCCTAAGCTTCACTCAGAGTGACAGTCAGTTGACTTCCTGTTGCTTGCAAGATGTAGGACTCCTCAGCTATTTCTCCACCACCAGGTCTGCCTGCATGTCATGCTTGCCACCATGATGATAATAGACTGAATCTCTGAAACAGTGAGCCCCAATTAAATGTTTTCCTTATAAGAGTTGTCACAGTCATGGTGTCTCTTCACAGCAATATAAAAACCCTAACTAAGACAGGCTCTGAAGGTCTCTTCTGGCCTCCAAGGATAACCTCACACACATACGCATAAACAAAAATAAAGTAAACCAGCCAGGTGTGGTGACATACGCCTTTAATCCCAGAACTCATGAGGCAGAGATAGGCAGATCTCTGTGAGTTCAAGGAAGATCAGCATGGTCTTCAGAGTGAGTTCCAGGACAGCCAGGGCTACACAGAGAAAGTCTGTCTCTAAAAAAAAAAAAAAAAAGTAAATGAATGAAGTAAATCTCTAAAAATAAATAAAAGGTCTTATTGGCATTGCTACTTGCAATTACATCTTTTGAGTGGATGTGTGTGTTGTATGCCTGTGTGTACACTAATATGTAGGTATGTGTATCCCTGTGTACAGATGTGAAAGGCAGAGGCTGACACCAAGTATTTTCTTCAACTACTGTCCACTTTATTTTCTTTCAGACAGGGTCTCTCACTGAACCTGGACCTTACCATTTCAATTATACCAACTGGGCAGGGAGCCCCATGAACCATCCTGTCATTCTTCAGACCCACCTCTACTTACAGTCCTGGGGTTTTGGTGCAGTTTTTGTTGTTGTTGTTGTTGTTTTAGTATATGTGTGTTTGTGTAGGTGCCAAGGATCCTAACTCAGGTGTTCAAGTTTGCACAACAAACATTTTACCCACTGAGCCATCTCCCAGGTCACACTATTGCATCTTATAAACTATGTCAACATAAACAGGACATTTGGTTACTTTAACTGAAGCAAGAGCCAGAAGAAGAGACAGTAGTTCCCTGCCCCTGGGGAAGTGCTTGGCTAAGATAGTAAGAGGCTAGATGACTAGGGATTGGGGGAAGGAGGATTCTCAGCACTTACTGCACTGAGAAACAATACAGCCATAGCGGCCAGCCTACTTTACTTTCTACTGAATCATTCCTTTCTATCGATTCGCTTTCTTCCACTCTTGATGGGCATTGTAAAGTCCAAGAACATCTAAGACCTTATGGGCTCTCAAGTGTGCATGCAATCAACAAACACCCTTAATGAGTCTAAATGGATTTTTTGAGACTGAGCCTACCTTTTTTGCCTATGGTACGATCAACTATACCTCTATTACAGTTTTCATCTCAAGTCTTAAATTCTGCCTTCTGAACACGCATTAGAAGATCAGTCAAGCCCAATTCATTCTACCTCTCAACAACCCCCATGCACATGCACATAAACCCAGAGTACCTGGCACTAAGAAAATAATCAATATTTTTTTTCTTTTGTCCAACAAAAACCTCCTAGGTTAAATACCTAGTGTCTAGTCTGGATCTGGGGTTGGAAGCCTGTGCTTGATTCCTGGACATATTTTAAAACTAACCATTCTTTTTTATTGTTGTTTGGTTGGTTGGCTTGGATTGGGTTTTATTTTTGTTGTTGCTGTTAGTTTTTTTTTGTTTTGTTTTGTTTTGTTTTGTTTTTGAGACAGGGTTTTTCTGTGCAGCTGTGTCCTGGAACTTGATCTGTAGACCAGGCTGTCTTCCAATTCAGAGATCCAACTTAGAGATCCACCTGCCTCTGCCTCCAGAGTGTTGGGGTTAAAGGCATGTGCCACCACTGCCTGGCCAGAAGTCTTCCACTTGGCTAAACCTGACTATTCCTACTCTAGAGTTATAGCTTAGTGGTTGAGCACCTGCTTAGAATTCCCCAGTGTATGACTTAGCAGTAGGGAATTTGGCTAGCATGAGCAAGGCCTAGGTTCCATTCCTGGCACTACTAGGAAAAAAAAAAATACAAGACTGACCATTCTCAAAGGATTTTCAGGAAGCAGGAAGATCATAACTAGGAAGTTATTTCCATAAGTTGAGTTAATATGCCCTGATAATTGTGTAAAGATTTGCATACAATTAAGAACCTGGGTCTCTGATCAAATTCCAATGTTGGCAATCTAATTGGGCCATCTGAGATCCTCACTGGCTTTATGATGGCTTGTTAATCTGTCTTCTCTGGCTCTGGACTGGTGCTGCCAAGCTGTGGGGTGTTAGAGGTTAAGCTTCTGCTCTCTCTCCAGCTCCTCGGATGACTGCCTGTCAGCAGAGGGTGAAATTACCTCATTCTTCAGAAGGAAGGCACAGTAAGACATTCTGAGACAAAAGGTGATCTGCCAAAGTAAGACAAGGATTTTTAAGTTCAAATAAAAGCCAGCAGACACGCTTGATGAACCCTAATATGTAATGGTGGTAATTATAGGGTCCTGCTTACCACCCCACATGTGGCAAGGGAAACCCAGTTGGCACATTTTCTGAGCCAGCTGCTGAAGATCCTTTAAAGAAACAGGGAGCTTCTTCCATTGCCTACAACCTAGGACTGATGTGTTATTTCCTCCAACATGCAACACATCATTTGGTTCCCAGGCCAGATATGTTTTATAGCTTGCAAAACATGATAAGACTGCCCCAGAGTCCAAGTGCTTGTGCCTGTTCTAAGTCCACAGGCATCTCATACTTTCCATGTTTCCATCTGGGCTACACAGTGCTTTCTTTGTGTGTATTTCCTAGTGAACTTTACCCCAGAGCAGTTTAGAAGCTTCAGATCCTAAGAGATCATAAACAAAGCAATTGTACCTGGACAGCTTTTAAACCTAAGACCTCACTCGCTCTTGTGGAGTGCAAGTCTCAAATGCTAAGCAGTGTTTCCTGCTAGGAGAAAGCTGTTGTGGGCCCCTGGAGTCTGGGTCACCTCAGTCCTAGATGTGTAACTCCAGCACATGTCCAGAGTTGGACATGGTGTGACTGGGTAAATAAAGAACAGGAAGCACCAGTAAGAACTAGAGAGGTGGCTCTGTGGTTCAGAGTACCAGCTGCCCTTCCGGAAGACCTAGGTTTGTTTCCCAGCACCCACTCGATGCTCACCACCATTTGTAACTGTACTCAGAGGGGATCCAAAACCTTCTTCTAACCTCCAAGGGCACCTGGCATATACATGGTGCATAGACACATATAGAGGCAAAATTTCCATATACATAAAATAAAAAAATGTAAATTAAAAAGGAATGGCAGGAGCCACACCCCTCCATAGCCTCTGCAAGATGAAAGGAAAGCAGATGTCCTCAATACCTCAGATCATGACTATGAAAAGTGCTGCAACAGAGGCCTGAGGTGGGTCCATTTGTAAGTGCTGTGGTACAAGCATAGGGACCCAAGTTCTATCCCCAGAACCCATGTTTAAAAAGCTACATATGGAAGATTGAAATTCCAGTGGGGAACAGATGAATCCCTGGGGGCTTGTAGAGACTTGATGGCCATCAGTCTAGCCCACTCGGTTGTCTTAAAAAAAGAAAAAAAAAGTATATATCTACTGAGGAAAGACACCTAAGGTTGACTTCTTGCATAACACACACACACACACACACACCACCACCCCCAAAAACGTGATTTACACAGCTGTAATGCATGGAATTTTAATTTATTCTCAATATTCTGTTATTCCAGGAATCAGATCTTGGCATTAATTACGCTTTTGACACACCCAAAACTTCCAGAATTACAGGTGGCAACTCTTTTCCTCCATCCATGAGAACTCGTGTCCTATGGTCCTATGGACCTTAGAGGTGAAGAGAGAGGTCAATCAGGGTAATCGATACGTGTATGTGGAACACTCTCTTCTCACAATCCCTCAAAGGCAGAGAGCTCAGAGGATTCGCTTGCGAAGGCCGTGGGCCTTGAGCTTCCAGGGTCAGCACCTTGTGGCTGACACAAGACCAGAGACATGGATGTCCTAGGTCCAAGTTCTGTTCTAAAAAGTACTGCAAGGGTGGGGGTAGAGGCGTGGCTGGAATTCTGGGAGGACCGGGAGAGGGCGCAGCAAGGCCACCGTGCCAGCGTCAGGAGAGGTAGCCTGGTCCCTCGGGTTCAAGAGTTTAAGAACCCTTGATCCACTCCACCCACTTCGTCTTGCACGGTTTTAGTCTGCCCACCAGCGCCTTCCAGGACCCCTCTATCCTTGCCTGCTTCAGCTGGGGCCGCTCAACCCACTCCATCCTCGCTTCAGCACCGCCCATCAGTCTCCCATCAGACAGAGCCCTCCAGCTCAACTCTCTGCCGGGCCACTCTGGCTGCTTCAGCTCCGGCCACCCCGTCCCATCTTGTTTCGGCCACGCCTACCAGCCATTTAGGTTACGCCCAGCAGGCCATTTCAGGCGGAATAGGGGCGCATCCCCTCCCGCTGGCCTCTCAGCACCACCCCCTCCACCGCCTCAGCTGGGGCCAATCAGCCCTGCACGCTGGCCCGGCTTCAGCTCCGCTCTGCGAGACTTTAGGCCACGCCCACCTAGCTCAACAAGTCCCTTCCCTGTCCCTGCGGTTGCCTTAACAGAGGCCGCGCCCGCCTCCCCTGCATAGGCCCCACCCACCTCAGGTGGGGCTGCCCCGCCCTCTGGCCTCCCAGCCCCTCCCACTCCGGCCGCCTCAGGTGGGGCTGCCAGTCCCTTTGCTAGTCCCAGCCGCGTCAGGCTACGTTTGCCTCGCTGCTTCTCACGGCTCGAAGCGCCGCAAAGTTTTGACATTTTGGTGGCGGGGACGCGCGCTGGCTCTCTCCGGCTGACGGCTGTGGCGGCGGCCGACTCTCGAGGGCCGCTCAAGTCGCAAGTCCTAGGCGCTCCCGCCGCCCGGAGTCCGGCGGCCACGAGGCCCCGCCGCGTCCTCCCGCGCTCGCCCTCCCGGAGGCTGCAGCCATGTCTCGGGGGCCGGAGGAGGTGAACCGGCTCACGGAGAACACGTACCGGGTAAGTGTGGGACTCTGAGGAGCTCGAGACCGGAGAAGGGAGGGTCTGGGACCGCGTGGAATCTGGGTTCCAGGCTGAGGGCGGAGGCTGGGAGGCCCAGAGACTTGGGGAGTCCACGGTCCGAGGCCAGGAACGTGCGCCCCGCCAAGCAGCTGACTGTTGTCGCTAGGGGGGTAGGTCGAGATTCTTCTTCACCTTTGAGATAAAGTAGGGACTTTACATGGGGAAGGATCGCTCCTCCCGGCTGGACCCTCACTTTTCCCGTGCTGGGGGAAGGGGACTGGAGACGTGGACAATGTGTGGGGGTCCCCGGGGTGCTTGCCCCCCCAACTTCTCTTTGTGATCAGTGACGGTGCTGGTCTGACCGCTGGGGCTAAACCCTTCCCAGATCCAAAAGAGGAGGGGGGGGGGGAAAAAAGAGACAAGCTCGAGTTTCCTCAAAGAAAAGAAAGCCCTCAAGAATGTAGGGGAGAAACTCCTCCGTAATTAGGAATCCATCGCCAGGTGAGCCTGGCTCCCTTGGCTCAGGGAATTTTCTAGGCTGCCAGCGAATCTGCTCTTGGGAAGACTTAAAACGCCTTCCCCCTGTTGGACGCTTTCATGCCGTAGCTTTTAAAGTTCAATTTGTTTTTTCTTTTGATTATCTTTTTTGTTAGCATTTTATACATGTATACAATGCATTGTGATCATGTTTTCTCGCATTTGGCTTTTTCTACGTCGATGATTTGGGGAGATTATTGGAGTCAGAGAGCACTGAGATTTTAATAAGAATTGACCTAAGCTAACAGAACTCGTGGTGATTGGTTGCTTAACTTGCATGTTATGTGAGAGAAATTTTCCAGAAACAGACATGGGATTAGTGGCCAGTTTAGTAAGTTTAAGTACTTATAAATGAATTCCATTTGAAATAAGATATGCGTTTAATCATATGCTATTAATAGAATACAAAACAACTTTTGTTTTAATCCTACTTAGGCCCATTGAACCCCAGAGATTTAAAGTTCTCTAAATTTACTTGTAGTCATGGTTAAAGCCCACTCTTTGGTCATTTCTACAGATTTTTTATTTTAAATCCCTAGAGTGGAATTTCTAGATTTGCAAGGTCTGGGTGAGTTCCTGAAATCAGAGTTCATTGACTTGTTGGAAAATCATTTTAAAGCAGCATGAAAATATTTTCAAAATCCATTGAAGTCCCAAAATTTGCCAACTCCCTTCAGCTGTGTACTGTAACACAAAGTAGACTTATTTTGGAGGTCTGAAGCTGTGATCAAAACCTGATCCTATTGGTGTGCTTCCTTAATAAATGACAATTTCTAGAAATGCCAGAAATTTGAATGTTAATTTAAAGCCTTATATTTGGGTTGAGATAATTCACACATGATCTAAAGGTGATAGAACTGAAGGTGTAGGGCACTGACAAAGTAAGTAAAACCGCCTGACTCTTAGCCTTAGGGAAGACAAATTCCTCAGATGAGAGTTAAGGATGTAGATTATCGTAGTTTGTGTGTGGAATCTGAGTATCTGCACTAAAGTTTCTCAAACACACCCACTGTTTATCTTGCTGGTCTGCAAAGAAAATGTCAATTTGAGACAAGCAATCAGATGCTTTGAGTAAACAGCTCTTTTTCACACTTCTGACTGAGAAATCTTTGGTGGGGTGTGTCCAAGCAAACTCCAGTACCACACATTTAACAGTCCTGGCATGTGTTTTTACCCACAGAACTGGAGCAAGAGAGAAATTGTTGATTTCATTGTTTTCATTATCAGTATTTGTAGACATAAGGCATGGTGAATCCTTTTTAGGGTGTTTTGTTTTTCTAATTTATTTAGATACAGGGTAGCCCTGACTGGCCTAGAATTTAATATGTTTCAGAGGTCCTCCTTCCTCTTTCCAAGTGCTGGGATTAAAGGGCTACCACACCTGGCTCTCTCTTTCGATCTCTCTCTCTCTCTCTCTCTCTCTCTCTCTCTCTCTCTCTCTCTGTGTGTGTGTGTGTGTGTGTGTGTGTTGTAGTAGTAGTGTTGTTGTTGCTTTATTTTTTTTTCTTTTTTGGGGACATTTTCTTTATGTAGTCTAGGTGAGCCTCACTGTGTAGCCTAGGCTGGTCTCAGCCTTCCCAGTGCTAGAATTGAAAGTGTATGCCACTACACTGGCTTATTTTCAGTTTTTGGAAGGTTATAATAGATTGAAGATGATAGACCAATGCTTTATTGCTTTCCATTCCCAGGTGTTGAATGTCACAAGCTTGCTAAATGTCAATTGATTTTAACCAGCATTTCCTTGTTTAGTATTTTGGGATCAGGTTTTTTTGTTTTGTTTTGCTTTTTTTTTTTTTTTTTTTTTTTTTTTTAATGTGAGATAGTAGGATTAAAAAAAGTCACAGCACTAAACAGGAGGTTTCTGTATCTATAAAACAAAGTGAAGGCTGCTAGGCCATTGTTTGGCTCTAAGGACATGCACAGTTAAATTTTACATTTTGTGGGGGCGATTAGAGCCTGAAAAGCCTTTTATTATAATAAAGGCTAAAAACAATTTAAGTTCAACATTGCAAAAAATTCTATTGGCAATGTTGGTAAATGTTGTTCTTTTAAAAACAGATTTCCCTTTGTGTTACATAGCAATCTACAGTATTTTACTAACAGAAACACAACTTATCCAGGTGTGATTACAAAGGCCACCTGCAAATGAGATTTAATGTCTTGCCTGTCTGGATTTTAGAGGTGTGTGTGTGTTTGTGTGTTTTAATATATACTCAAATCTCTTTTAAATAAAGGAATAAATTCTTTGGAGCAATGGGAGGTTGGTAGTATGATCCTCTGTGCAGTATCAGATATCCTTAAATATATATCTATACATTGGCTTAGTTTTTTTTTAAAAAAAAAAATATACTTAGACAAATGATTACTGGATATGCAGAGCTAACTCCCAGAAGCATATGTGTTTTACTGCCTTATAAACAAATAGCATGATAATGAGCCCTGAAATATGAAGTACTGTTTATAATTTGAGTTTAGCCAAAGATCCCAATCTCCTTTCCATGCTTAGTCTATAGTGTGCCCATAATTTGCCCTCAAAAGCTGACTTGTGATTTTGTATAGTTTTCTGATGAATGCATGCTTTAATGGATGAAAATGAAGTAAAGATCAAAAAGCAAACAAACAAAAAAAACAAACTTTGCTTAAGAGGAACCACAACCTTCCTAGCAGGTAGAAATCTTTTTGTTTTGTTTTGTTTTTCCTTTTGAGACAGGGTTTCTCTGTGTTAACAGTCCTGGAACTCGCTCTGTAGACAAGGCTGGACTTGAATTCATAGAGATCCCCCTGCCTCTGCCTCCTGAGGCTGGAATTAAAGGTGTGTGCCACCTCACCCAGCTCTACTGAATCTTACAGTGACTGAAGTGGAGAAATGACACAAAGAAACCAAACGAACACAGACACAGACACAATTTTTATCCATTGCCACTAATATAAAGATTCATTCTATTGCTGGGCGGTGGTAGTGCGCACATGTATGTATGTATGTATGTATGTATGTATGTATGTATGTGCGTGCTGGAGAAGATGGCTCAGCATTTATTGCTCTTCCAGAGGACTTGAATATGCTTCCTAGCACCCATGGAGGATGGCTCACAACTGCCTGTATCTCTAGTTCAGGAAATGTGATGCCTCTGGTCATCAGGGCACACACACACACACACACACACACACCTTAAAATAATAAAAAATAAATCATGTCTTTAGAACAAACAAAATCAAATATACAATAATTTTTTAAAGAACACTTAGCACCAACTGTAATTTCAAAAGTTCTAAGGTCATAATCCTTTTAGTCTTCACAAAATTATAGCACCAAGGAACAATTTAGAATGTGTGTGTATGTATATGTATATGTGGTGAACAGAGGTCTAAATATCTTCAATCACTCTCCACCTTATTTTTGAGACATGATCTCTTGCTGAGCTTGGAGGTTCACCACATTGGCTAGACTGGCTGACTAGTGAGCCCCAGACATCCTCCAGTCTCTGATCAATACTGGAATTTCAGATGCACACTGCCTCCTTGAACTTTTTAAGTGGTTGCTAGGGTCTAAACTAAAATTCTTACACTTACACAAAAACACTTTACTTACTGAATCATTTTCCAATCTCCAAATTGAGTTTTTAAAATTATGCCTGGCATGGTGGCACATAGCTCTAGTCCCAGCACTCAGGAGACAGAGAGAAAGCAGGTGGCTCTCTGTGAGTTCAAGGACAGCTTGGTCAGTAAAGTGAGTTCAGGCTAGCCAGGACTGCACAAGGGGGGACAATACAATAAAATGTTTCACATAAAGCAGTCAGTAAATGTCAACTTCTTAAGATTACCGGTCTATCTCCCAACCCCACCTTAAGCTACTTTACCTTCCCCCCCATAAAATTTACAACTGTAGGATATATACTATGTGATATGTTTGTTCATTATGTTTGTTCATCTCTCTTTCCTTCCCAATGGGAATGTGAGCTGCACAAGGTAAACAGCTTTGTTTTGTTGTATTTCAAGCACCCAGAACAGTTCCTGGTTCGAAGGTGTATTTATTGAACCAATGCACATTCAACTTAAGTGTTTAATCCTATGTTCCCTCCCTTAACATTTTCATAGAATGCTTCATGTCATAATATTGCTACATCTACCCAAAGGTAGATGTGGATTTTGTGTTACCATTTTTTTAAAATTGTACTTAACTCAACCCCTCACCAGCTATAACACTCAGGAGAACAGGCCCTGTCCTTTGCCTGGGCAGCATAGTAGAGTTGACCCTGTTGCTAGGGCACTTGTAAGCCATCCCTGAGGGTGACAGAGGGTGGTAGCTGGTATTGCCTCCCTCCTGTGGTGTGTGATAGGGTTGAGGAAAAGATGCCCTCCCCTTGCCCCTACCACCATCAGCTGGTGAAGGAGCTGACACCCCCCCCCCCCACCAGCTGCATCTCTCAGAAAAACAGGCCCTGCACCTGGGCAGACAGTAGAACTGACCTTGTTGATGGGAGTAGGGGGGCACAGGTGAGCTGGCCCTGAGAAGTGTGGCAGCATGGGTAGGGAAGACATACTCTCCCACCCCTCAACTCCTGAGTCAGGTAGGAGAGCTGGCCCTGAGAGTGTAAGAGTAAGAGAGATGTCCCTGCCCCCCACCAGCTGTAGCTTTCTGGAGAGCAGATCCTGCACCTCTCCCAGGCAGCACACAGCAGAGCCAACCCCAAAGCTGTGAGTGTGGGAGAGCTGTTTCCACTACTCATCTGTGGGGGGTGAGGAAGATGCCCCTCCCCTTACCCTTTGAGCCACACCACCTGCTGTAGAAGAGGGAGCAGACCCTCCCCCTTACCAGCTGCAGCACTTGGGAAAGTAGACCCTGCACCTTGCCCGGGCAGCACAGTAGAGCTGACCCAATTGAACCACCCTAAGAACATCAGAATGGGAGATCTGGCTACATCCCTCATCTTCCATGTGGTGGTGTGTGAAGAGAGATGCCCCCCCCACCTTGCTGTCTGTGAGAGAGCTGGTTCTGAGTAATGTCATTAAGAGAGCTGCTCCTGCCCCTTACTTGAGAGAGCACAGTAGAGCTGGCCTTTATGGTGTAGGTGTGGGATAGCTAACCTAGAGGATGTGAAAGCTGGAGAAGGGGCCCGCTCCTTGCTCATTTCTGCAAGGGGTAAACTAGCAAGGGCAATGCTGGAGAGCTTACCCTGGTGGTGAAGACAAGGCTGACCAACCCTGAAGCTACCCAAGCCCAGAACCAGCCCAACCCAACATACAACTCCATCAGTGATCTGCTGAAGCACATGAAGGGGCCAGTTCTGCAGAACCAAAGCTGCAGGATCTCCACAACACAGGGTAACAGGATATCCTAGAGGAGGCCCAGTGAGGGCCTAGCAGAAACCAGAGGCCTCAAATCAGACTCTTTCCAATGGACACTTGCATATAAAGATATGTGGATAAAGGGGTTTACTGTGTGACTCACTACATCACACTATAGCTTCCATGATGGGATTTTTCCTGCTTTTATTTTTTATTTAATTGGGGAGGAGGTTGCAAGGGCAGAGGAAAGATGTAAAGGGACAGGAAATGAATGTGCTCGACATGCATGATGTGAAAGACACAAAGAATAAATTAAAAAGATGTTTAGAAGAAGAAACAAAGATTTTATGTATATAAGTGTTTACCTGCATGTAGATAAGTGAACCACATGCTACCTGGTATCTGTAAAGGCTAGAAAAGGGTGTCATGTCCTCTGGAACTGGAGTTACAGGCAGTTTTCAGTTGTCTTGAGAGTGCTGTGAGTTGAGTTCCATCCTCTCCAAGAGCAGTGAGTGTTAAGCTATCTTCAGCACCATTTTTAAGTTGAGAACCTGAGACCCCGAGTCTGAGTGACCAGCTTCGGTCATTATTCCCATTGTCTCTGAATAGTAATTGTTTCTAGTGACTAACAAGTGGCTACACCAAATACATTTTCATAATTTGGGCATCTAAAATGCCACTGAAATTTTCTCTTTTCACCATCATAGACATGTTTTGAACAAGCATTTAAAAAACAGATGTTTTTGTTCTCTTACTGGGTAGAGCAAGCCATCTGGGCATGTGTTTCCTTGTTTATCTTCCCAGCTTGAGTTTAATGGGGGTTGTGTAAGTGAAAGGGACTGTTTGCTTTCCAGAATGGACAGACCAGTCTAATATATAAAGCTTTAAAATATCTTTATGAGAACACTTTGAGTGTATTGGCTTACCGCTTTAATCCAAGCACTTGGGAAGCAGAGGCAGGCAGATCTTTTGTGAGTTCGAGACCAGGCTGGTCACAAGAGCTAGTTCCAGGACAGCTTCCAAAGCCACAGAGAAACCCTGTGTCGAAAAACCAAAACAACAACCTGGGCTACAGAGTGAGACACTGTCTCAGAAAAGAAAAAACCAAGTGCTGGAGAAATGGCTCAGCAGTTAATTGAGTGTATAATGCTCTTCCAGAGGACCGTCGTTTGGATCCCAGCTGCAACTCCAGATCCAAAGATCCCATGTCCTCTCTGGCCTCTTTGGGGTACCTGTATAATAAATCTGTATTTTAAAACCAGCTTGCTTTTATTTATTTGTTTGTTTGTTTGTTTGTTTTTGAGCTTAGTGAGAAGTTTTATTAGAAAGAGAAAAGGGTGGGGGAAGTAAAGAGAAAAGAGATAAAGAGATACAGAGGCAGAGAGAGGCCAGAAGAGAAGAGGGAGGACAGGAAAAGTCCTGTCTGGCCCAGTAGAACAGCACTAAGAGAAAAAAAAAATCAATTTTTTTAAAGTAAAAAAACAAACAACCTGCTCTCTGAATATATTCAGTATATTTATTTTTATTTCTGTAGCTCTGTACACTATTTGGCATTTCTACTTTTCCTATAACTCTTCTTCTTTCAGGTATCCTAAAGATAAAATGAGATCTGCAGAAGTCTGGACAACTTGCTCTTATCTATCCAGTGACTAAAATGGGGATATGAGAACCCTGTGCCCAGGAGCAACAGGAAGAGTTGTTAGGTTTTGAATATGAATGGGAAAGTCCCAGTAATTTGGCTTTTTGTTTATTAAAATAAAAATATAAAGCTAACTTTATGTTTAACTTTATATTTGTTTCTAAGGAGTTTTACAACTATGGTAAATGGCTATGCAGCATCCCTTATTATGGTATGAGGGAAGTTGGGCACACTTAGAACAATGGCGGCATCCTCTGAGTTTTAGCTAGCTTTTAAGTTTATATTTGTGACATTTTTCAGTACTTAACATTATGTCTGGCCTTGCATAGACTTGCAAAGGAAACCTAGTGTGAGTGAAATTAATTCTAAGGGCTTGTTTTTTTTCTTTTTTTGTTTTTTCTCCAACATTCCATGTGGACATTTATTCTATAGTTACAATGTAAAAAATACCACAAAAGCTGCACTAACATTAACTTCACTTACCTGTGACACAGGTATTCACAAAGTAAACACTATGTAACCAGCACCCAGATCAAGAAGTAGACTATGACAGCCCCACTGAACTGCCCTTGCATTACCTTCCGGTCACTACATCAGCATGGGTAGTCACTGTTCTAACCTCTAATGGTATTTGCTGTTTTATCTGTCTTTTACCCAGTGTGGTTATCAGATTCTTTATCCACACTGGTACATTAATTGTGCATTGCTCATTCTTGTTCTGATTGATAATTTACCATCAGAGTATATCACAGGCATTTGGGTTGTTTCCAAACTTCTCCAGGATGTGTCACAAATGATTTTTTTGTTGTTTTATTTTTTGTTTGTTTGTTTGTTTTTTTGAGGCAGGGTTTCTCATTTCTCTGTAGCTTTGGGTCTGTCCTCGAACTCTTGTAGATCAGGCTGAACTCCAACTCACAGAGATCTACCTGCCTCTGCTCCTGAGTGCTGGGATTAAAGGTGTGTACCACCACTGCCAAGCTACAAATGATACTTTATAATACTCATATACATGTCTGGTGGGCACAGGCCCTTGTATTTCTTGGGTGTGCACACAGGAGTAACTCACTAAGTGGGAAGCATTTAGATCTCGAGATTTAGTAGGAAGTACTAAGTGGTTTTCCACAGTGGTTTTATGGTTGACTCCTCCAACTTCCCTCTAAGCAGCCCATGAGAGTTGCAGTAGCTCTGTAATCTTGCTCAAAATTGATATTGTTGTTGGTCTTCCTTTATTTTTGCTCTCTGGTATGTGTAAATGAAATTTGACATTTAAAGTGTTTACCCCAGGTCTGTTGATGATCTGTTTCTGTGCAGGATCTCAAAAGGATCTGGTAGGGGACACTTATAGTCAGAACCTATAGGGATTGTGGGTCTCAGGCTATATTGTTATGGTTTTCACGGTAGTAAAGCATTAACTTTATTAGAGTCTATACTGTAATAACTGAACGCATTAAAATTTTTTATTATGGATGTCCACGACCTAGATGAGTTCTATTTAAATACACTGGAATACTTGGAATAGAATGTAGAGTTACAGTCAGTTGGATTTTCTTACCAACTAAGTGTTAATGAAAGTACCTTTCTTTCTATTATAACTTTTCTTGGAAATGTACAAATTTTATTGGTATGGGTACTGTAAGCTAGTTCTTAAAAGCAGTTTCAGTGAGTTACAATGAAATCAAGAAATTTCAGTATTGGTATCTACTAAAGGAAATATTTTGTGTTTCTGATTCTCTTTCTCTGTGTGTGTATGTATGTATGTATGTATGTGGGGGTCATGTGTGTATGTATTGTGTGGATGGTATGTATGTATGTGTATTTGGAGACCAGATGTCAACATCAGGTGTCATCTTTGATTAGACTAAACTGTATTTTTTTGGACAGGGTCTCTCCCTAAACCTGGAGCTCATTGATCATTGCTGTCCAATGAGCTCTAGGGTTATTCTTGTCCCTGGATCTCCACCACCTGGACTGGGTTTACAGACATGGCTGCCACACTTGATGTTTACATGGTACTGAGGTCCTCATGCTTGCTTGATAGTTACTATATCAACTATGCTATCTCTATAGCCCAGAAAAAAATGTTTTGATTAGTTGTTTTATTTGTTTGCTTGTTTGTTTTTGAGACTATCTCACTATGTAAATTGTAGGCTGGCCTAGAATTTGAATTGCTTTGAAACTGTATGTACTTAAAAGCAAGTCCTGAAAAATATACTTTTCTGAATTTCCCATAATGTTTCATGTGTTTGTCAGTTAAGAGGATTTTTAAAGCTATTTCTCTTTTCTAGCAGAATATTTTCAAAGTTTCTATGACAATTCAGAATCTCAGAATGCACAGGTAACACTAACTCTTGTAGTCAACTCTTTCCAGTACATATTTCCATGTCAGTATTTGGTGCTTCCTCATTTTGGTGACTCTACTGTATTCTGAAATTCTTCATCATGATTTATTGATCCAGCCCTGTTGTTAGATATAGATCATTGCCAGTACGCTGCTATTAAGACACTGCAGAGGACATGGCTGCAAATAAAACTTTGCCCTAATCCAGGTTGATTTCTGAAAGTTAAATTCCCAGAAGGGAGCTGTAGGTCCAAGGGTTGCTGCATTTCAAAGCAAATATACACCAAATAATGCTGTAATATGCATTATGTGAATATACTTTATCCTGAATTCCAGCCAGTTACAGAGATATTTTAAAACCACTTCCTTTTTTAATCCTGAGATTTTATGTGTTTATTGTAGAAAAACATACCTATCAACAATATATAGGATATGGCATTGTCTAAAACACCTGAGATTTCATGTCTATCACTATTAGTGTAATTTATAATTTGGAACTTATGGGTATTTACCAAGTAGTCGCATGACACTATGAACAATCAGGACTGTGTGCTTCTGTTCTTGTTTTCATTAGCCTTAATTTTCTGTTTCTCTATTTTGATTCTCTGTCTGGTTAGTTACTGGTTGCAACAGTTAACTTGAAATCTTTGTGGATAAAGGTGAGACAAATACAAATGAGATAAAATGTTTTGGTTTTCTCTACCTTCCTGGGGGTGAGGGTGGGGTGGGAGTGGGGTTATGTTGCTAGTATGTTCCCCAAATGGAGTAAAATAGATGAGCAAACCTTGGAGATCTAAAGGGTTTTTAGAGACTGGAGAATGTACACAGTTGGTGGAATAACAGCAGGGGATTGAGATGCCCTCAGGTTTGTTGTTTCAATTGCATTATTTATTTGCTACTTTGAAGACTGAAAATCCTGACACAGTAACAATTCCTTCACTATAAAATTTAATAGTTAGGGATGGAAAGATGGCTGGAGAGAAGACTCTAGTTTAGGTCCTAGCATCCAGGACACAACTACCTATAACTCCAGTTCCTGGGGAGCCAACACCCTTCATACACACTGCATCCACATATACATATGTGCAAACACACACACACACACTTTAAAAATAAAAAATAAAATCTTAAACAGCAAAAAAAAAAAAAAAAAGTAAGTGGAGAGCAGCAGGAGAGACACTTGGCCTTTCTACATTCTTAGCTTCTAGAGTATTTACAATTTTTGTATGAAGCATTTACTGTTTAAGAATGGTGTGTGTGTGTGTTGTACACATGAGAGGGTCAGAGGACAACTTTGAAAGTAAGTACTTTTACCTACTGAACTATCTCCTTAACCCTGAAACAGTTACTTTTTTTGTTTTGCTTTGTTTTTGAGACAAGGTTTCTCTGTGTAACGGCCCTGGCTGTCCTGAAACTCACTAGCTTTGTAGACCACACGGCAGGTAATGGATAATTCATTTCTGACTGAAAAATATTCTCAAATAACAAACCAGGAAAATGACAATGATAATTCCTTATACTTAAGTTGTATTGTTATAATTATTTTAATGAATTTTAACTATTGGGCTGGAGGTATGGCTCATAGTAGAGGCCTCATTTGGCTAGCATGCATGAAGTTCTAGAACTAAATAAATAGGGTCTGGAGAAATGACTTAGTGGTGTGGGGTAAGAAAACTTGTGAAAGCATGGGAAACTGAGTTCTAATATAAAAACCCAGGAATGGCCACAGGCTTGCCTATAACAGCAGCACTGTGCAGGGTGGAGACAGGAGCATGGCAGGAACTGCCCTCTGGCCACTAGCCTGTCTCCAAGTCCAGAACAGAGCTTGTCTACAGGAAAAAAGACAGTGACAAAGCAAAATATCCCATCCTGCTCTGGCCTCCGTGTGTGCACAGGCACACAAACCCACTTATACACAGATGCTCATAAACTACACATATATGCAAACATACACAATGAACAAATACATTTTTGTTAGCATGAGTGTCATTACTTGGAGCAGTTTAAGGTACAGGATATCAACCATATTTGCTAGTACATTGTACCTCTTAGTGTGTAAAATACTTTAGACATGTAACACCTGGTTCTTTCTTTTTTCTTTTTGTTTCTTCAAGACAAGGTTTTTCTATGTAAGAGCCCTGGCTGTCCTGGAACTCTTGAAGACCAGGCTGGCCTTGAACTCACAGAGACTTACCTGCCTCTGCCTCCTCAGTACTGGAATTAAAGGATTGTGCTGCCATGCCTGACTAAAACCTGGTTGTTACTAAAGAGCTATCAAAATGTTGTATGTTGTACCCTTTTGAGAAGATTTCTTCAACTAATCAATGCATCCATTGTGTTATCCCACATCTGACACATTTGATATTTAATAATGCCATCTTCCTCTGCTTACCTTATGCTTCAGTTTTCTCTTCTGTAAATAAAGACAGTAAGGTGTCTGCTTCAAGACTGGAGAGAGAGATCAGTGGTTAATGGCACATACTGTTCTTATGGAGAACCTGAGTTCCAAGTCCCAACACCCATGTCAGGTGGCTCACAACTGCTCCAGGATTTCTGATGCCTTCTTCTGGACTCCACAGGCACCTGCATTCATAGGCACACACACATGTACATGATTTAAAAAACAATTTTTAAAAATGGTATCTACTTTATGAAGTTACTGCTAGGTTCAAATGTGGTAGTAAAACAATGTCAGACACATGGAAGGTGTTCAGTTAGTGTTAGCTGTTTGTAGGAGTAGTGTGTGTTAACTGGACTGCAACCATCACACAAGCATCGATTTCCTGCCCTTTTTGCTGCTATTCTCAGTACCTAGAGGAATGATTGATACATGGGTTGAGATAGATAAATGTTTGATAAAAGATTACTACTGAAAATTGTCAGCACACATTTCCCTACTTTAGTTAGCAATACACTCCTTCAGCAGTCTTTTTAATCCTTCACTGTTCTAGGACAGAGTAAGAACTCAGAAATGTCTGAATATATCTTCAGGATAAATCCTGAAGATTGGTACTCATCACATTCTGGTGACTAAAACTGTTACTTGCTCCTTAACCAAGGGGACTGGAAAAGTGGCAATAACAACTACCTTGTTCAAGCACCTGTTATCTGTTATGCTTCTGCCAAACTTACCACAAGCATCTATGCTTTCTTCAGCTATTTTCTGAATTACCACTGCTGTGCCCAGGTGCTGTGGTCACCACTAGAAACCACAATAGAGAATAAAGCAATAGGGTCTGCATAGCTAGCTAATAACAGGACAACACTGCCAAAGCTTCACACTTACAGCTCTTGCCCTTAGCTTTGGCCTGCCTGGTGGCATCGATTGTTTCCTTGACCTGTCCCAGAGGGATGCTGCCTTGTTTGTTCATTTCTTTACCTTTTTTTTTTTTTCCTTAACCTTTTTTTTTTGTTTCTTGTTTTCACTTTTGCAGTACTAGGGATAAAATCACAGCCTCCTGCATGCTAGGCAGTATTTTCTAATGGACTACATACAGTACAACACTCTTTTTTACCGTTTCTCTCTCTCTCACTAAATTGCCCAAGCTGTCCTTGAACTCAAGATCCTCTTGCTTCAGCCTCCTGAGTAGCTAGAGTCCCAGGCCTTGCTTGTCTTTTCATTTCTTTAGACTTTGTTTTGTTTTTGAATTGGACAAAATGAAATGATTATGCTTGAGAGAAGTTTCCTTTTAAGGCAATCTGTAAGAAGTTTTTGAAAAGATGGATGTATGAAAGAAGTAGATGAGATACAAAAATTACATATTTTAGGGACTATGGAGATGGTCCATGGTTAAGACTACGTAATGCCCTTTTAGGAGACCGGAATTCAGTTCCCCACACCCACACTGGTGGCTCACAACCACCTATAACTACAGATCCAAGAGATGAAACACCCACTGTTTTCTGTGGTCAGCCACATTCACAAGTGCATAGCCACTCAGACACACATGCACACACAAATCTAAAACAGCATTTATTTAAAATAGATTTTTATTTTCCTTGTCCTTCAATCTAAGAATATAAGTAAAGATCATGAGCTGTCTTAAAATTACTTGATTAATTTTTTTTCTCTGATTACAAAGGGTGTAATTTTAATGCACGTTAGAATGATCAGCCTCTTTGATGAGACTCACTAGAGTTATTCCAGACATTATTGTAAGAGTGGTACTTGGAAGGAACTGGTGAACTTAAAACAAACAGTACTTGTATAAAATGAGTGTCCTTTGATCTGATAAAGTTCCTGTTGCTGTTAAGTACTTTGGGGGATTTCTAAACAAATTTCAGCATAGCATATAAACCAGCCTTTCCTGCAAATCCATTGTTTGCTTCCCCCTCCCCCTCCAAATCTTTGTCTGTCACTCTAGCTGGCCTGGAACTCACTATGTATACAGCCTTCTAAGTGCTGGGATTAAAGCTATGCCTGGCTTATTGCTTGCTTTTTATACCAGGACATACCTTTTAAAAACAACAAACAGAAAAGATAAACAGCAAGCAGGCAGGTAAGAGCACTTAACTAAATGGTCTGGTGTATTCAGAGTGTATTTCCATTGACTGTTATTCAAAACTCAGGAATTACTCAATTATTATTTCTTTCATGTCTGCCTTCAAAAAGTTGTTTGGGTGTGTGTGTATGAAATAACACACTTTTAGAGGTTTGAGGATAATATCCCGGAGTTGGTTCTCTCCTTTCAGCTTGTGGGTCCCTGGGATCAAACTCAGATTACTAGGTTTAGTGGCAAGCCCTTCTATCTGCTGAACTGCCTCACTGGCTTCCATATATGACTTTATATATATCAAGCGATATACATTTCAAAAAAAATGCAAGTAACATTTAAATTATTTGTATGTATACTGTGTGTGTGTGTGTGTGTGTGTGTGTGTGTGTGTGTGCATGCATGCATGCATGGATGCATGTGTGTACATTGTGTGGGTGTGTACGAGTATGAGTGTGAATGAGGGATACCTACCACAACACACATGAGAACAGAGGATAGCCTCCAGTGTCTGTCCTGACCTTTCACCTTGTTTGAGACAGATCTCTGTTGTTTTGCTACTGTGTAGGCCAAGCTATCTGGCCAGGAAGCTTCCAGGAATTGTCCTGTCTTTACCTCCTATCTTCCCATAGGAGTACATTGGGATTGCAGACACTGCACTGCACAACCAGCTTTCATGTTGGTGCTGGGGGTTCAAACTCAGTCTTCTTTCTTGCACTGCAAGTAAATTTACCTTCTGAGCCATCTCCTAGCCCAATATTTGAGTTTTTATTTTTCCCATCTCCATTTGGATTGCCTTGGTATTTTTCATACCCATTTCTCTATTTGGCCGTGCAACTGAAATTCTCTTCATTTATCTTTGTAGATGAATGGACCTAGCATAGGGCCAAGCTTGATGTGGGCTTCTAATAAAGGTTGCATAAATGTCTAGTTTTTAATGTTGTTTTAAATATCTCTATGGGAGAACTTTACAGAGTTAGTTGAATGAAATTTATATGTACATATTCTCCAGTTCTTGCCATGATCCATTGTTCTCATATTTTTATTTCTGGAAAACACCAGAAATTTTCAGCTCTGGTTGAAATAGTACATTTCAAGGTATATAAGTGACAATACTGTGCGTTAGATTAGGAAGCCTTGCACTCCCATTCTTTCAAACAAAACAAACCTCTACAAATCAAGCAATAATGGATACTACTGTTATAGTTGTAATTTTGAGTGGTTTTTAATATATATAGTTATATAAGTTATATATAGTTATAGATATATGTAGTTACACCGCATTTATAGAATCTTCTAAACTAAAACTTGGTATAATCACCTATACTTGAATCATGGAGGAAGAGGCATGGAATAATTCTTCCCTGACACAAATATTAAACTCTAATGTTCAAAGTAGAATGCAATTTTCTAGACTTGAACCAGATGTCAATCATAGTTTTATTCTTTGGTTTACTTCTCAGATGGTTATGAAATTAGAAAACCTATGCATACCTCTCCAAGTTCATGCATGAGTATACACACACACACACACACACACACACACCAACCAAAGCAAGATCATGTATCTGTATGTGGACTGTTTAGCTACAACCAAAGAATAAGCAAATGCATTGCACCATCTCATAGCATTAAGGATACAGAGTGAATCTTTAGTACTTTTTTAAGCTGTCAATTTCTTTTGTTTTTAGCGTTTATTTATCGAGGGAGTCATATGTGCCATGGTGCATAATGGACATCAAAGGACAACTTTCAGGGATCCTTTCTTATCTTCCACCATGTAGGTTCCAGTGATTGAATTCAGGTATTTAGGCTTGGTAGCAAGTGTCTTTATCAATTAAGCTATCTCCTAGCCCTCAAACGGGTTTTTGTGTTTGGCTCTTTTTTACTGTGTTGTTGTTGTTGTTTTTAAAGCCTATATGGAGTTATAATTTATATAATATAAAATTTACTCATTTGAAGTGTACATATTCTTCATGACCATTTGCTGTGATTCCTTTTTATTTTCAGTTCTAGGCAGCCAGCACTGTATTTTCTCTCTATAGATCTATCTTTTCTGATCTGACTTGGTAATGAACAGCCGTAATTCCAGCACTCTAGAAGCTAAGAGAGGGGGATTTCAAGTTTGAAGCCATCATAGGTTACCTGAAATCCAAGCCAACCTGGACTGTATAGTGAAACCAAGTCTCAAAATAACAAAAAAAAAAAAAAAAACCACAAAAAAACAAAAACCAATTATCTTTCTGATTATTTCATATGGACTCTTTATTTCTGGTTATTTCATATAAATGGCAACGTCCTTGCCTCCTCCTCTTTCTTTCTGGTACTGCATATTGAAACCAGGGTCTACATTACCTTGGAGCTGTCTTCTCAACCCAGTATGTGGCCTTTTGTGATTGGCTTCTTTACTGACATAATAGAATTCATTCATGCTAGAGTAGTGTCTTACTTGATGCCTTTTAATGACCAAATAATATTTTGTTGTATGAATATACCACATTTTGTTTTTATAGTCTCTAGTCATTGGACATTTGGATGGTTTCTAATAAGCTACTCTTTTTTAAGAGGCACATTATTGTCTAGGTAATAAGGTGATTTAAATGACAGCTAGGAAGGACACAGGGTTTGGAAGCAAAATTCACAAGGAAAGCCCTAGTATTCAGATTTTGTAAGCCTGTTAAACCTTAGTAGATAGAGTGCAGAGCCTTGTAGCTTTTATGATTCTCTAGTGAAGCTTTTACTTTGAGTTAATGAAGTTGCAAGCAGTGGCCCCATTATCTTATACTTGATCTTCACGGCTAATTGGCCCACTGGGCCATTGTGTCTGTAGAGGTTGTGTTCAGATGTGCCTGTGGAGCTGAAGATACAGCAAGCAGGGGATCCAGCATGAACACATATATCCTATATATCCAAAACTGCCACCTCAGTCACTGCGGGACACTGAGGGTTGACCCTGCTCCTGGTCCTGATAATAAGGTCCTTGACCTTAGTTCACCTGGACTTTCAAATAAGATGACCAAGAGTAAACAGGTAATATTATGTAAGTAATGACAGGCTCTTGAAGAAAGATCAGGCGCACAGCAACAGTGAAGGAGAGAGGTGAGCTGAGACCCATGGGCTGGTGTCCAGAGCCAGAGCCCTCAACTGGGAGGAGCAAGTACTATTCCCCATGGAGGAATTATTTGGCTCTTTACACTTGCAGCTATAAAGAACCTGGAGCACTGGCTTGGGTTTGAAATATCTCTTCCTCATATCCTGCTGCTAAAATGACAGAAATCAAACATAAGAACTGAAGATAAATCCATCAGAGTTGACTAGGAGCTACCTTATATTGTGTCTCTTCTTCTGAATGATGTTTTTAAATGTGTAGTTTTTGGTTTTGGTTTTGTGGTGCTGGCAATGAAACCTCACATATATGAGAAAAGCTCTACCAACTGAGATAACTCCAGCCAGCAGATACACAGACTTTTAAATCTAACATAAGAAACAGTTTTTGGAACTTTTGTAGTGGTCTTGCCCTTTACCTCTCAAGCAGACAAACAGTATGATAATTGAAAATATTGGCAAAGATGTGACCAAATAGTATTTTTGTGCAGCAGTTATGGTGGTATACATTGCTGCAGCCATCTTCTTTCAATTTGGTGCTCTATGTAATACAATCTATCACACTCTGGTTCCAGAAATTTTACATAAGTTCTTTTGTCTACATATAGGAGGCATGTAGTTTATTGCTGCATGATTGGTAACACAAGCTTGTTGGAATCAACTTGTCACTCTGTGAGGAATAGATGAACAAAATGTAATGTTTTTATATGACTAGTATGTGTACATTTTTATGTGTGTCCATTAAAACATGGGAAATGTTTTAGGAAGCTGACTTATGGGAGGTGGTGAGTGAGCACTGTAAGGTAATGTAGTCCACAAGTATCACAGTGATACCTCAATTTTGTTAAGGCCTTTCAGCTGATTAGATGTCATCCACCCAGAATGTCATTTGCCATCTGTTAGTAGATATTAACCATATCTACAAAGTACTTCTGTAGAAATTTCTCAGTTAGAGTTGGCTAATTGAATAGTGTAGCTCATCCAGGGGGACATCTAACACTGTCACAGTGAGATATTGTTTGTAGGAATAAACTCAGTCCACATATATCAATGTGGCCTGGTCTCAGAAGCATAAATAACCCTGAATAAAAAGAGAAAGATAAGAGTGAAATGAATTGGATCATATCACAAATGGTTTTATCATTTAAGTGTTGTTTCACTGTATAAAGCCAAAACATCTCTCTCATAACTAATATATATGTATATAAAAGATAAACTAGAAAGTTATCAGTTGTCTTGATTATAGATTCCCTGTGGACTGTCATAGGGTCATTAAGTCTCCCAGTGATTTTTGTCTACAGTAGTGTAGTAGCTTCCAGTAGACAAACCCAGGAAGACAGACAATGTTAGCCTTTAGTAAATAATTCCTGTGAGGACTAAGTGACTGTGGATGTTTGTATATATGTATGTACGTGTGTATGTATATATGTATACACACACACCTTTTTAAAACATGCATTTGAGTGTAATGTGCACACATGTGTAAGGTCAGAGGACTAGCAGAATTCAGTTCATCCACCATGTGAGCTCTGGAAATCAAACTCAGGTCAGTGGGCTTAGCATCAACCTCCTGTCTCTACTTGCTAAGCCAGCTTGCTGGCTCCAGATTCTTTTTTCTTCCTTCATTAGAAATACTCAAGAATGAGTGTGGATAATGATGCTATTAAAAGGTTAATTATAGTCACAACAAATGAGTAGTGAGAGTCTAAGAAAGAAAATATCAAAAAATACTGTAGATATTTGCATAATTTCTCATAATGCAGTACTCTGACATCATGAAAGCATTTTTATCTCAGTGTGTTTCACAACACACTTGAAGAAACTATTGAGGCACCAGGGTGAATGCAAAAGTTGGTAGTGAGACCTCCTGCTGCCCACTGGATGTTTACTAAGGTTTAAGATGTAATGTCTCAGAGTTCCCGAATCTCATCTGTTAAACGGGATAACTAATAACCATGATGTTGAGATCAAGTAAGATCCCAGTCAAATATTGGATATAGAGACAGGAATACAACTCCTTGAGTGTTAACAGCATTTTCAAATTAACAATAAAAGAACGCAAGCCTCTCAGCTGAGTAAAGCAGGTAAGAAAGAACACCTTCACCTTTCTGTGGTTGGCCCCTTCTGGATATTTTGTGGTCATGTCCTCTCTCATCCTGATAATGACATTTTGAGGTAGGAGAGCTGATATATTTGTTTCCATGTTACCTACAGATTTCTGAGTAAATAGGAATGACCATCTGTTTGAAGATAGACCAATATTTTAGATCTTTGCTCTTGAACTATTAGTTACATTGGTTTAGTGTGTACCTAGCATTGAGTAGTATGAAGAGTGTGTTAAGTGCTCTCTAGAGCTAGGGGTGGGGCTTACTGTGCACTAGGTTCTGGGTTTGCTCACAGACCTATAAAAATAGATATGTCATAAAACAAATAAGTGCTCCATAATGTTACATTGTCATTCAGTCTTCATACTTCTTAGGAAATGAAAATTATCACGATTTCCATTTTGTAAAACAGACTAAGGCTCAGAGAGGTAATGTTACTCACATAATTATTCGAAGTGTGCCTTGTCCCCAATCCTTGCAGTCCCATTCATTGCTCCTATGATGGCATCTTACACATTACAGGCAATACAAATTGTATATAATATCATTTGATAGGTAATATAATAGATAGGACAGATTTATGAAAGCCAAAATGTTATTCATATTTGACAATGAATATTTATTTATTTATTTATTTTTTCAGGCAAGGTTTCTCTGCTTAACAGCCTTGACTGTCCTGGAATTCACTTCATAGACCAGGTTGGCCTTAAACTCACAGAAACCCACATGCCTCTGCCTCCAGAGTGCTGGGATTAAAGGTGTGTGACACCACAGCCAGCAATGGGGAGCATTTTTGAGTTTGCACATTTGAAAAAAAAAGTTTTGTTTGTT
Source organism: Phodopus roborovskii (assembly GCF_943737965.1). NCBI lineage: Eukaryota > Metazoa > Chordata > Mammalia > Rodentia > Cricetidae > Phodopus > Phodopus roborovskii. The sequence goes on along the minus strand of NW_026126599.1, from coordinate 6,379,774 downwards.
TTGTTTTGCTTTTTGAGACAGGATCTTGCTATGTAGTAGTCCAGCCTGGCCTCATGCTTTCAGTCCTCCTGCCTCAACCTCCTAAGTGTCAGGATTACAGGCATGCATTAATGCAGCTGGCTCAAATAAGTATTTTTGGTTTAGCTTAATGCCTCAAAAAGCCCTGTCTCAATTACCCAAGTTACCTTGTTCATGCTTGTGCCCACATCCATGATGGGCATGAACAATGTGACTCTTGTGACATCTGTTGGCCCTCAAGCAGTTGTCTCTTTGCCAAATTTGGTTACTAATACTTTCCCCAAGGCCAAGGAGGTAATCAAATATATTGGCAAGGATAGAACAGGAACAGCAGCTTCCAGCAACACTCAAGGAAGGAGGAAGCAAAGCTTTCTTCAAATGAATCCTTAAGTATCCCCAGTTAACTCTTGTTAAAGATGTTCTTGTCACACAACTTTTGAATCTGTCTCTCTTCAGAGAAGGGATTGTATAAAATTCCAAGTTATAGAATTTGACATTTATTTAGAGATTTGTAAACCACTTAAAGAACAAGTACTGTAAACAATTTGCCCTTGATCTGTAGAAAGCAGTCTGAGAAACTTAAGTGCTGTTTAGCTTCATTACCCAGCAATTTATGCTCAAAAAACTTACAATTAAGTCTCCCTGTTAGTTTATGTATAGTTTGTGTTGGTAAAGTTGAAGTCATAAAAAGCCAAATGCTAAGAAAGTTAAAAAATATAGTACTATATACTTGTCTTTATTATCTGTAGCTATGTGAGGCAGGGGGAGGAAATGCCTGGCATAGCCAGACCAGCTAGAATGGTAAGGGACTCAGCTTATTCCTAGTTTTTGTTTTGTTATTTTTGTTTGTTTGTTTTGCTTTGACTTAGTTTTTAAATCTTGTTTTTATTCATGTGTGTGTCTGTGCCTGCAGGGGGGCCAAAAGAGGGCATCAGATCACCCTTGAATTAGAGTTACTGGTGGTTGTAAGCTGCTCAATATTAGTGCTGGGAGCCAAGCATAGTAAGCACTCTTAATCACTGAGCTGTATCTCCAGCCCTGTGAGATTTCTCATTTTTTGTATTTGAGACAGAGTCTCATTATATAGCCTAGGCTGGCCTCAAACTCACTGTGTAGCCCATGGGCTGGCATCAAATTTCAGTGATCTTTCTGCACTGGCCTCTAGAATGAGAAGATGTATGCCATAACTATACCTGTCTCACTTTACCTGTTTCTTAATTTTATAATGTTAAGGGTTGAAGTTAAGGGCTGTATGCACACTTGGCAGTTGTTCTACTAGTGGGCTCCATCCACAGCCCTTTAAATTTTTTCTTATTTTGAGACATAGTCTTGCTAAGTTGCTCAGGGTATCCTTGAACTCCCTGAGTAGCTCAGGCTGCCTCTCACTTTCAATCCTCCTGCCTCAAACTCCACCGTAGCTGGGACTGCAAATGTGTGCCATATCAACAGTTCATCTCCAATAGCCACTCTTTCTCCAGAGCTACTGAGTGGTTTTGGATAGAACCAAACCCATTTCACATCCGATTTGGCACAAGCAGAATTATATTGTCAGTGGATTAGCCTAGAATTTATTTTGTAACTGTAGGTATCCATACTTTCTAAATGGAAAAGAGATATTCTAGTAGAAACTGTTTTAATAAATTATACTAATTGTCAAGTAGTACATGGTGAATACATAGCTTAAAAACAAAAACAAACAAACAAAACAAAAGTAGTGTTTCTTGGCCAATTTGTATCTTTTCTATTCACCTTGAAATACTGATGTCTTATGTTTTCTGTTTTTCCCTCCAAACTTGAAATGGTGATGGTCTTTTTAATAATGACCTTCCAGTTACAGACTTTGTCACAGCTCTTAGCAAATCTAGCCACAACCCTGGCTTTTGACCTCTGGCCCTCCTAAAACACAGGGCCCATTCAACATACAAATGCCCTGGCTGCTACTATAAAATTTTGCAGATTTCATAGTACAAAGGCAGTGTTGCTTTTTTGTTCTTGAGTTTAAAATAACTTGTACTTCAGCTAAAATAACTAGATTAATGGCCAAAAGCCAGTATAAAAATGGATTTTCCATGGTGAAAAGGGCCAACATTTCTGTAGCTAACCCTAAATAACAAAGAACTAAACTACACATGTTGAACTTTGTCAGTTTAAGAACTCTTGTTTTCTTCAAAGCTGGTTGTGTGGTCTTAACTGTTAAAATCTATGAATTGTTTAGATAGTGGTACTTATTTCTTAGCCTTTTAGCTTAGATTATGTGTGTAGATAGTGATTTATTTATGATGTCCAATATCTATCATAAAAATGTTAAGTTATTAAGTATTTTAAGAATTATATTTTTAAAAAAGCAAATTATGAGCCAAGTGTAGTGATGTGCACCTTTAATCCTAGTACATGAGAAGCAGAGGTAGACAGTTCGCAGAGTTCAAAACTAGCCTGGTTTACATAGTGAGTATGAGGTCAGCCAAGGCTACATGAAGAGACCTTGTCTTAAAAGAAAAAAAAAATTCAACAAATTATGGGGCCATGGGAAATAGCTCAGTTGGAAAAGTGCTTGTTCATAAGCATGAGGACCTGAGTTAGATCCCCAGCACTGGCATAAAAACCTGGCATGGTTATGTGAATCTGTAACACCAATATTCACCAATTGTTAGACTAAGTGGATGCTTAGGGCTTGCTGGACAGCTACCCTACCCTAGTAGACAAGCCCTGGGTTCCAATGAGAGACCTAGTCTCAAGAAACAAGGAGATAGTTCTTGAGGAAAGTATGTAAGGTTGACCACTGACACACACACACACACACACACACACACACACACACACACACACTGCACTTGCACATATACACACATGCCCAGGCATACACAATAAAATTATGCTTTTCTCTTATTTTGTGTAAGTAATGTACTTTGAACAGATCTAGTTGCCTTTATATGACTTCTTGTATGTTATAGAACAGATTAACTATGTAGTGGCTTCCTCTTATTTTTACCATATACTCTCATCTTCATAAGAATATCACAGGAATTTTAGATATATTGTATTTAAAATATTTTCAATTAGAAAGCGACCATTTTCTAATGAGGTTTTTGTTGTTTTGAACTAGTCACATATTTCAGGCTGGCTTCAAACTCCTTGTGTGGTAAAGGATGATCTTGAACTTCTGATCTGCTGCTGCCATCTCCCAAATGATAGGATTACACTTTGCACCACCTTGCCCAGTTTATGAAGTGCTGGAGATGGAACCCAGGGCTCTATGCTTACTAGGTAAATGCTCTACCAAGTAAGCTACATTTCAAACCCCATGAAATTATTAGATTTTAAGAATTATTGAGTTCTTCTAGATTGATGATGGGATGGCAGAGTGTCTTAGCTGCTTTGCCTACAGGCCTGGCATCATCTCATAAAGTTAAACATACACCTCCCTGTAACGAGTACAGTTTTTTCCTCCCGCCACCGCTGGTCTTGTCCTGCCGCCGTGCCAGCCCCAAATAACACACTGAGACTCTGTATTAGATATAATTCTGTTGGCCCGGTTACTTGTTTCTTATTGGCTAGCTCTGTCTTAAGTATTAACCCATTTGTGTTAATCTATGTATTTCCATGTGGTCTTCTTACCGGGAGCCGGCTGCTGCATACTGCTCTCTCCAGACCCTCCATCTTGTCTCCTCCTTACTACTTCCTATTTCCTCCTTGTCTCCTAGTCCCTCCTATCTTCCTTTCCTATTGGCCAACAGTGCTTTATTATTAACCAGTATGAGAAACATATACAGAATGACATCTCCCATCACCTCCCCTGCGACACAGCAGTTGAGCTCCTATTTATTTATTCTAGAGTTATAAAAACTTATGTTCATACACAGGCCTGTTCGTGATCATTCATATCAGCTTTAGATGGAATAGCCCCAAGCTGGAGACAACCCAAATGCTTTTTGCTACATAAATTGATAAGCAAAGTGTGATATATCCATACCATGAAATACAGCTAGCATCCCAAAAATGGAAAAGAGGAATAGACTACTGATACACCTACCAGGTTGGATACTCTGTAAAGGCAATGTGCTGGGTGCATAAACTATTCTCAAAAGATCCCGTAGTATATGATTCCACTTACATAACATTTTCACAGGATCAGAGTTAGAGCTGGTCAGCATGGGTGGGGAGGGGTGACTAGGAATAGACAATCCTGCATTGTGAATGGGTTGATAATTGTGCAGATCTATATACATGATAAAATTTTGTGCAGATAGTCCTCTCTCTGAAAACAATGAGAGATACAAAGATTGGCAAAATCTGGGGCTGGAGACTTAGCTCATCAGTTAAAAGCACATTCTGCTCTTACAAAGGATCCAAGTTCAGTTCCCAGCACTCTCTTAAGTGGCTTACATCTGCCTGAAACTCCATTGCCACTCATCTGACTTCCTCTTCTGGTCTCTGCAGGCACCTGCATTCATGTACATGCACCCACCCCCCACACACACAGAAGTACCCATAATTTGTCCTAGTTAGGGTTACTATTGCTGTGATAAAACATCATCACCAAAGCAACTTGAGGAGGAAACAGTTTATTTGGCTTATACTTCCCTACCATTGTTCATCGTGGAAGAAAGATAGGGCAGGAACTCAAACCAGAAAGGAACCTTAGGGATGAGACAGGAGCTAACACAAAGGCCCTGGAGGAGCATTGGTCATTGGTTTGCTCCTCATGGCTTGTTCAGCCTGCTTTCTTCTAGAACCTAGGATGAGCAGCCCTAGGGTGGCATCACCTACAATGGGCTGGGTCCCCCTCTCATCAGTCACTAATTAAGGATTCCCCCCAAAAATGCCCTAGAGCAGTGGTTCTCAGCCTGTGGGACATGACCTCTTGGGGTCAAATATCAGATATCTTGTATATCAGATATTTACAATTGCATCACAATTACAGTTATGAAGTAGCAATTAAATAACTTTATGGTGGGGGGGTCACCATAACATGAGGAACTATATGAAAGGGCTGCTACATTGGAAGGTGAGATCTACTCACTGCCCTACAGGCTTGCCTGCAGCCTGATCTTATGGAAGCATTTTCTTAATTGAGGTTCCTTCCTCTCAGGTGGCTTTAACTTGTGTCAAACTTGATTTAAAAAAAAAAAAAAAAAAACTAGCACATGGTTAACAGATAAAATATCTTTAATTGGCAAATCATAGCTCAGAGTGTTGTACAAATAACTACTTAGTGAGTTTGAGAATGTACTGTGGATATAGAAATATCATCTGGGGACTAAGGGGAATCATGTCTAGAAAAAATGTATTGTTTTGGTTTTTAAATAAGTGTGTTTGTATATGATGCATGAATGTAAGCATGTCCATGACATACCATGTATGTAGGTCAGAGAATAACTTTCAGGAGTTGTTTATCTTCTTCTGCCATGAGTTCTAAGAGTCAAACTCAAGTTGTCAGGCTTACGCAGCAAGTGCCTTTACCTGCTGAGCCATTTCACCAACATACATTTGCAAATATATTTTAATAACTCCTTATGAGGCTTAACTTATTTTAAAATGAAAAAGCTTCAAGGTGGGGTTAAGAAGAGTCTACAGCAATAGCAGGTGTAGCTACAAATATACAATACTAGGTACTGAGGGTTCATCTTGAAAAGAATGGCAGCCAGAGGCTTTGGGGGCTTCTTAGCTACTTGTAGACCTAGGATAGCTGCCTGCTCCAGTGATACAAGATGTTAGGCTAAGCCAAGTCACCCTTGTTGTTTTTCTTTTCCCTATGATAGCAATATTGAATAACACACACACACACACACACACACACACACACACACACACATACACCATGTAAATTTATATATAGTACAGAGAGAGATCTAAAGGGGATATCTATTGACAAAAATATCTAAAGAAAATTTGGGTAGTATGATTGTAGATATAGCTTAGTTGGTAGAGTGCTTGCCTAGTATGCATGAAGCATAAGGTTCTATCCCTAGCACTATATAAACTGGGCATAGTGCTAACATGCACCTCTTATCCCAGCACTTGGAAGGTCAAGGAAGTGGGATTAGAAGTCCAAGGTTTTCCTTGGCTACATAAAGAATTTGAAGCTAGCCTGGGATATATAAGACATGTGAGGAAGGAAGGAAACAAGGATAAAAATCATCATCTGAGTAACAGAGGAGTGGTGGCTGGCTTACAGGTACTCAGAGGGTCCATAGAGAAGTATTGGGGTAAGTGAGCCATTCACCCTAGGACCCCAATGGCCAAGGGTGGAGACAAGGGCACACGGGGCTGGTATAGAAGTATGTGTGCATATAAGATTGAACTCCCAGGTTCCTGTCCCTATCTCAGCTGACTCTGAGAACAGATCTCTTCTGCCTTCAGACCAGAGATTTAATCTGAGGGCATGTTGGAGCTTGGGTCTTGAAAACACCAGAGGTAAAACTCCACAGAGGAATTTGGCAGATAGTGGTTTGGTATACTCTGGTTCTTAACCCTCATTTATGACTGGTAGAAAGGCTAACTATCTTGTGGATGCTCTCCTTTCTACCTGGTGCCTGGGAATTAGGGATGTCTCTGTAGGAACAGAGTGCTATCCATGACCAGGCCAACTAGACACTGTGATTGGCGTCACTAGTCAACCCTCAACTTTGCAGCAGCAAGAAGGGCTTTACTTGTAAATATGAACTGACTTATTAAAAAAAGAAGTGTGTGTATGTGTGTGTCTGTGCACAAGGCCAAAAGAGAACATCATATCCCCTGGGGCTGGAGTTAGTGGCAGTTGTTACCTACCTGCTGTGGATACTGAAAACTGAATTGGATCCTCTTTAAGAGTAATATGTGTTCTTAACCACTGAGCTCTCTCTCCAGCCCCCCATATGACTTTAAAGATCACCAGAAGTGATCAAGCATGGTTTTACATGCCTTTAATCCTACCATTTGGGGGCATAGGCAGTCTGGTCTATATAATGAGTTTTAGGCCATACGGGTGACATAGTGAGAGCCTGTCTTTTAAAATAAAATAAATAAATCACCAGGAGCCAAGCATGGTATAACACACTTATAATCCCAGTACTTTTGGTACCGAGACAGAAGGATTGTGAGTTTGAAGCCAGTCTTAGCTACATAGAGAGACCTTGATTCCAACACATAAACAAACAAACGGCTGGGAAAATGGCTTAGTGCTTAAGAACATTGGCTACTCTTCTAGAGGACTGGGGTTTGGTTCCCAGTACCCACATGGTAGCTCACAAGCAGATGTTCATGGTGTCCAACACATTCTTCTGGTCTTTTTGGGCACCAGACACACATGTGGTACACAGACATACATGCAGCCAAAATACTCATACACATAAAAAAAAAAAGGCTTTAAAAACTAAATAAACTCTCCCCCCAACTCCCACCCCACCCCCCACTCCCAAGACAGGGTTTCTCTGTGGCTTTGGAAGCTATCCTGGAACAAACTCATAGAGATCCACCTGCCTCTGCCTCCCAAGTGCTGGGACTGAAGGCATGTGCCACCACCGCCGACTAAAACTAAATAAACAAAACAAATAATAACACCAGAAGTTGGATAAAAGCCTTTAGTTAGCTTTTTTAAAAAAATGTAAATTAGGAGATGATGCCATGGGGAACTGAAATAGAATACCAACACTCTGCAGTTACTCAGAGAAGACACAGAATCATAAATTGAAACTAGAATGGTGATTTTAAAAAGGAAGAGTTAGATACTAAAGAACTCTTAGAAAAATATACATATGTATTTTATACATCACCATTCATTCATACATATTTCAAAGTACCAGGTATATCCAGGTAGTGGTGGTACACTCGGAAGGCAGAGGCAGACAGATCTCTGTGAGTTCAAGTCCAGCCTGGTCTACAAAACAAGTTCCAGTACAGCCAGAGTTGTCACACAGAGAAACCCTGTCTCAAAAAAACAAAGAGCTGAAGAAATAACTCCATGGTTAAGAACACTGACTGTTCTTCCAAAGGACCAGGGTTCAATTCCCAGCACCCACATGTCAGCTCACTCCAACCTCTGACACCCTCACACAGACAAGTATGCAGGCAAAACACAATGCACACAAAAATAAATTATTTTTAAAAAGAAAACAAACAAAAAAAAGGTTGTACCAAATATGACGGCTCACACCTGTAATCCCAGCACTCAAAAGTCTGAGGGAAAAGGATCATGAGTTTGAGCCCAGCCAGGGCTACTTAGCAAGTCCTGTTCTCAAAAGAAAAGAAAACCCAAAAGCTTAAAAAATAATAAAAGAGTTAGGATGTAAAGTTGAGAATGGTTTTTCAGATGTAGAACATAAATGTAGATAAATACAAAATGTAGATAAATACAAAAAAGTAAAGTTAGATAAATCCATAAATATATAAATACATAAAACCTTCATCTGGCCAGGCATGGTGGCGCACGCCTTTAATCCCAGCACTTGGGAGGCAGAGGCAGGACCTCCGTGAGTTCCAGGATGGCCTGGTTTACAGATCCAGTGCCAGAACAGCTAGTGCTACATAGAGCACTAGCTCTATGTATCAAAAAAAAAAAAAAAAAAAAAAAAAAAGGGGGGGGGGAATGAAAGAAAAGAAACAAGCATTTTCCAGATCTGACAGACCTATTTTCCACATGGCTAGAAGCCACCAAGCATCTCATAAAATAAATGGAAAAGATATCCACAATAAACCATCCAATATTTGATTTTACAATATAAGGATAAAGAGCTGGCTACTAAAACAAATCTTTAAAGAAGAGGGAAATCTGAAGCCAAGATATAGCTCAGTGTGTAAATGCTTGCTTATAACCATAAGTTCCTGAGTTTGAATCTCCAGCAGCCACATAAAACCCTAGCACAGCTGCAAACACCTGTAATCCCAGTGCTGAGAAGGCACAGACAGGTGTATCCTTAGATCTTGCTGGTCAGCTAGTCTAGCTGAATTGGCAAACTCCAAGTTCAATAAGAGACCCTTCTCAAAACTCAAGGTGAGGAACAATAGAGAAAGACACCTGTTATTACCTCTGGCATCCACACAAACACTCCAGAAGAATCAGGGGTGGGGGAATCAAACAAACAAACAGAAAGGCCATTGACTTCTCAACAGCAAAAGTGGAAGCTAAAGACAGTAACAGCAATCTCTTGAACATTCTGAGGAAGACAGGTCAGTAAATCATATACTAACCAACAAAATAGCAAACAAATGTCAAGGTAAAAGTAGTTTCAGGGGATAGGGAAAAGGACTTACCACCAAGTCTAATGACCTAAGTTTAGACCCCAGAGCTCACATGGCGGAAGAGGAGAACTGATGAGCACAGGTGGTCCTTTGACCTCTATATGTGTTCTGGCATTTTCAATTCCTCCTCTCCCTGTCTCCTGCGTGCACGCGCGCGCGCGCACACACACACACACACACACACACACACACACACACACACAAAATAAATAAATAATTTAAAATTGTAGTGTCAGACATGTGGGGCACAGATACACCTCTCACACATTCAGTTTTGGAGAATAATCTCCAGCAAAAAAAGGAAGAAAGTAGACAGTGAGACTGAAAGTGTTTGTTTGTTTTCAAGACAGGGTCAGGGTCTCTCTGTGTATCCCTGGCTGTCCTGGAACGCACTCTGTAGACCAGGCTGCCTCGAATTAAGAGATCTGCCTGCCTCTGCCTCCCAAGTGCTAGGATTAAAGGTGTGTGTCACCACCCCTGAGAATGAAAGCTGTAATATAGGCAGCCAGATTGGAACACACATGGACAACAGCCTGGCAGACTTGGGGGAAGTCGAAGTCAGGTAAGGCCGAGGGAGGACAGAGAATCCTTGGAGGAGGCTTCAAAAGGGGAAAATGAGATTCTGTATGTTTGAGAAATAAAATTGGTAGGCCTGTGCTTGATCTGACACTGTGTGGGAAAGTACTTAAGGTAGATAAGGAGAAGCAAGAGGAGTAAGGAGGAAGAGGAGTAAGCCAATTGTTAATTCCAGGAAAAACAAAAAGGCATTACTTTCTTAGTAATATGTGGTCTTTAGTACATTCCTAGAATTGTAGTAACCAATATTTGTAGTCACAATAAATACAAATGACTGACCAGAAAGTTGTCAATTACATTGGAAGGATGGGGATTATAATAGGTAGGTCCTCCTGAACTATAAGAGGGAGCCATAAGTTACTGTCTAAAATTGAAGATGAGTGAATAGTCAAATTGGTAGTAATAAAAGGGAGAGTAACCATGTGATTGGAAGCATTCTTGGGAGTACTAGCAAGGATGGAGAAAGCACGGGATGTGGGCTTTCTATTGTGATTTTTATCACCATTCGATTACTATCATCCTCTAGTCTCAGTTAGTTACTAATGCAGAGCTTTTTCTCCTCTGGAGAATGTGAAGCATCTGACTCATTGAGTGTTGGCTCATTTATATCTTTTATCAGTTGGTCACCTACAGATACTATACACATAGGAGAAGGGGTGGAGAGACCTGAGTGGTCCATTTGGAATGATGAATATAGAGCAACTTGTTGATCCAAGATGGAGCAGATATCTATAATCATTATATATTATTGCATTCTTGGTCATAAAGCCAGCACCCTGGGAGTGGCTTGTCTGTACAGGTTTAGGCAAAATGAAAGAAAGCAAAACATTACCTTTAATTATAAATTAAATTGTGGTGGCTACTCAAGCAAACTATTTTGTAATGCTAGAGTTATAGCCATGAACAGTCTACTTGTACCAGAGAGAATTCTTTGGCCTCCAGGCTCACAGCCCTCATGGGGTTTGGTAAAGATGTGAATGTCTGCTGCTTGCTTCATTTATAGCAGATTGTAGCAGTCCTTGGGCAACTGGAAGTTGCTGGTTTACATCCACCTTGCTACCTGTTCCATCAGGTCAGAGAATCAATCGATTGCACTCATATTTTTCCATCTGCATTATGTGTAGGCTAAGGATTTGGCTCAGTTAGCATATGTGAAGCACTAGGTTTGATCCCCAAAACTGTGTAAATCAGGCATGATGGTACACACCTGTAACTCTAGCACTTAGGAGCTGAAAGCAGGAGGGACAGAGAAGTTTAAGATTGTCTTCAGATCCGTAGCAAGTTCAGGACAGCCTGGGATTCCTGAGACCTTGTCTGAAAAGGGGAGGTGGGGGCGGGGGGAGAGAAGCATTTGAGACTTAATTGTACATTATGTTATGTAGGAATTCTAGGCTTCATAGTGATAGAATCTAGATATTCCTCCCTCTTTTGTTTATTAATTTGTTTTGTGTGTTTGTTTGTCAGAATGTTATGGAACAATTCAATCCTGGCCTACGAAACTTGATAAACTTAGGAAAAAATTATGAAAAAGCAGTGAATGGTAAGTCTTTTGATTCTTTTCTAAATTAGTGTAAAGTGCATTTGAAATCTGTTAATATCTTATTCATCTTTAAATACTTTACATTTTTAAAATGTTTTAAAATTGATTTTAAAATAATTTATCTACAGGATTTTTGCAATGGTAGTGCAGATGGTACTAATGTTTTTGAAGTGAGTTGAGTAATTGTGAATTATAATTTTTTACTTTAAAATTGTGCTTTCTGGTATACAAAATTAGGCTTTAATATAATTTCCATGACTTTTCTACTTTTTAAACCAAGTCTTTGTGAACTAATAATTTATACTTAAAATATCTGAATATGGCCAGGTGTGGTGGCACACACCTCTAATCAATCAGCACATAGGCAAAGGGAGATGGATCTCTGTGAGTTCTAGGCCAGTCTGGTCTACATATAAGACCAGCCAGGGCTACAAAACAACATTTGAACATAAGTGTCCTGCTATGTGACAGTCATTCATTTAGCTGAATAGAAAATTTTTTTTGCCTTTTGATAGATTACTTCTTTGTTTTAAGACAGACTCTCACTTTATAACACAGGTTAGCCAGCCTTTGAACTTAATCCCCCTCTCCACCCTCGCAAGTGCCAGGATTACAACTGTGAGCCACTATATGCCTTGTTAATATATCATTTTTTATAGTAACATGAAAAATAATTTTTTCTTGTTTCCCAAGACAGAGTTTCTCTGTGTAGCCCTAGCTTTCCTGGAACTACCTCTGTAGATCAGGCTGGCCTTGAACTCACAGAGATCTGCCTGTCTCTGCCTCCCAAGTGCTAGGACTAAAGTCATGTGCCAACACCACCTGGTGAAAAATAATATTTTAAACCTCAATGAAAGAACATTTTCCTTAAGAGTTACCTTAAATTATCATTTCAAAGTAAGTACTTCATTGAAGCTGAAATTAAAGCCAGACCCAGTGGCATGTCTATAATCTCAGCTACTTGAGGATTGAGATGATTATAAGATCTGGGCTAGCCTGGGCAATTTAGCAAGAGCTTGTCTCAGAGACAGAGAGCAAGAAAGGAAGAAAGGTAAGAGATAGAGGGAGAGAAGGGGAGATTTCAGGTAAGCAACCAGCTAGCTGGGGTACACCTGTAGGATCATGTGCAAACTGGAGAAGTTCTTGTCCAACATGAATGAGGCCCTAATTTCAATCCCCAACAATTATATAAATAAATAAGTAATTTTAGGACCCAGGCTGTTAGCTATCTTGAAAAGGTTTTCACTGAGAAGCTTAATAAGCAGCTACTCCTGCACTCCTATTACAAGTGAATACTTTTAGAATAAATTGATGCAGGGTGGTGGTGGTGCACTCCTTTAGTCCCAGTAGAGGCAGGCAGATCTCTGTGAGTTCAAGGCCAGCCTGGTCTACAAAGTGAGTTCCAGGGCAGCCAAGTCTGTTACACAAAGAGGCCATGTCTTGAAAAGCAAACAAACAAACAAACAAAAAGGTAGAATACATTGATAACCACCCTAAAACGTGGCCTAACAAGACAGTGTTAGGCCCTAAGCTGTGGTCGGCAAGGAACATGGTAGTTGCAGTCACTGGAAAAGTACACTGTAGCTTTCAGTACCAGGAAATATAACAGGTCTGTGATCTTGCTTCCTAACGATGTCTTTGCTTTCTACAAGCACCCTTCCTCCTCTGAGAGCAAGAGGCTCTCCCTCAATCACTGGGCCACAAAGTCCCACTGTCCTCACAAGATCTTGTTTTTTGTTTGTTTGTTTGTTTTTTGTTTTTTAACTATGTAGCCTGAACTACTTTCTTAGGCAGAGTTATAGACTAAGTAAGCTGCTTATAGCTTCACTTCCCATTAACAAGACTTCTCCCCAAAGAGCTCTTATCACTTCATCACCTTCTGGAGATGATTCTATACTTGATAAGTATTCCCAGAACTTCTGCAGGCCATCTGGATATAGTTTTGCTGAAGCCACTGATAATTTTAGAGACATTTAGAGAGTACAGATGCAGATGTCAGCTAGAAGTGCAGTCAATAGATGATAAAGGTGGAGTGACATGTGAGTGGCTGAGAGAAATCTAGACCACTGTCAACAGGGATCTGAGCAGTAGTGATTGGTGGACTGGAACAGGCAGGAAACCTTGCAAGAGCTTGAGCTAACTAACAGATAGGAAATACCAGCCGACAGACACTGCTTCAAGCAGAAAAAATGAACCCTGGATATCACACTAAACTGAGAAGTAGGACTGGACAAAGTCAGCTTAGCCATGCATTGTAGTGTAACACTAGGCACCTACTGTTGCACAAAATACTTCAGCTACCCACAGACTTGGTGGTTTAAGACACCACTTTCTATTTCCCCTGTAAAGGCAAGGTAGCTCTCTGGAGTCTCAGGGCTCACTCCACTGAGGGCTTGACATACTCTGTCTTGGGTGTCCTTTCTCCATGAAAACCCACAGTGGGCCCTTACTTAGCAGCACTAGCCTTAAAAGACCTAGCATTTACTAGGTTTTGTATAAGCCATGCTTGTTGGTACTATACTGGCCAAAGCAAGTTCCATGGCCAGTGTCCCAGAAGACCAGACAGGAAATCTGGAGGGGTGTAGTTCATTGAAACTCTTACTATACTATAAAAATCTATCATGAGCTTGTGGACTATGGACTTGTGGGAGATCCATGGAGGCTTTAGTAAAACAGTAACCAAATGAAACTGTATTTTAAGAAAAATATTATCAGCCAGGCATGGCACATGCCTTTAATCCAAGCACTCAGGTGCCAAAGGCAGGTGGATCTCTGAATTCAAAGCCAACTTGGTCTTGGTCTACATAGTGTGTTCCAAGGACCACAAGAGCAGCAGTCACTAAAATAGAATTTATAGGTTTTCTTTAATAGTAAGAATCAGAAATTCACAAAGATGGGTGGGGGGGGGAGACAAAGTTATCAAAATACTATTTTATTTTTTATTAGTTCTGGATAAGTTACATGGTTTTAAGTTAATTTAGCTTTATTATAAAAGCAAAGCTAATAAATATTTTTTAAATGTGAAAAGGCAAAAATAAATAAAAGCAAAGTTACTTTGAAAGACTGAGAAGATTATATGGTTTTAAATGTAGGTCAACAGTTAATGAAAAAAAAAAAAATCTCAATTTAATGTGTGGATGTAAGCCAGAAATTTTAATTGTTGTGTAATCCCGAATGCAACTCTCCCACTAATGTGCTCTTCAGTTTATCAGTACTTTACAACTTAAAGCTCTCACTGAACATCATCTGCTGACTTGACATTTCACTGGCAGCACACTTGTTTTTAGGTGGGGTTGCCTTTTCTTTGGTTCCAGCTAAAGCACTGTGATTGAGAGCTGAGGAAGTGAAGTCCCTCAGCAGGAGTTGTCTACACTGTGGCTGACTCACCCTTGGGGACAGCCTGAAATGTCTCCACTCCACTCCCTTTAGCAAAAGGAGCTGATAACATTACCCACCCATGTCTTGACATTGTCAGTAGATTAGCTAAGTAATGACTGAAAGGGGAAAAAAAAAACTATAAATGCTGTCTGTTGATTACATTGTAAGTTCTTCTCCAGTTCTATAAAACAGTAGTATAGCAAAACATTGCACTTCTTAAACTTACATATAGATACACTAAAAGCCTTAATTTATATTTTTAAAAGCTATAGTAAATGCTGAAATATAAAAAATTTGGGGCAGGAATTTGGCTGGTAATACCTTCAGCTAAACCTATACATGATGATCTGATCTCCTTTAATACTTCCCCATAAAAGGCCACATTTTAGGTCTGATGATGTACTTTAGTGATAAAGTGCTTCCTTAGCATGTGAGAATTAAAAGTACAAATAGGGGCTGGAGACACAGCTCAGCAATTAAGAGCACTTGCTGGTCAGCCAGGCAGTGGCGGTGCATGCCTTTAAACCCAGCACTTGGGAGGTGAGGCTGGTCTTGCAGAGGACCTGAGTTCTGTTCCCATCACTATCAGCCAGCTCACAATTGCATATAGCTGCAGCTCCAGAGGATCTAGTGTCTTCTGGCCTCTTTGGGTAGCCGAATATACGTGACATGCTCACACACAGACATACACATACGCATAATTATTTTTTTAATCTTAAAGAAACTAAAACCAGAGACTGGTAAGATGGCTTAGCCAGTAAAGTTCTTGTCTCAAGTATGAGAACCTGAGTTTAGTTTTCACTGCCTCTATAAAAATATCAGTTATGGTGCACAGGCTTATAATTCTAACACTGAGGAAGCAGAAAGACCTGCAGATGACTGGGACTTGTTGCTCAGCCAGTCAAGCCTAATTGGTTAGCTCTGGGCCAAATGAAAGACCCTGTCTCAAAAGAGGTGTGGACCATGTTACTAAGGGTGGCACCCAAGATTGTCTTCTATCTTCCAAACATGCATTCATGAGTGTATATTCACACACACAATAAATAAATGACAACCTACTTTTTAGCCTAGCCTGGTGGCATAGGGTTGTAATTCCAGCTACTTGGGAGGCTAAAGCCAGGAGGATTACATGATCAAAGGTAGCCTAGTTAACTTAGCTGAGACTCTGTCTCAAAACAAAAAATACCATAAGAGGACTGGGGCTGTATCTCAGTGGTAAAGCACTTACTGTTCTGTGGGTAAAGAGAATGGGCCAGAGGCCCCTGTAGTTCCAAATTTCCATGCTCTCTGGAGCTCCAGGAAAAACTCATTTCTGTATATGAAGGCAATCTCTGAGTTTAGGGGAAGGGTGGAGATTTTTCCTCAAATCACACTGGCTTTGGCTGGATCTTGTTGAAATGTTGTTTGCCTGTCATACACCATTCTCAATCTGAACTGCCTGTAGAGCAAAAGAAGCAGGCTGTCATTTGTCTGTCCCATGCTGCCTTTATTAGAGGACTTTACAAAATGGGCATTCTTCATCTCCACAAGGGTACATACTTTATCAATTTGAAAGAGAAAACAGTTTAAATTTTTAAATTATTATTATTATTATTATTTGGGTTTTCAAGATAGGGTTTCTTCAGTGTAGCCTTAACTGTCCTGGAACTACCTCTTATTGACCAGGCTGGCCTCGAACTCACAGAGATCCACCTGCCCTCTGCCTCCCAAGTGCTGGGATTAAAGGCATGGGCCATCACCACTCAGCTAAATTTAATTATTTTAAATTGTGTGTATGTGTGTGTGCACGTGCATGTGCACCCATGTCCCCACAGAGGCTAGAAACATTGGATCCCTATAGCTTGAGTTATAGGTGGTTGTGAGCCTCCCAGCATGGGTGCTGGGAACTGAGCAGGGGTTTTCTACAAGAGTAGTATTCACTCTTAACTGCCAAGTCGTCTCTCCATTTAAAAAATATTATTTATGTTTTTAATTAGAGAAATATTTTTAAGATGATGAGAACCTAGCTTCTGTTGCAATAAAACCTTTGCTTGTTTCTGCTGGAAGGAGAACATATGGTTGTTTTTTTTTTTTTTTTTTTAGATAAGTCTGTAATTTTTACAATGCTAATGTTTTTCAAATGTCATAGTTTTTTTTAAACCCTAGTTGCAAATATGTTTATTAGTTATGTCTCAGATTGTCTTTTTATAATATTAGGGATTGAACCCAGGGTGTAGTGCATGCTAGGCAAGCAGTCTGCACTGAGCCATGCCCTCAGCCCCTCACTAGGGATTCTAGCCAATAACTCTTCATATCTTCAATCCATTTATTTTTATTTTGAGATAGAGTCCCACCAAGTTCCCCATTCTGGCTTTGAACTCACTCTGAAGCCTAGGGAGGCTTTAAAAATTGCTCATGCCTCAGCCTTCTGAGTAGCTGAGATTATAGGCCTTTACCACAAGAGATGGCTCTTTTCTAGAACAATAAAATGTGCTTTCATGAGACAGGTTCCTGGGCCACTGAACAGAAGGCTCATTGAGTAATGACATGACTGATCTCTATATATCCCAAAATGTAACTGTTCTCAGTATCCATTTGATGTTCTGGAACTGGATCAGGAGCAGGCAGTGAAGGCCTTGTGAACTTCACTTGCAGAAACAGTCTGGTCTAGAACTTCTTGTAGCCAGAGGCACACTAAGATGCTGAACCTGTGTTACTTCCTCCTGTCCTTGTCTAAGTTATGATTTTGTGTATCACATTCTTGTCTAGCTATGATCCTGGCAGGAAAAGCCTACTACGATGGAGTGGCCAAGATTGGAGAGATTGCCACTGGGTCTCCTGTGTCAACAGAGCTAGGTGAGTTGAACAACCTTTTTTTTTTTTTTTTTTTAATAAAAACCTAGCCTGCTGTCCTAGGAGTTTGTCAGATGGCTCAGATGCTCAGATCAAGAACACAAAAGGGAACTGGTTGGGCACTGTAGTTTGAGTTTACCCCGGCTCATGAAAATGGAGGGTTTTTTGTAGGGCAACCCAAGCCTAGAGGGGCCTAGGGATGGAGTAGAAGCCCCTTCCTAGGCCTCTTAGTAACTCTGCTCCTGATGCTCCTGGCTTTGCTGCCTGGGTTCTGGTCTGTCACCTCAGATCCCTGAAGTTCCAACTTGAAGAACTGTGACCTACATTTTGAACCAAGGTGGGTGAGACAGGCCTCTGACCAGGCCAAGTGCTTCTGGTGACTCATCTTGTGGAAAATGACTCCTTGACTCCTTTCTTGTGGAAAATGACTCCTTGACTCCTTTATGCTGTACTCTTGGCTCCCACTTGGTTATGATTTTTCCGGTTTTTCTGGTATGAATGGATCCCCTGTGCAGGCAAGGAGGGTAGCCACACCCTGGGCAGCCCCCACCACAGCGAAGGAAGCTGGGCTTCTATTTACAGAGCTAGGCCACTGCACTGCAGTCATCTCCCAATAGACCCACATGCCACTCTCATCCTTAAAATGTATGGACTATGTTTTATTGTATGGATGGTAAGAATTCTGCTTTAAGGATGTGTGTGTGTGTAAATAAGAATGACATGTTGTCCATCTCTACTCAGTGTCCAGTAGTCTTGAGGCTTTTAAAACTTGCCTGAGAAACTCACTGACCCCATTCAAAGGCTGGAACAAGCTAGAGGCTTGATGCTGGTGGCAGGATGTGGAACACGCTGGGTTCATGTTCTCTGGCTGCTTTATGCCTAAAAAGTTGATGAAGCAGTAAACAAAAGGCTCAGTGTCCATTTGCAGTGATGTTATATGATGAGTAGCAACACTGTTATGTTTAATAGAATGTTTTGAACCTCCAGCTCCTGTGCCATGTGTGTTGTGACTTCCCAGTGTCATGATGATCGGTAGCAACTCCAAAGCACCATCAGTTTAATGACATGCAGCCTGTTGTATATAGCAGATAGCAATATTTTAGATATTTGGGGTTCCATAAGCAGCTGAGATATAATAGGGTTCCAAAAATAAGCTTAAATTAAAAGAAGCATCCCATTGTGCCAGGCATCAGGGGAAAATAAAAGTATGGCCCTCACATTAAAACATATGGTGCTCTGACTCACCACCATTCAGCTTGCCATTTTAATGTTTTATGGGCCTTGCCACTGTTTAAATAAGACTTCTGTTCCACACCTTACTTTATTCAGCTGCAAGTTCATAACACTGAATCAACTATTTCCACAGTAACAGTGTTGTTATAAACACCACTTGAAACTCCAGTTTCAGTGGGGAAAGTATGTTGTGGAGGTTCCTTATACCAAATGCAAGTAAAGTTCCTTCTAAGATTTATTTTGTTTCAAGCTGACCATTTACTTATGTCCACTGACTCAGAGTTACTAGTTTTTACCAATTTATGGCTTTTTCCCTAGATAAAAAGTTCACCTCGGTAAGCTTTGCTTTGGGGGAACCCAATAATAACTACTTTTGACTTGCATAGTTTTTCTTTTGATATAGTTTAAAATACCATACTATATCCATTTAAAATCCCACTATGGAAGAGTAGCAGAAAATTCACATGTTTTCAAAAAGTAGGAGAGGAAGAAGGAAAAAGAAGGGCTAGATAAAGTATTTGGCACACAAGCCTGAGGACCTGATTTCAGATCCCTAGTCCTCATGTAGAAGCAGAGTGTGGCAGCACAACCTACAATCTCATCACTAGGGAGGCAGAGACAGGCAGAGGTGGTCAGACAGTCTCCCCAAATAGGTGAACTCCAGATTCGGTGAGAGACCCTGTCAAAAAGATTAAGTGGAAAAGCTAGTCATAAAGACACATGCTATCAACTTCTGATCCCCACAGATATGCGCACATGTTCACAGGAACTTGTATACCCCCCAACACACAGAAGAAAGTAAATAACCAAAAGTAGATTGTTTCCTTTGTTTTCCTACCAATATTTGTGTGGTTATAGCCTTTTGGGTACTGGTACTCATAACCTTATGAGTATTCATACCCTTTAGGATTGTCATAGTTTAGTTTCTGTTGCTATGATAAAGCATCCTGACCAAAAGCAGCTTGGGAAGGAAAGAATATATTTTTTTACACTTCCATATTTATATAGTCTATCATTAAAAGCAGTTAGGGTGGAAACTCAAACAAGGCAGGAACCTAGAGACAGAAGTTGATACAGAGTTGTTTATTGCCTTGCTCTGTTTAATTTCTTATACCACCAAAGACCACCAGTCCAGGGATGGCACCACCTGCAGTGAGCTTAGCCTTCCCACATTAGTCATCAATGAGCAAACGTACCACAGTCTTGCCCACAGGCTAACCTAGTAGGGGCATTTTCTTAATTGAAGTTCCTTCTTTCCAGATAACTAGCCTGTGTCAGGGTGACATAAAACTAAGCAGCACAAAGACTAAGGAGAAGCCAGGCATGGTGACACATGCTTATAATCCCACCACCTTGAAATCTAAGGCAAAAAGATCACAAGGTGAACCTGGGCTCTGTATCCAAAAAAAAGGAAGAAGGGCTGGGGCTGGCAAGATGGCTTAGCACTAAAGGTGCTTGCTGCTGACTGACAACCTGAGTTCAATTCCAGAGGTCCCATACTGTGGGAGGAGAGAACTGACTCCTGAGGTTGTTCTTTGACCTCCTATGGTCTACACACACACACACTTTAAATGAAGAACTGGAATACAGCTAAGGGGTACAGTACTTGTCTAGCACACAGCCCTGAGTTCCATCCCAGCATGAAGACTTCAGTAAGAACATGAATCATTTCAAGTTTTTCATTCAGTGTGTCTTTTGAATTAACTTTGTTGGTAAAGATGGAGTGGATTTTTAACTATAGGTGGTTCCATTTAGGCAGTCCCACTTGGCATCAGTTTATCTGTTGCTATGTGAATTTAGTATGCTTTTGCTCAAACATAACAAAATATCCATCTTATGGTGATTTAAGCAATAGGCATGTTTATTATTCCATGTATGGCCAGGAGCAATAAGTTCCTGCTTAGTTAATCATCATCAAGGACTCAGATTCCATCTCTTTTTCTTACCTTCATACCCATTTCCTTATGGCACCAAGATGGCTACCAGTCTGATTATCACATTTGCCTTCTCATTGTCTGCAAATACAGGAAGTAAAATGTCTTCTCAGGTGTGTCCTTTTATAAAGGAGGAAACCTTGCCCTGAAGCTCCAGCACACATCCCTCAATATTCCATAACCCAAGTTAGATCACACTCATCCATGTCCAGCTGCCAGAAAAGATTCCTTGGTGTGGCTGGTCAAGGACTGCATAGGAGAGGGCACAGTTGTTAGGAGACAGCCCTGACATCAGGTATCTCTGGCATTAAAGATCTGGTTTCAGTGGTTCTGGGCAAAGGGGATGACATTACACAAATGTTTCTTGCAGACATTTGTGATGCTTCTGCCTTCCACATGTGTCTCTGATTGGAATGAGCTGGTGTGCATTTGCCCAGCATTTGTGTATATCAGACCTTGTCACCTGTTCTCCTAGCCCCATTGGACTTCTTTTTTGTTTGTTTTTTTGGGGGGGTTTGTTTTGTTTTGTTTTAATATTACATAATATGTCACTTAATGTAATTCTTGCCATGTGTCAATATATATTAAATGATTTAGAACTTTTCTTAGTATGTCTACTTTGACAGGTGTAGTTCACTATAGTGAAATCAACAACTAACTTATCCACCATCATGGAGCCCACGGGACTTCTTTTTCCAGTAGACCACAGCTGTTCTTCCCAGTCTGTTTCTGTTTAGAGACAAGAATCTAAGCAGGAAGGAAGAAGGCATTGGGACCTTTTTTTGTTTCCTCCATCTACAGAGTTTTATTGCTCACCTTTGAATGTCTTGGACCATGGATTCCAGGGTATTTTCCCTGTGTCTACCTCTTCTGCTCAGTAGCTGCTCTCCTGTGTGATTCCTGCAGCCTTGTGATTGACAATTAAGGAAATAGAGGAAAGTTAGGAATATCACCCATAAGGTTACTACTGTGTATAGATATCTACCATTACCATATGCCTATGTACTCTCTTCTAGCAAGTATGCTGTTAGATACTGTGTCTGCTTTTGTTTGAGAAATATAAGACCTGATCCAGTCACATTGTAGAAGTAATAGTGTACACATGCTCAGCATTTCACACACAGTTACTGAACATTGTGGACATACGCGCCTTCCATCTTTCATGGGCAGGGCTAGAGGTGAGGTGACTTGTCTCAAATCACTCAATTAGTTGGTAGTCTGATTTTAGAATCTTGAGTTCTTTATCTCTGTACTGGCACTTAGGCATGCAGGATGGGAAAGTACCATCCCAGGAGCCACTGAATTCTCAACCATAAGGGCATTTTTGGAAAAGAGGTGAAGCCAAGTATGGTGGTGCATGCCTGTGATCCCAGCACTCAGGATCCTGAGTTCAAGGTTAGCCTGAGCTACATAGCCATACCCTAAGTCAAAGGGGGTGGAGAATAGGCTGACAAGATGAACTTACCATCAAGTTCAAAGACCTGAGTTTTTGCTCCCTGGAACCCACATGATGGAGAAAACCAGTTCCTGCAAATTGTCTTTTGACCATTACATGCATACACATTGGGGCAAGGACTGCCTGTTCACCCATCCTCTCAAATTTTTATGTAATTTTAAAATTTTAAAGAAAGTGAGAGTTGTCAAAACTAATATTAGTGGCAGAGCAGGCCTGGACAGTGTATTTAGTGGGACCCTTGGAAAGGATGGTTTCCCTCAGATGTATCTGTTAATAACAGAAATAAAGAAGTTAGTGATATGCAAATAACAGGTAAATCACACATGCACACACACAGTGTCTTTTACTGTCCACCCTAATTTGGGTCTCATTAAATTCTCACTGAAAATCCGTGTGTGGGGGTGGGGGTGGGGGAGTGCTTCCCCCATTACCTGATGTCCTTAATCATTCCATTCATCCCTTCCTGATTTTTTTCTGAGTAGTCTGCAGTTACAGTGTTTCCCTAGGGGTGGCTGCTAGGCCCAAGAACAAATTAGCAATTACCTCCTTTGCAAAGGTAAGAGATTACTGACCTCCATGGTGACCACAATGAGTCACTCTCCCTGGAGATGTACTTTGTAACCAAACAAGACAGTAAGATTGGAGAAGCCCAAGATTCCTGTGGAGGTGGACAGGTCTAGATGCCTTTATTGTAGAGTGTACAACATCCTGCTATAGCCTGGGAAAGACCCTGTACCCAGGACAGTGAAACAAGGCTACTGTTTACTATCCTGAGACCTCCAGGTGGGAGACTGCTTGTCAATGGAGAAATCTACCTAGAGGTTGTGTTTTCAGTTTGCTTCTGTCTGTGGGTGCTTGAGCAACATTTGACCTTTATAGGTGGGTTGGACGTGCTTAAAGGAGGTGAAGGTGATGCTTTGCAAGTATTGGAAGAGGAAACAAAATAATGTGCCTCCAAGCTTCAAAAACTATAAAGATGCCTTTAGCCTCCACTTCACAAACATTTGGGAACTCAGCAAACACTATTAGTGTTCTTCCTTGACATCCTTTTCATCCATACTGTGAGTAATGTGAGTTTGTAAGAACACACGTTTTTCCATGATAACTCTTATTCTGCTAAAACAGAAAAGAAATAAAAAACAAAAGCCTATAACCAAATGCCAGTGGAATTGATAAGGCAGAGCTGTCTGAGCCAGTTGCCCTGCTCTTTCAGCAGACTCTGCATGTGCAACCACAGGAACTAAAAGCCCAGATTTATTGGCATAATTGAAGGAAGTGGTTGTGATGAAAAGGATGAAGATGTTTCTGAGAAAATGATGCTAGCAAAATCCCTTCACATGAAAGGAACTCCTCAAGACATTTTGCAACACCATAACCACAAAGGCTAGAATGTTAGAAGCTTTTTGTGATACCTAATATGAAATAGACTATTTGATCTTTGTTCGGCCTCTTGTCATAGAGCTTCGTACCATTGACTCTCAGGCTCTAGAGGGATAAGTCTTTGTATGCTAAGGAGCTGACTGACAACTGCGTCTCCTGAGACTCCAGATAGGGGCTGTTTGCCAGCAAGTGATTTAACCAGTCATGACTACCTAAAAGAGCTTCTTCTGTAAGGAGATTTGAGGAACAAGGTTAGTTCGTGGAACATAGTGCCCAGGGAGGAACTGAGAGTCTGTCCCCTTGCTCTAAGCATTCCTCCAGGAGTCCTTACTTTCTTTTTTCTTTCATTTCTGTTTTTTTGTTTGTTTTGTTTTGTGAGACAGGGTTTCTCTGTGTAGCTCTAGCTGTCCTGGAACTCACTCAGTAGACTAAGCTGGCCTCAAACTGGGAGCCTCTGTCACTCCAGTGCTGGGATTAAAGATGTGTGTTACCACTGCCCGCCCAAGAGTCCTTTCTAATGAACCAGTAATATTTACCTGTTTTGGGGAGACCCCCATAGCCAAATCTTTAGAAGACAGAGTAGGAACCCCATCTTATAGCTGGCAGGTGAAAGTGTAAGATGATCTATTTTCCATCAGCTGTGAAACAGGAATAACCTTGTGAGACAGCTCTCAGCCAGTGGGATCTGTCACTGTCTACAGGTAGACAGTTTCAAAATTGAATTTGAGGCCACCCAATTGTCATTCAGTGCAGAGCTGCTTTCTGGGTGTGTGTGAGCCTGGTCACAACGCATTCTGTATTTCAAAAATAGAAGAATTTGGGAATCAAACTCACAGCTTTGCTCATATCAGGCAAATGTTGCTGTACCTCTCATCTACATTATCCATCTTTTTCATGGATGTTGAAACTTAGAAAGGGTATGACAGTTTATTAAAGCACAAAAAAAATGTTCCATGTCCATATCTGAAGTTATAAGCCAGCAAGCACTTTTGAAATTATTCCTGAATAGCTGCTTTTCTTTCTTTGAGACAGGCTCACATTATGTAGCCCAGGCTTTCCTCACATTCTTATTCCTCCTGCCTCAGCCTCTCAAATGCTGGGATTACAGGTGTGTGCCACAATACCTGGTTTACCCTAAACCAGCTTTGAAAAGAGAAGTCAACTGGTATGGTGGTACCTACGAACTAAGTACTCAGGAGGCTGAGGCTGGAGGATCACAAGTTTAAAGACTACAAGTTTAAGACCAGCCGGAGCTTATATAGTAAGACCCTGATCAGAGGAACAAAAAATAAAATAAAAACCACAAGCAAAAACAACAAATTAACTTTAATTCTTAATGTTTCTAGTGATTTAAATTATGTATCAAAACAAAAGAAGAGATGCTGGTACAAAACTCAGTTGGTAGAATGCTTACCTAACATACAAAGCCCTGGGTTCAGTCCCAAAACAGCATAAAAGCAGACATTGCAGGTGCTTAAACATGAGTAATCGTGTCAGAGGTTTGATAGCAAAAACAGACATTAATAACTGGATCCCAACAACCACAGCACTCTAAACAACTCAGTCCTTAACCACTTGTTCTTGCTGGGAGAAACAGACTCGGAGCTCTATAGTTCTATAGACAGGGTTCAGCAGGTAAAGTAGTCCAGTCCATTGTGTTTAATTGTTAAATAATAACTCACAGGGTCGAATTCATGGCTTCAGGCTACCAGGATGTGACCTGTAGTCACACACATAAAACTTGATACCATATCCACAGCTAAAGTTGGCAGCATGCATGCTCATACATAAGAGGGAAAGTGTGGTGTGAGTAGAACGTTGGGCTTGTCTCTTAAGCAAGTGGACCTTAATTTTTTTTTTTCCTATCTTTTTATTCTCTGAAATGTTACTTTCTGACCACAGTTCCCACCCTCCACCCTACCAACCCTCTCCTCCAGATCCACTCTCCCCTCAGAAAAGAGCGGACCTCCCAGGGACATCAACCAATCACAGCATCATAATATGCTGCTATAAGACCAGGCATATCATATCAACATTGGATGAGGCAACCCACTAGGAGGAAAAGGGTCCAGTAAGTAGGCAAAAGAGTCAGCAACCACCCCCCTACCCCTACCTCACACCCCACCCTCACTCCCATTGTTAGAAACCCCACAAGAACACCTGGCTACTCATCCATAGCATATATGCAGGGAACTTAGGTCAGATCTTACAGACTCCTTGATGTCTACAAGCCCCCATGAGTTCCAGTCAGTTGATTCTATGGGCTATGTTCTCATGTCCCTGACCCCTTGGTTCCTCCAATCTTTCTTCCCCTCCTCTGCAGGACTCCCCAAGCTATGCCTAATGTTTGGCTGTGGGATGCTGCATCTGCTCCCATCAGCTACTGGATGAAGTCTCTCTGGTCTCTTTGATGATGATTTTGCCGCTCCCAGCAGGATAAGCTGTAGGTTAAAGGTTTTGTGGCTGAGTTGGTGTCTCAGTTCCTCACTTGAGACCTTGCCTGGTTATAGAAAATGTCTGGTTCAGGCTCTATGTCTTCCATTACACTGTGTTTC
Organism: Phodopus roborovskii; assembly: GCF_943737965.1. Classification (NCBI taxonomy): domain Eukaryota; kingdom Metazoa; phylum Chordata; class Mammalia; order Rodentia; family Cricetidae; genus Phodopus; species Phodopus roborovskii. The sequence continues at coordinate 6,353,656 of NW_026126599.1, read as the reverse complement.
CAGTTCACCCCTGAAATGCCTCCCAATTCTAGTAATTTCTTCCAGTATCCCCCTCGCCACCCCCCACATTTGATCCCTACTGTTCCCAACCCTACCTGCCCTCAGTCCACCCACATTCTATTTCCCTTCCCAGGGAGATCCTTGCATTCCCTCCTTAAGCCCTCCTTGTTTCTTAGCCTCTCAAGTTCCATCCATTTCCCTGCAAATTTCATGATGTCATTGTTTTTAATAGCTGAGTAATACTCCATTGTGTAAGTGTACCACATTTTCTTTATCCATTATTTTGTTGAGGGACATCTAGGTTGTTTCCAGTTTCTGGCCATTATGAATAAAGCTGCTATAAACAAAGTTGAGCAAATGCCCTTGTGATAAGATAGGGCATCCTTTGGGTATATTCCCAGTAGTGGTATAGCTGGATCCTGAGGTAGATCGATTACCAATTTTCTGAGAAACCGCCATATTGATTTCACAGCACTTAGTTTTAAAACTTAGAAAATACTGAAAACACTGAAAGAGAAAACAGAAGATGATCAGGTGAAAGTGTTTTAAAAAAACATTTCAAAACACCTCTGAATCACTTCTTTTGACCTTTTAAGTATAAAAAAGTAAAACTTGTTTGTGTTTGTTTAAAAAAAAACAAAAACAAAAAACAGGCTTTCTAATGGAAATTTATAAACTTGCTTTGATTTTTTTTTTAAATCTCACCAATACATAAATTTAGACAGTGTCATTTTGTTCTAATTTAGATATTCCATTATTTTGAGTTATGTATTTAATTTATTTTTATATTTTATTTATTTGTGTGTGTGTGTGTGTGTGCAGGTATGGAGAGCAGAGGACAACTAAGGAAGTCAGTTTTCTCCTTAAACGGTAGATTTCAAGCACTGAACCCAGGTTGTCAGGCTTGGTGGCAGGCACCTTTGCCCCAGAACCATCTCCCTAGTCCCAAACCAGCTTCTTAAATTGGGGCCAAAACAGATTCTTTCTTCTAATCAGTACACTAAAACACCATGGGCTTCCTCCCTTCCTCTTTCCCTTTCTTGACTTTTGAGACAGTCTCGTGTAGCTCCAGCTACCTTCCAGCTCACAATCTTCCCATCTCAGCTTTCTGACTGGCACATGCCACTATGCCAGTTTGTGTTTTCTCTTACTGATTTTCAAATTGATAGTCTTTATATAAGTCTTAAAAAATCAGATATAGGCATGGTGGTACATGCCTTCAATTCCAGCACTTAGGAGGCAGAGGCAGGTGGATCTCTGGGAGTTTGAGGCCAGTCTAATCTACAAAGTGAGTTCAAGAACAGGCAGGAAGCTTCTGCCAGAACTAGACAAAGCTATACCCTTCCATATCCACCACCAAGGACCCACTCTACTGCCCAGCCTCCCAACCCCCCAAAACAGCACCATCAGTTGGGGACCATGTGTTCATATGCATGCACCTGTGGGAGATATTTCACCCATGACAGTGTTATGGGATCTTTATTAGCTTTACACTTAATGCTGCCTGACTCCTTGGATACACATCCTACATTTGAATCTGAAACAACACCTGTTTTTCATTACATTTTATCACTATGCTCATCCTCTGAGTCTTTGAATTTGGATGTGTACAAACAGAAAATTACCCTATTTCAACCCAATTTTCACAATTTGTTAAACTGGTCTTTTTCTCAGCAATTCAAAATAAGGAAGAAAGGACTGTAGAGATGACTCCTTGCTTAAGAGGACTTAGTTCAGTTCCCAGCACCCAGGTGGAATAGCTTACAACCACATACAGCTCCAGTTCCAGGGGATCTGAACCCCTCTTCTGCACTGCTAAGGCATATGCACACATGTGTGCATAAACACACAATATATATATATATATATATATATATATATATATATATATACACACACACACTTTTAAATTTAAGAAAAAGATAAGGAGGTGGATACCCTTGTGCTCAAGCTATCAGAGTGTTGAGGGATCAGTGCCAAGGACCGAGGGACTCTGCCTCAGTTGCTGACACCATCCTTGGTGACTAGAGCTTCTTGTACGCTGTAATAAAGAATGTGGGTTTCTCGAACTTTTGTCAGCACTGTGTCAGAAAGGGAAGCACACAGAGAGGCACTTGAGAGCACACCAAGGACAATGGCTGTGATCAGGAGCACAGGACGGCAAGAGGCCATGAAGAGAGTGAGGCCAGGCCTGCTCCTGCAGACAGTAGTGCCATTGTGGGGAGTGGCAACTCTGGTGGGAAGACTAGGCAGATTCCTTGTTATACAGGTAGAATACCCTGTTATGAAAGACTGAAACACAGGGGAAATACTGGGAAGTGCAAACCAAACCACTAGATAACCACTTCACACCCAGTCAAGCAGCCGAAATTAAAGGACAGCCTAAAGCCAGCAAGATGGCTCAGTGGATAAAAGTACTTACTGACATCCAGATAATCTGAGTTATATCCCAGGGACCCACATGGAGAGAGGTGATTCTCACAAGTTGTCCTCTGACCTCCATGTGTGCACCCTAGTCTGTGTACATGTATACATTCTTAAATATAATAAGATTGTTTTAAAAGATAGTCGATAACAATGTTAGCAAAGATGTAGTTTAACATTGTGGTACACATCTTTAATCACAGTACTTGAGAGACAGTGGCAGGCTAATCTCTGAGTTTGAGGCAGTCTTGGTCTACACGGTGAGTTCCAGGTCAGCTGGGGAGGCCTTCTCTCAAAAACTGAATTAAAATACAAAAAAGCTGAAGGTCTCATGTATTACTGGTAGGGATGTAATATGGAACAGCTATGTTAGAAAACAGTCTCCATTCCTTAAATTCTCATGTGACACCACAATTCACACACACACACACACACGTACATATGTCCTCCTGTGGAGGACCCAAGTTCAGTTCCCAGCACCCACAGTAGTCAGCTCACAACCACCTGTAACGCCAGCTCCAGGGGATCTGAGACCTCTGGCTTCCACAGGAATTCATGTTCCCCCAAACAAATGTTTATGAGTGATTAAAAATTAAAATTTTTAAAAGAGCTAGCAATCGTCTCAGGTATGGTTGTGAGGCTAGGTGAAGGCTTCCTAGTGATCCATCAGCAGGAACTACCAGACAGGACAGAGAGGTGGCAGCAGAAACCAAAGTCCTACCATCCCAGCTGGGCTCATTGATAAGCTTTTGGTGAGACAAGAGTTAGAGATAAACTTTAAAATGCTTGACTGGATAAGTGAGTTGACATGGGTATTGGATTTCTATCTAGGAATCAGTTTTCCTTTGAAACCATGGCCATCTTTTGCAGCAGACTTGGTCTTCACCTATATCACAGTAAAGGGATAATGAAAATCTAGATATTCATAACTTGATTTGAGATAGGCACTGGGGCAAAGAATAACAAGAGTTACAGAATTTCATGGGAATAGATGATCCCACCTACATGGGAGTGGCAGTGAAACTAAAGTCTCAGGATGTTTAATGGAATACAGGGGAAGTTCAAGAAGCTGTGCTTTCTCTTAGGGAATAAGGGCTGTCTCCCCACTTACCTGGGCATTGGAGCTTGTGGAGAAGATCATGGGAAATAATGTGCAAAAGAAAAATGGAACCTTGATTCGCGGTGTGTCTATATGTATCATCTCAAATTGAGAATTAATATTATTGGCACCAAAAGGTTGGGAGTTACTAGAAACTGACTCATTTTAGGAGCATGGGTTCAAAGGTACAGTACAAATTACTAGATGAGTAAGGAGGCATATTGGATGGCAGGCAGTTTATAACCATGACCTGCACCTACCTCACAGGCCAGCAGTCCACTCTGCAGGGCCCCAGGGATGAGGTGTCATTCAGGCATAGCTTCCACTTTCATCATGATAGAATTTGTGGAACACTAGTACATTAATTTTTTTTCTTCCTCTCCCTCTATCATCACTCTGCTCTCATTTTTTGTTTTTGTCTTAAAACACAGAGAGAGAGAGAGAGAGAGAGAGAGAGAGAGAGAGAGAGAGAGAGAATGGTGGTACATACTTTTAAGCCCAGCACTTTGGAGGCTTAGGCAGCCAGATCTCTGATACTGAGACCAGCCTGGTCTACAGAGCAAGTTCTAGGACAACTTATAGAGAGAAACCATGCCTTGAAAAAAACAAAAGCAACCATGGTGTGCCAAACCTTTAATCCCAGAACTTGGGAGGAAGAGGCAGGCAAATCTCTGAGTTCGAGGCCAGCCTATTCTACCAAGTGAGTTCCAGGACTGTAACACAAAGAAACCCCAAGGTAGGTAGGTAGGTAGGTAGGTAGGTAGGTAGGTAGGTAGGTAGGTAGGTAGATAGATAGATAGATAGATAGATAGATAGATAGATAGATAGATAATCTCATGTAGTTCAGTATTACTTCAAACTCTATGTAGTTGAGAATGACCTTGAACTTCTGGTCCTCCTGCTTCTACCTCCTGAGAGCTGGGATTACAGGTACATGCCACCATGCCTAACTAACGCAGGAGAACCTGGGACCTCATAGATGCTAAGTGAACACTCTACCAACTGAACTGCATCTCCTGCCCTTGCCTAGGTTTTTTGAGCCAGGTTTTTCTATGTAGCTGAGGATGACCCAGAACTCCTGAGCCTCTTTCCTCAACTTCCTAAGTGCAATTGGAAAGAGTGTAACTGTGCACCGCTGGACATGCAATTTCAGACCTCACTCACGTCAAGCATTGTTCTACTAACTAAGCTCTCTCCCCAGCTTTTCTTTAGTTTTCTGAGCCAGGGTCTTGCTGTGTATCTCAGAGTGACCTCAAACTCAAAACCCTCCCACCTCAGTCTCTCCTGAGTTCTGCCTGTACCACCATGCCTGACTCTTCTTTTGAAGTTTTACTGTATCTGATTAAATATTTTAATTTCATCAGTCTTTTATTCTATACTCAATCCAGCTTAATTTCCCATTCATATTATTGCTGTTTAACTTACAAGTCCTCTGGGATGTTGAAAACGACACACTTAGATTTTATAATGAGAATTAAACCTACTTTCTAAAACAAAACTATATCTTGACTGAAAAATGAACCTAATAAACATCAAATTTAGAGTTTTATCTTTATTATCTATTTTTACATAATTAAACTCATAGCTATAAATTATTTGGTTAGTTCCCCCCCCCCTTTTTTTTTTTTTTTTGAAATATGGTCTCTGTATTCTAGGCTGTCTTCAAACTTTGTTATGTAGCCAAGGATAACCTTGAACTTCCAATTCTTCTGCCTCCACCTCTCAAGTGCTTGGATTACAGGTCTGCACCACTGTGCCCTGTGTATGTGATTCGGAATACCGAGGGACTGAACCCAGAGCTTTCCAAATGCTGGCATGTAGCTCTGCCAACTAAGCCACAGTGCCCCAGTCTTTAATAAAAGATTTATTTTGACTGTTTCTAAACTTATTCTTTAACTTTCATTAATTTTTTGGTGCTGGTGCTTGAACACAGGGCCTTACATCTTTACTTGGTGGGATAAACAATTTATTGCTTTGTTTGTTTTGCAACTACTAGGGATTGAACCTAGGACCTTACACATACTGGTCAAATGCTCTGCCATTGAGTATAAAAGTGTGCCATGTGCATGCCTATTGGGTCCCCTGGAACTGGGGCTATGGGAATCTGGTCCTCTAAAGAAGAATGGATCTTAAGTAGTATCACAAATCTTGTGTGTAGCTTGCTATACTTGTGCACAGCAGGTTGGCTAATAGGCTTGATTGTTAATCAGAGTCAAGTGGGAAATAGTCAATTTGCTTTCAGAATCAGTTTATCAGGCCAGTGACAGAAGTGTCACCTAAACCCTGTCTGTGTCTCTCTTCTGGTTTTGAAATTTTGATCCTAATTTTTAGACAATACTTGTCTGTTAGGTACACCACTAGATCCCTAGTCCGTTCTATAGACCTGGTGTTCTGCAGCTATTGTGTTCTCTACCTCACTGAGACTTGATTTTCAAAATACCCAGAGGGCTGTTGTTAACTATTTTTGTCTTTTCTTTTCAGCCTATTTCTTAGTGCTTCACAGCCTTACAGAATGGATATATCTTGAATTGTGTCCATATATCCTCTTTCCCTCCACTCAGACTCCTCATTTTAAATGTCTTGCTTTGTGTGATATATTTGCTGTGAGGGTAATTGGTAGCAGTATTAGTAAGCTACCATTCACTAAAAGGCTTCAGTTTGCATTAGGGTTCATTCTGTTAATTTGGCAAGTGTACCCTATCATTCTGTCACTACCCACAAGACCCTGGCAGCCACTGATCTTTTTACTGCCTTTAGTTTTTCCTTTTCTAGAGTGTCATGCAGTTGGGATCATAGAATATTTAGTTAGGTTTTGTGGTCCATGCTCCTCAGCTATCCATAGTCTATCACCAAACAATGCACACTTCAGGTTACTTCATGTTTCCCCTTGTGATTGAGTGACTGATTCAGCCCTGACCCTTCACCACTGCCCCACATCACAAGGAAGTATTGTGCCTTGTAACACTTAGTCCAGCAAAAGATCAAAAGTGGAAGTTCAAAGTGCAGTTTCTATTGAAACACGTTGCACTTTTCTTTCACACTGGAAGACAGAGATCATTTCTGGTCAACAATGGGACCTCAATAGTTTCTCCTCTCTATCTTGGTGACATTGTTGTCACCAACTTTAGTTATCCACACACTAAAACCACTCAGTACATCGTTTCTGATACTATTGTGCACTCATCTATCATTTTAACTAAGGATAGTTGGTTGGGGGGTGGGGTATTGTTATTTTGAAAGACAGTCTTATATAGTCAAGGTTGGCCTCAAGCTTGCTATGTAACAAGAATGATTTTTAACTCTTGATCCTTCTGCCTCTACTTCCTGAGTGCTGGGATTATAGGCATGCACCACCATACCCAGTTAAGCAAGCCCTCTACCCACCAAATGTGCTGCATCCCCAGTCCCTAAGAATAGTTTTTACAAAGCTGAGTATGGCAGACATGCCTGTCTGTAATCACAGGCTTGGGGGAGGAGGGGGTGGAATTCAAGGACAGAAAGGTCAAAGAATAAAATCCTATCTCAAAAAATAGAAAAAAGGAAGGCAGAAGAAAAAATATTTTATTACCTTTATTTTTTGAATATTCTCCCTTTAAGGGTTTTCTATGTAGCTTTGAATTTCTGACATAAGATGTTTCTATGAAAAACCTATTTTAACATTTGTTGTAGCTGAAGCATACTGGTGACAGATTTTGTCTGAAAAAAAAAGTCAGTTGTGTATGGTGGTGCTATCCTAATCCCTGCACTTAGGAGGCAAAGGCAGGGGTGAATCTCTTAGTTTAATGTTAGCCTGGTCTACATAGCAAGTTCCAAGCCAGCTAGGGTAACGTGTGTGTGTGTGTGTGTGTGTGTGTGTGTGTGTGAGAGAGAGAGAGAGAGAGAGAGAGAGAGAGAGAGAGAGAGAGAGAGAGAGATGTCTTGTGTATTTAGAGGATAATTTTCCTAGATAAATGAATTTTAGGTGGCGAATCATGAAGTTCATAGATATTTTACTATGTTTGGTATTTTGCAGTTTATTCACTGTCATTCACTACATAGCCGAGCTAGCCTTGAGTTTATGACAGTCCTGCCTACTTCAAGCATTTTGAGTACTGGGATTACAGGGTTAGGGTTATGTGCCACCATGCTATTTGCTTTTTTCATACTTCTACCCCTGAGTGCTGAGATCCTCCGCTTGCACTACCACAGCCCACTTGGTTTATAAGGGGAAGTCTGATGTAACTCTTATCCTGTTGCTCTCCAGCCTTGGCGTTTCCTACCCTCTGGCTTCTTCCAAGAGTGTGTGTTTATCTTTGGTATTTTGCAGTTTGTGTTGATATGCTGAGGTGTTAGTATCAGTGTCTCCTCTGTGTTCTCTGAGCCTTCTGAGTCTGTGAGTTGGTATCTGTCTTTAGGTTTGGAGAATATAATATACCAACCAGGTAATATAAACAATGGAAGATAGGCCTTTGGAATGATTTTTTTAATTATTTTAATCTGGCTAGTAGTTGGGATATATTTAATGTTGGGTGTAGCTGTAACTGTATCAGAGGTTTTGTTTTTCCTCTTCTGTTGTCATTCTTAGTGGAGTCTGTGTCTTGCAGCTCTCCAGTTGGACCCAGGGTCCTTTTCCTGGGGCCCTGTTGATGACTGGTGTGATAAAAGTCTTGGGAAAGGAAAGCTTCATCCCTTTATCTTTAGTGGGAATCTTGAGTTGTTTGGTGAAAGTTTTGAACAACCTGAATACCTGGAATCTGACCTCTGAAAGAGCTTCTTAGCCTTTCTTTCCCCTTAGTGAGAAAGCTTGAAGGGGCTGAGATAACTAGTTGCTGTTCCCAAGTCAGATAAGACTTCATTGCAACAGCTTGCCCTTAAAGACCAGTCTCCCTGACAAGAGTCCAGAACAGGGCTCTAGGCTTATTTCACAGTGCTGCCTGTCTGTGTTGGAAGAAGCCTGAGGGGAATTTTTCTGGTCTTCACAGAAAGCAAATATTGGTACTCTTAGAGGTGAACTCTGGGAAGTGGGGGGCGGGGGTAATGTTCTAGATGTGCACTGATGCTGAGAATCCTGGTTGGCACCATCACATCTTTCTGCAATGCTTTGACTCTTTGAGGCTCCCTACCCCTTGAGCTCTGTGAGGAACAATAGTCAAAATACCTGCTCTTCTCTGGCCCCCACTGTCTTCCTAATGATTTTGTGCTCCATTACTGAAAGATCAACAGTAGCGTCTGACAATCTAAGTAAGATGCAAAGCCAAATCCCTTTGGACAGTTTATTCTAGACTTCCACATAAAAATCAAGTTGCTTTTGTTCTTTTTTTGAGGGAAGGGAGTTGTTGTTGCTTATTTGTTTTGTTTTGTTGATGTTGCTTGAGACAGGGTCTCTCTCTATAGTCTTGGCTGTCCCGGAACTCATTATGTAGACCAAGCTGTCCTTGAAGTCACAGAGATCTACCTCCCTCTACCTTCCAAGTGTTGGGATTAAAGGCATGCACCACTAACACCCAGATTTATTTGTACTGTGTCTGAAAGGGACACCTCTAAAAAAGAAGAAAAATGTCTATATTTATAGGTTGTTTTTATTTTATTCAGTTTTTTGAAACAAGATCCCATTCTATAGCCCAGATTTGCACCAAATTCAAAAATCCTCCTGTCTCAACCTCCAGAACTCTGGAGTTATACATGTGAGACACTGCTCCCCACTATGACTGCACCATTTCAAAAGGAATTTTTAAATTATCTTTAATTATGTGTATGTGTTTTGAGGTGTGTGAACATGTGTGTCTAGGTACCCACAGAGGTATCAGATCTCCATGGAGCTGGAGATACAGAAGGTTGTGAGCTTCTTGACAAAAACATGTCCTTTGCAAGAGCAGTACAGGTCATTAACCCCTCAGCCATGTCTCCAGCCTGTGGCTGCAGCTTCTGTTTGACTCAGAGAAATACTCACTTTCAGATCTTTGACTGTGCTGACCACTTTTTAAGAAGTAGGCTGCCAGAGGTCTTACTTTAAGTACAACATTGATATCAGTTCGCCTACCAACACACCTTTTCAGCTCCCTATTGTCTCCAGTAACAGGCACCAGATTCCCCAAGACTGGGATGAATAATCCTCTTCTTCTTCAACACCATCTTCATGTTCCTCCTCCAAAACTAAATAGGTAAATGAGAGGCTAGTGAGATGGCCCAGTGGGCCTATACTGCCAACTAAGTTCCATCCCCAAAACCCACACAGTAAAAGGAGAGAACAAACTCCAAGTTGTCTTTTAACCTCCACACAGGCATACACCCCATACCAAATAAATTAATTTAATTTTAAAATCTAAATAGGTAAAAGAGTTTTTAAGTTAAAGTATGTAAGTGTAAGCCTGTTATAAATGCTAAATGGGATTGAGGGTAGTCAGGACCTTGAGATGCCAGATCTTTCTTGCTAAAATACATTCAAGCCATTTTGCATTGAGTATCAAATGTGAGTACACTGGTTATTTTCCTCTCATTTTTATAATAAAGGTACTGTCTGCTTTCTAGTTCATTGAATTTAAAAAAAATATATATTTCTGCCAGGCAGTGGTGGCTCATGCCTTTAATCCCAGTACTCAGGCAGAGACAGGCGATCTCTGTGAGTTCAAGGCCAGCCTGGTCTATAAAGCAAGTTCTAGGATGGGTTCCAAAGCTACAGGGAAACCCTATCTTGAAAAACAACAAATTTCTGCTAATAAGCCATCTTAGAGGAAAACTTCCAGGCTATGCTTGTTCCTCATCCTGAGTTTTATATCTGTTAATGGTTTTTGCTCTAACCAATCTTTACTATGATGGCAGCAAAATGGTTATTTCCAAAGTCCAGCAGCATCTCCTCACTGATTGGTGCTTTTGGCAGGAGTATCCTTTGTCCCCCTATAATATCTGCTACCATGGACTCACAGATCCCTGGAATTTTTTTTTTTTTTTTTGATCTATAGTTTATTACCATCCTTCATTGTTTTGATGCTCAGATTAGAATCCCCACGTTTGACCAAGCTGACTTGAGTGGCATATACCTCCTTGTTTATTTTGGGGAACACTGGAAGAATGATTATATTCTGTAGCATTTTAGTTGGTTAAGCCAAGAATGAGACCCATTTAAGCTCTGTTTCACACACATGCTGCTATTTGTGGGGTTTGTTGTTTGTTCATTTGGTTGGTTGGTTTTTTTCATGACAGAGTTTCTCAATGTGGCACTGGCTGTCCTGTAATTTACTTTGTGGCCCAGTATGCCCTCGAACTTAGAGAGATCTCCCTGCCTCTGCCTTCTGAGTGCTGGGATTAAAGGTGTGCACCAACATGCACAGCTACATGTTGCTATTTGTATAGCACAGTCCTGATCAGAAGAGAGCCACTTGCCTACCTCCAGGGACTAAGAGCCCTTCTAAGAGGCAGTAGAGCATCTCCAGTGTGTTTGTGTATTTGTGGTTAAGTGTGGATGACTTGGATCTCCAGCACATATACCCGTTTTACTTATTTTGTGTGTGGAGGTCAGAAGAGAACTTAATAGGAGTTGCTTCTTTCCTTTCGTCAACTGGGTTCCAGGGATTGAATTCAGTTGTCAGGCTTGATAGCAAGCACCTTTACCTTCTAAGCCTTCTTTTTAGCCCTCGTGTTTTCTGCTCATCACATTTGCTATCTGTAAAAAAATATCAGAAAAATCTATCCATTTCCAGGCTGGGCAGTGGTAGCTCACACCTGTAATCCCAGCACTTAGGAGGCAGAGGCAGGCCGATCTCTGTGAGTTAGAGGCCAGCCTGGTTTACAGTAAAGTGAGTACCAGAATAGGCTCCAAAGCTACACAGAGAAACCCTGTCTTGGAATAATAAAAAATAATAAAAAGAAAACTATCCATTTCCTGGTGACATCTTTGGTCATTTTCATTTCAGTCTGCACAGTATGATTTTAGGCCAGTAGTAGGTTGGCTTCCACACCGTCATTTTATTGCCTGATTCCACTTGTAGTAACATGTAGGAAGTGGCATGTGACTCAGCCATTACTCTGTACTCTCTGGAAATAACAAATGTGTTGTAATTATCAGTGACTAGATATAAATGGAAAGAATTGAGCTTGGTTTTCTTTCTTCTTCTTTTTTTTTTTTTTTTTTTTTTTTTTTTTTTTTTTTTTTGTTTTTGTTTTGTTTTGTTTTGTTTTGTTTTAATGTCTGCCTGAATTCAGCATGTGTTCTTTGATACCTCTGTCCTTGGCAGACTCCATCTGGCTCCTCCACATTCTTACGGTGAATTGGTAAAGACTTAACTCACTGAAACATAGTAATAGACCAGCTGGGTGTGGTGGTGCATATCTGTAATCCCAGCACTTAGAAGATAGAGGTAGGAGGTTTGTAATAGCCTGGGCTATACAAATATAACAAGATGCTCCCTGTGTCAAAGAAACAATTAACTAACTTCCCAATGGGAGCTGAAGACATAGCTTAGTAGAAGAGTACTTGCCCAACAAGCCAGACTGTGGGTTCCATCTGAAGTATCAACCCGGGGGGGCGCGGAAATCAACAAAAGTATTTCAAACAAAAAGTGTCTCATATCAGTAACAAAGGTCACATTGCCTACTAGCCTCATGCATAGCCTTATACAGTACTGTTCAAACTGTTGGGAACATTTCTTCATAGTTCCTAAAACCTAGACTAATACTATTATTTGCCACTATTGCTATGAGCATTGTCTGTTGAGTTTATGAATTTGAAATGTGTGCATGTTTTACGAGCACTGTGGCTCAGAGGTATAGCATTTGCCCAGCATGGGTGAGTACCCAGTTCCATCTCCAGTGTGGCAAAAATGTTTAATTTTAATAATAAGTTCCTTACTATTGCTTCCTTAATACTCTAATGTATTCAGATTGAGTCATGTGGCTGTAATGATATGATTTCTTCCTGAGAATGTTGGCTCCTAACCTGAAAAGGAGAAGGAAGGGATTGGAGCAGCCTGCAGCGCACAGCTTCCTGTCAGGGCATGCGCTCTGTTCTGCTCTGTTTGAATCTGGGTTGTGCTTTCTCAGCTCCTCCCTCAAACGTTCTCTGCATCTTTTTCCTTCTCAAATATAATCCATGAAAAAAAGTAGGCTAGAGGATGAAGAGTAAAATAACACAAAAAACAGAATATTTTCAAACCTGAAGTAATTCTTGTTCACTTGGAGAGTAAACAAGTTCAAGGATAAACATTTGTGGACTGAACCTAAAGGTAGTTTCGTGTTCTGTTTCAAGGTATGCTTTGGCAGCTTGCACAATCACTGCTAAGGTGTGTTTTAGTCAATCCTTAAAACCAAGGACTCCGGGGTTACCACTGGGAGACCAGCTTTGGAATTCCACAGACCGTGAGGGACAAGAATAACAAGGTCAGGGTTCCCGTCCTACCACTGTGAAAGGCCCATTTCATTGAACTTGTCTGCAGTGGCAGAAACCACACAGGAATATGGATAGTGGGAACCCATGTGTGGTGGGCTGGGCCAGCAAGGCAGAGCACTGAGTTCAGAGATGTGCTTAACATACAGCATGTTGCTGTAAGGTCCACATTTGAGTGGGACTGCGGAAACACAGTTCAAGAAGGGTCATGTAGGAAAGAAATGTGACCATTTTGCTTTCCAACATAATTTTTCTGATGGTTTCAGCCAAAATATTTTTAGATTTTTTTTTTCTTAAGAAGGTCAAACTTGCCAAGAACTGGGTGCTTAGTGTTCAGATAATTAAAATGGATCAAAATAGATATAAAAGTAACTCTGAATGTTTCAGTATCTGTAATGACATAGTAATGCAGCTACATTCTTAGCCAGGTTGCAGGCTTCTCTTGTGAAAGACCCTAGTCTATTTTTTTCTTACTGACTTTTGGGAAGTTTAGATGGCAGGATGGGAAGCTAACTAGTGAACATGGTAGGTGTATTTAAAAAAAAAAAAAAACCTGAACACTGAAACACTGAGGATGATTCTGCCACAGCTCTCCTTTATCCAGCTCATTGTCTGACTGGAACTTCGTAGACTCAGAGGCCTATAACCACTCCAGGTTTGTTTCTATAGGCAGGTCTCTGTGGCCCACCATACCTAAGGTTTAGACAGCACTTGTCCATAGAGGCTTTCAGCTTGCAGCTCATGCGTCTGTTTATCTGGAACACTGGAGGAAACAGAGAGGCTGCCTGCCTTCTTTGCTTTTAGACAGACCCCTGGCACCATGTCCTGTTGTCCAGTGTGTCTTCTCAGGGTAGGACAAGCACAGTTGTGGCCCAATAAAGTAGTGTGAGTAAGGCTCATTCATGGTCTTTCCTGGAGGTGGCCCAGCTGATGGCATCAGTACACAGTAAGTGACTCTTTATCATAGGCATGACACATTGGTGAGAGGTGTCACACCATGACTGGCTGACTGGGGTTAGGTGGATTAAGAGGCACAGTGCCAGTGAGCTCACACTTACACATGGAACACCACCCAAGCCTGGGAGAAGACCATTTCTGATATAGAAGAAGGGGGTATGGGGATTGAGCTGGGCTGGCAAATTTGAGAAGCAGCTGTCTGCAAATGCTCCTGAAAGCATGGTTGAGTCACTTATACACTGGTGACGGCTGAGGCCATGTGGGCTCTATGCTCATCTTCTCTTTTCCCTTAGTCTACCAATGTCTTACTGTGTAATCCTTTGTCATCCACAGCTGTGTAGCTTGCCATAAAAATTCCTTTGCTCTAGCTACTGACCTACAGAGCAAGCAATGCACCAGTACATTTCGTGGAGATTTCATATGGCAGTGGCAATCATTCCAAATGAGTTTCTCTGTTTTCCTACTTGTACTCATCAGACCCATGTGGTTTCTGAGGCGGGTGGGTTAGTAAAGAGGTTCTTAACCACCTTTATCAGAGAAAAGTGTCAGCTTTAGCATGTGCCCCCAACTGTAAGACAGCTGCCCTTGCAAACCAGGGGGTCAACCTGCTGATTTTTGGACGGAGGCTTGTTTGCCCTGGTACATTCTCTGTTGCGGAGACTCTGTGTCCTCCCAGGAGATCCAAGGTGGAACACTGTGTCTGCTACAGTTTCCCCTCATGCTACTATTTTCCAGAACAAATATAGGAACTAAAATGAGAAAAAGAAGGTAATTTTTCTCTGTGATTAGCAGATAATCAGATTACTCTGAGGATTAGATAAAAATAAATGTTCTGTTTCTATAAATAGTCACAGTGTTGACTGAGTTAATCTTTTGTAAGAGAATTCAAAGTTAAACCACGGGACTGTAGAGACGGCTCCATGGATAAGAGTGAATACCAGAGCTGTCCTTTCAGAGAACATGAGTTGGAGTTTTAGCCCTAGCCATCAGGCAGCTCATGGCCACCTGTAATTCCAGATCTGACACCCTCTTCTGGCCTCCACAAGCACACACAGGGCAAACATTTACACAAAGATATAAACAAAATCAAAATCTGTTTTAAAAAGTTAAATCAAATATATAGGATTTGGCTGAGGGAGTGAGTAAATTAGACCAGCTTGAATCCAAGAACTTGGGAAGAAATTAGTTCACAGGTGTCCCCTCTAAACCTTCCCTGGGGAGCCATCGAATTCTCAACTTGTCTTAGGGTTTAATATTTGGAGCCCCTGAGGGCAGCCGTGTACCATTTGCTTCTATTTTGTTTCTATTTATGTCTTTGCAAAACCACAAAATGGCTTCCCCTCATGTGTCTGGTTTTGTTCACAGGCCGTGTCCTCATAGAGATTTCCATCACCCACAAGAAACTCAATGAGACTCTGGATGAAAATGTACGTGGACAGTTGTTATATTTTTAAAAAATGTATTTTTAAAATTTTGCCTAAAATGCAAGTATGATGTGATTTTTTTTTTTAATTTTCATTTTGTCAACAGTTCAAAAAATTCCATAAAGAAATTATCCATGAGCTGGAGAAGAAGACAGAACTTGACGTAAAGTATATGAATGTGAGTACAATTTTTTCATCTACCCTGGCCAACAACTGAGCTCTCAGCTTTTATACACACACAGTCTGTCTTACACATATACCCAGACACACACATACACATTACAGAGAGAGACAGACACACACACACAGTTTTGTCTACTGCTCATAGTTGGGATGGAGTTTGGTGTTGATGCAAACTGAACTATATAAAACTAACAATTCCCTCTAGGTTAAGTGGGCTCATTTTGTTTGTTTTAGAAGCTGTCCTGGAACTAGCTCTTGTAGACCAGGCTGGTCTAGAACTCACAGAGATCCACCTGCCTCTGCCTCCCGAGTGCTGGGATTAAAGGCGTGTGCTACCACCACCTGGCATTAAGTGGGCTCATTTTTGGTGGCACATGGTATGTGGTGGCACACGCCCATATTCCCAACACTTGAGACAGAAGGATGATTTTGAAACTACCCTGGCCTAGAACGGAGGCTCAGCAATTATGAGCTCTGACTGCTCTTCCAGAGGACCCAGGTTCAATTCCCAGCAACCACATGGCAGTCACAATTGTCTGTAACTCCATTTCCAGGGGTCTAATGCTCTCTTCTGACCTTACACATGTAGTGCACAGATACACATATAGGCAAAACATAAAACAAATTAAAAAAAAATGGCAACAACAAAAACAGGAAAAATACAGAAAATTACTACTTGTGGAAGACTGTTTTCAGAGAACATGCTGATGTAACAGGACATCTGTGTCTGTATTCTACAGCTGGTGCCTTCACTAAGTGGCACCTGGTTATGACTGTGCTTGGGAGAATGCCTACACTTTGTGGCTTCTTGACTGTCATTCACCCATCCATCCTAGCAATTTATAGGCCTCACTTCACCAGCTCTTGGACTCCTAGGACTCAAGCTCATGACATCTTCCCTTTCTGCTGTAGAATGCTTACCCAAAGCACCCCCTTCTTTTTTAGTATGGTCTCCCTATGTTACTCTTCCAAATCATCCTCTCCAGAGACCTTTACAAGGTCTGTAGCTATGCATGCACAAGCCATGGGGTTATACACGTCTGCTGAGGTGGCCTTCAAGTTGTGCCTTTTACATTCTTTAAAAAAAAAAAAAAAAAAGGTGTGTGTGTGTGTGTGTGTAAGTGCACATACACACAGATTGGAGTTGGAGTTAAAGTTGTAGGCCAACTGACATGGATACTGGGAACCAAATTCTGGTCCTCTGCAAAAGCAGAAAATGTTCTTAACCACTGAGCCAACTCTCCACACCCTCTTCCTCTCCCTCACTGCCCTTCATAGGGTCTCATGGAGCCCAGAGTAGACTCACACTGGTAGCTGATGATGACCTCAAGCTCTTTAATCTCATGCCTCTACCTCCCAAGGGCAGAGGTTACAGGTATGATAGCACCAACATACCCAGCTCATTTTTAAATTTTTATCCCTACCAAAACACCTATATAGATATTCTTGTGATCATTTTACAGTTGATGAGAAACAATGGTTTTGTATAAATTAAGTATTGAGCTCACAGAGAAAATGAGAAAAGAAGCTATAAGTATAATCTGTAATCTAGTCTCTTAAACACTGTGCTATACAGCACCCCAAACACTCATGAGCAGTTGCACTTGTTCTTGTACATCTTGAATTGTAGATCATATAACAGCCAGGAGATAGAGGAGGGGAAGAGGGGAGAGAGAGGAAAGAGAGAAAGATGCTGGGGATGGAACCCAGAGCCTGACATATGCTAGGTAAGCACTCTACCTCTGAGTTACATCCCCAGCCCTTTCGTATTTTTTGTGTATTCACCAAAGCACTGACTACCCAGTGTCTAAAACGCTTTGAAAAAAGAAGGAATTAAAAAGAAAAGACACTTTTATCTTTAGAGAGCTGCTCATAAACACAAACAAAACTAACAACACCTAGGAATTCTGTCTGAATGGTGGGGATCCTCTGGAGTGTGGATGCGAGAACTGTATGGACCAGCATTCTTAAGCCCCAGTCAGAATGCAGTGATATGAGTGTGAGGATATCAAGGCCAGTCAGCCACACATAGTGGAAGTGTGAGCAAAAGTGACTACATGGCAGTTTGTAGGGTGCCACAGTAAAACAACATTTAACTTACAGGCCACTCTAAAAAGATACCAAGCAGAACACAGGAATAAATTAGATTCTTTGGAGAAATCTCAGGCGGAGTTGAAGAAGATCAGAAGAAAAAGTCAAGGAGGACGAAATGCACTGAAATATGAGCACAAAGAAATTGAGGTGAGCTCTTCAGCGATTTTTTTATTTTTTTTTTTTTTTGGGTCAATCTTATATGTATGTACAGTTTGAGGGGAGGCTTACTTCAGTCAGTTATACCATATCACTTCTTCTTGCTACTGCTGAGGTGAAATGTAAGTATTACAAGCTGAGGGTAATAAATGCCAGTAATCTCCGCTCTCAAGTTCTAGGCTAGCCTGTGCTACATAGTGAGACCCTGTCTCAAAGAAAAGAAAAACAGAGCCTATGTAATCTGACTTAGCAGGTAGGTTTTCCAGAGTTAAGGTACTTATTGGCATCTCCCTTTAACTCAAGGGAAAAAAGGCAACCTTTGTGATTAGTATGACTATCCCTCCTGCTTGTTTGAGGTAGGCTCTCACTATGTGGCCTGGCTGGCCTCAAACTCTGTGTAGACTACACTGGCCTAGAACTCACAGAGATCTACCTGCTTCTGCCTCTCAAGTGCCAGTATTAAAGGTGTGCAGCACCATGCTTGGCCAGACTATGCTCATTTTACCGTGGGAAAATGGGGCTTAGGTTAAGCCCTATGATTGGTACCTAGAACTGTGATCAAACCTGAAACTTTCTAGTTCCAAATTATTTTTCAGTAGAAGAAAATCATCCCTAGAGTGTAGAATTGTATGATGTCAGCTGCTCAGTGTAAAGCCTTCGGTAGCCTCTCTACACGAGTCAGTATCTTAGTGAAGACGATATCTGCTCAGGCCAGGTTACAAGTATCTTGCCCAGTGTTTATCTGTATTTAGTGTTTACTCCATAATCAAAATAAACTGGGTATAAAGATGGCAGACGATAAACATCATGCCATGCAGCAATCAAATGCCTACTGTCATGCTTCTCTTGTTTATTTTCACAGTATGTGGAGACTGTTACTTCTCGACAGAGTGAAATCCAGAAGTTCATTGCAGATGGCTGCAAAGAAGCTCTCCTTGAGGAAAAAAGGCGCTTCTGCTTTCTGGTGGACAAGCATTGTAGCTTTGCCAATCACATACACTACTATCACCTGCAGGTGAGTGTGCAGCGGCTTTATCTTATACTCAAAAGCCTTTGAGATGCCTTTCTTTACAGATAAGCACAACACAGAGCAATGGGCCTTTATAGAAATACAGGTGGAATGAACAATAAAATACCCACCTATCATTAATTTCATAGTTTATCCATATTTAAAGTCCCTTGTACAAATTGACATATTTGGGCTGGGCATCGGTGGCACACGCCTTTAATCCCAGCACTTGGAAGGCAGAGGCAGGCCGATCTCTGGGAGTTTGAGGCCAGCCTGGTCTACAGAGCAAGTTCCAGGACAGCCTCCAAAGCTACACAGAGAAACCCTGTCTCGAAAAAAAACAAAAAAAAAAAAAAAAAAAAAAAAAAAAAAAAAAAAAAAAATCGACACATTTGGGGCTGCAGTTGTAACTCAGTTGGTAAAGTGCTTGCCTGGCATGCACTAAGTTTGATTCCTTGCACACTGCATAAACTGGGTATAGTGGTACATGCCTGTAATCCCCAGGAAGTGAGGCCAGGAGGGTCAGAAGTTCAAGGTCATCCTCAGCTACATAGTAAGTTTGAGGCCAGCCTAGGCTATGACTCCAAAACAAAACAATAAAAAGGCACAGTCTAAAATAGTCAATTTTTGGTAGGCTCCTATGCATCCTGAGTGTCACTGTCTTGGCTAGACCCAATCTCTGGGTGGTTCTAGATGATCATAGGTCTATATAGAACCTCTGGCAGCTCTGCCCGAGGCTACAGACAACCCTCCCCCCATTCACACCCATCAAGACACTGAGTTTTGTTACTTTTCACTCTTATTCACAGTATTCACTCATGATTACCTCAATTAAGTGGCTGACTTAGTTCACTCCTCCAGACAGATGCAGCTGTGAGGTTAGAGCCCAGGATCATTTGCACGGCATGTTAAATTTCCCTTCCTCTTTTTTTTCCTTTTAATTCTCTTGGGCCTATGTAAGCATTCCAAGCTAGCATGATTGAAATCAAATATTCATTGTTGTTCCATAAGCAAGTGATTTAAGAGAGAGTTCTGAAATATGAGAAGTTCTGGAATATGTGTCACCTCTTAAGGGGAGAAAACCCTGCCTGGTGTGTACATATGTCACATATTCTGGAAAGGGTTTGTAACTTGAAGGCTATGCAGCTTCCTAATCCAAATACTTTGATCTAAATGGTTATAATAAGAAAGTGCTGTCTCTGGCTCTGTCTGCCCTAGTGTAGATGCATCTGTAGATGCCCATGGTGCATTTACATGGGTAAGAGAAATGCTGAGTAGCTTTAGCTGAGTAGCATGCTTCCATGATGAGGGCCTCCTGCTGTGGCAGAATGACAGGGTCACAGCTGCAGAGGGATGGAAGCAACCTTAAGTTTCCTTCCTACGGCAATGCCCCACTATGTCAGGGGGTAACATGGGCTGTTTGCAGAAAGCTCTAGTTACTGATAAGGTCTTTCTTAGACTTAACCTTGGGTCCTAGTAGTATTATATAGAATGGCATAGACCAGAAGTTTCTTCGGCTATTTGAAAACTTCTTTGTGACCCTCTTGTTACAGTTACAAAATCCTAGTCCTTCCCCTAACCAATGTGAGTGGTCTTCATTATGCTGCTCTCCAGCTTGTCAGGGTCAGAAGTGGCTGGTATGAATTTGAAAAAAGTATGGCTGCCATACAAATAGCTTCAGGGACATTTTCCAACCAGAGTGCTGCCTGGTAAAGGACATTCATTGAAAGGTATTGGGACCCTCTAAGAGTCCTGCTGCAGGAGCAGAGCTAGGCTCATAAGAGCAGGAATGGCCCCTCAGCTTCACCTCCAGAGTTGCAGTGTCTTAGCTCTGTCCATGTCTGTCTTTGTGCTGCCACCCAACTACTGTGACAGAAGCATCCCTAAGCTCATACACATCCCTGCCTGCTCCTTCCCACCCCCATCCCTCCACCTATAGTCCACGGGTGGACTTGCCTAACACTTTCACTCCTGCTCTTACAACAGAGGTGTTGATTTTAGAAAGACTGGTAGGGAGATGATTGTCCTTTCCAGGACAAGCTGAAAAATGAAAGACTCTCATATTGGTTGCTCAGCTCCTCCCTTTTAGCTTTTGAGTGGCTTTATTGTTTTGTTTTTGAGATGTACATGAGCACAGATACACCTCATGCATACTAAGCATGTATTCTGCCTCTGAGCTACTCCCATCCCCCGAAGGATTTTTAATCATTTATGGTCCTGTGTTAACTGGAAGTTCTGCATTCCTGCTGAGAAAGCAGGTAACTTCCCATTAGGTCCTGAGCCTGTCTTCCCAGCAGTCAAGACACATATAGTTGCTTAAATTGTTTGCTGAATTAGACTCCGAACCCCCACTCCTGATGGCAAGCCTTACTATATCAGTAGAAGTGATGTTGGGGGCAGCTTTTATCAACTCTTCAAACAGTACACCTTGGTCTTTAATTTTGTTTGTTCTTGATTTATATAGTCTGCAGAATTACTTAATTCCAAGCTGCCCCGGTGGCAGGAAACCTGTTGTGATGCCACAAAAGTACCAGAGAAAGTCATGAACATGATAGAAGAGATAAAAACGCCCATCTCCACACCAGTATCTGGAACGCCACAACCTTCACCCATGATCGAGAGAAGCAAGATGGTAGGAATCCGTCCCCTTTTTGTATGTTTACTAGTATGAATTAGTTCACATTGACTTAGAGGACCAGGATTGACTTTGGTGATAGATGCCATCACCCCCCTTTCCTATTCCTACACTATTTCCTCACCTTTAGAACTACAATTGACTGTGCAGATGTCTTATACTCTGCTTGTCACTATCATGTTTTAGCAATATTATTACTACTGTATTCCAACATTTTAAGTTTATTACCAGTGAAGTCAGTATAGATGTCTGAGAGAGCAGACTTAAAAACCCTGGTGCCATTCAGCACCTGGAAGACTGAAGCTGGAGGATCATTTATCCAAAAAAAGAAGAAAAGAAATGATGTTATCTCTGAGAATTTCTTCAAAATAATGCAGGTCATGTTTGGGAATCTGGGTAAGGGCATTTATGATACAAAATTTGCCATAAATTAACAAGTTAATATAACACATTCAGAATTCTTTCAAAAAATTGTTTCAAATGTAGGTTCCTATAGCCAAGTAGCACTTAGAGAAAGAGAGCCTATCTAGATGTGGTTCACACCTATAATTCCAGCACTTTGGAGGCAGAGACAGGTAGCTCTCTGTGAGTTTGCTTACAGCCTGGTTTACACAAGAGTTCAGGCTAGCCAGGACTACATAGTAAGACTCTTTCTCTAAATAATTTAAAAAAAAAATCATTTAATACTTTAGAAATAATTTACAACTAAGAAAATGGGGTTTCTGCTGCCATATGATAAAAATCCTAGGCTGGGTGGTCGTGGCACATGCCTTTAATCCCAACACTCTAGAGGCAGGAGGATCTCTGTGAGTTCAAGGCCAGCCTGCTCTACAGAGCGAGTTTCATGACAGACAGAACCGTTATACAGAGAAACCCTGGCAGGGAGCAATCCTAGAAACCTGTATTATTCTCTCACTGCATTGTCTAATATTAGACTAATAAAGATTTGTTTCTACAGACTGGGAAAGATTATGATACCCTTTCTAAATACTCACCAAAGATGCCCCCAGCTCCTCCAGTCAAAGCCTATACCAGCCCTTTGATTGACATGTTCAATAATCCAGCAACAGCTGCACAGAGTTTAGAAAAGATAAACAACTCAGCAGGTAAGAGATTCCATTTGACTTCTTTTATGGAAACATATTAAATTGTTCTATGTATTTTTTAAATATTTTTATTTATGTGTATGATATGAGTGTATGCCACATGTGTGCTAAGAGGCTGTTTAGGTCCCCTGGAGATGGAGCTGCAGGTGGTTGAGAGTCATTCTGTACTGATGCTGAGAACTAAGTCCAGGTCCTCTGCCCAAACAGGAAGTACTCTTAACCTCTAAGCCATCTCTCTAGCTCCCTTTTTACATTTTAAAAATAATTTGCCAAATAAAGATTTTTGATAAATGTACACAGGTATAATGGATACAGACAGCCCTGGCTCTGAATAACTTACACCTCAAAGAAATAAGTCTGGAGCTAAGTAGAGCTCCATAGTAGGACATCTGACTTAACACATGTAAAGCCCTTGGTTCCACTCCCAGTATTTGGTGGGGAGGGGAACAGTGAGGGAGATGGACTAAATAAGGTCTAGTGTAGACCATAAGACATTTGACATGTTTCTATAGCACTCATTCTATCTACTGGTTGATTTACAGAGTAAATATACTGTTGAGAAGTACTTTTTAAATCATGTGTGCCTGTGTGTGGGTATATGCATATGAGTACAGTGCTTATGGAGGCCAGATGAGAGAGAGGGTCTAGGATCCCTTAGAACTGGAATTAGGTGCAGTTTTGAACTGCTTGCCATGGTTGCTAGGGACTTAATCCAGATTCTGTGCAAGTATTTGTTCTTAACCACCAAGCCATCTCTCCAGCCTAAGGGGTATTGTATTTAAAAATAAACAGGATAGACTATAATAACTTAGTTTCACACAATGTTCCATATCTGATAGCTCCCTCACTACAAATCTGACAGCAGTTAAGTTATGCCCTGTAGCGAACCCACAGATTGGAGTATTCAGCTGTAGGGGGAGATGAGAGACTGAGACAAGAGATTTCTATAAATACAGCTAGGATTGCTCAGCAAGGGAAAATAATAGCTTTTAGTTATTTGCTTTTGAAGAAAGTTAAAGTATGTAATCCATTCAAATAACTCTGGTTCTTTTATGTAAAAGCCAAGTGAAAATCCCTGCCACATTTAGTGCTGAGGTAATTAGAGACATGTTAAGGAATAGCAAAACTTGTAATTGTTACAAAGATGCAGTAATAAAGCAGGTATCTTAAAAACCCAGTTTCCCATTTTGGGGAGTGGCACACATCAGCCTATGTTTAAGTTGAGAGACTATAGTAGCATAGTGCCCAAGTGTAGGTGTCAGCTGCCCCTAGTGGCTATCACTGCCTTTTGCCAGTTGTGATCTGGACCAGTCTTAACTCTTTGGGGCTCAGTTCCCTTGTCCATCAATAAAGCACTGAGATTCTTCACAACTTCTCAACCCAGGGAACTCTGCAACTCACATGGACATGCTCAGGAGAGAACCAGAAAGAACGCCAGCATTTCCAACTCACCGCTTTTTCTTGTAGCACAAGAGAAAGGCAGTGAGTGGGTCTAAGCTGCTGCCACAGCTGCCTCTGTGTTCCAAACTGAAAGCGGTCAAGTGTGGGCACTTCACCAGTGAAGGCCTGGCCTGGCTGCCATGGTGCAGGTGAAGCTGGCATGCTGTTCTGGACTTCTCATCTTACAAATGCTCTTGGCTGCAGGGCTCATCTGCCTTCTGTGAAGGCCTCTAGGCTAAAGCATACCTGTTCCTTGTGGGCAATGTGAAAGGCTTGGAAATAGTCCAGAATTTGTTTCCATAAAAGGATCATGTGGGTACATACAGAACAAATGATTTTCTGGGGTTACTCACTAGAACTTGCCTGCCAGGCATCCTTTGAATTATCATCATTCCCATGTCCCCACATTCACTTCAACAGACACTTCAGAAGATCCCAGCTTACAAAGATCAGTTTCTGTTGCAACTGGACTGAACATGATGAAAAAGCAAAAAGTGAAGACCATCTTCCCTCACACTGCTGGCAGCAACAAGACCTTACTTAGCTTTGCCCAGGGGGACATCATCACACTGCTCATCCCAGAAGAGAAGGATGGCTGGCTCTATGGAGAGCATGAAACTACCAAAGCGTGAGTTGGCAAACCAGGTTCAAATGGCCCTCACCTCAAAGAGCTGCTGGCTTCCTGTAAACTGCAAGCTGTCTGTGGGTGTAGGAACCCTTTATTCTTCTTCATAGTTAGGGCAGCTGCTATTATTACATCACAAGCTATTTTGTGTATGTATAGGGGAACTTGGTGCAAGAATAGATTATCAGATCATATTATGTCACTACTAACAAAAGGCATAGTTTTTATATTTTGTATGTATATATACAATATGGAGGTAGAATGACAACTTCCAGGAATCTGTTCTTTCCTTCCATCATGTGGATTCCAGAGATCATCAAGTTATTAGTGTGTGTAAGAAACACCTGTAAAAGCCTCCATTTCATTCAGCCCATTTGTGAGTGACTAACCTACCCAAGATGTCATCAGGATGTCCCCAAATATGAGTACTACTTATGAGCCTCAGGTATCACAGATGAGTCTTTTTTTTTTTTTTTTTTTTTTTTTAATCTTCATCTTTAGGAGGGGTTGGTTCCCATCATCATATACAAAGTTGCTGGAAGAAAATATGAAGGAAGCAGTGTCTGTGCCTACACCAAGGTAGGGTTCCTGTGGTCCATGTGCTTCCCTGGCTATCTGCTGTGACAAGGCACAGCCCAGCCCACCAGCTGCTCAGTGGTCCCTGTCCCCCCAGATGCAGAGCTATGTCCACAGTGCACATTAGCTGTTTCCCATCAGCAGCCCCTAACCCTGTGCAGCTCTCTTGTGAAATGATTCTCACCTAGAGTTCTTGACCTAGTGCTATCTATGCCTACTCCTTTCCTCCATGTCTCTCCTCTTTGGGTCCCTTTTCTGTTTACCACATAAGCAGTCCTCCATTATCTGTGTTCCATGAACTATTTCTTTTATTTATTTATTTATTTTTACATTTTACTTATTAATTTTTTTGTGGGGGAGGAAGCAGGGAGGAGCAGTGGCCACAGCACATATGTAGAAGTCAGAAGACAAGCTGCAGGAGTCAGTTCTTTCCTTCCATCATGTGGGTTCCAGGGCTCAAACTCATCAACTAACCAGCTATATTTCATTTACCTTTATACTTGCAACTACACCAGTGGGCCTCCCTTGTCACCATGCTGATAGTCCCCAATCTTCAGTCTAGGCTATGACAGTAAAAAACAGCTATCTTAGAGCTGGAGAGACACATGCATAGTCACTACTTTGTATGTAGTGCAGTGTTGCAGTCCCCTCTTCCTTTGCCTTTTTTCCCATGTGAATGGATGTGTTGATTTCATATGTCTGTGTACCACATGCGTGCATAGTACCTTCAGAGGCTAGAAGAAAGCATTGTTTCCCTGGAACTGCAGTTACAGAGGGTTGTGATTCACCGTGTGGGTGCTGGGAATCAAACCCAGGTCCTCTGGAAGAGCAGCCATTGCTCTTAACTGCTGAGCCTTCTCTCCAGCCCTGACACATCAAGGCTGTGACTGTCCGATACCCTAGCCTTGGCCATGGGATGTTTGGGGCACAGGGGTGCAAGTGGCATGACTTTATCTGATTTGGCTCTCTAACCTTTGGCTTTTAGCTCTGCACCAATCAGAAGCATCAGTACTGTGGACCTGACTGAGAAGAGCAATGTTGTCATCCCACCTCCTGACTACCTGGAGTGCCTGTCCATGGGAGCCACCTCAGACAAGAGGGCAGATGCTCCCAAGACTGCTTCTACTTCTACCTTCAAAGCCCCAGTGTCCAAACCAGATGCCACACCCACATCTCCGGTGAGTACTGACTAGAGGCCCTAGCGCTCTCTGTTCACGGCTGAGGGCATTGGGCTCTCTTCTTCACAGACACATGCTATCCTTAACTCCCCAACTCTAAGTCTTCTTTCTTGCCTTTTTACTTTATCTTATGCAAGACAAGTGATACTGTTCATTTGTTAGGTCTTACTGGGACTCTTAGCATTCTGTGCCTTTCCTGTTATTTTCTAAAAAGGGAAGGAGACTAAGCTTTAAAAATAGGGACTTTGTGCCAGCCACTGTGCAAACATTGTCTTTAATCCTAAACAACTCCTAAGAAGAAAAATGGAGGGCTTCTTTGCCCTTGACAACTCCAAGTGGAGTGTCTACAGAGCACCTGGCACACTGTGGGCTCTCAACAACAAATGAGACCCCTGCTCCTCATGATTGGAAACAGACAATAAACCAAGACAGGTTGAAAACATGCTGAGAGTGAAAATAGGGGCGGTACTAATAACGGACAGGGTGGCACCCTTGATGAATGTGATAGTTTAAATTTGTTTAAAGTTCAGCATCCCAAGACGGAAGAAAAGAACTATTCTGAGTGGGGAGCTGGGCCTAGACCTCCAGCCACTCCACTGAGAGCTACATCCTTGCCATTTTACAACATTAAACCTTATTTATGTGTATGTACTCACCCATGTCCCCACACCTCTGTGATGTTCATAAGGCTGGAAGAAGGCATTTGGTCCCCTGGAGCTGGAGTTACAGTTCTGAGTTGCCTGATGATGCTGAAAACCAAATTTCGGTCCTCTTAGAAGAGCAGCATTCATTCCCCCAAAACATGTTTTTGTTCTCAATACTCTTGTCACATGGATCGAGTAAGCTGACGGACTAATCCTCCTTCCTTTATGGAATGGACAAATTGACAAGTCCAGTTTTAAAATACAAATACTGCCTCAACCTCACCCCCCCCCCCAAAAAAAGGACTTTTTTTTTAAAAAAATTGGAGGGTGTGGTGGCACATGCCTTTAATCCCACTTGGGAGGCAGAGGCATGAGGGAAGCATGATCTACAGAGGGAGTTCTAGGTCAGCCAGAGTTACATAGTGAGACCCTATCTACAGATAACCTGAGTCAAAATATTCTCAAGACACATACAAATAAAATATAATCAGTAATAATAACTTATCATCAGTATCTTATAGTTTAAATAAGACCTCCCTTTATTTTTAAACGTCTTATTTGGCTAAATCATAGGCTACTGTCAATATCAAGGAGTCTGAATTAGTGTGGTAGCATGTGCCTGTAATCCTAGCATTCAGGAGGCTGGAGCAGGATAACTAAGTTTCAGGCCAGTCTGGACTAGTAGTAAGACTATCACAAAAACACCACACATCCAAAGGAAAAGAAATTAGGAGTGTGGCCCCCCCCCCCCTTGTACAATGTTCCTGAGCCTTTGAAGTCCACAGAGCAGCCATGGCTACAGGTTTCTGTTAAAGATCAAAGTCTAAGTTTTGTCCCAGTCCCTTTATAAAATCTAAAATGCCTAGTAACTACTTCCTTATCTAAGATACACTTTGGGCTAAAGATATAGCTTTTTGGTAGACTTGGGTAGCAGAACCACACAGACACACACAAAGCAATTATCTAGGGGATAGGGATATAGTTCAATGGGCTATAGTTCAATGGGAGAGCAATGGACTAGAATGTGGGAAACCCTGGGATTTGATCTCTCAGCACCATTCAAATAAATATAAAGGATGGATTTGGCTTGGTTTTCTGAAAGCTAGAAAATATTATAGGAAAAGCTTAATAATGCTTCTGTTTCTAGGATATGATTAACATCCAATCATTTTTGATACAGATTTAAATAAACATAGATACATGGATGGATGACAGATATTTTACCTCCTGTCCCAACCTGACACCCACACATAGAGGAATCATAGCATTTCTCCTGCCACAACCAATTGAGCCACTGCTCCTGGACCCTGCTGTGAGCTGGCCTGGCTGGATAGAAAGGTGAAATGGGTTATAGGACCATGGGAAATGGAGGAAAATGGGGAACACAGAGGAACGACAGCCACTTCCTAGGTCTGCAGTGAATTGAGAAACATATGTCTCTAACAGTGTTTATAACGGGGAGGGGAGCTGGAAGCTCTGACTGATAAGGCACATTCCACTGCCTTCTCTGCTGTTTACCAAGGATGTGATATGATGCAGGATTGCCTTTCTGATCAGAGGGTAATGGAAAATACCAGCTAGTCACTAGAAAATAATGGGGATGTAGCTCAGTTGTTAAGAGTTCTTGCTTAGCCTAAATAAAGCTGTGAGTTCCATCCCCAGCACCACATAAACCCAGCATGGTGGTACATACCTGTATTCCCAGCATTCAGGAGGTTGAGACAGAGGATTAAGAGTTCAAGGTCATGGCCAGCCTGGGCTACATGAGACCCTATCTCAAAAAAAAAAAAAAATGAAAATAAAATAAATTAAAAAGGTAATTGGCTTTCAAAATCCAAAGACAGAAATACTTGAGTCTCCTTCCTAGAGCTTAAGGGGCTCTATCCCCAATTCCACCAAAGATGTTCTTACCTTAAAACAAAGAAGATAGACAGTGACCACTACATAAATGCAAAGGGCTTCACAGTTATAGGGTAAGGCTAGATGATGGGTTTGTATTGTGTTTTTACCATTCACAGAAAGAACAGACGCCTCCAGAAGTAATATTTCAAGATCCTATGCAAACTAGAGACACTGTCCTTCCATTAGACGGGCCACATGTCATTGCTACCAACTCAAATCAGGAGTCCTAGGAGCACAGATAGGGGATGCAAATGGCCCCTGCCATCAGCAAAATAATAGTGCTGCTTCAAAGAGGGTAACTAAGCAGCAAGTGCAATGGCCAATTTTGGTTTGGGTGAAGCTCCCTGAAAATGCCCTGTGCAGATGTTCCTGGACTTTTGCTATGGTAGTATGTCATACCTCATCACCTAACTAACCTATGCACATCCTAGCTTAGTGAGGCAGCACACTACAGTGTCTATGCTCAGCCCAAAGGACTGTATCGTGCATCCCCAGCCCAGGAAGACTACATTCCAAATGCACCATAGTTTTCTACTGAATGTGTCACTTACACACCATTGAAAGCAGTCACACCAGATCACCTTAGGTCAAGGACTTGCCTTCACTTGGTTTTCAGGTAACTTGATTAAAGAGTGGCATACTCATGTGCATGAACACATGAATAACAAAGAATGACCTTTAATTTCTGATCCTCTTGCCTCCACCTCCCCAGTTCTGAGATTACAACTTGGTGCCACCATATCCAGTTTATACAGTTCTGGCAATAGAACCCAGGGCCTACAACATGCTAGACAAATACTCTACCAACTGAAATATATCCCTAGATCTTTTTTGGGGATTGCAAGGGAATTAAGATATGGTCTCACTATGTGCCCCAGGCTGGCCTTGAACTCCTTGCTGTCTTAGCTTTCCAAGAGCTGAGCATACTGGCGTTGGATGCCACATCTGGCCTTAAAAAGAATTTTCTTGAAGTGATTGTTGAATTAGTAACAGATCAAGAAACATCAGCTCCCCTGTGTGTCCCCCTCCCCCGTTACTGTTCCTCCTCCAAGGTCAGTCCCTAAATCCTGGCACTGAGGTCTCACAGGGACAAAATGGATGAAAATCAAGTGCTATTCTGCTTTTGGGCCTTTCTACTTGGGGCTATGAGAGAGGCCTGTGTAGAGTCCGTTGGTGAGTAGACACATGGACACACTTCCAAGGGTTTGCCATGCTTGTTCTTTGACTTAATGTGCTGAGGCTTCCCAGCCCCTTAAGAACTGGTGGTTTAGGAGGGGTAACAGCAGCTGTCAGGTGGAGAGCTCTTGGAGGCCACACAGGTTTTCCAGGGGAAAACAAGTGGTTCCCAATGGGAAAGTGAGGCAGCCAGGGGCTTTAAAGCTACTCTTCTGATCTGACTTCTGGGCGCCAGGAGGCTCCTTCCAGACTGGGCTGTTGCCTGGCTTGCTGCTCCAGGCAGTCCAATCATACCAGCAATTTGAGCAGGCAATCAGCAGGCCAGACCTCCTGATGTTCTTTAAAAAGAAATCATAAATTGGCTCTTAATCATCCCTATCATAAGAAGTTACATCAGAAGTGACTTGTCCAGAGGCCCACTAAGGAAGCTGAGCGCCCTGCAGGAAGAAATCACTTTTACAACACTTTCAGCCTGATTAAGATGTGCCAAGCTAAGCAGTCGCTTTGTGCTTGTGATGAGTATACACTGACTTCTGCACTAGATGACTGCTGACCCCTGGGGAGCCCAGGGACTGAGGTCACAGCCCATGTGCCGGCAGCCTGCCTCTGGCTGAGATGGTATTTCCGTGCAGTATTCAAGAGATGCTACACTGTAGGAGTCCTGGTCCAGGCCTTCAGCTTCAGAATTCACACTAGAAAGTGAGTTGTTTGTTTTGAATCTACATGTGCCCAAAACTGATGGGAAGCCTGAGAGGCTTTCAAGACACTTGAAACAGCCCTGATGCTTAAGACAATACTCCACTGCCCTCTACTGGGTGCCCTCTACCAGTGCTCTCTTGGAGGAACAGGACAGATTTTGAGATTCTGGAGAAGAGGTGCAGGACACAACAGTTCTCAACCAACAGCCTAGGGGTGTCTTGGAGGAAGGTGGTACCTGTGATCTGCTATCTGCTGTGAGGTTCAGAGCCACACACCTTCAGGATTTGGAAAGATCCTCAATTTAAAAGCTCCCACCCTTTGTTGTCTCTCTGCTTCCCTGGGATTGAACCTAGACCTACAAGCTAGGGTAAGTGTTCCACCAAGCTTCTCTGGGTCACCATATGGCTGGCTAGCAGTTAGCATCAGTCTCCCAAACAAAATTACTATTACTTTCATGTCATCGTTGAGGATTCCACTCCAAAAACAAAGGCACAGGGGGAGGGACACAGGGCACAGACAAAGACCACCATCACTATACCATCACTAAGTTTGGGTCTGAAACATACCTGCTTTCCTTCCATGCCATGGCTTTGTTGCTTGGTTTAATTTGGTAAGATCTGAGTTTCTGTGAGCATTCAGGATGTTCCGTGCTGCATGAACACTGCTGCCACACTTGAGGGGACCTTTTTAGTCCACCTTCTCACACTCAAAGGTCTAATAAAACATTCTTGGCTTATTGAAAAAAATTAGACATAAAGCAGTCACAATGTGACATCAGATGATTTTAAGCATAAATAGCTTTAAAGATTTTTCCAGTACTCAGGAGGCAGAGGCAGGCAAATAGATCTCTGTGAGTTGGAGGCCAGCCCGGTCTACAGAGTTAGTTCCAGGGGACAGGCTCTAAAGCAATACAGAGAAACCCTGTCTCACAAAAAAAAAAAAAAAAAAAAAAAAAAAAAAAACTTATTTCTGTGTGTGAGAGCACATGAATGCAGGTTCTATTAGTCAGATCCCTGGAGCTAGAGTTATAAGATGTGTAAGCTTATGTAAGGGCTGGAAACTGACCTCAGGTGCTCTACAAGAACAGCATCATCATTGAACGATCTCCAGCCCCACTAGTGGCTTTCAGCTTAACTTTGCATGTGTTTACCTGTGGGTCTTATAAAAAAAATGTCCCGATTTCAAGCCTTCCACAATCTTTGTCTTTTCCAGAGTAATGCAAATGGGACCGCAAAGCCACCATTTCTCAGGTATGTATACCCCAGTGCACAAAGTCAGTGTAATGGTGCCTGCTCTGCTAAGGAAGTAGCCAGTAGTACCCTCCAGGGGCCCTATCATCACCAGCTTTGGACAGTCCAGGAGTAGGGTGTAGAAGGAGAGAGCAGTATAGTTCAGCTCAAACCCATGGCAGGGTGGCCTGTCCCACAGGGCTCCTTCCATCAGACTAAAGCAGCCTCTTGTGTGACCTGCTCCCTGGCTCAGCATAGTAAACTGCCAGACACCCATGTGTTCAGAACAGCAGTCCAGGATTTGGATGCAGTGGGAAGATACCCACAAAAAAAGCAGGCCATCACAGTATGCACCTGTAACTGCAAGCACCATAGAGGAAGATAGAATCACTGAATTCCAGTCTCAAAATGTGTGGGGAGTGGCATTTTGCCTGTACATGTGGACAAGCACATACTTGCATGCATACACCCCCAATACATATACAACATTAATTCCTGTCCTAGAGCAGCATTTCTACTTTTTCTTTTCCTCCCCTATAGTGGAGAAAACCCCTTTGCTACTGTGAAACTCCGGCCAACGGTGACAAATGACCGATCAGCACCAATCATTCGATGAACGTGGGAAGGACCCTGCTAGTCCCTCTACCTGAGTTCTTACCTGCAAGACGATGTTGCTGGACGAGTGCAGGCACTGTTAAAATTTCAGAGGGTGCCTGATTTCAATGAACCCTACTTGAGCAAATCAATTTATTTTCTCAGTGTAACACAGCTGAGTTTACACATTTTTGTCTTTCAAGGTAAATGAGTAGCTTAGTGAATACATCAATCATTTGAAATATTTTCTTCCTTTTCTATTCAAAAAGCATTAAATTGGGTTCAAGTTCTTTTAATTTTTAAGGAAATAGCCAGAATAAGGGATAGTCTTATCTATGCTTTTGTGCCTGGCTTTCTGTAGCTGAATGCAAAAAGACCAGAGTTTTTATTTTATAAAGCGTGTGCTCATAAGTAGCATTATGATGCTCATCTAAAGAAAATATGTAAGTTTGCATCAAAGCATGCGTTCCAGTAGGCAATATAAATTATGAAACTATATTAAATATTTTTTCAATGACCCAATTTTAACCTTTTGATTAAACAAATGTGGAGTTCGCAAAGATGGAGAAATCTGACCTCAACAGACATTGCTGCAGAGTGCTGAGATACTTTGCCTGGCTCACGGCACTTGCAAAATATCCAGGAGCTACTGAGTTCAGTGTTACAAAGTTACCAGCAGGGTCTGTGTATCTCTAAAGCTTGGTGACACCTCCTGTGGTTCACGTTTCTCCATTTCTAAATCAGGGACTGACCCATGTATGGTACTTCTGAAGGCTGGTGACTGGTAGGCAGAGCACCAGTGCAGCTTAACACTGTCCCACACTCAGAGCTCTGGCTGAAAAAACCAATAGCAGTTCAGGCCACTGCACACAGCCTTGAGCTAAGGATTAGAGTTGTCCCCTATCTGCCAAAGATGTAGACCTTTTCTGGGATGGCAAATGATTAAAATCCACACTCAGGCGAGTCACTACTAATAGAAGCTTGCTGCTTACCACAGTTCAGTTCCTTGAATGTCACCAGAGAAGTAATTTTTTCCAAGTTGGAAAGTGGCCAGGGTTTGTGTACATGAAACTTCAGTCTATCCAGCTGGGCCAAGCAGTGCCAGGCTCCCATGGAAAGACAAACCTGCTGGCCCCATGAAGGGCAATTGGTGTGGGCCTGCCCATGCCAGCACCCTCCACAGACCACATCACCCTGTGTTAGGCAGGTATCCCACCCCGATGGGTCCTGTGATCAACACATAAGTGGATGTCAACATGGGAAGCCCCGTTTCCACCAATAGAGAACAAGCCAAGGGTGACTTTCAGGTGTGTGAAGGGGAGTCGTACTGAGAACTCACATGCTTCCCATCACAAACATCTGTGGTGTGCTATCCCTCACAGGGTCACTTACCTTGACTCACGCCCCAGCTCTGCAAACATTTGTTTCATGTTGATAATAAAGGAACATCTGAAACACATATTCTGAACTGTAAGTGATGCCTGAGGATGATGCCTGAGGACTAGAAGATGGCCAGCCATAGGCCTTTGCACGCGGGATACTTCCCATGACAAGACTTCAGAGGTGCAGTGTGTAAAAACACTGGGCAAGCAGAACAAGCTACACAATGGTATGAATCTCATTTATTTAAAACAGTATTTCTCACCATTCCCAAATTGAAGACTGCAAAAAATAGAAGCAGTGCTTTCTTGAGTTATCCTTAACCTTGGGAGCAGTTCGCTGCCTTCCACCTCTGCGAATCAGCCTGCTTACACCAAGTCTATCCCACCACACTTTACAAAACAGTCCTGAAGCTTAATCAAAGAAAACTATTGTACACAACATTTACATTAGAAAAGATAGCTGAATGTAGGAAAACTGGGTGTGTTGTTCCCTTTAAGTAAAGACTGCTCCACAGTTGGGGCATCTTCGCTTCCTCAATGCAAAGCAGCAGATGAACCCAAAAGGAAACAGGACGATGGCCAAGAAGATGCCCAGGCAAGTGAAGCAGTACTCCAGGACACCAACCCTGTAGAGAGAGGCAGCCAAGTTAGGACCCCCAAGCCTGACAACCCATGGGATGTCACAATCACAATCTACATAGGGCACCTGCTTGACTTGCAGGAATAGGCATGGAGGTATTTGGCCAGCAACAGCCCAGGGCTGGATTGCAGAGAACTGGCTGGAGCCAGTGTAAACTGCCACCCAGGGCACGCTGGGCAAATTCAAAGAACACAGTTAAAAGGTATCACCTAACACAAAGGCAAGAACTTTCCATTTTTCCTGGTCTACAAAAAGGGGCTGGTGAGATGGCTCAGCCATAAAGGCACTTGTTACAAAAACCAGATGACCAGTCTAATCCCCTCAATCCCCAGAACACACACAGAGTGGAAGGAGAGAACCAACTCCAGAAGTTGTCCTCTGATTTCTGCCTTCATTCACAACAGAGAGTGAAGCAAATCCTATAAAAATTCCAACACCTCTGGAAAACAAGACACTCCAGAAATAACACTCCTAGAGTGTTGTGCTGGGAACATAAGCCAGAGCCTCCTGCGTAGACAAATGCTCTGTTCCCAGAGCCAGAGGATTTCTCCAATGCTGAAATGTTTTAGGTTTCTGTCCTCTATGGGAAAGTGTTTTAAAAGTGATCATTCAGTTGGTGTGAGTTAAGAATCAAGTCAGCCCTAAGTCTAGAGGGCCTGGGCTCAAGTCTCAGTACCCACATGGCAGTA
The DNA here is from genome assembly GCF_943737965.1 of Phodopus roborovskii. NCBI lineage: Eukaryota > Metazoa > Chordata > Mammalia > Rodentia > Cricetidae > Phodopus > Phodopus roborovskii. Next base: position 6,318,437 of record NW_026126599.1, on the reverse strand, counting down.
AAAACTGTCCATAACTCCAATACCAGGGGATCTGATATCCTCACACAGACATACATGCAGGTAAAACACCAATGCACATAAAATAAATCCTTTTGGGGGGGGGGGAAAAAAAAGCAAGTCTACTTGCAACATGGGTAATTTGGAACAAAGACAAATGGACATCATGAAAAGCCTATATCAAGCATGAAAACAGGCCCAATGACCTGTGTCACCTTAGTCACAGGTGGTCTTTTCTCCCCATGTGACGCAGATTAGCCTCAGGTCTTTATCACCACAGGTAGCTCAAGGATCTCAATCCCAAAGGTGAGAAGCAAAGCTCCTCTGGGAAGTTCTAGCCTCACCTAAACCAAACAGACTCCCATGAGCTCCTCCCAACAGGGACCCTTGTCCGATGCTCCAGGCACAAGTCCATGAGTGGTGCACACTGCTGGGACAGAGAAAGAACTGAGCCACTGAAGAGGGGTGCTGCTGAAGGGACACTGTCCTAGTGACATCCAAGCTAGTGTGTAAAGGACAGAGGGCTCAACAGGGATATGACAGACACAGCAAGCTGCCTGGCTAAGCCTGCCTGTTCTGTTCCTACTGGGTGGGCTTTCCTTTGTATTTCTGGGTAGGGGTGGGGGATAGAGGGGCTTGCCTGAGGAGTCCCTGCCAGCATCCTCTCATGCCTCCCCATGCTCTTAGATACTGCCAACTATCCTTTAGACCACATGGAGAGAGCAGGAAAGTTGACAGCTTAAACAAAACACCAAACAGGTGAGAGCCAAAATTAAGGGCTTCACCAGGCACAGTGGGTAGGGTCCCAGCTCTGGGACTTCCTAGGGCCATAACATATAAAACCCAGATACTCTGGGAAACTTTTTAACTGCTTAGAAGACAAGGCAAACTCCATGCCAGCCAGAAACAAGCCCATGGCAGACAGTAAGCCCCATATAGCACTTTGCACAGTTCCTGAACCTTGACAGGTAAGGGACAGGCAGGTTTGGGAAACAACCTAATTCCCCACTTCTGGGGGCTGTCCACTCCACCTGGTTCATCAGAGTTTCCGACACCTATGAGCTAGTAACACCGCTGCTGCTGGACTGGCACAGGGCAACCAAATCCTGCTGTAAGGCAGCATGGATCAGGATGCCTGTCTGCATCTGTGTCAGCAAAGCTGCTGCTTGTTTGATTCGGGGATGGGGACACTAAAACAGTCTCCAAAACTCCCTATAGAACTAAGGATAACCTCGAACCTCTGACCTTCCTGCCTCCACCTCCTCACAAGTTCTGGAATTACAGATAAGTACCACCAAATCCTGTCTCTCATATGACTCTTACAAAAGTGTCCCTTCCTAACTACAAGGTTACCATATCACCACACTTAGCCTACCACAGACTAGGCAGGACTCCTCCCCCAGCGGCAGGGCCCCCTTTAACCAGTGGTGAAGCTGGTTAAAACAAAAACAACAAAAACAGCTGAAAACTACCTGAGGCTGCAGCTGCCCTCAGGCACAGGTGGGCAGGGCCCAGTATCTGGAAATATCCAGAGTGGCTTGTAGGCCATATGGTCCTGATCCATTAATGGCATTTCCATCTATGTTTCATCCTTCTAGTCCTACTACCTTCACAAACTGTCCAATCTCTAGGTAAAATTCCAAGAAACACTAGTCTGCATATCCCAGTTAGAAGATAAATCATGGAAATTGGATATAGTGGTGTATACCTATAGTCCCAGCACTCAGGAGGTAAAGGCAGGAGGATCAGAAGTCCAAGGTCATCCTCAGTTACACAGATCGTTAGAGGGCAGCCTGGCTACATGACACCTTGTCTCAAAAGGTTAGGAAGGGAAAGGAAAAGAAAGAAAATGTCCCACAAAAGAGCACTGGGTCACAGGAAGCAAATCTTGCTTGCTGGTTGAGTCACCAGGAGCTTTGAAAGAAACCAGGGGCCTCAATCTTCAATACCCAAGAAAAGAGACAGGAGCACCTGCCTAATACTCCCAAGGAGGGGCAGAGCCCAGAAGGTGCCAGTGGCTGGGCACTGTAGGATTATGCCAGGGTATAAGAGGTTGGGATGGGCTCTCCATGTTGCCCTGCATCTCATCCACATGAGTATCATAGCTTCTAGGTTACTGCTGTATTTGGGGATAAGCCTTCTAGAGTAGCAGCACACCCCAACTCTTCTGTCCCTTTCCTCTTAATGCTCCATGCAAACCATAAGCCAGCGTCTCCGCAGTAGAAATAGGAGCCTGGGATGACAGGTCATCCTCTGAGCACTTGCTCATGGTCCACACTACCTAGTGCACAATTACTGTAAATAGCCAGGCCCAGTGTCTTGGCTCAAGACCCCTTATCTTCTGAACCCTTTAACTGTGCTCATAACTTCAAGAGCAAGAGAGAGCCACAGCTGACGCAGCGGGCACTGGAACAACTCACTTTCTCTATCGGAGGCTCAGAGCTGGGAAGCAATGCCACCCTCTGCTGACTCCACAGTCACAAGTGCCAGAGTTGGTACTAAGAACTTCATGATCCTAAGGAGCCTTCACCTCAACTTGCTCTGGGACGCTCAGTTATGCCTCCGGGAAAAGTGAGGGTGCTCCTTCAGTCACACTATGTGGGGACATCACCTAGGAAGAGTTGGATATCTGCCAGCAACCAAGAGTCTATGACTGGAGACCCACATATCCTCATCCCACAAAAACAACTTGAACCCAAGTTCTAAACAGACTTCCATGAACTAGAGAGATCAGAAAGAGAGGCCTCCTCCCATCCTCTATCTTCACCTGTGAGTGAGGGAACATATGGCCCAAGATCCCATGCCCTCAACCCACAATTCCAAATGCCCAAGCTCTGGAAGTACAATTTCTCCTAAATTTGGAGCAAGCCCAACCTAGATGCAGCATAACCTAAACGTATGAGATGATTTATAGACTCTATTTTGTTGTTTGTTTTTTTTTTGAAACAGGCTCTCTACATAGCCCTGACTCTTTATAGATCAGACTGGCCTCGGAACTTAGAGAGATCCACCTGCCTCTGCCTCCCAAGTTCTGGGATTAAAGGCATGCACCACTGCCCAGCCTATTTATAGTCTCAATATATCCTCTTAACATGAAGATTCGTGTCCTGCAAATATGCAAAATTCTAACTTCAGTTCTGCCCCAGACTGACCAAAGTTTCAGTTCTAAAAGCCAACATCTGACTCCAGAAACACAATAAGCCAATCTACATTCAGCAGAATGCTACAGGCTACTGAGGTGGTATTAGCACCAAGTGAAGCCCCTGCCCAAGAGAGCAGCTGCTGCCTTCCAGCTGCCTGTCCCCAACAGCCTCACCTTCTCTTCCTCCACAACCTCCAAAAAGCACTACCAGGACAAGTTTCAACTCTTTCCATTGGCTCAGAACCCAAAGCTGGGCCTCCTGGCACCTGAACGGCCCCTCCCCTTAACCAGTCACACGGCAAGGGGAGGAAACAGCACAGGGAATTAGGAAAATAACTCTTGGAAGGCTTTACTACTTCAACCCCTCCACAGACATGCAGCCACTCAAGCCTGACACCTGCCAGATAGACTGGTCACAGGAGGGAAGTGGACAGGGGAGAGGAAGCTCTAAGCTTTAGAAGACATGCAATCCTGGAGGGCCCCAGGGCCCAAGTACCTAGCCTGAAAGGGCTATCCTGACCCCTCCTGTTCCTTACAGCACCTCACTCCATAGCACAACCTAGCCCCATCTTACAGGTGGATGAGGTGGAGCTGCACCTGAGGCTATACTGCTGTGGAAATGTGGCAGGGATCCAAGCGCAGTCAGCCTCCCAGGGTCTGGCCCCAGCCCTCTGGATGTTTAAGTATTACTCCCAAACCCAGGAGCCCTAGGCACCATTCAGCCCTGCGAGACACTTGCAACATTCCTAGAACTGGAAGGACAACATCCCCAGGAAAAGGGATGCCAGGTTTCCTCCACCAGCCACTGACAAGTGGGAGTTCACAACAGAACCAGTAGCTAATAGCCTCACTCCAAAAAGCATCTGCACATGGCAGGCAGCACCACCCTGACATGGGCAGTTCACCAGGATCTCCCCCCAAAATAATCTGCCACCTGGGCACAAGTCTCCAACGCCCAACTCTCAGGCACAGCCTCAAATGTTCGAAGTGAAGAAAAAAAAGAGCCCTATGTGCCCTCGAGCTCCCAAGACTCACATTTGTACTGTCCCACACTGCCAGAGCTGGCAGGGCCCAGACAGGACTGGGAGACAAAGTGGGCCTCCCTCAGATTGCATGCCTTCTGCAGCTCACAGCCAGGGCACCAGCCTCCACCTCCTGTCAGGCGCAGCCAGCTCCTTCACCTCCTTCCTGTCACAGATGGGGCAGAGCAGCCCTTCTGCCACCCATCATTATTAGAAACCCAAGGCTGCCACCACCCCATCTTCTCCAGACTCTCTGCCACCTCATATTCTCCATAGCACCCAAACCCACCTCAGCCCACAGGGACTTTCACATCAGCAGCCCTTATGACAATGACCCAGTGCCAAATCCAGGCTCCACCCTCCTCTGGGTTTCTTCCTGCCTCTCTGGTCAAGCCAGCCAGTACTCATGAGGAGCCTGAGCCTACCAGGCTCTGCACTCAGCCATGCTGCTCACCCTGTGCATGCACATTCCAGCTTCAACCCAACACCAAGGGAACAACCCACAGCCCTTGGTGTGGAAAGGCACCTGCCTCAGAGACCCAGGACTTTCGTAGATTTACTGCTTACTGTAGGTGCAGTGGGACAGCCTTAAGGTGGGCTGGAAGAAGCCCAGCGGGGGTCTGGTTCATCCACTGGGGATGAGAGAATCGCTTCTTGCAAAGGTCTATAAAAGGAAGATGGAGTCAGGCTGTTCTTCGACTCAGACAGGATGGCAAAGTGACAAGCGACACCAGCCTCTTATGCCAAGTCTCACTCAGAGGGAATCACAGACGTGTGACTTGGACAAATTCCTGCCAAGCCACTAGGGAGGGAAGGGACAGGGCCTGGTAGGCTACATCTGGAAGGGAGAAAGCTTGATCACATGAGAGGTGTCCTATCTCTCAGCCCTAACAAGCTAGGCAGGGGCAGACTAGAATCTTTACAGGGGAACATCTCTGTCCCAACTCCAGGAGCACACACACTCTCCCTCAACCAAAGGCAAAGCTGGCCACCCCTTCCTGTACTTACTTCCCACCCCTGCTTGGGAGAGGGACCGACACACCTTGTACACCTGCTTATGGTAGGAACCAGCCTTGAAGCCAGGGGCTAGCAGCTGAGGGCACTGAGAACAGCCTGCAGGGATTCCAGGCATGCCTAATAGCCTGTTCCTCCCAGCCAAGACACAAGTGGGTGGCCTGGGAAGATGGAAGCGGTCACTACTTTAAGGATCAGGCACATTTGTCCTTAGAGAACCCAGCTTCCTTAGTGCTGGATGCCTTCACCCAGAGGCACAGCAGCTACCAGTTCCCAAAGAAGGAAGCACCCACAAGAGCCCAAGACCTCAGTGAGAGAGAGGGCAGCGGACACAGCCTGACCTTGTCCCAGATTCTACATGAGCAGAAGCCACAAACCTGCAGAACACCACAACTCACATCCCAGGGAAAGTGCTCTAGACCCAACAGTGACCCAGACTGCAGCTGATACTCCACAGCTCTAGGACTGCCTTGGTTCCCAGGCTCTAGCAGCCACACTGCCCTGCTGCTGGTCTCCCCTCCCACTTCTCCAAGCTCAGGCGTCTGGGCCAAGAGCCTCATGGGAACACTCCTGTCCACTGATGGAGAAAAAACAGCTGCACGTGGTAGGACCAGGGTCTGGATCCAGTTCCTCATCCAGCTGGTGGCTGGACAAAGCAGACATGAAATCCTAGAGAGCGTCCCCCTCCCCCCCACTATGCTTCTCCCATTCTCCTTCCTCTCTGCCAGCCGACTAACCCTCTCCTTAAACTGGAGAAATCATCTAATATCTGCCCCATCCTTGGGGTCTGAGGCCTCAACATCAAAGGGAGGGCTTTCTGTTTCCCACCTCCACTCCCCACTATTCCCACTAGAGCTCTCTGCACAAGAGAACCTGTATTATCCATTCCCTTGCTCACAAACCAGGTCCACCTGCCCATCTATGCTCCCTCTTGTCTACCGGGTATGCCTCAACCCCTTACTGGAACTCTTGCAGAGAACTGCCCGCTGGAGGCAATCAGCAAGACTAAACTACAGTTGGAGGGAGCAGCTGATTCCTATCCCAGCCCCTCTGCCCAGTACCAACTCCAAAAGCCAAACGTCTGCCGGGCAATGACCCACCCACAGGGCCAGGCAGATGCCCCAGCCTGAGTTGGCACTTGAGTCCCCAATGAGGAATCTAAGCAGCCCATGATCAGCTGAGGGCCCAGTGTCTTCCACCAGCAGTCATCTGTGAAGCCACTCTCCAGTTTCTAAAATCATTAACTTCCCCATGGCTCCACTCCGTCCACTGAAACACGCTTTTGAAATGAAGTCTAAGTCCAAACAAGGGTTTCTTAATTCCATCTCGTAGACTTGAACTTCCTCCCCCCAGACAAAGGCTGAAACCCTGCCCTGTGCATCGGAGTGGCCAAGTCTTCTTAACTTGGAAGCTGACTCTCAAAGCCTGCCTCAAGCGAGCCTGGCTGCATCTCTCGCCTTCCATAAAGTCCTCACGAAGTTTCTGTCAGCTCCAGTTTGAGGATATGAGAAAGAAAAGAAAAAAGAAAAAAAAAAAAAACCCACTCCAGCCCGGAACAAAGAAGCACGGGGTTTCCTCCTGGGCAGCTAGTGGCCTGGAGCTGTTAAGCCGGGGGTCTGCATTCTGCAGCCTCACAGCTCTTGCTCTCCCGGGTACTTGGATCTCGAAAGTCCTTAGGCACACTAGTCAGCGGACTCAAGTCCTGCTTCCTAAGATTCAAATGTAACAGTACACTAGCGGAAACTGGAGGAAAACCCAAAATAAACCTTGATTCGCTGCGGATCCCAGAACCAGGGAGGAAAGACCATCAGTCTCCATTGTTAACATTCCTGCGTCCCACGCACTCGGGGTGCCATGCCTCCCAAATGCACTCAACTCCCCACAGGGAAAAAAAAAAAAAAAGAACCCATCCTTCTGCCGCATAAAGTAAATTCAGAGCCAGGGGTGTGTGACCCCACCTTCCCCCACTGCAGTCCCTCCCCTGTGGGACTCCCTCTGAGACGGGATCCCGGCTGTGACCCCACCCCATCCCACGCCCGCTGGCCTTTTGCAAGATCCCGGCACGTGCGTTCTCTGCCACCCCTAGGCTAAAGACTTACCTGCAGACCGGGCAGCCTCCGACCACGACGATGGAGTTGGCAGGATACCGGGTGACGGTTCGACTGTGGATGTTATAGACCCGGGGGTGGCTGGTGGGGATCCCTGTGGGAGCGGAGCGCAGATCAGCACCAGGCGTTCTCGGGCCTCCTCCTCCCTCCCCCAAGCCCCTGTCCTCCCCGCCTCCAACTGGGCTGAGCGCGCCTGCGGGTGGGCTCTAGAAGCCAAGTGCAAACCCTCCGACACAAAGTTCACGGCCACAGGGGCAGGGCCTGGGCCGGGCAGGGCGCTCCGGGCAGCAGCTGCCCCTGCAGGCCCGCGCCGGGACAGCGCGCAGCTCAGCCAGAAGGCCGCTCGCTCGGGGACCCCGCCGAGCTGCGGGCCCACCTGTGACGAGGTAGGGGTAGGGTGGCGGCGGGGGCGCGGTGGGGATGGCCCCGTAGCCGTGCGGGCCGCACGCGTAGTCGCCCTGGCCGGCCTCCAGGTTGTAGGCGGGCGGGCGCTCCTGCAACAGGGGCTTGTGGTCCATGGCGGCCCCCGGGGCCGCGCGCCCGCCAGCTCCGGCCCGGCTCGCTTCCTTCGGCCCGGCAGGGATGGCGGCGGGAGCAGCTCCGGCGGTGTCCCGAGCAGCTCGGCCCTGTGAGGCGCGCGCCGGGCGGGGCGGCCGCGCCAAGGGTTCCCCGCCCTCCTGCCGGTCACAAGACCGGGGTCACGTGGGCGTGACGAGGGCGTGGCTTCGGGCGTGGCTTGGGGAGGGCCTCTTAAAGACGCTTGGGCGGCGGGTGATGGGGTGTTGTCCTCGTTCAGTCCCGCCTCCCCCCCCCCCCCGGTAGGATCTCGGGTTTCCCTAGAAGTTCTGACACCCTGCCACGACTGAATAACTTTCCAGAGTGGGCACCTTCACCTACTGCGCCACCTCGTCGTCCCCGCGCCCCACCCCCGCTTTTTTTTCTCTCCCTTTGGACATGGGCTTGTGCATCGCCTGGCTGGTCTCGACCTCACTGCTATGTATCCCAGGCTAGCCTGGAACTCTTAATCCTTTCGCCTTTGCCTCCCAATGTGTGGACCACCTTGCCGGCTCCGGGTCAGTATATTAAACCCTCAGATTCTACCCCCACCCCCACCACCCCGCCACGAGGAGGGGCCCGGTGACCTCACAAGTCACGCCCCTGCAGTGTAGCTGCACTAACAACACAATCTGGGGTGGAGGTGGTAGCACACCAGAGCACACGCCCACTAAAGCCTGCTCATCCTTCTCCCATTTGGATTGATTAATTCATTTTCAGCAGCTGTGGCCACTAACTAGCAATAACTGCCCTGAATCGAAGAACCCTAAACTTCATGCACCTGCCATGCTCCCTTCAGTTTCTCCAGTCTTTTCCGGCAGCCTGACCAGGTACTTGGTGAGTTTGCAAAGTAGGAATACTGCTCCCTAGAAGAGGACTATGGTCCAACCCAGGCCCGTGTCCCCTCTCTCCGCCCCTCCCCCCACGCAATGCAGTCTCTACATAACTGTTGTGCCTTTAGCTGAAGTACTCCCAAGCATGATGCTTGGTTAACTGGTCAGTACGGCAGACTGGGAGCTGTGCCCGCAGCGTAGTTGATGGAGTGCTTGCCTAGCATGAATGAAGCCGTAAGCTCCAGTTCCAGCATTCCATAAACCAGGTGCAGTCGTGCGTGTCTGTAATCCTAGCACTTAGGAAATGACTGAAGAGGATCAGAAGTCCAGTGACATCCTTTACTACACAGCACGTTCAAGGCCAGCCTGAGCTACATGAGACCATGTGTCAAGGCAGCCTTGTCTCCAAAACCAAACAAACAAAAATAGGAATATTGGAACACTTAGAACCCTTCCCATTTGTTGTCTGGGAGTTTCCAGGGTCTTGCTTTGGTGACACTTCCCACTTTCTGTCCTTTTTTTTTTTTTTTTAAATGTGGTCTGTGTTATGTTTGGGATAACTACAACTTCTCCGAGATTCATTTTGTATTTATTGATTTCAAACTTGTGATACTCTTATAATCTGCCCAGAATGGGATTATAAAACTGTGCTGCTACACTTTACTTTTATTTTAGCAAATTAACAACTTTGTAGTGAGATATTCACTTTGTCCGCACCTGTGGCACAGACCGTGCTCATTGGGGGTAGGGACTGGGCGGAAGTTACCTGAGGGAACTAAGTCTGAGGAGGGGTCTCCGGGAGCTCTCTTGCTTGCAGCATGGGGACTGGAGAACATCCGGAGACATCCTTGGAACCAGAAACCTGCTGATGTTCATCTATGTTGTAGGTTATTTCTCCCTGAATAAACATCTATTCGGCCTCTTTGTTTCTCCTGATCCTTATTAAACCTCAATAGAACTCTACTAGGCCTCTGACATCCGTAGCCATGGCTCTGACCCAGTTTATGGTACCACTGAGGAGTTCTTCCCCTGGAGCAGACCTCAGAGCCCATCATAGACAACTGGTTACCCCTGTAACAGACTTGCCACTATTGTACCACTGAGCACATCTTGCCTAGCCTATCCCTGATGCTGTGTGCACACAGGATCCACATCTGGGTAATACATAAGAAACCTGCATCCCTCTATAACATGTTGAGTTCTCCCAAACCCACTCCCATTTCCACTGTTTTGTACCCATCATTTCCCCCAACATCTCATGAGAAGAACTGAGAGGCCTTGACCAATAAACATTAGAGAGGGCATCAAGGTTGGGCAGTGGTGGTGCACACCTTTAATCCCAGGACTCGGGAGGCAGGGGGAGGCAGATCTCTGAGTTTAAGGCCAGCCTGGTCTACACAGAAAGTTCCATGACAGCCAGAGCTACACAAAGAAATCCTATCTTGAAAAGGGGGGTTGGTGGTGGTGACCACAACACTCAACATTGGGACATCAAGGGCACAAATGAAGTTGTGTGTGTGTGTGTGTGTGTGTGTGCCTGTGTATCTGGTAGCACTCTGAAGGAGAAATGGGAACTCAGAGCCATCCTGGGTTGAGACTGTTGCTAAAGAAACCCAACAAGGCTGGATGTGTGGCTCAGCTGGCAGAGCACTCACCTGGCATGCATGAAGCCCTGGGGATCGGTCCCCAACACTGTAACAACCAGGCAAGGTAGCTCAAGCCTATGATCCCAGCACTCTGGGGTTACAGAGGTGGAGGCTGGAGGATCAAAACTTCAAGGCCATCACTGGCTAAACAGCAAGATCAAAGCCAGCCTGAGCTATTTGAGACTAGGTTTCAACAACAAAATAAGGCTAAAAGCTTTGGAGGAAGCAGAGCTAATGCTGGGGGAAGGGGGCAGGATCGAGTCCAAAGGCTTGAGCAATGTTGCCCCTCTCCAGGGGAGCCTGGGATTCAGGGCCAACCCTTGTCATCGTGAGAAGTGGGCTCATCTCAGGCTGCTTCACTGTGACCTCCCAGCTGGTGACTCTGCTTCATTAAAGAAATCTGACTGATTGTTGTTGTGTGAATGATGGTGGGAGTGCATGCCCTTTGGTACATGTATGCCGGCAAAGGGCAAAGGACCAGTGTGTGAACACTTGTTTCCTCCTACCTTTATGCGGGTTCTGGGGACTAAACTCAGGCTACCATGCTTGCTTAGCAAATGGCTTTATCCACTGAGCCATCCTGTCTGCCAGCCTAGGCCACTCCTTGATGTCCCTGCTTTGCAGAAGGCTGGGGAGCAGCTTTGGCTCCTCCCCAGTCCTTTCTGTCAGATCCCATATACATTGCTAGACTTCAATTTAAGGTCAATTTTATTTTCTTATGGGTCCATGTTTGCTGATCAAACCCTACAGAAAACCACAGCCTCGATCTCATGAATGCTGGAGTTGGAGTGGGGGGGAGGAGGCTTTGGGATATCCCAGGTAGCCTTGAAGACTGCTACTCACCAACAAACCCTCATACAGCCACCTGTGAGTGTGCACCTGCTAGCCCACACCCCACGTTCACACCTGAAGGGACAACTGTGATGCCGAATGGAACACAAAACCGCAGTCAGGCAGGGAGTCAGAGTAACATGAAAACTGCAGTGAAGTGAAGGGGCAGAGACTGCACACGAGGACGCAATAAGTCTGTGTGTCCCAAGAATCCAGGGACCAGTGTCTAGCTTGGAAGCCTTGGGGAGTGGCCTCAGGGACCAGAGCAAGAACCTCCCAGCAGGGCAAGAGCTTTCCAGAAAGCACAAGGTCCAATCCCAAAAGGTGAACAGCAGGCAGTTCCAAGCTATGATACTAAGTCACTTGAGGTGACCTGAAAGGGTCCCCAAGAGACAAGGCCCTCCCTATTCAGGGACGTGGAGGACGACACTAGAGCGGGGTTAGCACTTGAAGGGTCTGACTGCAGAACTGCAGCAGGGTGGGTGGGTTAGCTGGCTGGCTGGCTTTGTTTTGGAGACAGGGTTTCTCTGTGTAACAGTTCTAAGTGTTCTGGAACTCACTCTGTAGACAAGGCTAGCCTCAAACTCACAGACATCCCCTGCCTCTGCCTCCCAAGTTCTGGGAGTAAAGGCGTGCACCAACACCACCCAGCAATTACATGGGTTTAAACAGGGGTAAGCATCACATCTGCATATTGGAAGGTGACCAACCAGTGTCTACAGCCATAACCATCCTGAGTTACCCAATCTCTGAAGCTGAGTCAAGCCTGGTAACAGATGGATGAGAAAATGAAGACAACAGCAAAGGTCAGGGGGAAATTGAGACAAAAGGAAAATGAGATCCTATTTAAACTGCTTGACCTTTCCTGGGGTGGAAGCAAACATCTCTAATCCTGATACTCAGGGGGCTGAGGCAGGAGGATCTAGAGGTCCAGGCCAGCAAAATCCCACCTGAAACAGAAAGACTTGGCAACTTCCTAGGAGGAGGGTCACCCAACTGGCGACAGGTTGCTCACAATTGTGGAAGACAGAGGGCTGGCACCTGGCTGTGCACAGGAGCGAGGTTGTGTTGGGGAAGAGCCCAGTTTTCTTCTACATGTGTGAACTTGAGCTGAGCCCAAGTAAGTGACACCTAATTAAAGCTGGGAGAGTCTGCGCAGGCCTTGGGAACATCCTCCTCCTTTTTATGGCATTTATGTTGGTCTAGACATGTATTTATGTGTATGAGTATGTCCCCTGCATGTGCAACTGGTGCCTGTAAAGGCCAAAAGAGTGTGAGACCCTGGAATGGAATTATAGATAGTCGTGAGCTACCATGTGGGTTCTGGGAATTGGACCTAAGTCTTCTGCAAGAGCAACAAGTGCTCTTAACAAGCCATCTCTCCAGGTGTGTGGGTGTGGGTGTGTGTGTGCGCGCTGGGGGAATAACAGTTTGGAGACAGGGTCTTCTGTAGCCCAGGCTGGCCTGAACTCAGCCTGTAGCAAAAGGTGATCCTGAACTCCTGATCCTTCCCTTGCCCAATGCTGGGACTCCAGGCACACAACACAGGCTGGTTTAATACCATCCTGTTGCTGAAAGGTATGGGACATTTCATAGTCAAAGACACTCAGGTGCTGGCCCCGAGGAACACCTGATCAATGCATTGGTGTAGCCAGGATGAGATGAGACAGTCGCCTGCTTTTGGAGCTGGGGATGAGGTTAAAAAAAGTGGGGGTGGGAGAGAGAGTTGTAGTTGCCCTCCAGTGTCTAGAGTGGCTAGTTTGGAAAGGGACATTTGACTAGAGAAAGACTAGTGAGTGGCCGCCATGTGTGGTACTGTGCACCTCTGATCCCAGCACGTGGAAAGTAGAGGCACAAGAATCAAGGGTTCAAGATCATCCTCAGCTACCCAAAAAGTGTGAGGACAGCCTGAACTGCAGGAGACCCTGTCACAAAAAAAAGGGGGAAGGGGAGTTGCTGTTGGATCAGACAGGAAAGTGAGAAATTGAGCCCGCACCCTAACACCCACATAAAAGCCAGGTAAGGCGGTATGTACCTGTGATCCCAGCACAAGAGAGGCAGAGACAGGGGCGTCTCTGGAGCTCACTGGCCAGCCAGCCTGACCAAATGGATGAGAGCCAGGTTAAGCCAGAGCCCTGTCTTAAAAAATAGATGGAGCTGCTGGGGTGGGGGGTGGGGTTGCACACCTTTAATTACAGCAGGAGACAGAGGCAGTGGATCTCTGAGTTTGAGACCAGCCTGATCTACAGAGTGAGTTCTAGGACAGAAGAGAACCCTGCCTGGGGAAGGGGTGGGGGGGGAGCATCAAGGAAGGCACCTGACTTCACCCTCTGTCCTCCACACTGGCATACTCACAGAACTGCAAACATGTAGAACACACATACACCACACAGACACACACTCAAAATAAGAAACAGTTGGCCATGTGGAGATGGGAGGAACAGTTTAGGCTTGCTTGCTTGTTTAATGTGGGCAAACAACAGATTACTTGTAAAATGATTCAGCAGGACAGGGAGAGGAATGATGGGTAAGGGAGCAGAATCTTGTACACAGCGGGGACAGTCCCTTATAGGACTGGACAGGTCACCCATAGAAGAACACAGAGATGCTAGGACAGATATTACTCCCTCTCTTACCCTTCCCTCTCATCCCCCCTCCTCCCCTGCCCCTCCTCCCTCTCCCTCTTCTTCTCCTTCCTATTGGGTGCTAGGTAAGCATTCTACCCTGAGCTAGAGCTACATCCCCAGTGGGGAGCACTCTCCCCTGAGTATTGCTAAATTCTTCAGGAACCCGGGAGCAAAGCCAGAGCTGAGTCTGAGATCTGAGCGGGAAGTGCAAGAAGTGGATGGTTATGGGGCTCCCAGGACAGGGGTCTGAGCAGGCTAGAGGAAGTGTGGTCATGGAACTATGTGAGGCAGTAATGCAGCCATCCAGGCAGGAGGGACAATGTTCTCAAGACACCTATGTCCCTCCCTCCTTTCCGGCCATCAGGCTGATAAAACAAAAGGACCTTAAGGAATTGGAATTTCAAAGGAAATGTCATACCAAGGCATTGTGGTTTGAGTGACAATGTCCCCCATTGGTGCATAAGTTTGAATAAGGGGTCACTAGTGGGTAAAACTGTTTGGGAAGGTTCAGAGGGATGGCCATATCACAGGAGGTATGTCAATGGAGGTGGGCTCTGAGGTTTCGAAAGCCCACACCATTCCCAGGTAGCTCCCTGCCTTGTCCTTGTGGATCAGATGTGAGCTCTCAGCTACTGCTCCAGCAACATGATGCGTGCTGCCAATCTCCTCTCCATGGTGGGCATGTACCCTCTAGAACTCTAAGCTTCCCATAAACTCTTTCCTCTCTATAAATTGCCTTAGTGTCTCTTCGCAACAACAGAAAAGTTAACTAAGACACTGGAGAGCCTGGTGGTGTTGACACACACCTTTAATCCCAGCACTTAGGAGGCAGAGGCAGGCGGATCTCTTTGCGTTCAAGGCCAGCCTGGTCTACAGAGAGAGTTCCAGGACAGCCAAGACTACACAGAGAAACCCTGTCTCAAACAAAAGAAAAAAAGACACTGGAGAAAGAAAAGGCTGAAACCCTGGGAGACTGGGGTGGTGCGGCCTTCCTGAAGGAAGCACATCACTGGGGGCCTTGAGACTATAAAGCCTTGCCTTCTTCCAGTTTGCTCTCTGGTTTGTGCTTATGGTTAAGGACATGAGCGCTCAGCTTCCGGCTCCAGCTGCCATGCTTGCCCCCGCTGCCACACTTCTCTATCACAAAGGAGCCCTCTTATCCCTCTGGAACCATAAGGCCAAGTGAATTCTTCTCTGTATTGACCTTGTCATGGTGTTGTATCACACCAACAGAGAGTAACTAATACAGTTTAAGGGGGGACACACAGCTAAGTCTATTGGCATTAGCCATGTTTATCATTCTGGTGACTCCCAAGTTACATCTCAAAGGCTTCTCTCTCTCTCCCCCTCTATCTCCTCCCTCTTTCTCTGAGACAAGGTCTCATGTGACCTTCTATGTAGCCAAAGATGACCTTGAACTTCTAACCCTCCCGCCTTCACCTCCCAAGGGCTGAGATTACAGCTGTGCACCACAGTTTATGGTGTGGAAGCCTGGACTTGGGACTTCACGATGGTGGCAGCCAAACATGCTACCAGCTGAGCGTGTCCCCTCTCCTCTTCTTTCTGATGAGTGAGCGACGGTGGCTGCAGAGGTGGCTTGCAGGGAGTCATAATCTGATAAGGAAAGACCAGGAAGCACTAGGGTTGCATGAGGCTCAGGATTTATCTTTTACTGTAATGGAGTTTCTGGTGAGATTCCTAGAAAATTGCAGGCTACAGCTGGGAAGGGAGAAACGTCTGAAGGAAATGTGGCTAATTGTGCTGGAATTTTTACCTCTTAGCTGGAGAGAGGCACCTGGCTGAGGTTCCTTCCCATTCATGTCCCCATAGCATCCCTGTCTTTCTATCCTGTCTCATTGGAGACTAGAAGTTAAAAACCCAGGTGTGTGTCAGGCTTCATTCCCTCCAAAGGTGTGTGGAAATGACCCTTCCTGTCCTTTCTAGTACCTGGCCACTCCAGATTCCTTGGCACATGGCAACTGCAAATGCCTGTGAGTCCTATCCTCACGCCTCTCTAGGCCCCCTCCTCTTATAAGGACAACAGTCATTGTTTGCATTTGGGGCTCAAGCTTGCTATAGAATGACATTGTCATTTCCATGCACGTGTGCCCAAGCCTTGCCCCTCCCACAGAGTGCCCTCCTATAGCTGGGGTCTAGCAGCCCTGTGTCACTGCCATGGCTAGAGCCAAGATACACTGAAGAGAGACACTAGTGTCCACCCAGCATCTATGCGGTTATAGAGACAGTGGTCTCTGGGGAATTGGAACCCCCAGCCCCAAGTCTCCGAATTGGAGGAAGGAAAGGCTGAAGTCCCAGGTGCCAGCCAGAAGGGGCCCTTGACTCTCTACTTGTCAGACCACCTGAAGGAGAGACAGGAAGTTGAGACAAACGATGGGTCAGTGGCAAACAGGGTCACACCATAGCCAGGATTTTTTCCCCCTGAGACAGGGTTTCTCTGTGGCTTTGGAGCCTGCCCTGGAACTCACTCTGTGGACCAGGCTGGCCTCGAACTCACAGAGATCCGCCTGCTTCTGCCTCCCAAGGGCTGGGACTAACTGCATGCATCACCACTGCCCGGACTGACCAGGATTTCTAAGCTATGCATAACTGTTGACTCCTATTTAAACATAAACCTCAGAAACT
Organism: Phodopus roborovskii; assembly: GCF_943737965.1. Taxonomy (NCBI): domain Eukaryota; kingdom Metazoa; phylum Chordata; class Mammalia; order Rodentia; family Cricetidae; genus Phodopus; species Phodopus roborovskii. The sequence goes on along the minus strand of NW_026126599.1, from coordinate 6,302,019 downwards.
GGAGAAATGGCTCAGTGGTTAAAAGCACTGGTTGCTCTTGGAGAGAACTTGGGGTCAATTCCCAGCACCCACAAGGCAGCTCACAGCCATTTCTAACTCCAATTCCAAAGGATCATCTGCCCTCTTCTGGCCTCTAGGAGAACTGCATGCATGTAGTGCATAGTGGTACATGAAGGCAGAAATCCTTTTCACGTAACACAAAAATAATTTTAAAACAAAAATCATGAACCCCTTTATCAGGACCCTGAAAGTGGACTTTGGGGTCCCTAGACCTCTTAATTTGTTCCTCTTCCCAACGTGGTCAAACTGAATAAATCTCTCTGCTTTTTACTACTAAGCATTGAGTTAGCTGTATATTTGAGACTGAGTGGCTGAGCCTAGCTTATCAGGGCTTCTTTAACCATAAAAATTCCAGTAACAGTAATTAGGGTATGCTGGGCACCCTCCATGGCAAGTCCTTTGTTTTATGTTTTCTGACCTCTTTTATTAGAGTCATCCCATGGAAGTAAACATCAGCACCACCCCCTAGCTGTTTGCAAAGGAAACTCAGGCACAGACAGCTTCTGTTGCTCTTTCAAGGAATCCTGGCCTTTGGACACCAGGTCTACTACCTGCAACCCTAAGACTACACCATGCTGCCCTGCACTAATGATTGTGGTGTGTGTGTAGTGTGTGTGTGTGTGTGTGTGTGTGTGTGTGTGTGTGTGTGGTGTCCACGGGCTCATGGGCTCACGAGTACACACACGCTCTCAAGTGTGTGTATTTGCCCTTACATTACTATGGACGGAACCCTGGGCCTCAGGCACACCAGCCAAGTTACCACTGAGCCCTCTTTCTAGTTGCTATTAACCAAAATCCAAGAAGCGGTCCTGGTCTTTTTACTATTTTGAGACAAGAGTCTCACTAAGTTTCCCAGGTTGGATTTGGTCTTACTCACTTGTGATCCTCCTGCCTCAGCCTTCTGAGTAGCTGAAGTTACAAGTCTGTTTCACCAGACTGGCTGGCCACTGGGTCTATGAGAAATACGTTCCTACAGAATTAGATGGAATTTGTTTCATCTTCTTTGGGCTGGGGATGTCACTTAGGGACAGGGTATCTGCCAAGCATGCAAAAGGCCTTTGCACCAAAAGGAAACTAAAAATAAGGGCTAGAGAAGTCACTTAGTTGGCACCATGCTTGCCTAGTCTTTATGAAGCCCTAGGTTCTATCCTCACACCTATAAAACCAGGTGTGGTGGTATGCACCTCAGGGCATAATCCTGCCCTCAGGAAGTAGAGGCAGGCAGCACAGAAGTTCAAGGTCATCCTCAACTTAGTTTGAAGGCAGCCTAGGCAACATAAGACCCTGCTGTTATTTTTGGTTTTTTGTTTTGTTTTGTTTTGTTTTGTTGTTGTTGTTTTGGCTTTCAAGACAGGGTTTCTATGTATAGCCCTGGCTGTCCTGGAACTCACTCTGTAAACCAGGCTGGCTTCGAACTCAGAGATCCGCCTGCCTCTGCCTCCCAAGTGCTGGGATCAAAGGTGTGCACCACCACGGTTGGCCAACCCTGCTATTCTTAAGTATTCAATTCTACTCATCCATTTATCTATCACACACTTTATTTATTTATTTATTTATTTATTTGTTTATTTTAAGTATTGCCATCAGATGGAGGATGTGCTGGCCCCTCCCTGGAGGCCTGGGTAGTTGTCATCCTCCAGACCTTGGCAGTCACTATGACTGTCCTCAAACATACCAGAGGAAGCTGAAACAAAGATCATGCCTTTCTCTTGCATGCTCTTGAGAAACACTGATAACCCATCACGTGGGCTTCTTGGCACATACAGGAACTGGGTACCTCACATGGCTGGGATTGTGACCAAAGGAGAAAAAAAAAAAAAAAAAAAAAAAAGAAGCCTAATGTCAAAAGCCAGGGCTGGAACCAACTACAAGTGCCTGGCCTGGGGAAGGACATTACCAAATATTTGCTGAATAGCTACTAAATGCTTATCTTAGATAAACACTTTGGAATTTTATGATAAGCTTGCTGTGAGATTTACAATTCTACTGGGCAAATATTTCTAAGTATTTTATGAATTAAGCCTATCAGTCTCTATAGGACACACAAATGTGTCTCTTTTGCTATCAGGTGGTAAATCTTTTCCAAGGGAGATGGTTCAGTAGGTAAACTGCTTGCCCTGCAGGCATGAGAACCTGCCTTTGGTCCCCTGAATGAACATGAAAAAGCCAGGCATGAAGGCCAAGACTTGTACAGCACTGGGGAGGTAGAGACAGGCAGATCCCTAGAGCTCAGTTTCCAGCCAGTCTAACCTATGAGGCAAGATCCAGGCCTGTAAAGGACCTTCCTTGTCAGAAAACACAAGATGGACAATCCCAAGGAACAACACCACACAATGTTAGTTAGCATCTGGCCACCACACGCTTGTCGCTGCATGTACAGCTGCACCCATATGCATACACCTACACAAACAAACACACAATATTTTATAGATCATATATATATACATATTTAATAATGCCCTTTGTTTCCCCCTTCTGTGTGGGGATTAAATCAAGAATCAAGGGCCTTGGCACACTGGATATCTTTTTTTTTTTTTTTCCTTTGAGACTGAGTTTCTCTCTCTGAACTCCCTCTGTAGACAAGGCTGGCCTCAAACTCACAGAGATCTGCCTGCCTCTGCCTCCCGAGTGCTGGGATTGCAGGCAAGTGCCACTACTGTTCAGCCTTCCCAGATTTCTTGATTGAGGGACAGAGAGAGTCCAAAGACATTTCAACCAAATTTAGATGTTGAGGCAGAAATCAAAAGAAAGAAAGGAAGGAAAAGCCAGGCGGTGGTGGCCCATAGCTTTGATCCCAGCACCTGGGAGAGTCAGGCAAGATCTCTGTGTGTTCGAGACCAGCCTGGTCTACAAGAGCAAATTCCAGGACAGGTTCCAAAGCAATACAGAAAAACTCTGTCTCAAAAAAAAAACAAAAGTAAATAAATAAACAAACAAATAAAATTAGATGTTGATGCAGGCAAGGTGTGGGGGGGGGGGGCCTGAAGAACAACAAGAATATTCTAGGCTAGGGGTTTCCTGTATTACTTGAATACACATCTGGGTCTCCTAAACTGGAGACATCAAATAACCTGTCAGCATCCTAACAGTCTCTTGGGCTGGGAGATGGCTCATCAGTAAAGTGCCTGCCATGATGACCTGAGTTTGATACCTAGAAAGAAAGAAAGGAAGTTAAAAAGCTAGGCATGGGGCATGCACCTGTAATCCCAGGCTCAGTGACCAGCCAGACTAGCCCAATTGGCAAACTCCAGGCCAGAGAGCATCTGGCTCAAAAAACAAGGTTTGGGGCTTGAGAGGTTAAGAGCACTGGCTGCTCTTCCAGAGGTCCTGAGTTCAATTTCCAGCAACCACATGGCTCATAACCATCTGTAATGAGATCTGATGCCCTCTTCTGGCCTGCAGGAATACATGCAGGCAGACCACTGTATACTTATAAATATATCTTAAAAGAGAAGGGAGGGAAGGGAGGGAGGGATAAATAGATGTCTGCATCATTGCTGAAAGCTATGTCTGCTTTTTCAAAACTGGAGAATGAGGTGGAGGGGAGCTGTCTGTGTATGGGAGTCCAGAGAAATAGCTTAGCAGTTAAGAGCACTTACTGCTCTCTCAGAGGCCCAAACCTTTGATTCCAGCACCTACATCAGTCAGCCCACGAATGCCTGCAACTCCAGCTCCAAAAGATCCTATGTCCCACTCTGGCCTCCATAGGCACTCACTCACATGTGTACCCACACTACAAAAGCAATGGGGAAGGGGTGTATGTCACCCTCCATGCATGAAGACCCGGGTTCCATTCCCAGCATTGAAAAAAAAAAATGGGGTAAGAGAATCCCACGACTTAGGAAGTGGAAGTTCAAGATTGGCCTCCTGACCTCCATCAGGGAGACTATTGCTGTGATAAAACACCATGACCAAAAGCAACTTGGGGAGGAGTGAGTTGAGTTTACTCATTCTTCCTTCTTTCAGTTCATGATCAAAGTTAGTCAGGACAGGAACTCACCCAGGGCAGAAACCTGGAGGCAGGAACTAATGATGCAGAGGCTAGAATGGAGTGTTGCTTGCTGGCTTGCTTCTCATGGTTTGCCCAGTCTGCTTTCTTATAGCACTCAGGACCACCACCCGCAAGGTCTGGGCCCTCCCATGTCAATCACTAATTAAGAAATGCCCTATAGGCTTGCCCACAGCCAGATCTTATGGAAGCAATTTCTCAACTGGGCTTCCCTCCTCTCAGACTCTAGCTTATGTCAAGTGTAAAACAAAACAAAACAAAAAACAAACAAACAAACAAACAAAAAACTAGCCAGCACAGAGTTCCGGGCCACCCTGTATTGCTACACATCTTAAAGTGGGGATGCAATAATCAAGAGCACTCAGAAGGAAGGAAATTGCCAGCATCACAGAAGATGAACTCTGCCTAGGATCTCACTGAGTGATCTTTTGTGGTTACATAGTATCACCGCAGGAAATAGTGTGTAACTCCACAGTTCTACTCTGTCACAGGATAGATAGTAAGTTACCTGGATTTACACAAGTATTTTCCTGGGGTAGGGATGTAAAGTTGGCAGTAGAGCACCTGCCTAGAATCCCCCAGTGAGGGGCTGGAGGTGTGGCCATCAGTAGAATGCTTGCTCAGCATATGTTAGGTCAGGGTTTGATCCAGTGCTGCAAGGGGTTTCTTCCATTATGTTCAATGGAAGACACACTTGTGACCAATTACTGATTACTGATTTGGTGACAAACAGGGATCCTCTTTGGGTGGAAGCAGACAAAGAACCAGTCCCAATTGAGACAAATAATTCATGACTTTGGGTCCATAAGGATGTCTAGGAACCAACCTGGAAGTTGTTTTTAGAGGCTCTGCATGTATGGGGTGGCTAAAGATCCTGCTGTATTGCAGAGCCATTCAGAACTAGAGGATCTAAGATGGTGCTGTGATGGGGCCTTGGCTCTGTGAAACAAGTGAGCTTGGGGAATTGTTGTGGGGAGAGTCTTTGACAGGAGAGGACACCAAGGGCTGAAGAGGTGACTCAGCAGGAAGGAGCACTTAACTACGAGCATGAGTGTCTGAGTTCAAATCCCCAGATTCCCACATCAAGTCAGGCATGTTCCTGCACATGCTTGTCACCACAGTGCTGTGACAGCAGAGACTGGAGGATCACTGTGGTGGTTTGAATGAGATCCCCAGGTGGTGGTGCTGTCGGGAAGATATGGCCTTGCTGCAGGAAATACATCCCTGGAGCAGGCCATGAGGTGTCAAAGACGCAATTTCTCAGTTTACTCTCTCTTCTTCCTTCTTGTACTTTTGAGCCATGAACTCACAGCTGTTCCTATTGCCACGTCTGCTGCCTGCTGCCACATTGATGCCACAATGGACTCTCATCCCTCTGGAACCATAACCCCAAGTAAACTCTCCCTTCTATATGCTGCTCGGTCATGGTTTTGTTGTTGTTTCAAGACAGGGTTCCTCTGTGTAGACCTGGCTGTCCTAGAACTCTGTAGACCAGGCTGGCCTTGAACTCGCAGAGATCTGCCTGCCTCTGCCTCCCAAAGGCTGGGATTAAAGGAGTGTACCAGCACTGCCTGGTAGTTAGGGTGTTTTATCATAACAATGGAAGAGTTACTAAGACAGTCACTGAGACTTGCTGTTCACCAGCTCCAGGTGAGAGTCCCTGTCTCAAGGGAGTAAGATGGAGAGTAATAGAGTAGGTCACCCTAAGTCCTCCGGCCTGTGGCTGACACAGATAGGTGTGCATATACTACATGTATGTAACACACACACACACACACACACACACACACTGGAGGGGGCACCATGATAAAGGGACAGAGGGAAAAAAAAACCAACTGTTTTCCCTGTCCCTTTTCACTCCCACCAAGCGTCTTCCCCAGCCTCCCAAGCCTCAAGCCTCAGCCCAGGACCCCATACCTGCTTCCTGCACCGTGGTGGCCATGGATAGTCTCTGTAAGATGCCCAGGAGTGGCCAGAGGGAGCCTGAGGTTGGGCCAGGAAAAGCCCCCTTATGCTTCAGCAGCTGACAGGCAGTGACCGACATGGAGGAGTGACCCCAAAGGCCAGTGAGGCAGTCACACCATTGAGAATGTGGGGGGGGGGCAGAGAGGAACTGGGCAGGCTGGGCCTCGCAGGGGACAGAATGTAGCCTCACAATCCTGTTCTGTGACAAGGTTCTTAGGTTCTAGGCTCTGGTCCACAGGAGGTGACACACCAGCTCAGATATTTCATCCCTCTGCCAAGAGATATGATACAGACCATGATTCATGTCGGGACTGTAGAGCCACCCTGTGATAAACTGCCAGTCCAATGTCAGACTTTATCCTGTGGCCCCAGAAAGGTCAGAGTGAAAGGTAAGAACTGCAGCCTTATCCATAGTAGGCAGAAATAACCCCAACGTTTCATAAACTAAATAAACAATAAAACATTGTATAAGAATTTCATGAGGCTGAGCAAGGTGTTGCACACCTGTAATTGCAGCACTTGGGAGGCAGAAGGAGAAAGATTGCAAGTTTCAGACCAGTGAGGGCTCTATGAAGTAACTGTCTCAGAATAAACAAACACTGATACACACAGTCACACGTATACACATACACTCACGTACACACACACAAACATACATCATACACATATTTTCACATACATACACATATATACACACAGACACATACTACACACCATATGCATATGCATTCATATATATATACACACACTAACCATAGACATACACACTCTCACATACACACATACTCACATATACATACATACACACACACACACACCTTTCCTTCCAACAATTTGATAATTAGGTTTATGAAAATATAGTGAGAAAAGGCAGATCAAGAAGAAAAAAGGCTAATTTATCACCATGCAAAATATAAAACTCAAATGAAGGGGTGGCACTGGGGGTGTGTCTCAGCTAGCAGCATTTCCCATCCCAGCACCATGCAAATCTGACCTAGTGATGCAAGCCTGTCATCCCAGAGTTTTGGGAAGTGGAGGCAGGAGGATGTGAAGTTCAAGGTTCTCCTGGGTTATACAGTGAGTTTGAGCTCAGTCTGGACTGAATGGGACCATCTTTGGGGAAGGGGAGGCAGATGTTAAACACTCTCTGCAAAGGGGAAATAATAATTGGAAGGGGCAATTAATTTTTACTGGGGGATGTCCTAGTGATTTTGCCTGTGGACTTGACACAAGCTGTGGGGTCATCAGAGGAAGGAGCCTTAGCTGAGGAAATGTCTCCTTGAGATCCAGCTGTGAGGCATTTTCTCTTTTAGTGATCACTGGGGGAGGGCCCATCGCATGGTGGGTGGAGCCATCCCTGGGCTGCTGGTCCTGTGTTCTAAAAGAAAGCAGGCTGAGCAAACCTGGGGAAGCCAGCCAGTAAGCAGCACCCCCTGCATGGCCTCTGCATGAACTCTTGCTTCTGGGATCCTGCCCTGTTTGAGTTCCATCCTGACTTCCTTCAGTGATGCATGGCAATGCTGAAGTGTGAGCCTAATAAACCCTTTCCTCCCCAACTCCTTGGTCATGGTGTTTTGCTGCAGCAATAGAAAGCCTAACTAAGACAGGAGAGAATGTGTCCAGAGAAGACAATGGCTGGGACAAATCTCCTGGGTGAGGATGGCTCTAGACAGGTCAGTTTTTAATGCCTCCCTCTTTGCTCTAGCTTTCTCTTCATCGCTGTGGGAATTTTAGGAAGTAGACTGGAGAAAGTTTCTGTTCTGTGGGCTTGTTTTCCCCTGGCGATTTTATTTTGCTTTATGTCCTAGGCTGCCCTCAGACTCACAATGTAGCCAAGGATGACCAAGAAGTCCTGATCCTCCCAATCGCACCACCATGTCCAAGTCATGTCGTGCGGTGCGGTTGACTGAGCCCAGGCCTTTGTGCATGTCAGGCAAGCACTCTACACTGAGCCTTGTTCTCAAGACCCCCTGGAGACCTTCACACCTCCACAGACAGGTCAGCATGTGCACCTGCTCTCTAAGGCCACTGCCCTCAGGCTGTGGGGTCTGCTTTGATGAAGTCATTGACTGTATTAGTTACTTCTCTATAATTGTAACCAAATAACAACTTACTGGGAAGAATCTTGTCAGAGGTATCTGTATTAGTTACTTTTCTCCTTGCTGTGAGCAAACACCTCACAAGAAGCACTTTAAAGAAAAGGATGTTTGGGCTGGAGAGATGGCTCAGAGGTTAAGAGCAATGGCTGTTCTTCCAGATAATTCCTCACTGGCCAGCTCAACCTACCCTAGACACCCACTAACTGGTGTACCTGGAGGCTTGTCAAACTAACAAAGGAGATTAACCACCACACAGCCTCTCAAAATAGTGGCAGCATCTGGGGACCAAGAATAAAGACAGGAGCTAAGGACGACACTGATTATTCAAATGACAACACCTCTCTCTCTCTCTCTCTCTCTCTCTCTCTCTCTCTCTCTCTCTCTCTCTCTCTCTCTCTCTCTCTCTCATCTTGACTGTAGCTGTAATGTGACCAGAGGAGGCTTCCGGATCCTGGTGCTTGATTTCTGTGCAGTGATGGACTGCATCCTCACACTGCAAGAGACCTCGTCCTGAGGATGACTTTGAGGGACCCCTAAATGGGCCACCAAAGACATCAGCAGTGAAGGTGCAGCCCAGCTCTGTCACCAGCAACAGAACTAAAGTGGGAACCCTGAGTAAAAAGGATGGGTCAGCTCAGAGTAGATACATTTCTTCTCAAAATACTAGTTGAGAATGTGGTCTGCTCTTGTGGGGATCTAAGTTCCATCCCCAGCACCAGGTCAGGCAGCTCAGAACCACCTGTAACTAAATGCACATACTCACACAGACACAGATACAAACACACAATTAAAAATAAAAATAAAATCTAAAAAAAAAAAATTATATCTAGTAATTGGCTCAATGTTTACCTTTGTGGAGACATGTTTGTTAGCATAAAAATATCAAAACATTGACTGCACTGAATCAAAAAAATAACATATTCTCCATACCTTGTTTAATGCTCAACTTATTAAAGTAAGTTCAACTTATTAAAGTAAGTTATTGTGAGATCTGCTGGGCGGTGGTGGTGCACACCTTTAGTCCCAACACTGGGGAAGCAGAGGCAAATGAATCTCTGTGAATTCAAGGCCAACCTGGTCTACAGAGAGAGTTCCAGAATAGCCAGGACTACACAGAGAAACCCTATCTCAAAAAACCAAAATAACAAGAACAACAAACTTGTAATTCTTACGGGCCAAATTTTTAAAACCATTATTTCTGGAACATCTGAAAGTTTTAAAGAATGTTAAGTTACTTCTCTTCAACAGTCTAATCTGTAGTAATAAATGTAGTACAAACACAAAAATAACAGATAAAGGCATGTCCTACTGTACTATTAAAACCACAAAACCAAATCCTGGGCTTAAATTTCAGTTAAAGAGCTGGAGAGGTGGCTCAGTGGTTAAGAGCACTGGCTGCTCTTGCAGAGGACCTAGGTTGGATTCTCAGCACCCACATAGCAGCTCACAACTGTCTGTAACTCCAGTTCTAGTGAAACTGACACCTTCCTCTGGCCTGAGGGCACCAGGCAGGAAAGTGGTACACAGACATACAAGCAGGAAAAACACCCAAACACATAAAAGTAAAAATAAATAAATAAATTGCAATTCCTTTAACCAAAAAAAAAAAAAAAAAAAAAAAAAAAAATGGAGGCATGGGCCTGGAGAAATGGCTCAGTGGTTAACACTAGTTGCTGCTCTTCCAGAGGTCCCAAGTTCCCAGTGCCCATATCAGGCAGTTCTTAACTCCAGCTCCAGGGGACCTACATACAAATGGCTAACAGGCATGCGCGCGCGCGCACACACACACACACACACACACACACACACACACACACACACACACTAAATGTGGGGGTTTTGTTTTTGTTTGAAACACAATCTATGTAGCCCTGGCTGTCCTGGAACTCTATATCTAACCTTGAACTCAGAGATCCACCTACCTGTGCCTCCTGAATGCTGGGATCAAAGGAGTGTGCCACCACACTTAGCTATAAATAAATGGGTTTTTTTTTTTGTTTGTTTTGTTTTTTTTATAAACTGAATAGAAAGGTTGAGGGTGTGTCCCAGATGACAGACTAGTTGCTCAACACACAAGAGGCCCTGGGTTTGATGCCCATCCTTGCATAAGATGGGCAGAGAAGAACATGCTGTAATCTCAGCACTGGGGAGCTGAAGGCAAGAAGGTTATCCTTGGCTACATGAGAGTTCATAGGCTTGGCTACATAAGCAAGTTCAAGGCCAGCCTAGACTCCCAAGAATATGTCTCAGAATATTTGGAGATGGTGGAACTGAGGAGGCGGGGCCAAATTGGAGAAATTGGATCTCTGAAGGTGTGCCCCCTTTGGGGTTCTGCATTGCCCTGGTTCCTTTGTCTAGTTCCTATCCACTTTGAAGTGAACAGCCTTCTTTTCCCTGAGTACCCACCATGATGTTCTGCCCAAGCATGTGGCATAAATTCTTCACCTTAAGCTGTCCTGTATGTGACACAAACCTAGACATATCTGGGAAGAGGGAGTCTTAACTGAGATGTTTTCACAAGATTGGCCTCTGGGAAGATCTGTGGGGCATTAGCTTGATTAATGATTGCTGTGAAAGGGCCCAGCACAGTGTGGGTGGTGTCACTCCTGGGCAGGTGGTCCTGGGTGTTTAAGAAAGCAGGCTGAGCAAGCCATGAGGAGCAAGCAGTGAGTAGAACTCCTCCATGGTCTCTGCTTCAGTTCCTGCTTCGGGTCCCTGCCTCTGGCTCTTGCTCTGACTTCTTCAGTGACAGACTGTGATCTGAGAGGTCCAAGATGCAGTGAGCCCCATCCCCCCCCCATCCTGGTATTTTATCAGAGCAATAGAAATGCTAAAGACGACTGACCAGAGACAATAACCAAACTGACAGACCAAGGAAGATTCGCCACACCTGACCCAAACTCTCTTTTCTCCAAATCTCTGATCCCCCAAGATGTGTGAGAACTTCCCTTTAACCTCAGTTCACAGGAGTGTGCTGCCAAAGGGTTAAGAGGGGACAGCACACACACATGTATTGTGTGCAGAGGGGAATCACAGGAATATGATTACCATGAACCCCAGTGAAGCTCGGGATTTATGTCTTCCTGAATGGGAAAGAGAGAGGGTTCAGTGGTGAGTAAATGGGGCAGGAATAAGAACCAAGGGGCCCAGGAAACGGAAATTAACTTGTAAATGGTTCTCTGGAATGTGTGTGTGCACCCACTTGTGCTCTCTCAAGTGCACACTCACGCATGTGATAAGTGAGTACTGTCAGGTATCAAGCACCAAGTGATGCTAGGGAGAGCTGGCCAGCATCCACTTTGATATGTTAATAGGTACCTCAGCCATTTGTCCCAGATTTCTGAGACATAACAAGTATATATGCACACATGGCATGGTGAAGCTAGAGGACAACCTCAAGTGTCATCCTCAGGAATGCTGTCCACTTCCTTAGAGACAGGATCTTTCACTGACCTGGAGCTCCCCAGCAAGCCCCATAGTTCATCCCTGTCATCACCTATCCAGCACTGGGATTGTAAGAATGTGCCATCATGCCCAGCTTTTTACATTGGTACTGGGACTCCAAACCTGGGTCTCTATACTTGTGTACACTTTACCAATTGAACCATCTCCCCAGCCGCTATAAACCATTTCATTTGGAATCTGAAAGAGTCTCAGACAAGCATCATCTTTTGACAGATGGATCTGGGCCCAGCTGTAGCCTCGAGGCCTTTCATGAGACTTCAGAGAGAGGACTGTGTTTGCTTTGACAGATCTAGCCTCAAGGCAAGGAAGGGAATAGCAGAGACCTCCCCACACCTGCCCTATAGGAGACAAAGCATCAAAAGACAAAGACCTAGAAGATGGCTCAGTGAGAGCACTTGCTTGGCAAGCATAAAGACCTGAGTTCAAATCCCCAGCATCCACGACCAGAAAAAAAAAAAAAAAAAAAAAAAAAAAAAGTAGCTGGGCTTTGGTGGCACACACCTTTAGTCCCAGCACTCTGGAGGCAGAAGCAGGTGGATATCTGTGAGTTGGAGGACAGCCTGGTCTTCAGAGCTAGCTCTACGGCAGGCTCCAAAGCAATACAGAGAAACCTTATAGCACTCCAGATAAGAATCCGGAAAATGATAGACTGATGGGTATTTATTTGGATGAGAAATCATTTACACCCGAAACAGATAACCGTCCCAGGTTCCCATCCCAAGGATGCCTCCGCATGCTCTGTCTCCGACCAGGAAGTAAGAGATCGAGCTGGGGTCAAGGACCCCATACCTAGTCCCCCCAGGTCACACCCACACCCCAATGGGTGTGGTCAGTGCAACAGGCGCGGGTGGAGTGGATATCTCACTATAAAGCCCTGTCTTGAAAAAAAAAAAAAAGCAAAACAAAACCTGTAACCCCAATGCCATTGGGCAGAGATAGGATCACTGGGACTTTCTGGCTCCAAGTTCAGCCGAAGGCCCTATCTAAAGGTAACAGGGCAAAGGGTGATAGAGCAGGACCCTTGACAGCCTCCTCTAGCCTCATGTACATACACAGCGTGGGAGGTTAGAGTGTCATGAATTCTTTCATCCAGGGCGGAGTTTCTTCTTTTTAGTTTAAAATCAATTTATTTTTTTTTTTTTTTTTTTATTTTTCCAGGTGGTGGTGGCAGTGCATGCCTTTAATCCTAGCACTTGGGAGGTAGAGGCAGGAGGATCTCTGTGAGTTTGAGGCCAGCCTGGTTTACAAAGCCACACAGAGAAACCCTGTCTCAAAAAAAAAAAAAAATTTCATTTTACGTACCAAGCCCAGTTCCTCTTCCTTCCCCTCTCCCCCCCCCCTTCCCACTCCCAATCCACTCCTCAGAGTTCTTTCTTGGGGAAACAACAAAGCTTAGCATATCAAGTTGAGGCAGAACCAAATCCCTCCCCACTGTATCAAGGCTGAGAAAAGGTATCCCACCATAGGGAATGGGCTCCAACAGCCAGTTCAGAGTGTCCTGAATCCTAAGACGACTTCCACAGCCAGCATGTCACAGTCTTCCATTTGGGAATATTATCTCCTGAGACCCAACACCAGCACTTACTGAGCACCAATGATACCAAAAGGACTATGCCAAAGATAAATATGGTGATACTTGCCTATGACTCCAGCACTTCAGGGACCAAGGCAGAGGATATCAAGTCCGAGAGCAACCTAGGTTATATTGTGAGACCCTGTCCCACAGAAGTCACGAAGGGAAGGTAGGTCGCCAAGCTATCCTGAGATGAACAGTCCTACAATTTCCCTTAACAGGTGATCATTACTACCTGGGAGAGAGGCCAGTGATAGGAAGTATACAATAGTAATTAGGGGACATGCCAGGCTTGGTAGTGTACACGCCTTTTATCCCAGCACTTCAAAAGCAGGGCAGGTAGACTGCTATGTTCCAGGGCAGCCTGCTTTATATAGCAAGTTCCAGGACAGCCAGAACCACAGAGTGGGACCCTGTCAGGAGAAGGAAGGGAAGGAGGGAAGGAAAGGGGGACAGGGAGAGAAGAAATTAGGGGACCCCTTCATTCCTAAAACATTCGTTTGAGGGGCTGGGGAGATGCTTAGCAGAGCAATGTCCACCATACAAACATGAGGCTTGAGGTTGAGTCCCTGAACCCACTATGGGAGCACACACTTATAATCCCAACACTGGGTAGGCAGAGACAGGTAACCCTGGGGCTCACTAGCCAGCCAGCTTTTCCTATTCGGCAAGTTCAATGGTCAGTAAGAGACCCTGCCTCAAAAATTAAGATAGCATTGCTGAGGAACGACAGCCTAAGTCAGCTTCTGACTTCCTCATGGACATGCACCTGCACACACACACACACACACACACACACACACACACACACACAGCCATATACTTGACAACAGAAGGCTCAAAAGAGAATGTATTAGTCACCTTTTATAACAACAAAATGGCTGAACAAAGGGTTCACTCTGCTGGGCTGCTTTGCTGCAATAGAACTGTGGAGAGGGTGTGGCAAGGCAAAGATGCTCACCTCATGAAGGACAGGATACCGAAAGATTGGGCAAGCAAGTGACCAGAGACAAGACACAGTCTCCGAGGCTGAAGAGATTTCGTAGTCGTTATGAGTGTTTACTGCTCTCACTGAGGATTCAGGGGTTGGATCTGAGTACTATTATCAGGTGATTCACAACCACTGTGGTTTTAAGGGAACTACCTTCCAGATACCTGCACACACATGGGGCATATACACTCATGCAAACACACACATACATAACACACAATAAATCTTTTTTTAAATATAGTCTGCTGTTAAGGTTGCAGTCCACCATGTCCAGATAGCTCTCTGTGCTCAGTGCAAAATGGAGGACCTCCTTTCTCAGCGAGGCTTCCTCTTCTCTAACCTTACCTGGAGAGTGTCCCTAAGCTCAGACGCCTGACCTTATTTGTAGGATGACCCTGCACAGGCTGTATGACTCAGCACGTAAGTCTCAATCCCCTTCCCCCACCCCATATGATAATTACAGCTGAATTATGACCAATCAGCCCTTCCCACCTATAACCCCAAGAACCCTTATATACCTTATCCTTGGAACAATAAAATGAGCTGTCCTCTGAAGCTGACTCCTGGAAGTTCTTTCCGTCCAACCCTGCTCACCCCTTCTGTTCCCTTGCCCTCATGGGCAACAACTCCCAAGGAAAGGAAGACTCACATAGTCTAGCTGGGTGGTGGTGGTGCACACCTTTGATCCCAGCACTTGGGAGGCAGAGGCAGGCAGCTCTCTGAGTTTGAGGCCAGCCTGGTCTACAGAGTTCTAGGATAGCCAGGGCTACACAGAGAAACCATGTTTTGAAATGCCAAAAGAATAAGTAAATAAGTGAATACATAATAAAAACACAGTCTTTGATGGCCTGTCTCTCAGCAAACCCCCAGAACTTCAGTTTGGACCATTTCTCAACTGAACATCAATTATGAAGCCATCCATGGCTAATCCATTGATTAGGTCAGCACTCTTCTGAGCCAATCACTCAGTGCTCATAGTCTTACTTCTGAGCACTGTTTTGAAGACCAAGACTTCAATACACTTCATAGCCAAGCCCTAAGAGAAACTCAATCCTATACTTAAACACTCGGGCCAGGGAGACAGCAAGTCAGCAGGTCACCGGCTTGATAAGGACCTGAGGGTGACCTTGGCTTCATGATCCTCTTGCCTCCGTTCCCTGAGTGCTGAGGTTACAAATGTGAGTCACATATTATGTGCTGGAGAATGAGCCCTTGCATGGTAGTGAGTACTCCAGCAACAGTTACAAATGTGAGTCACATATTATGTGCTGGAGAATGAGCCTTTGCATAGTAGTGAGTACTCCAGCAACAGAGCTACAAAACCCTAGTTCCTCATCCCCTTAGGAGAAAAACAATCTAGCTTCTGGGGCTGGAAAGGTGGCTCAGTGGTTAAGAGCACTGGCTGCTCTTCCAGAGGACCCAAATTCAGTTCCCAGCACCCACATGGCAGCTCACGACTGTAACTCCAGTTCCAAGAGATCCAATGCCCTCTTCCAGCCTCTGTGGGCCCTGAATGCACCAGGTGTACATGCATACAGGAAAAGGGTGGAGGAAATGTATTCCAATGACATTTGATGAATGAATATATGGATGTGCTCCCAGACAGGGTATGGAAGCCCGATGCCAACCATAGTCTGCTCTGAGTGCCTTTTGGCTAGTTGTTTCTCAGCTGCATCCTTCATAATTTATCAATGAACTGTAAAAAGAAAAACTATGACACAAGCAACTTTTGGAGGGTATTTCAGAATGAACTGGCAGGTCAAGGAAGGATTCACACACAATTCATTGGCTGCCTAGCAACAAGTGTTTTGGTCATGACCTTCGACCTTTGATATCTGGCAGCTGGAATAAGGGGCCAACCAACATCACAGCTAGCTAGCTTCAGCTGTCAACACAAACCTAGAGGAAGGGGAAGTGGGAATTTCAGCTTATGAATTAATGACATCTGATTGGTTTGTGACCTTATCTGTGAGGTATTTTTTAAATTGCTAATTGAAGTAGGAGGACCCAGCCCACTGTGGGTGTTCCCTAGGCTGTGGGACCTGGGCTGTATAAGTAGCAAAGCAAGCCAAAAGGACTGAGACAGTATGCAGCCTTCCTCTGTGGTTTCTGCTTCAAGTTCTTGCCTTGAGCTCTGATCTTGGCATCCTTCAATGATGGACTGAATAACCTGATAAGCTTTCTCCATCTCTGAAGTTGCTTCTGGTCATAGTGCTTATCACAGTAAGAGAAGGAAATTAGGAGAGCCAGTCAATGACACTGTGCCCAGAGCATGCACAAGGCTCTGATCTACCCACATTGTCTTCACCTCTCCCTTCTCAGCACCAACTGCCCACATGGCTCGGATTCAGGCATTGCAAGGGCAGCCTGTGGCAACAACTCAGTGGCAGAGCTCTGAGTTACACGTGTCCAGCCCGTGTCAGGCTCTGGGTTTGATGCCTAGCACTGCAAAAAAAAAAAAAAAAAAAAAAAAAGCAAACTGTTAGTAATGTCCTTGCCTTGCAAGCATGAGGACTTGACTTCAATATCCAGAACC
Source organism: Phodopus roborovskii (assembly GCF_943737965.1). Taxonomy (NCBI): domain Eukaryota; kingdom Metazoa; phylum Chordata; class Mammalia; order Rodentia; family Cricetidae; genus Phodopus; species Phodopus roborovskii. The sequence continues at coordinate 6,285,321 of NW_026126599.1, read as the reverse complement.
CATGTAAAATAACAAGCTTCAAGGTATACATCTTTGATCCTAGCACTGGAGCTGCAGAGACAGGGGATCCTTGGAGCTCACTGGAAGCCAGTCTACCCTAATCAGTGAGTGGGAGATACACTCTTCACACATAATGTGAAGAGTGACGGAAACACTTGGTGTTGACCCACATACATGCACATGCACGCACACGCACTCACAGGTAGTTAGGAGGCTGAGACATGGCACTCAGTAAAATACTATCCACAAAGACTATCCTTTCTTAGGAGTATGGAGGTTCTAATAAGAATAACTCCCATAGGCTCACATATTTGAATGTTTAGTCACAAGGAGCAGTATTGCTTGAAAAGGTTAGGAGGTGTGGTCTTGTTGGAGGGAGTATGCCAAGTCCAGTCTTCCTCTCTCTGCCTACAAATCAGGATATAGCTACAGTACCAGTGCCTGTATGCATTCCGCCAAGAATGGGCTGACCCTCTAAAACTGTAAGCAAGCTCCTCATTAGATCTTTTCTCTAATATTGCCTTGATCATGGTGTCTCTTCATAGCAATAGACAGTGACTAAGAAAGAGGAAGTAACCTAGCTGCACTATGATTAGGGCATCTACTATACAACTTATTTCAGTCTGTTTGCGAAATCTGGCCCATATGCTAACATGTCCATTTTGTACATTGTTCTTGGGACAATGTACTAATTCAAATGATTTAACTATTGAAAACTAATTTTCCTTGGCTTAAGACTCTTAACATGATGTTGCATGATCACAGATCCACTCCTCCAGCTAAAAGCTGTCACTGTTTAAACCACCAAGAGATACTCATGAGATTAGATAAAGGACTGTGGTCTTAGTTTCTTTCCTGTTCTTGTGATTTTTAAAACATTCCTGACGACTAAGTCTGTGAATTAAAATAAATAAATAAATGGATAAATAAATAAACTGACAAAAGTAATTTAAGGAAGAAAAGTTCATTCTGGCTCACTGTTAAAGTGCAGTCCACTGGGAGGCAGAGGCAAGCGGACCTCTGTGAGTTCAAGGCCAGCCATGTCTACAGAGTGAATTCCAGGACAGTCAGGGCTACAAAAAGAAACCTGTGTCAAGAAAACCAAAATATACACACATAGAAAAAAAAAGTACTGTCCATCCTGATGGGGAAGTCAAGGATACCAGAGCTTGAGGCAGCTGGCACAACCAGGAAGTAGAGAGGTGAATGCACGGTGCTGCTCAGCCCTCCTCCTCCACCAAACAATCCAGGATCCCTGCCAGGGAATGGGGCCGCCCACAGTGGACAGGTCTTCCAACATCAACACAATCAAGACGTTCCCCTACAGGTCTGTCCAGAGGCCTAACTTTCAGGTGATTTTTTTTTTTTTAGGTTTATTTATTATGTATACAGTGTTCTGCCTGCATGCCTGCACACCAAAAGAGGGCACCAGATCTCATTATAGATGGTTGTGAGCCACCAAGTGGATGCTGGGAACTGAACTCAGGACCTCTGGAAGAGCAGTCAGTGCTCTTAACCTCTGAGCCATCTCTCCAGCCCCCTCTCATGTGATTCTTTATTCTGTCAAATTGACAGTTAACACTAACTGTACACATAAATAAATTCCCTATGCTCATGGTGACGTAGTTATTGTAATTAACAAAAGTCCCTAAACTGAACCCACAGCTTATAGAACAATCTTTGGACATCACACTGTTGGGAAATGAAAAATACTATCTTCTACCCTGTGATTATTTGTACAGGAAACATCTTCATAAAAACATTTTCAGCCTCATAGACCATATTAAGAATTATTTATTTTAACTTTATGTGCATTGGTGTCTTTCCTACATGTGTGTGAAGGTGTCCGATCCCTGAGGTTCCCTGGAAGAACAGCCGGTGCTCTTAACCACTGAGCCATCTCTCCAGCCCCCACATTAGGAGTCTTAACTATCCCCTTGTACTCTTAAAGTGGCAGACCTACAGATCTACATCCTCACTTAAAGAACACCATCCTAGGGGCTCACAAGCAGGAAGACTTGAATTGAGATCCCTAATCCCCACATAAAATCTGAATGTGGCAGTGTGTGCTCTGGGGAGGAAGAAACAAGAGGATTCTGGGAGCTTGCTATCTATTGGTCTGGCAAAACGGCAAGCCCCAGGTTTGATGCCTCACAAGATAAGGTGGACAGCAATAGAATAATCTATTCAAAATAGAATTCTGGCCTTCTTTAGCAAATCCCCTACATACACACACACACACACTATCCCAATATAAGTGGCTTACCAAAGCCCCTGGAGACTTCAGGTTAAAACCACTACACATTTGGCTAAGTGACCATCCCTGAGAAAATAAGGCTGTGGATTTAGGTAGTCTCAAGACAAGGCAAATAACTGTAATAAGCCTTCTCTTCACCTCTGTATCACCATAGGCACTCTTGTATTCTGTTATCCTGTATGTTATTTGGACTTTGTGTTTCTGTAACAGTTATCTGAGGAGTAACTTACTTTTGTTGTTGTTGTTAAGACAGGGTTTCTCTGTGTAGCCCTGTCTGTCCTGGAACTCACTTTGTAGATCAAGTTGTCCTTGAACTCACAGAGATCTGCCTGTCTCTGCCTCCCAAGTGCTGGGATTAAAGGTGTGCACCACAGCTGGCTATGAGGAGACTAACTTAAAAGGGGAGAATTTTTATTTTGGCTCACAGGTTTGGTGGTCTCAGTCCAGGATTTGTGGCAGCATTGCATTGGACCAGGGGCAAGGAACTACATCTTAGTGGCAGGAACGAGTTGCTCACATCAGGGAGGTTAGGAAACAAACAGGTAGGGACCAGAGCAAGATATACCCTTTAAAAATAAAATAGGTCCCTAGTAACCTAATCCCTCCAAACGGTCCTACTGCCTACTAAGTATCTCTTGCTTCTTGGGACACTATGACACAACCAGGCAGTGGTGGCACACGCCTTTAATCCTAGCACTGGGGAGGCAGAGGCAACCTGGTCTACAGAACCACAGGACAGTCAGAACTACTCAAAGAAACTGTCTTGGGAGAGAGAGAGAGATTGCATCACAATATGGCCCAGATTGTCCATAACTCAAGATCCTCTTGCCTCAGCCTCCCAAGTGCTAAGATTACAAATGTGTGCTATCATGTGTATGTAGCTTAGGGTCTTTGTTTCCTATGAAGTTGGTGCCTCCATGAACCTATCTCTAATAGTGCCACCTGCTGGGGAACATGCAGTCAATATATGTGCCTTTTGGGGAGGGCTTCATATCCAAATATTAACAGCTCTTCTTTTAGTCACTTCTTTCTTTCCTCTTTAGAAAAATTTCCAGGAGCTAGTAGTGGTGATGGTGGTGCACTCCTTTAATCCCAGCACCTGGGAGGCAGAGGCAGGTGGCTATCTGTGAGTTCCAGGGCAGTCAGGGCTACACAGAGAAACCCTGTCTTGAAAAGGAAGAAGGAATAGGAGGAGGAGGAAGAGGAAAAAGAAGGAGAAGGAGGAGAAGGAAGGAAGAAGAAAGAAAAGGAAAACTTCCTGGAAACAAACCAGGAAATGAGCCTTTACAGCTTTATAAGGCAAGGGACTCCCTCCCCCTCCCACAAACACACACACACACACACACACACACACACACACACACACACACACACACACAGGGGTACAAGGGCTGGGCACGTTGATATTGTGGCAAGTCCAATACTCAGGAGGCCAATGCAGAAAAAGTTGCCACAAATATAATCCCAGTCTCTCTGAGATTTTTGCCTTAAGAAAGATAAAACAAGCAAACAAGCTAACTAACCAAACAAATACATGGGGCTGGGATGTGGGTCAGTACCTGCCTAGAATGTGCAAAGTCAGGGGCTGTCTCCAACACAATACACACACCACACTAACCAAAACTGATATTGATGTTTCCCATATTAATAGGAAAGACTACAAGTAAGACTTGGGGAGATGGCTAAGTTAAGTGCTTGCCATTTAGGCACAAGGACCAGGGATTGGATTCCCAGCACCCAGGGTAAAAGTCAGGTGCCATGCCTTGTGCCTGTAATGCCAGTGCCCAGGAGGTGGACAGAGGACCCTTGAGTAGCATGCTGGCCAGCTAATGCAGCAACTGAGTCCAGGGTTAGAGACCCTGTCTCAAAAAGATATGGTGGAGTTATTGAAGAGGCCACCTGACACTGATCTTTGGCTTCCATACACATGCATACACATGTGTGTACACATAACACACACATGGGTTCTTTGAATCATAACTGGGGATAAAGAGCCAGCTCAGTTGGTAATTGGTGGAGTATTTGCTGAACACCTCATGATTGTGGAAAAAATATTATAAAGTATTATACAAGACATACCAAATATCCAGCCTGTACAAAAACAGAATACAAGTGCCAAACAAACAGAGGAACCAAAAGCCCTACCTTTAAAATGGCTAACAGATGAACCTGTCTGGGTAGGGCAATGGCCTATGACCTCTGAGAAGTTAGAGGCTTTAGAAAACCTGGTTCAGGATCAGCTAAATGCTGGACATATCAAGGAATCTACCAGCCCTTGTAACTCTCCTGTATTTGTTAACTTCGTTGTTTATACAGTTACAAGATACTATCAGAAATAGGACTCATCCTACACACACACACACACACACACACACACACATCAGATCACACATCAGATCCCATATGGGTCTGCCAGGTCCTCTAGCACAAGGCAATGATGAAATTGATCCGTTATTAATAGGAAGCGTGCTAGAAGCCTAGTTTCATAAGAAAAACCACGTAAACTGCAAAGGTTTAAAAAAGGATTTTTCTATCACTTGGCAACAATCTAAGGAAATAGTAAGGAAATGTCCTACTTGCTCATTCTATAACCAAACTCCTTTATCACCAGGCAGTAACCTTAAAGGTATAAATAGGAATGAAATATGGTAAATGGATGTGTTTCATTTTTCAGAATTTGGAAAATTAAAATATGTACATCACACTATAGATACATTTTCAGGGTTTCAATGGGCCACTGCTCTGAGCTCTAAAAAGGCTGATTCTGTTATCACACACCTATTAGAGGTAGTGGCCATTATGGGCATACCTGTACAAATAAAAACTGACAATGCTCTGGCATATGTCTCCAGCAAATTGAAACAGTTTTTTGAGTATTATAACATAACTGGTATACCACACAATTCTACAGGACAAGAAGTAGTTGAGCGATCCAATTGTACTTTAAAGGAAATGCTCCATAAACAGGCAGGAGGAACCAAACATCCAAACACAGATTACATAATGCTTTATTAACATTAAACTTTCTTAATGGTAATGAAAAAGGAAAAACTGCTGCAGAAAGACACTGGACAATAGAAAAAACTTCTGAACTAATCAGCCGGTGTACTTCAAGGATGTATTGACCTCAGTATAGAAACCAGGATATGTGTTTCGTTGAGGTAGGGGTTTCACATTTGTATCTACAGGGGAAGAAAAGCTATGGATGGATACCATCTAAATTGATCAAGATCTGAGTTCAACAAGAGAAACATCTTAATGAAGAGAAATAACAAATCATCCAACAAATTGGTTCCCATGAGATGTGTGGAGACCTTTCAAAGGCAGGGGAAGTGTTTTGTTCTTGTCCTTACAGGAAAACAGAGAACACCCATCTTCAAACAGCCAAAAGACACTGGACATGTAGGTCCCTACAGAAGAGAAGATAGCTCTCCAGAAAGAATCACTTAATGAAGAGGAATCTGATTTATGGTAAAAATATTTAATACTAGTAAACTATTTCTATACAGAAATCTATTTCTCTTTACTATCTAGTATTCCTCTAGTCCCAATTCATGTAAACCAATGCTGGCTTTGGAGTTGGATTTGGCTTTTCTTCTCTAAATTCAAGCATGTTGTTAAGATTAAATTCAGTTTCTGCCTTATTTCAAGAAGCCAATTGGTGTAAGGCAGAAGAAAACAAAATCTGGGGACTCATTTGCTTATATGCAATTTTCTCTCTAAAATCCTAATTTTCTCATAGACATTTTAATGCTTATTGTTGCCTTTCCCTATTTGCATACCTTAAAACTTGAAATTTTTACTTTGATATTGATGTTTAAGTTTTCCACAAGGAATAATAACAATTTCTAACAGCAGTATTTGAACTCTCTGGAAAGAAGATGGGGCCCCACTTCGTCATTTCCACTTGACTCAACCTGATGCATCTGGATTACAAACATCACCCTAAAACCGGTTTGAGATTGTTTTGCTCTAGACAACTCCTGACTAGCTAGCTGTAATGGTGCACCTTCTTATTACACTCTGGCCAGAGTTTCAGGTAGAACTCTAGTCAAGCATTTTCTGACACACAGTGACTAGCTACATATGTCACAGTCAGTCCTGTTGAGAAATTTGGTTGCTAAAAATGTTATTCCTACAGGATCCTATGGAGTAATCATCATCCCATTTCAGCAGGAAGTAATCTTAAGATAACGATGCTCCCTTTCCCCACTCTTGGCATTTAGGGATAACATTCATCTTCTTAGGGTTGGTCTTAGTTGCCTAGGGTTGGGTATGGAAGGTGATGCTTAGACTCGGGTATCTCTTTTAGACAAGGATAGGGTATGGTTGGGAAAGGTATGGTGTAGATGGGATATAGGTAGATTAGTCTATCTTCTTGTGAATTATTTTAGTAATAGCGAGATATTATTATTATACAGCTTACATTGTTATATATTCTTATATGTGGTAACCTTTTGTAAAATTAAGTTTATAATCCCTTCCCAGAAGCATTGCATATTTTGTTTTGTCATATTGCATAAAATCTTTCCATTTACGATATTTTATGCACATTATCTTTACCATATTCTATGTATATATACTTTTACTTATGTTCAAGACATTTGGTATATTGATACAATTTAGGATATTTTTATCATGCTGCACACACAGATCTACCTCTGGTCTAGACATTTCTACTCTACCTCTGTTTCAGGGATTTACATGTATATATAAGTACATAGTTGTATTGCTTAGGTATCTGTCCCTGCTTTATTCAGGCAAGTTTCAATCAGTTTTTTAGCTAAGTTCCTGAGTATTACAGATTATCTTTATCCATGTTTCCTATACCTATAAGATTAGTCAGACATAGATGCTTAATCTTCAAACACTTCATAGACCTGCAGGACATGACATTTAAATGTTTTAATATTAGTACTCCGTCGACATGAGACACTATTACTCCTGACAGCAGCGTGCACTTTCCTGAAAATATGTTGGACACTGTTGTTGCTCCTTCTGGAGTCCATCCTAGCCTCAGCTAATGGCCTCTTGGGCAAAGAACTGCCCCCACCTTGACCACTGATTTGGACATGCAGTCCTATGTGCTTGCAGGAGACAAACATAGAAGACTGCTGAGCCTTGCCAAGTCAGGGTATGAAAGCCATTCTACCTCCCTGCTTTTGTTGTGGTCTGTCAGGTACTCTTGGCCTTAGCCAAAACTGGCAGAACCAACATTGCTGTGAGACCTTGGGTGACTGTCCAGGTAGCCTGCTGTTTCTGTCCTCGCTGCACCTTTTGGAAGTTGCCCATCCGCACTTCCTGTCTATCCTAGCATTGTTATTTTCTTTCTCAGGTCTTTGGTGAGGTTGAAGATTAAACACTACAACTATTATTCTCTCTTCCTAGTTAGATATATTAGGTACTAGACTTAAGCTTTCCAACTTAGGACAACTCTATATTGTAAACTCCATTATGCCTTCACCCTAGAACTAGATATGTAGGTCTTAAGTTTGTATGTTCTTGATTTTCCTTTTCTTAGAGCACACTTGTTATTCACTGTTTTGTATATAGTTTTGTATCAAGCCTAAATTTTTTCTTTAGACTAAAAGGGGAATTGTAGTGAGATATTCACTTTGACCAAATCTGTGGCACTGACCACGCCCATTGGGGGTAGAGACAGGGGTGGAAGTGATGGGGTGGAGTGGGGACTAGGTCTTAAGAGGAGCCCAGCAGCATTCTCTTGCTGGCAGGATGTGGACAGGAGAGCATCCAGAGGCTGGTATTCATCTGTCTATTTTGTTAGTTATTTCTCCCTGAATAAACATCTATTCGGCCTATTTGTTTCTCCTGATCCTTATTAAACCATGATACACACATCTTTCTGACATCTCATCCAGGTAGTGGTCTTCTACTCTCCAGTGTGTCTGTAAAATAAGTTTTTCTTCTTCACAAAAACTACTGCTTCTTTGCTGGCCTCAAGTCTGGCCATTGTACATGACTGGCCTTGGGAAGTAGAGGATCATAATGGATTGTAGAAATTCTGACCCCCTGGCTGGATGACACAGATCCCAAGTGTCCTGCCTGCTTAAAATTGCTGCATGAAGCTCAGGAGGACAGAAACCAGGATTTCATTCATCCCCATGGAAACTGCATCCTGCCTGCAGCAGTAGTCAATAATGGGACTCCATTTCTTTGCTGGAATTTGGGATGAAAAAAAAAAATCACCATTTAGGTAAATGACACTAAGTAAAACTTGTGTAGGAGGCTGAGGAGATGGTAAAGTTTGCCATGCAAGCATGAAGACCTGAGTTTGGATCCCCAGCATCCATGTAAAGACTTGGGTGTGTCAGTACACACCTATAATCCTAGTACAAGGAAGACTAATACAGGAGGATCCCTAGTGCTTGCCAGCCAGTCTAGCTGGGTTGCTGAGTTCAGTGAGAGACCTTTGCTCAAAAACTAAGTGGAGGGTTGGTAAGTTGGGGAGTGATGTTAAAACAAAACAAGACCTCAAATACGGTATCCTATGCCTAAATTCGCAGTGGCCTTAACAGAGCTGGGAGATGGACAGAGCAGAATCCTGAAAGCCAGCTAGCCTGGTATCTGAAGTACAGAAAGGCAAGGACGAACACCAAACAATGTTCTCTGGCCTCCACAAGTGTATGTCCCATGTCCCCACAGTACATACACAAAGATTTAAAAGAGCAGTGAGTACATGCCCTTGATTCCAGCACTCAGGAGGCAAAAGCAGGCAGAGACATCTATGAGCTTGAGGACAGTCTGGTCTACAGAGCAAGTTCCAGGTCAGCAGGGACAGTGAGACCCTGCTTCACAAAGAAGATAAAAAAAAATCGTGATTAAGAACATTTGCTGCTCTTGAAGAAGACCAGGATTTGGTTCCTAGCCACCACATGGTGGCTGTCTTAGTTACCTTTACTTTTGCTGCGACCAAGGCAACTTATAAAAGAAAGCATCTAATTTGGGGCTCACTTACAGTTTCAGGTGAGTCCATGACCTTCATAGTGGAAAGCAGGCACTGGAGATGTGCTAAGAGATTACATCCTGAGCCACACATTAGAGGAAGAGAGAGCTAACTCAATGGTGTGAGCTTCTGAAACTTTAAAGCCCACCCCCAGTGACACACCGCCTCTAACAAGGCCACACCTCCTAATCCATACCAGGCACTTTTGCCAACTGTGGACCAAGCATTCAAACACAGGAGGAACCTATGGGGCCATTCTCATTCAAACCATCACAATGGCTCACATGGCTCACAACCATCCACAACTCCGGGTTCAGGGGATCTGACACCTGTTTCTTTTCTATTTCCCAACTCTTTTTTAAAATTTTTACCAAGGCGAGCAGTGGTGGTATACTCCTTTAATCCCATCACTCAGGAGGTAGGAACAGGGGATCTGTGAGTTCAAGGCCAGCCTGATTTGCAGAGTGAGTTCCAGGACGGTCAGGGCTACACAGAGAAACCCTGTATAGGAAAACAAAACAAAACAAAAAACCATAAATAAATAAATGTTTATTTTTCATACATTTTGATCATTTTCTTTCCCCTCCCTCACTCCTCAAAGATCCTCCCCACTTCCTTACCTATCAAAATTCATGTTCTTTCTCACTCAAAACAAAAAACAAAAGAATGAAACTCAAAACAAAATATAACAAAATGAAACTAAACCCCCTCAAAAATAGACAAGAGTCCATTTTGTGCTGGCCAACCACTCTTGTGCATGAGGCCTGCCCTGGAATGTGGTTGATAAACCTAGTGAGACACTCCATTGGAGAAAACAGACTCTCCCTTCCCTGCAGGTATCAACTGCAAATAGCTTCTTGGTTAGGAATGGGACTTTCCCTTCTCAGAGCTGGGATTTCTAATACCCTTTTCTGACCTCCACAGGCACCAGGCACAGCACACACACATACATACAGGCCAGATATATACAATTTTTTTTTTTTTTTTGAGACAGGGTTTCTCCGTGGCTTTGGAAGCTGCCCTGGAACTAGCTCTTGTAGACCAGGCTGGCCTGGAACTCACAGAGATCAGCCTGCCTCTGCCTCCCAAGTGCTAGGATCAAAGGCATGGGCCATCACCACCCAGCTAATGTCACACTTAAAATATAGAAATAACTGAAAAATAGCAAAATAAAACTTAAGAAGTAGAGAGCAATCTAGGAAGACATCTGATGCCACAAACTGTCTTCATACATGTGCACGTGTACACCACTTACACACAAACGCTTGTGCAAATGATTACAGAAAACAATGAAAGATACTTAAGTTCCAAAAACTGGTTTATTTGACAAATTACATTTCTTGAGTAAAAACAAAATACTGATGTTTGCATGTTGTTTTTCTCCTAGTGAACTTCTAGGCATCAAAGTCAAGGTTCCCACACCTGACAGACAAGGTCTCTACCACTAAGCTCTGTGACTAGCCCCAGATAAATTGTCTAGGTAAGTATGCCACAGCTGGAGGAAGCTCGGTGGTAGGACACTTGCCTAGTCTGTGTACAAGGACCTGGATTGGATCCCTGGTATTGCCACAAAAACAAAAGCAACAAAAACTGTCTCATGAATTATAGTTTGGTTTTGAACACACTGAAATTTTACTGTTGTAAGAATCAAACTACAAGAGCAAGCTTTAGCCACCACCATCCGGCCTTCTGAACCATCTTTATTCACATGGTGCAAAGCCTTAGAGTTGCCTGCCTTCTCTCAGACATCTCTTTCTCTTCCCATTGCACCTTTTCAGCTCCTGGTGAAATAGTCTCTTGGCCAATTTGAATAAGCCACTGTGGTAATGCAGAACCTGTAAATGCCAGCCAAATGGGTGCTTCATTCACATGTCAGAGGGACTTTGTTAACAGGTAGGGAGGGTCCTGAACTTTCTCAGGTACAGTGAGTGACTATTGTTGACCTCTAGGTTTGGTTCACTGTTGTTAATCTGTATTTTAGAGGTTTTGTGGTTTAACTTTTATTATTTTAGAAAAAAAAAAGATGCTTTTTTTGTTTTGTTTTGTTTTGTTCTCTTTTTTCCCTCCAGGGGGGAACCAGGGATTAAGCCCAGGGCTCTGTGCATAGCAGACTATATCACCAGTCAAAAACACCACTTTCCCCTATGGGTATAGCGGTGCATGCCTTTAATCCCAGCACCTGGGAGGCAAAGACAGGTGGATCTCTTTGAGTTTGAGGCCAGCCTGATCTACAGAGTGAGTTCCAGCACAGCCAGAGCTACACACTCAGAGCCTGTCTCAAAACAACAAAAGAAAATCACTTCCTCAGGGCATTCTGATCACATTTAGATATGCTGGTGTGGATGCAAACACATACTGTATATGTGAGCAGTCTCCATGAGTTTTCCCAGCCGAGGATAGAGGGACACACACTTAATTTCATTTTTATTTTTCTTGTTGCTTGTGTGCTGTCACATGTGTACCGGGGGTGGGGAGGAGGTCCATTTAGAGGCCAGAGCAGAAGGGTGTATTTGGGATGATACTTCAAGAGTACAGTCCATGCTGGCAGAGAAGGCAGAGCAGCTGTCAATTCTGGGAGACAGTGATGAGCTCAGTGTTTTCCCTAAAATGTTTCCAGAGCTCTCACTAGGCAATGAGCAATGATGACCAAGTGACCCGAATCTGATTACACAGAAAAGCCAGGAAGGGAGTTTGGTGGTGGGATAAGCACATGCCTAGCATGTGTAAGGCACTGCAAGAAAACCATGGATTCAGAAGGCATAGCAACATGCTGGATGCCACCACATACCTTCTTCCTTCATCCTCCCAACAGGAGGCAAGTGATAATGTGACTTTACAGCATAGACTCAGATGGAAGTGACAGAGTTGCAATTTGAACACCCTGCATCTGGCCAAGAAGAGAAGTGGCAAGACTTGAACAGAGAAGAACGCAGTATGAAGGAAGTTAAAAGAATACAGTGGGTTTGTGACTGACTAAAGACACTAGCTGGGCAAGCCTGGTGACCTGCTTCTATCCCCAGAATGCACGAAAAAGATAGAGGGAGAGAACCAGCTCTACAGTTATTCTCTGAACTCTATACGAGTACTGTGGAATATCATGCACTCACACAATAATAAAATAAAAATGTCAAAATATAACCAAACATCAGGTGTTGTGGCATAGCCTGTAATCTTGGCACCCATGAGGATGAGACAGGAGGATTGTAAGTTCAAAGCGAACATGAGCTACATAGTGAGTTCCACCCCATCTTGGGCAATCCAGTGAGATCCTGTGTCAAAGAACTAAGCAGGCAAGCCAGAGAAATGGTTCCAAGGGTAAAGGTTCTCATTAACAATCCGAATTCAATCTGATGTGGGACCCACGTGGTAGAAGGAGAGAACCAATTCTACTAAATTGCTGTGGTGCACGTGCCTGTGTACACAGGCATACACACACAAAATAAATGTTGTAAGGGGGTAGGGAAAAGGACCCTAAAACTAAACAGAGGCTGGAGAGATAGCTCTGACATTAAGAACACTTGCTCTGCAATCACGAGGGCCAGAATTCAGACCCAGCCCTCACTTAACAAGCCAGGCGTCTCTGCAAATGCCTCTAACTCCAACCCAGGGTGAGAGAAAAAGAGGTTCTCGGGGGCGTGCTGGCTTCCAGCTTGAGACAGTCATCAATCAGTCCTAGGTTCAGGCAAGGCCCTTGCCTCAGAAGAACAGGCAGAAAGTGACAGCAGAGGTCACCTGGTGCCTGTTGTGAGCTGTATACAGGTGTACACACACACACACACACACACACACTCCCACACACATAAACAAGATTACATGTAAAAGACACTAACTAAAAAAATATCAAATTAGAAATGATGACTATCCTTTCTGATGAATGCTAAAAAAAAAAAAAAAAACAGACCCCTGACAATGGAAAAAAACCCAACTCTACAAAATTCGAAAGGCCAGGGAGGGGAGGGGGTGTGAGACCACAGGTCAGGTCAGCACACAAGCTTTGCCAGGGGCCTCAGTGATCACATCAGTGCCTTTCAATCAGCAAACTGGGGACTAAGAAGAAGAGTACACATGTCACATACAGACCCCAGGTCTTCCTACGACCATGCTAATGCTTGTGCTGTGCAGCAGACAGTATCCTAATCTCAGAGGATCCACCCCGTTTGCCTCTCTGAGATCTTATGCTTTTAAAGAGTTCTCCCCATATCTCCACACTGAATCCACCAGTGCCAATCTCACTGGTGCTGGACCAGATGCCATCAACCTACTCAGTACTCACAAGAAGCCTCCGCTTTTTCCTTCCCCTGGAGTTGTCTGTCTCAGGCTTCCCGCACATGACATCTGCTTCCTCAGAAATGGACTGGAGCCAAGACAGGGAGCTGCAGAGAAGACTTGGTGGTTAGGGAGCACTGTGGCTCTTGCAGAGGACTTAGGTTCAGTTCCCAGCACCCACATAGTGGCTCACAACTCCTGTTCCCGGGGATCCATTGCCCTTTTTTGATCTCAGGCTCTACTGTGCACATGGTACCTACAGCTAAACACAGAGAAAACCCTCATACACATAAAAGTTTTTGTAAGAACCCAGAAAGGAGGGTGTCCAGTCAGTCTTTCATTGCTGTAGCAAACACCCGAGGTAACTAATGAAGAGGAAAGGTTGCTAGGTCTGATGGTGCACACCTGTAATCCTATCACTCGGGAGACTGAGGCAGGATGACCTGGGTCCAGGTCCAGGCTACATACCCAAACTTTTGTCTCAAAAACCAATACATAAATGTTTATTTTGGCCACAATTTTGTGAGTTCATGGCTCACTACGTTGCTCTTAGGTCCCTAGCAAGGCAGAATACCATGGAAGAAGCAAGTGGCAGAGAAAAACCTGCTACATCAGAACATAAACTCAAGACGTGAGGCAAAGGAAAGGGCTGGGGCTCTCAGCCCTTCCGGATTACTGAGGAGGTGCTCAGAGGAAAGCAGATGTGCTGGTCATCAGATCACCTTTGCATGCTGGAGGCCAGACTGCTGATGTTCCCTCAAAGGGGATGGAAAGGGTCACTGGACCTGAGCTTTCAGCTGCTCCCCCAGCCATTTATGTGTCATTCTGCCCTAACTGCATGGGAGGTGCTGGAGTACACTGGCTATGGGGACGCCATCAGCCATGATGGGTAAGGACTTTTGCAGGCAACCCCTCATTCACGCTCTGTAAAAGCACATAAACAAACTGGTTTCACAGGATGAACTTTGGGGCAATCGGTTTGAGCTGTCATTGGGACTTTATGAGGAGTCGGAAGACCTTTTTTTTTTTTTTTTTAACCTCTCTCCAGGGAAGGAATTCTTGCAAGCCACCAACACATCCAGGGAACACTCGCACATCGATCGACGTTAATATTATGCTCTATCGAGCTGGCAACCCCAAGAGACGCAGCAATAAATACCCTGACGCCATGGTACAGTCACAAAAGTCACGTTTCCAGGATTCCTCCCCAAAACATTAAAGTTTGTACTCAGGGCTACTTTCTAGTTCCGAGGAATCCATCGAGTCACGTGTCCTGCTCTGCGGGTCCCAGGCCAGGCGCGCCCCCAAATGCCCACGTTCCTCAAGTCACCCCTTTCTGTGCTCCAACACGCTCCCCCCGCCCCTCCTCCTCGCCTGAGGTTCTCGCGTCCACACCGGCCGGCTCCGCTCCCGAAGCCAGGTCCTGAGGGAGGGGACACAGCAACAGGCGCCTACTCTCCTGGCATGCCGCTCGCTGCGGCCCGGGGGAGAACCAAGCACGACCTCGAAGTGCGCACGCGCGCCGACCCAGCGCGGGTGAGTTCCCCTGCCGAGTGCAGCGGTCTACCTAGCGCTCCCAGGCAGTTGCGTCACTGTAAGTCTGACCAATCAGAGCTGAACGGACCATTGCTTCCGGCCCGCCCTCTCGCCTGAGGCCGGGGGAGGGCCGGGCCATAGCTGTAGCCTAAGAGTTCAGGAGTATCCACTAGGAACCTGCCCCGCCGGGCGTGGGCCCAGGTAAGTGCAGCGCGGTGTCCCCGTAGCATCAGTGACAGGACCGTGGGGACTGCTATCCGGGGAGATCGGGGCGGCTCAGAGCACCGGTGCCTCCAGGTTCCCGCTCCCCCTCCTCCATTGGATGCGTTCGCTGGGACGATCAACAGAGGGAGAGGGACTGTACCTGTGTTCTCTGCTGCACACCTTCAAGGCACCTCCCTCACCCCTGCCTCGAACCCCCAAACGCCGGCCCAGGCACCCGGGTCACAGCACGCCCCCACTGCAGTCTTAGGACCGCAGGGATTTGAAGAAGCCGATCGCTGACGCCTGAATGTTTTAGAGAAACGAAGCGTCCAGGGGCCTGTCTATAGCCTTCTCCCTTGACGTTGTTGGAAGTAAATCTGCTTGCCCTGGGATTAGTGTAGGCAGATGATCAGGGCCCTACAGCTCCAACATATGCTCATGATGGCAGTGCAGGGGACCCACCTGTCGCCCAAGTACAGGAATTGGATAAAAGCCAGGATGCTTCTTGGCTGCTGGGGCAGGGCAGAGTATTTATTCTTCAGGAAGGGCCCCCACTCCCATGCAAGCTCTGCTATTTCCTGTCTTCTCTTTTAACCCTAATGTCGCTTTGGAGTAGTCCCTGCACTTGGCAGCCAGAAAACAACTTTAATAGCCAGTGCACACCAGATAGGAGCGCTAAGATAGTTTCGGGGGAAGTAAACATTTGGATGCTTCCTTTTTGCAGTGTTGTGGCTTCTAGGACATCTACCCCCTAATTGCCCTGGGCTCTTTCTCTGGCTTTTTTAAATCTCTTCGTGTGTGCAGATGCACACGTGGGTGAGGAGGTCAGAGGTTAACCTGCGCCACCTACCTTGGTTTCTTTAAAGACAGTTTTTCTCACCAGCCTGGGGCCACTGATTAGCTAGACTTACTGGTCCCCTGCCAGGGAGCCCCAAAGATCCACCTGTCCAGCTCTGGGATTATAAACAGGTGTCATTATGCCTCACTTGAAATTTTATTCTAATTTATTGTATGTGTGCATGCTCTTGCCATGGCTCACATGTGGAGACCAGAAGACAACTTGCAGGTGTGAGTTCTCTCCTTTGGACATGTGAATCCCAGGGATCAAACTTAGGTGGTCCAGCTTGATGTAAAGTATCTTTACCCAATCAGCCTGACCACTCAGGTCCTCCTGCTTACAAGGCACTTCACAGACTAAGCCATCTTCCCAACCCTCACTGGGTTTTTTGTTTGTTCATTTTTTGTGTGTTTGTTTGTTTTGGGCTGTTTTGTTTTGTTTTGTTTGAGACATGGGCTCACTATGTAGGCCAGGCTAGCCTGGACTCACAGCAATCCTGCCTTCCTGGTGCTGAGAGTATGTCCTGTGCCACCACATCAGGCTACTTTTTGGTCTCTGAAGGGATCTGTGAATAACTGACCCAGAAAGGCAGATGGCTTTTGTGGTGTCGAGTCTTTTTAACCAAATGACCAAAGGACCAAGTTACATTTGTTTTTAGAGATTTGTGGGGAAGTAGAGGTTGCTTCCGCGGGAGATGTTCCCTCACTTATGTAAAAACAATGCCATCTCAGGATCCCAGAATCACAAGACCTCCGCACACCCACTTCAAGAGTCCTGTGATCTAGTGACCCAAGCCAGGTTGCATGGTGATCTCACAGGAAGTGGCATGTGACAAGTGGGAGGAACATCCTTTGGAGGCAGAAAGGAGTTGTGGTTGGCTGAGGATGTTTGCCCTGTATGGCCTTTAGCTCAGGTGTGACTGGTGCCTGAGTCCCTACTTGGCAGGAAGTTTGTAAATACAGCTCCCACTCCATCCTGTTTCTATATTTCTATATCAGTGTATTATTCCATTAGCTGCCCAGAAGGTTCAATTATATCCTGAAAGAAAATTACTGCTTAGTCATTTATCTGAAGGGAAATGCTTCAAATACATCTTTACCTTTTGAGCTCAACCTTCAGGCTCAGCTTGACTTAACTGGCTGTTTATACATTGAATTGTGAATTGTTTTTGGAGGAGAGGGGATTGAGACAGAATCTTACTATGTAGCCTAGGCTGGCCTCTTATGTGCTGAAACTACAGGAAAGTATCACCTTGGCTAGCTTGAATTTTATTTTCTTTTTTAAAAAATTACTTTTTAAATTTATTTGTTAAATTTACTTGTCTGAGAGCAACTTTGTATAGTTGGTTCTCTACTTCTACCCTTATGTGGATTCAGGAGTTTAAACTCACATTGCCAACCTTGTATGACAAGGTTACATACCACCTCTGACTTGATTTTTTTTTTTTTTTTTTTTTCAAGAGACTGCAGCCTGGTGAGAGAGCAGACACCTGTGATTTCAGCACTAAGGATGCTGAGGTAGAAAAGAGTGTGAGGTCCAGGCCAGCCTGGACTGTATAGCGAGACACTATACAGCTCAGACATACAAACAAAAAATGGAGATGAGTGATTAATGGTTGTGTGTCAAGTGATAGTGGCATCAGTGGCAGTCACAAAGGTCATGCTGGATATTGAACAGTATTTATGGTAAGTTGGGTGTCTGCGTTACCTCACTTAGTTCTTAGGAAGTAAGTCACTCTCCCTTCCAGACTGTCACACATTATTACATGTAATCAAAGCACAGAGAGGATACTTAGCTTTGGTGATGTTGGAAGCCACTTGTAGGGACGTACACCTGTAAGTCCATCACTCGGGAGGTAGAGTCAGGAGTTCAGGATCATTCTTTGCTTCACAGTGAGTTCGAGGCTTCCTTGAGCTGTATGAGGCCCTGTCTCCAAACAAAAGAAAAATAAACAACAATCAAAAAAAAAAAAAAAAAAGGAAGAAAGGAAGTAATGGAATCAGACCCCAAACTCTGGTGCTCTGGGTTCTGGCAGCTCTCAATAGTCACTGTGAAGGGGTACCGGGACCTTCATTCCTGGGGCCCCAACTAAGGTCTCTAGACAGAGACACTTTTTAGATGATCCCAGAAAGCTAGTGTCCTGACTCCCCACCCCACCCCCATGTGTGCATGAGTGTGTGTGTGTGTGTGTGTGTGTGTGTGTGTGTGTGTGTTTTGGAGAGGAGAGGAGACTGCAGGTGAAGAAGTCATTGGTTTTGTGGGAACACTCCATCCTCCCACCAAAAAAAAAAAAAAAAAAATCACTCCATTCTGGTGGTTAGCCTCCCTCCTAGAGTCTCTCTCTCTACTTCAGGTCATGGATGTTTCTCGAAACTTGTCCCTGCCTGCCTCTGGCTTCCTGCTGCAGCCTGCATTCTCCTTTGTGTCTGTGAGGCACACTGGGTTCCAAAAGAGCCGGTTTTGCCTGAGGCAGATGCTTCTACTTTCGGATTTGGTCCCTCTGCTGTCCTCCTGACTCTGGCGATGCCTTCTGGAGCGCGCCGGTCCCCCCCCCCCCCGTGCCTGTGGCAAACAGCATGAGTAGAGAAGCCGCGAGGCACCTAAATAAACTTAACCTGTCTCCCCAGTACTTCCAATTTCCAGGCTAGACTCTCTCCACAGGTTCTCACACAGCCTAGGCGGGCCTTCAGCTCTGCCTTCTGAGTGTCTGGAGCACAGGCAGGAGTCACAACACCTGCTCTGTAGGATGCTGGGGATAAAACCCAGCACCTGTGCATGCCGGGCAGCACCACATGAACTGGGTATGGTGGGGCACACTTGTAATCTCAGCACTTGGGCAGTAGCAACTGGGGGATCAGAAGTCAAGATCATCCTAGCTACAGAGAAAATTTGAGATCAACCCTGGAGTACATGAGACCCAGTCTCCAATTTAAAGAGGCAAAGCATCCCCCTAATGAAAAAGAAGAAGAGGCAAAGAAAGAAGTTTATACTGCAAGACCCACTTTGCTTCTGGTTGCTCTGGTGACTGCTTGCTTGTCTCTTGAGACCTCGTTTTGTCATGATACAGTCACCACACAGGGTTCCCGTGCTGTCCCTGGTCCAAGAGCCATGACACTGATACCTTTTTTGCTTCTCCCTGTCTTCCCCACAGCACTGTGGCCATGCCCACCTCCGTGCTGTGGGCAGTGGACCTCTTCGGGAGAGTGTATACCTTATCCACAGCTGGCCAGTACTGGGAGCTTTGCAAGGATGTCCAGATGGAGTTCAAGCGGGTCAGTGCGGCCACTCAGTGCTGCTGGGGCATCGCCTGCGACAACCAGGTCTACTTGTATGTGTGCTCTAGTGATGTACCCATCCGCCACCGAGAGGAGGCCTATGAGAATCAGGTAGTGCTTGCTGGGTGTGTGGGGGATTGCTGAGGTGGTCCGTTCCCATCTGCCTAGTTCCTAAGACCGTCTCTGTGTCCCCTGGCCTCAGCGTTGGAACCCCATGGGAGGCTTCTGTGAGAAGCTCCTGCCAAGTGACCGCTGGTCGTGGAGTGACGTGAGTGGGCTCCAGCATCGGCCGCTGGATGGGGTAGCGCTGCCCTCGCCACACTGGGAATGGGAATCAGACTGGTATGTGGATGAGAATTTTGGAGGGGAGCCCACCGAGAAAGGGGTAGGTGAACTCAGTACCCTCCATGGATGCCTCTTGGGCTCAGCTTGTCCCCCAGGACCACCCTCCCTGTTGGTGTCCAAACTTTGCTCGCTATGGGATTGGACACCCTATTCCCTTTTTCCTTCCCCTTATTCCTCCACCTTCCCATCTCTTCAGATTCCCCTCCTCTCCTGCTAGGCCAGATAAGGCTCCAACCTTGGTATTTCAGGGGTGGACATACGCTATGGACTTCCCTGCCACCTACACCAGAGACAAAAAGTGGAATTCATGCGTGCGGAGGCGAAAGTGGATCCGGTATAGGAGATACAAATCCCGGGACACCTGGGCCAAGGTCTTTGTGCCTACATGGGACATGGGGGTGGGGTATAGGGTCTCTGATAGAAGGGTCACAAAGGTAGGCATCTTCATCCCTCCACAGGGGCAGAAGGGGGAACCGTTCCCACCCTAGGATTTGACCTTTGATTTATTTGCTGTCACAGAGCCTTGAGGCCCTACAAGTCCCCTCATTTGGGAGATGGCCACATTGGGGCCAAAGTTAGCACAGAACTTGCCCTTCCTTAGGCTTCCCCTCCCTGACCAAGGTGCTAGTGCTGTCTCCACGACTCAGCTCAAATCGGTGGCTTAGGTCTGGTGTCTGATGAGGGGGGCAGAACAGAGGGTATCCATGGCCAGGTCCACAGGCCTGTAGTCTTATGGCTGCCTTCTTCATGAAGTCATGCAGTATGGACCACACTGAGGGTAGAAGGACTAGAGGAGAGGCAGGCAGGGGAGGGAGAATGACATAGTACAGGTCACCAAGTAATGACAGCAATCGCTTCTCACCCCTTTGTTTCAGATTCCCTCAAAGGATGACCCCAAGGAACTCCCTGACCCCTTCAATGACCTGTCTGTGGGAGGCTGGGAGATCACAGAGGAACCTGTGGGCCGCCTGTCAGTGTGGGCTGTGTCCCTACAGGGAAAGGTAAGTCCCACTACCGCAGTGCCCAAGATTTGACACGGCAAAAGAGGCCAGCTGCAGGCTGGAGTGGCGCAGGGGTTCCCCAAAGTGGAGGAAGAGAGCTCATTGCCTCCTGCCCCTGCAAGCCTTGGGACCTGTCCCTCCTCCTGGCCCACTTTGGGCTCAAATGTAATCAATTCTGTCTCCTTGGACAGATTCTGGGCTCCCTGCCAACATCCTTCCTCCAGTCTCCTGGAGCGTCGTGAATGTATGGGTGGGTGGATGGCTGATGTATGGAGAGATTGATGGTGCGTAGCTAGATGGATGATGGTGGGTATATAGACGGAGAGATGATGTATAGATGGGTGGTAAGTGGATGTGAATATATGACAGAAGACTCGTGAGTGGGTGGGCGGGTAGATAGATGACAGGAAATGGATAGGTCAGTGGTTGGACAAATGGATGGTGGGTGAGTGAGTGGTTGGGTGGATGGTTGACTGGATGATGGGTGTGTAGATGAATGAGAAGTGAGTAGGGGGATGAGGAGTGGGTCAAGTGGTTGATAGGCAGGATGATGGTTTAATGTATTTTGTGTGGGTAGAGGGTAGATTGATGGCGGGTGAGTGGATGGTAGGTGTATAGATGGATGGTGAGGGATGGATGGATGGATGGATAAATGGATGGATGGATGGGTGGGTGGGTGGGTGGATGGATAAATGGATGGATGGGTGGGTGGGTGGGTGGATGGATAAATGGATGGATGGGTGGGTGGGTAGGTGGATGGATAAATGGATGGATGGGTGGGTGGGTAGGTGGTAGGTATGTAGATTGGTAGGTGATGGATAGATGCATGTTTAGAGAGAAATCTTTTCTCAGAGAGTCTGTAAGAAACAACAAGGCTGGATGGTCCCAAGCATAGAAGTCTGATGCCTTCCTTGTGGTTTTGGAGCTTATTTCATGACTGTTCAGTAACTCCTGCATTAACCACATTAACCACAAGTCTCCACTGACTTTGGAACAGTCAAAGCAGATTGTTTTTAGCAGCTTACCTTGGGCTGGTGTTGTGCTCTCTTAGGGTTAGGTGAGCCTCTGAGCCTCTCTGAAGGGTGGTGGAGAGGGCGAGTGGGATGGGAGGGGTGAGCGAGCAGGCTGAGAGCAGTGGAGAGGGGCAAGCTGGATGAGAGCTGGATAAGAGCTGGAGACGTCTCACCTGGGTGCAGGTGGAAGGTGGAGTGGGGGGCCACACACACCTGTGCACCTGTGTTTGCGTTACCCGAGTATCAGCTGTGTGCTCCAGGAGAGGCGGTCCCAGGACCCTGTCCTCCAGAAGGGAAAGACTTGTTCCTTGAAACTGCCTTCTTGGTAGCAAAAGGGAGGCTTCCCAGGGCTGGTCCTGAAGGGTTGGTCATAAGGGTAGGTTGGCAAGACCAGAGAAGTCAGGGTCCCTATGCTGAAGACAGCTCTGTGGAACCATCTCCCCTAACCCCCTTTACGTGAACTAAATCAACTGCATAGGTATATGCTGTCAATCCCAGCTACAGAGCCTATTCTGTAGATCCTTTGAGAGTTCATCTCACCGGAGTCAGAATTGCTATCATCAAGAAAGTAATGGACAACAATCGTTGGCAAATATGTGGGGAAAGAGGAATTTCATTGTTCAGGTTAAAGAGCAAAAGAAGAGGACATTTTAAACATTGGGTTTCCCTGGTGTTTAAACCACCCTGACCTTCCCCTGTGACAGGTGTCCTAGGCGCACAGGGCCACTAGGGGGCACAGGTGTCATGGACTGCCTGGGAGATGCTGAGGGCTCCTTGCTGACACTGGAATCTGCTTATCCAGGCTTTTCACTTTCTCACCAGTGTGTGCGTGTGTGTATGAGTGTTTCAGAGACCCCCATATGTGGCCTGTGCAGGTAGACATATTTGGTGATGTGAATACCATATTTTCTTCTCTCCTCCTAGGTGTGGTACCGAGAGGATGTCAGCCACCCCAACCCAGAAGGCTCCTCCTGGTCTCTTGTGGATACCCCAGGGGAGGTGGTCCAGATCAGCTGTGGGCCCCACGACCTTATATGGGCCACCCTCTGGGAGGGACAAGCCCTGGTCAGAGAGGGAATCTGCAGGAACAACCCAAAAGGTAGCCAGCCCCATAACAGGAAGTGGGGTGCTTCCTATCCAGAATCTTGGCTGATGGAGGCTGCCTGGGGTTTCTCTGGGGACTTGCAGGAAGTTCCTGGTCCATAGTGGAGCCACCTGGGTCTGAAAACGGTATTATGCACGTCTCCGCGGGAGTCAGTGTGGTCTGGGCCATCACGAAGGACCGCAAAGTAAGAGCTGGGGGCTGGGTGGGTAATGGTGCCATTTAATACCAAGGGCTTCTGATCTTGTGAGGATTGTCTAAGCCCATTAGCATAAGTCTATGAGTTTTTTTTTTTTTTCTTTTTGAGATGGTGTATTAAACTGGCCTTAAGCTCTTGATCCTCCTGCTCAGATAACAAATGCATACCATCATACCTGGTTGATGCTGTGACCCATGTGGCGTCATTCATGCCAAGCAAATCCTCTACCATCTGAGCCACATTCCCCAACCCAGTCTGTGAGCTTTTCCTACTGTTGAAATCATCACCCATCTCCAGGATGTTTGACACTGGCTCATGGTACCTCACTTGCATCCCTGGACTAAAATGCTGAACAACCATGTTTATTATCCCATAGGCCAATCACTTCAGATAATGGGAAGCCAATATGCCAGCAACTTTGGCCAATCAAATGCTTCTCTCTCCTCTTTTGTCACTTGTGTCTTATCAGAGGCAGGTCCAGTCAAGTGAGCCAGTTTTATATGCTTTTGTGAAAGTAAATTCTGTCTGTCCATCTGTCATCTTCCTGTCTATTGTGATGCTGGGGGAAGGGACCTAGGGTCTTGTATATCGTGGGTTCGTTCTAACTATATATGCCCGGGCTATTCCTGTCAATCCAATATCTTAAAAGGATTTTTCTGGAATGAGCCAGTGAGGCGATTCAGTGGGTAAAAGTGCGTGCCACCAAACCTGGCGACCTGAGTTCAAGCCCTAGGAGGCACATGGTGGAAGGAGAGAACCAACCCCCACAGTTGTCTTCTGACCTCCACGTGCAAGCTATGACACATGTCCCTCTTTGTCCCTCCCCAAATAAATAAGTAAAAACACAATGAAAACCTCCCTTCAGATTCGGAGGTGGCTCAGTTGGTAAAACACTTGTCTTGCTATCATGAGGACCTGAGTCCCAGCTCTAGAATCAATGTAAAAGTGCTGGGCGTGCTGGTGTGTGCTGAGCATGCTGGTGAGTGCTGGGAATGCTGGTGTGTGTTGGGTGTGCTGGTTTGCACTTGTGATCCCAGTGCTGGGAGGTAGAAACAGATGGAGCCTAGAGCTTGCAGGCCAGCCAGCCAAGCTTACTTGGCAAGGTCTAAGTTGGTGAGACCCCCTGTTGAGAAAAAACCAAGATGGATGGCACTTGTAGAATGACAGAGGAAGTTATCCTCTATCCTGCACAAGTATCTGCATGCTCGAGCACACACATACACACACGCGCGCGCACATACACACACACAGGCAGACACACAGACACACACAGGCAGGCAGACAGATACACACACACACACACACACACACACACACAGAGGCAGACACACAGACACACGCAGGCAGGCAGACACACACACACAGACCTGCCTCCAAAGATCTCCAGGGATACATGTTTCTTTCTCATTTTGCAGGTGTGGTTCAGGAGGGGCGTCAACTCTCACAACCCCTGTGGCACCAGCTGGATCGAGATGGTTGGAGAAATGACAATGGTGAACGTGGGGCTGAATGACCAGGTAGATATGCACATGGTTCATGGGACTCCTGCTACAGTTTATCTACCTGCCACCCTACTGTCCCTTCTCCCCCAGCAGGGACTCCAGATGGGCACAGTGAGGAGTCTGAGGGTACACAGGGTGGGGGGTTGTGGGTGGGGGACTGGTTTCCAGAGTTCTGGCGTCTCTATTTGGCTCAGGGTCACTTCACTTAGGACCCTGCAGGGCAGTCTGCTGGTGAGGGAGGGTGGGGCATGCATCCTAGATATAAGAAGGTAGCAAAAGTTCAAGGTCATTTTTGGTGACATAAAAAGCTAGGTGAAGCTTTATCTCAAAAAATAAAACTAGAGACTGGAGAGATGGCTGAGCAGTTAGGAGCACATACTGCTCTTGCAGAAGAGCCAAGTTCCATTCCCTGAACCCATTTTGGGGCATCTCACAACCACCTATAATCAAGGGATCCAATGCCTTCTTCTGACCTCCGTGGGCCCCTGTATTCATATGCATGTACCTACACATACACACAAAAATAAGCATAATTACTATTTTTTAATTAAGACAAAAGCACCAGTGGATTCTGTGTCCCAGGACAGAATTCATCAGCCCTCTGTTTACTCTGGACCTTGTCATCCCAGAGCCCCAGTCTGAAGTTTTAGAGCCCTGGAGCCAGGCTTCTGGTTCTCCTGGGTTTGCTGCTACCCCTCCCCTTCCCCAGCCAGTCTTCTCCTGCCTGGATTTCTGCAGTCACCCCCCCCCCACCAGACATTCCTAGCCCTGACAAACACTCATGCATGCCCACCACATCATGATAAGGTGACTCCTGCCTGCATTTGCATATCTGTCCTACAGCTCTGTCGGGCACTCCTGGACCCTCCACTCTTCCCCAGCCTCTGGCAGGAGGGGTAGGAGCTCCAGGTCTGTGCCCAACTGCCTCTCAGCAGCACCCGTCTGTTCTAGGTCTGGGGCATCAGCTGTGAGGACCGAGCTGTGTACTTCCGACAGGGTGTCACCCCCAGTGAGCTCAGTGGGAAGACGTGGAAGGCCATCATTGTGGGACGAGAAAGTGACCGGTCACACTCTGGCAGCTCATCCAGTCTCCTCAGGTGACCCAGGGCAGCAGGGCACAGAGTTGGGTGGAACAAGCTGTCTGTGGCCTCAGGGGGTGCAAGGCCAATCAATGACCTGCAAGAAAATCAGTCTCTGTCAGAAGATTGTGAGTTCTAGACAAGCCTGAGCCACACAGGAGACTTTGTTCCAACAAAAGCAAAAGGAGAAAAGAAAAAGTTCTGTAGTTAGGAGTCCTAATCATACCTCGAATGCTGTGATAATATACTCTAACCAGAAGCAATTTAGTGGGAGAAAGGGTTTATTTCTTCTTACAGGCCATAGTCCATCATTGAAGGAGTCAAGGCAGGAACTTGAAGGCAGGCCTGCTTGCTGGCACACATGTTGAGAATTACCTCTGACCAAAGACGTTACAGCTGAGTGAGGAGTTACAGCCTCAACTATGCAAGAACGCTGCTCACGGGCTTGCCCACAGATGCTTGCCTATCTAGCTTTCTTATTTAGTCTGGGACCACTTGCCCAGGGAATGACACTGCCCACAGTGGGCTGGGCCCTCCTGTGTCAGTCAATATCAACTCCTCCACAGATTTGCCCACACAGGCTAATATGATCTAGGCAATTCCTCAGTTGAGAGTCACCTCCCAAATGACTGATTCTAAGTTAGTAAGGTTGACAGTTAACACTAACCAAGACACTGGGGAATGGTAACAGTTGCACAAAGTTTTAAGTGTGTGAAATGTTACTAATTGTATGCTTTAAAGTAGTCAGTGTAGCCCAGGGATGGTAGAATACATACACCTGTTATCCCAGTGCTTGGGGATGTGGCCGCAGGAGGGTCAAATTCAAGGTCATCCTTAGCTACATAGTGAATATGATGCTAACACCCTGTTTCAAAACAGCAACAACAGAAAAGGTAGCACATGCCCATCACTCAGAGACTAAGGCAGGTGGATCACAAGTTCAAGGGCTGCCTGACTACAGAGGGAGTTCAGATTACCTACAAAGGTAATTTAGTGAGGTCATTTTAAAATACAAAAGTACAGCCAGGTGGTGGCTTTAGTCCCAGCACTCAGGAGGCAGAGATAGATGGATCTCTGTGAGTTCGAGACCAGCCTGTTCTACAGAGGGAGGTCCAGGATAACCAGGGCTACACAGAGGAATAAATAAATAAATAATAAATAGAAAGAGCCTGGAGGTGTAGCTCTTTGTTAGACCACTTTTCTAGCCCTGGATTTAATCCTCATTCCAATAACAACAACAACAACAAAAACAGAAGAAAGGAACTCTCAGATGTATTTTGCCTTCATCAAAGAGACACCAGAGAGCCAGTGATGTCGCTGAGTTGGTACAGTGCTTGCTTGATGTGTGTGAAGTCATCCTCAACACCACATGAACTGGATATGGTGGTGTACACCAGTGATCCCAGCATTTGGAAGGTAGAGGCAGGAGGATCAGGCATTTAAGGCCATCTGTGGTTATATAATGAGTTTGAGACCAGCCCTGGGATACACGAGACCCTGTCTCCAAAACGAAACAGTGCCAACAAGGAACTCCAGTTGAGTGTTGTGGTATATGCCTGTAATCCTAGCATTCAGGATTGCTAAAAATTCAAGGGTAGCCTGGGCAACATGGACTGTAGCCTGTCTGTGTACCGAAGGATGGCCTTGAACTCCTAATCCTCCTGCCTCTGCCTCCATCAAACTGCGATGACAGGCATGCACCTAGTTTTATGGGATGCTGAAGATCTTTCTCCCATTCCAGGCAAGCACTTTACCAATTGAGCTATATCCCCAGCCCATCTAAAGACAGCAACAAATACACACCCCCTCAACCCTTTGGTCTGGGATGTGATGGGGTCTTCCAGCTCCTGGAAGCAGAGTCCACATGTGCTGTATGTACTACAGGAGCAGTAGACGAGAGCTCCGGGGGCTTGTGACGTGGCTGCATCCACACAGTTAGCTACAGTGGTAAAACACATCTTCCACCAGAAAGTGAGTTTGTCCTATTTCATCCCCAGTGCTGGCTGCTTCTTTGGTGATGAGGTGAGGGGCAGTGGTACCGAATCTGCACCTAGTGATACCGACGCCTCCTCAGAAGTGGAGAGACAGGGTCCTGAACAACCTCTCCCCAGAGAATCTGTGAACAATTCCAGGAACCTGAAAGGCAGTTTGCCCAAGGGCCCAGAGACCAGCAGGAACACTGAGCAAACCATGGAGGATGCCTGCCTAGATGACAGCAAAGGGAAGGCCCCCGAGGCCTCTGGCATTGATGAATGCCATGGCCCAGCCTCCACACCAGCTGAGCTGCCCTGGACCAACATTGACCTAAAGGATCCCAAGAAAGTGTCTAGCCAGCCATCTACAAGCTTTCCCGAGACGGCAGGCCTCTCCTCCCTGGGGCTCTTCCCACTGGGCATGGAGGAGCCCTATGGGGCAGATGACCATCCTCTATGGGCCTGGGTGTCTGGAGGTGGATGTGCAGTGGAGGCATGCTCCGTGCTCAAGTGGTTCACTATCCAGTCAGGTAAGGGAGCTCACGGGACTGGTGGGTGTCTGTGGCTGCGTGGGGCAGGTATAGGTTTGCCTGAGGACTGCAGCAGATTCACCACCCTGCCTGAAGGCTCTGTGCTCAGCAAGCTTAACCAAGACCCCGGGCCAGTCTTTGGCCTAACGAGGTTCCAGGCAGGAAGGCTCACAGAACAGTTTGTAAATTGAAGTAGTTTGTAAGATTGGAGGTAGGGAGATGTCTCAGCAGGTGTAATGCTTGCTGTGCAAGCATGAGGACCTGAGTTCAGATCCCTAGAAGCCATAATAAAAGTAGACTATGTCAGTATATGCCTGTAACCCCAATGTTGGGGGTTTACTGGCTAGGCAACTAAAACAGTAAGAGACCCAGTCTCAAAAAATAAAAAGGTAAGGTGGAGCAATGAATTGAGAAAAGATACCCCGCCATCAACACACACACACACACACACACACACACACACACACACACACGAGAGAGAGAGAGAGAGAGAGAGAGAGAGAGAAAGAGAGAGAGAGAGAATTTTAAGGCTGATTTGGGGATTGTTTGTAGTTCCCTTTCTCATTGCTGGGACAAAACACCTGCCAAGGAAAGTTTAGGAGGGAGAGCTTATTTTGGCTCATGGTTCACATGTGCAGTGCATCGTGGTGGAGGGGATTCACATTGCTTTCACAGTCAAGAAACAGGGATGGATGCTGTTTCTCCTTTTCATTCAGGCTGGGGCCTCAACTCCTGGGATGGTGCCACCCAAATTCAAGGGGGGTCCACCCATCTCAGTTAACCCTGTCTAGAAACTCCTTCACTGGGTCTAGGTCCTGTCAAGATGGACCATCACAGGGATGGAGGTGTAGGGAACCACAGTCCCTCTTGTGCAGCATCAGGCAGGATGGCACCTTGGTCTCTTGCAGGCCTGTCCCCCTCAGTGCAGACGCTGTCCCTATCCATCACACCCGCCCAGACCGCAACCTGGAGGAAACAGATCTTCCAGCAGCTCACAGAGAGGACCAAGAGGGAGCTGGAGAGCTTCAGACACTATGAGCAGGCCGTGGAGCAGGTAGGACCAGATGGTTCTGCCACACTCTTTTTCTGTGTGTTTATTTAGAGATAGGGGCTCACTGAACCCCCACACTAGCCTGGAACTCATTCTGCAGCCCAGTCAAATGTCACACTGGTCATCCAACTGCCTCAACCTCCCGAGTGCTGGGCTCACAGGCACTCACCATCACACCAGCTCCTACTCATTTAATGATTGCTTCTTTGCAATATGCCAGCTCTGATGCAGGGTCTTAAGAGTAGAAACATTGTTCCACCTGCCCAGAGGTGCTTCCAGGCTCCAAGGCAGAGCCAAGGATAAGGAATCGAGGTGGTGGTTTATTCATGTAACTTGAAGGACTTTTATTGGGGTCCCACCACCTTCAAGATACCCTGTGTGCCCTGGGAAACCAGCATCCTCAGAGGACAGTGGATAGGAAGGAGAAAGGCAAACCGTGTCAACTTTGTCCTCTTCCAGGAACTTAAACTTGCAGTGGTAGTATTTTGATGAACTGGGCCAGGATGAAACTGTAAACAGTCACTGCCCTCTCCAAGGTCACCTTCCTTGGCATTCCCCCTACCCTCGGAGGCAATGACCCAACCTCAGATGCCACAGTCAAGCCAGGGAGAGAGAAATTAAATAGCACACAAGAAGCCTTGGCCCATGCTGACCCAGAAGCTTGTAGGCCTTTGCGTCTAGGCAGCCTGAGACTTTTATTGCTAGCATTGACTCCCTCTAGGACTTTGGCCAGGTGTGACCTCTCCCTTGAGCCTCAGTTTCCCTATCCAGAACATGGGCTAAGGATGTATTCACGCTAAGACAGCTGTGTATATGGTTCCACCTAGTGTCCATTTGTGGCACTGACGTCTTTAATGGAAGAGAGAAGATACTAGGAGGGCGGAGAACTGGGGAGTGGGGTGGGGGTACGACCAAGGGCTAGAATAGCTCTAAGGCTCTGAGAAAGAGCTGCCTGTGACCTCTGCTCCCTGCCCTCCATCTGTGCCACAGTCAGTGTGGGTGAAGACCGGGGCCCTGCAGTGGTGGTGTGACTGGAAGCCCCACAAATGGGTGGACGTCCGTGTGGCCCTGGAACAGTTCACAGGGCATGACGGGGCTCGAGACAGCATCCTCTTCATCTATTACATGATCCATGAGGAAAAGAAGGTACAGAGTGGGAAGCACCTGTCATCAAGGGATGGTTTCCCAAAGAGGGACACGTGCTGTAGGCCTTTGAGGTGCTTACTCCAGAACCTATCCTCATCGGCAAAGTCCCAGGTGGGCACATGTGTAGTAGTAGCCTGTGCTGGCCTCACCAAACCAGCAGCCACCTTTTTTTTTTTTTTTTTAAATTCAAATACTGCTGCATATTTTCCTAGTCCTTTTATTTATTTTGAGACAGGGCCTCACTAACTTAGCTAGCCAGGCTTGGAACTCACCATGGAGCCCAGGGTGGCCTTGAACTCACCGTCTTTCAGCGTCACCCTCCCAGGTGCTAGGTTTACATGTTTGAATCATACTTGGCCAGACTTTGGCCCCTGAGATGAGGTTAGAAGGTTGGAGAGATGAATCCTAGTCTCACATGTGCTGGGCAGTCCACTTAAAACCATTTTTTAAAGGAGGGGCAGGTGGGAAACAGGCTGTCATACACCACCATGCCTGGTCTGTGTGGTTCTGGGGACTGAACTTGGTGCATGCTAGGCAAGCACTCTATGAACTGAGCCACAGTCTCAGCTGCAAAGCATTTGTTTATCAGGGATAGCTTCATCACTAGCAATTGAGTCATGAGGCCCAAGAATGAGATTAGGGGGGTGTCCTTGCCTAAGGTGATAGTCTCACCATGCACGCCCATCCCAACAGTACCTGCACGTGTTCCTAAATGAGGTGACTGTCCTGGTCCCTGTGCTTAATGAAGCCAAGCACTCCTTTGCCCTCTACACTCCTGAGAGGACACGACAGAGGTGGCCTGTGCGCCTGGCTGCCGCCACAGAGCAAGACATGAATGACTGGGTGAGTGACAGGGCTCCGGAAGGGCTTAGTGAGAACTGACCACCCAGGCCTCAGTCTGCCCGGCAGTGACCAGCTGTATACCCACGCCAGCTCGCCTTGCTCAGCCTGTCCTGCTGTGAGAGCCGGAAGGTCCATGGACGCCCATCCTCACAGGCCATCTGGTCTGTCACCTGCAAGGGTGACATCTTTGTGAGCGAGCCCAGCCCAGACCTGGAAGCCCGTGAGCACCTGCTACCTTGCGACCAAATGTGAGTCATACATACACCCAACCCCATGTGTTTCAAGAAAAGGCTCCCCTAGCAGGACCTGAAGCAACCACTGTGGCTTCTCACTGACCAGCCAGGAAAGTGGTTAGCTATTGTCCTGGACCCTGAGACCCACTGGACCTGTTCAAGGCTGGGCTCAGAGGTCAGTGGTATCCACCAAGCAGCTCTGGAACATCCTGGGGTACTTGTGGAGTGTGGTGCATGGGATCTAGGGGCTTCCATGGTGAAAGCAGAGAAACATCTCCCTCACCAGACTGAATATGGCAGCTCAGTCCCTTTCCAGTTCTGCTAAGACTGTGCAGTGTGGGCACCCTGGAAGCAGAGAGGAGAGGAAGGAATTTGGAGTGTGTCTAAGGGTGGAAGTTTTGGGTGTGGGGCAGAGAAGCTCTTGGGAGAGTGGGGATGGATTCCCATTGCCTTTAGATATGGGAGGGGGTAATCCTGGAGCAAGAGGTTCTCTGTTGGGGCATGTAAAACCATGGAGTGGGTAGGAGGACACTGAGTATTTCAGTTGTTAGAGTATTTGCCTAGAATGCAGAAACCTTGGGTTCAATCCTCAGTACCTCATAAACTGAGCATGCCTTTAGGAGGTAGAAGCAGGAGTTCAAGATTATCCTTAGCTGCATAGTGAGTTTGAGGACAGCCTCGGATCCGAGAGACAATTCAAGAGGTTCTGAAGGACAGGTAGGAGCAGGGATCTGGGGAGGGAGAGGGCAGGTGAGGACTGCCAGGGAAGCTCTGGGTTCCCTTATCAGTGACCACAGTCATGCCTAGGAATCATAGGCCCAAATGTCCCATGGGTAGCCGCTGCACTCATCACTTCTGGTGGCAGAGGCAGAGCCTACAGAAAACCAGCCCATCTTCCTGCTTCGGAGATGGCTGTCCCCGGGTAGCCTCCCTAGGATGGCGCTCGGAAGCCAGCTGGCCACACTGTTCCTCACACAGAGGATTAAATGGCATGTTCCCTGCTCCCTGCCATGACATTTAAGCCTGGCTGCACCTGGCACACTGTGACCACCCCCTGCTCCACTTCCCAGCTGGGAGCATTGTGGAGTGGACTACAGAGTCCTATTCAGTGGTCAGTGTGGCCCAGGGGTGAGGAGGATGAGCTCTTAGGGATCCCTGGCCTCTTGTATGTCACTCTAGAATTGGTTAACTCAAACAGGAGCCAAGTGGGCTGTCCGTTGCACTGGCGTAAAGGTCTCAGACTTGTGGTAGATAGCCAAGTGAGGTGTTGGATAACTGGCTGAGGGGCTTTTATCACCCCTGTAGGTTCTGGCGGCAGATGGGAGGCCACTTGCGAATCATAGAGGCCAACAGCCGAGGTGTGGTGTGGGGCATTGGCTATGATCACACAGCCTGGGTATACACTGGCGGCTATGGCGGAGGTTGCTTCCAAGGTGAGGGTGACCCTGAGCACCTGAGGCTGGCAAGATTAGTTCCCAAAACCTTCTGGGCATAACCTCTCCTAATCCCATCTGGCTATCCTTCCCAGTGCCCAGGGCTGCTGTCCCAGTATCGACGCTTAAACAACTGGCTGACAGGTGACCTTCACCACTGCCAGCCTCCACAGAGCCCAGTCCACGGCACGGCGCTTGAGAACCCAGAGAATAGGCCTAGCCTCTGAGATACCCTCTGGGGTCCCAGAGAGGAACAGCAGCTGCCAAGGTCCTCTAGTATGTTTAGCACCTCATTTCATAGATGAAGTCACAGAGTACTTTGGGATAACCCCAGAACCCATGCTCCCAGATTGTGCCAAATTCCTGAATTTTTAGGGAAAGTGAGTCATCCCTATCACAGGGGTCGCCAAATTTAAGGTGTAAGGTAGAGACAAAACCAAAGTGTGAGGCCACAGACCTGATACCCCATGGTGGAGGAGCAGCTGACCCTGGAGAACTGTGGTCCACCAAGACCATAGGAGCCTACAACCTCACAGGCCAAAGGACCTTTAGACAGGAATGACTCTGGTCTCTGTTCTGCCTTTGAGGACATCCAGACTCACAGAGGTCATATGTGTGGGTCAAGGTAGCTTTGCTAATAGGTGAGCTGGGCAGGAACCTGCTGCACACTAGACAGGAAGACAACAGGGCAGCAGGGTGTCTAAGAATGGAGGGGGCTGGGTGTGCCGTCACCTGCCTTTGCTTCCAGCAGTCGGGAAGCAGAAGCCAGCAGATCTCTGTGTATTTGAGGCCTGTCTGGGACATTAGTGAGACCATGTTGCACATCGCTCCTATGGAAGCTTTGTGGTCCTAAAGGAATTATGAACACACAGGAGACAGAAACCCAAGCGAGGCTGGCCCCTTTGAGATCATCCTCCCTGGCTCTGATCTGTCCTTCTGACCTGATTCAGACAGAAAGCCCAAGTCCCTGGCTGCAGCCTCAGAGTCCTGGCTACTGGCCTGGGTCCTAGGAGCCTCTTCTCCCCTCTTCTCCAGGCCTGGCCAGCAGCACCAGCAACATTTACACACAGTCAGATGTGAAGAGTGTCTACATCTACGAGAACCAGCGTTGGAACCCTGTCACGGGCTATACCAGCAGGTGGGTGGCATGGATGCTTGGCGAAGGTGCTGTCTGGCCCAGGCCACAATCCCGACAAAAGCTGGGCAGCAATGTTCAGTGTAACTTGGACTGGGGTCAAGGTCTCCAGCCTAGGAATAATTAAATGGTGTGTCTTTTTCGGTAAATGGGCAAGTGTGTGTGTGTGTGTGTGTGTGTGTGTGTGTGTGTGTGTGTGTGTGTGTATACACATCCCACCTTCTTTCTCTAAGATTTATTTTATTTTCATTTATGTATTTATTTTTTATTCTTTTTTTATATTTATTTATTGAGGCACAGTTTCTCTGTGTAACAGTTATGCTGTCCTGGAACTCACTCTGTAGATTTGGCTGGCCTCAAACTCACAGACATCTGCCTGCCTTTGCCTCCCAAGTGCTGGGATTAAAGGCGTGCACCGCCGCCACCACCACCTGGCTTATTTAATTTTTAAATTGTGTGCGTGTGTGTGTGTGCGCGCACACGCACGCACACACAAGTTTGTGAACGTGAGAAGAATGCTGGGTCCCTGGAGCGGGATTTGCAGGCTGTCGTGAACCTCCTAACGTGGGTGCTGGGAAACAAAGTCAGGTCCTTAATGAGAGCAATACAAGCTCTTGATCCCCCTGACCAACTTTACATGGGTTCCGCGGATTGGTATTGAGTCCTTGTGCTTGCCAGGGTAGTCTTTTACCAACTGCAGTTTCCCCAGACTCTTCCCTGTAAATGAAGTTCTTAATTGCTCTAGATAATAAAAAGCAGGAGTCAGATATAGAGGGAAACGCTGAGAGACAAGCTAGAAGGAGCAAGCCACAGCGCACCTTACCTCCTTCGTGTCTCCGCAGAGAAGACAGTGATTTCCTGTTTCTTCCTGCTTATGTCCTGTTTCTGCCCAGCTATGTCACTTCCTGTCTGTCTGTACAGACCTCCAGACCTCTATGGTTAGCTAGTGGCAAGCTCCATTCTCTGACCCCCAGACAGGCTTTATTTGTACAAGGAAGATGTTATCACACTTCCCCTTCTTCTTAAACTTTATCCTTAGACCCCCATCTCTATAGAAAGATTGCTTTCTATAAAACTCATACTACTCTTGCCAAATACCTGAGTCTGTTCACCCACATCAGCTGCTAACATAACCTCCTATGAGTCCAGCTCTCTGCTGACCTTTGCAGCACCTGCACCAAGGCATATTCATACACAGATCTATACAAATACACATATGTGACTTTTGTTTATTTGTTTTTCAGGACAGAGTTTCTCCGTGTAGCCATGGCTATCCTGGAACTTAACTCTGTAGACCAGGCTGGCCTCGAACTCACAGAGCTCTGCCTGCCTCTACCTCCCAAGTGCTGGGATTAGAGGTGTGCACTACAACACTTGGCTGGGAATACATTCCTTAAAATTTAAAACTAAAATATAAATAAAAGACATAGACCGTTAATCTCCCTTCCCTAAACCTTCAAGGTGGCAAGATTAATCATCCCCAGCCAGGGCTAACACAAAGAAACCCCATCTCAAACAAACAAAAAAGATTAGCTGTCATTTCCAACTAAGGTCCCATCCGTGGTTACTGGGTGAGGTATGCAACATCTTGTGGGGTTGGAACACAACTATTAAGGCCATAACATAAGGGAAAAAGCCGACTCCCAGACCATGGCCTCAATAGATGGCTTAGTTGTTGAGCCTGGGCACTGTGGTGACAGGAGGTGATTTCAGTTGGTCTCCCAGCCCTGGAGCAATTCTGGTTTGCCCGTTACCGCCGGTGTGTGAATGGCTTTAGAGGTGGATCTTCAGGCAGCTCTGCTGCAATATTCCCAGCAGGAATGAGGTATAAATCTATAACCAGGAGTGTCTGGACCCTCTATCTTCATCCTACATCTGTTATCCCACTACAGGGGTCTGCCCACTGACCGGTACATGTGGAGTGATGCCACAGGGCTGCAGGAGTGCACCAAGGCCAGCATGAAGCCGCCATCCCTGCAGTGGACTTGGGTGAGCGCCGCCTCCCATGCATGTAATGTGTATGGTCTGCCAGCCCTGGCCCAGGTTTCTACTGGTCTGTGGGTTTTGAGAAGGGGATCTCCCATTCACACTGACTCGCTCTCCCCCAGGTCTCTGACTGGTATGTGGACTTCAGTGTGCCCGGTGGCACCGACCAGGAAGGATGGCAGTACGCCAGTGACTTCCCTGCGTGAGCATCTCTCTGCTCTGAGCTTCTGGGGCTGGGATCCTCTACCCCAGCCCAGCTGAGTAGCAGAACCTACCCCAATGCTGTTTTCTTAGCTGCTTCAGGGTTGGGGTGGGGGGGTCTCTGCCTACACCTTACATACAAATTTGGGACTGGTGGCTATCATACCGTATCGAGAGCCCCTGAGGCTGGGTCGGGCCCCTCTCAGTGCAGATGTCCAGTCAGAATAATGAGCCAGAAGAACCTAAGCCAGGGCCCCAGCTGGATGGCTTCTGAGCAGACTCGGGTGACAGTCCAGGTCATTCCTCTTGGGTGGCAGTAAGGCCTCTCAACCAGACCAAAGGCTCCTATTCCCTAAGCATGCTCTGATAGTGCTGGGGAGGCGACAGGCCCAGAGCCACTGAACCCAACAGGCCTCAGGGGACCCCTGACCACACTGAGGCAGCTAGGAGAGCGATATGAGGCCACAGCCACTCCTCTGCTTATGTGACCTAACATTGGGAAGAGAGTGTGTGCAGTGCAGTGTCATTTTCTAGAAAGTTCCACGAAGTGATCTTGACTGCACCGTTTCTTCCTCTTGCAGCTCTTACCATGGGTACAAAACCATGAAGGATTTTGTCAGGAGAAGGTGCTGGGCCAGGTGAGAGACAGAATTACAGGGTAGTGGGTTCAGCCCCACCCACTCCGCCCCCATTCTTCCTTTATGACTAGGGAAGGGGACGATGGTTTCTCTTGAGCCAGATCTGCTGGCCTCTGACTTAAGTCCCCAGGAAAGAAGCAGGGAGGGAGGGAGGGAAACCAGAGTCAAAGTAAATGTCAACCCAGGAAATGCCCGCGGGCTCCCAGCGCTCTGCTTTCTGAAGTTTGTTCTGAAGAACAAATAAATGTCACTGGCTGAGCTCTGCCTGTGGGCTGGAGGATGAGCTGGGGGAAGGGCAGAGGACAGCCAGGAACCCATCATTGCCACCCACTGGGTGCTCTGCCCCTCTGCTGAGCCCAGGAGTCTATGGTTCACCCCCGTCCCTGTCAGGGTCCTCCATCTCAGCTTCTGCATGCTGGGCTATGCCCGTGTCAGCAGCAGGCAGTGATGAGTGGTGAGATGTCCTGGGGCTTGCTGTCATGCCCAGTGCCTGGACTCAGGCTCATGTTTCCCTGAACAGAAAATGCAAGCTGGTGACCAGTGGGCCATGGCTAGAAGTGGCTCCTATTGCCCTCGGCGATGTGTCCATCATCCCAGAGAGTGCAGATGCGGATGGGCGAGGACACCACATTGCACTGTGGGCTGTCAGTGACAAGGGGGATGTTCTGTGCCGCCTGGGTGTGTCTGAACTCAACCCCGCGGTGAGCACCAGCCTCCTGGCCTTCAGGATTGTCCCTGTTTCTGTAGCATCTTCTGGACATCAGGATTCTTCCTTGAGAGACACCTGGCCTCAGGTTTCCCCAGACCTGCCCAGAATGGGTCCCCAGGGTGGGAGGATGTCATATGTAATCCAAATGAGGCAGGTAGCACAAAGGATGAGGTTGATATGGCGAGTTACCATCTCTCCAGGCCTGGGAGTGGGGTGAGGGTGGGGGTGTGGCCCAGGTGACACGGTGGCTCCTTAGCACCCTTGATGAAGTGCACAGGCTGTTATCTTTCCTCTGAGAGGTCCAAGGTATGCCAAGGTAGACTGTAGTTAGGACTAGGTCAGACCACGCTGGATGCCCTCCACCTCCCAGGCAGGCTTAGGTATATTTTACCCCCTTTGAGTCTCTGCCTCAGAGGAGGAGGCCAGATGGTCCCTGAGCTATCTCCCTTGCCCTTCCATCTCTAGGGTTCCTCTTGGCTACATGTTGGCACTGACCAGCCCTTTGCCTCAGTCTCCATCGGTGCCTGCTATCAGGTGTGGGCTGTGGCCAGGGATGGCTCTGCATTCTACCGGGGCTCTGTGTCACCCTCTCAGCCAGCTGGTGAGTGGTACCCACCCCCCACCTCTAGCCCCACTCTGGTGCAGCATGGGAAGAAGTTTCCCCTTTAAGATGGTGGGTGGGTCTCTTACTCAGTTCAGAGGGCTTCCACCGGAGCAGGCTCATGGGTGCGTTGGGCTCTTCCCTCAGAGGCCACCTTATCCACACAGGGACAGCCTGGGACAGCACCCCTGATGAGGGCTCCTGAGCTGTGGGATCACTCTTATTGTCTGGGGGCTTGAGCCGTGCTGGCCTTTGCTGGGTTTTGCAGGGGGTTGAAGGGCAGCCACTGAGTCCAACTCCCAACTAGGTGCCAGGCTAGGCACCTTCAAGTCACATGGACGAGGTGGGCTTGATATCAGAATCCAGGATGGACCCCAAAGGACCCTGGACAAACCTGGGGTAGTGGATGGATGGCAGAGCCTGAGGTGACCTTACATGACCCTCAGCCTACATACTGAGCCCAGCCACACATTAGTTCAGCTGGGGTAGAAGGCTGGCTAGAAGGGCTTTGGAGCACTATACAGGCCTGGGTTTACACTCACAGGTGTGGGGTCTCCTGATAACCTCCTGAGGCTGCTTTCCCATCACAGGTGACTGCTGGTACCACATCCCATCTCCTCCCAAACAGAAGTTGACACAGGTGTCTGTGGGCCAGACATCAGTATATGCCTTGGACGAAAACGGCAAGTTATTTTTGAGTCTGCATGGTCAGTAGGGAGGATAGGGTCCCACGGATACCCCAGTATGATTGTCACCAGGCTACAAGTAGGCTGGGTTGTCATCCCTTCTCAAAGCATCCTTTGGAAGTGTCCAGACCTTTCTATGTTGATTCCCTAGGGACAAGGAACTTTAGCTGTTAGAGTCAGCTTCCTGCATGTGGTTAACATGGAGACAGGACATTGGAGCTCAGCCGTCTTGACCCTCAGGGGCCATGCAGGCAGGACCTAGACCAAGACAATCCAGCAAAGACCCCAGGACCCCCCCCCCCATGAGGCCAGGAACATCAGTTTAGAGTCAGTCTTAGTTTCTTCCTTAACTTACTTAGTTTGGGACACCAGCCCTGGATGCATCTAGAATATCATGTAGGAGCACTTGGGTGTAGGACACAGAAGCTCCATAGGCAACACAGGGCCATGTCTAATCCCCTTGTCACCTCAGACAGGACCCTGGCCCATTCTTCTCAAGACTTTACTGATTGTGTTGATGAGAAGTTAGGAAAAGCAGAATCAAGACTTGGAGCCATGATAGCACAAGCCTGTGATCCTAGCACTTGGAAGGCAGAGGCAAGCCTGGAACACACAAGCACCCTGTCTCAGAACTTGAAGGCAGTTTTGGAAGTCTTATGACCTCTGTTGTCCTGGAAAGGCTATGTCAGAAGGATCAGTTTGAGGCTGTCGTGAGCTACATAGTTAGATCCCATCTCTGAGAACCTGGAGAAAACACCCAGCTCAGTTGATAGAGCACCCACCACTCACACAGAAAGCCCTGAATTCAATCCCTGGCACCACCTACAGTGAGTGATTTCAATACTGGGAGATGGAGGCAGCAGGATCAGGAGTTCAAAGCCAAGCCTGGGCTACATGAGACCAGAAAAGAAAACAAAAACAGTCTTAGAGTCCACAGTGTTGCATCCAGATCTGGTTTCTTTCTATTTGCTTAAAACATTCTTTGTCCTCAGCTTCTCCTTTCGCAGAGAGGCTGAGGCTGTCAGCCCCAAGTGGTACAATGACACGATTATGAAGCCTAGAACACAGAGAC
Organism: Phodopus roborovskii; assembly: GCF_943737965.1. NCBI lineage: Eukaryota > Metazoa > Chordata > Mammalia > Rodentia > Cricetidae > Phodopus > Phodopus roborovskii. The sequence goes on along the minus strand of NW_026126599.1, from coordinate 6,245,503 downwards.
AGGGCTGGCTGTGGCCCAGGCTCCTGGTTGTGGGTCCTCAAGGGCCCCTGGGTGTGAAAGATTGGAGGGAAAGAGGGGGTTGAGCCCAAAGCATGCCAAGATGGGCCAAAGGGCTTTCCCAATGACCTTGGTTGCTTCTCTGTCCAGGCAACCTGTGGTACCGAGCAGGGATCACCCCCAGCTACCCACAAGGCTCTAGCTGGGAGCATGTGTCCAACAATGTGCGCAAAGTGTCTGTGGGGCCGCTGGACCAGGTGAGGGCTGGGGAGCGTGTGTCCAATAATTTGTGAAAAGTGTTTGTGCAGGGGAGGGCAGGTTACTAGCCATAGGGAAGAGGGTCTCCTCTTGGCTCTCTCTCTCTCTCCTGTACCCAGCTGCCCCTCTGTAGCTGGGCCAGGAACTCCAAAAAATTCTGTTCCAGGTCTGGGTGATAGCCAACAAAGTCCAGGGAAGCCATGGCTTGAGCCGGGGGACAGTTTGTCGTCGCATGGGTGTCCAACCTCGGGAGCCCAAGGGGCTGGGCTGGGACTATGGCATTGGGGTAAGTGCACTGCCAATCTGGGATGGTTTTATGGCACTGTGTACACCAGACACAGCATGGGAGTTGGTAGGAGAGCCTTTGGGAGAAAACTTGGGTCCTAAGTGACATGGCCTTCTCCTTGTAGGGTGGCTGGGACCACATCTCTGTCCGGGCCAATGCCACCATGATACCCAGGAACATGTCCAGGGAACAGGAGGTTCATGGTCAAGGTCCCGTTTACTGCTGAAGCCTCTCCTCACCCAGAGGCAAGGATGGTTTGAGCCTGAAGGACCGGAACTGAGCCTTTCTTGTGTAGTATGAGAGGGTGTCACCCAGGCCCACACATGCATGGGCAGTCAGGCCAGAATCAGCCATTTCTGAAGCACTGACAAAATGTCTAGAGATGTGAAACTGTGGGGGCAGCCCCACCCGTGTCCCAAGTCTTTGAGGGATGCTAGAGAGAAGGAGATGACTACTGCCTGGCGCCCTCAGCCCTGACCCCTCCCTCTTACACCTCCCAGCTTTCCAGGCCAGGACCTCAGCGCCCTCCAGACCCCAAGTCACCCCCCCAACAGAAGAAACAACTGTGAGGCTTAGGTCTATAAACCTCAGTCTGGGGTCGGTCCTCAGCAGGTTTTCCAAATGGGGTTTTGCTTCAAAAGTTAGGCAAAGGAGTTGGGCTTGGTAGCTGCTGCCTATGTGCCTGTCACTCAGGAGACTGAGGCAGGAGGATTGTGAGTTCGAAACCACCCAAGACTACATACATAGCAAGAATGTCACAAAAAGAGAAAAATAATAATAATAATCTAGACAAATAAACCAGGCATGATGGTGTACGCCCGTAATCCCAGTACTCAGAAGGCAGAGGCAAAAAGATCAGGAGTCCAAGGGCATCCTCGGCTCCACAGTAAGTTTGAGGCCAGCCTGGGCCACATGAGACCCTGCTTCCAGAACCAGGTGGGTCTTATCCTGGGTGGGGTCCCCTCCTGGGGTGCTCTGCAAGGTAGTCTCCATGTAGACTCACCACCATGAGCCCCAATTTAGTCCTTTTTTCAGATATGGGGGTGGGGTTTCCTGGCCAGGGATTCTTGTTGCAGGGTGGCAAGTCTGGGTGGAGGCAGCTTGCACCCTAGACTTGGGTGAAGAAATCTATGCCCCGTGGAGAGGGTATGGCCAGAATTATCTTGTGCCTCAGGGGCTGGGCAGAAGACACATACTGTCCTGAGATGAGAGCTCTGGCCTGCCTGGCATGGCCTATGGCCCCTGGCATGTGTGTCCCAGTAGGTGATAGCTCACGTTTCAGACACCTCCCAGGAGTTGCAAGAGCTCCATCTTTGTTCTTTTGAGAAAGGCCAGACTCACCCCTAACTGGTTTGCCCTGGAATCCTCTGTTAAGTCAAGGTCAGGAAGGGTTCCATTCTGCATGAGGGGTGTCCCCAGAAGCTAAGAAGAAACTACTTTGAGGCCCCATCCAAAGGACATCTAGGAGCCCCATGTCCTCAGCATTCCCAGAGGTGGGACTAGACACATCCATGTGCAGAGAGGCGTTCCAGGGTCACCCTCCTGTGTGCATGTCAGCGTCAGGTTTCCAAGTGGGCATCCCGGTTCGTCCCCTAGCAACTGTGACCTGTGTGCTCTGCTCTCGGCAGAGCACTACGAGGGTGTCACACTGCCCTTTCGCCACCGAGCAGCAACTGTTTACTCCCTCAGTGGCACCAAACTGTTTAGGCTCCTCAGATACTCTATTTAATAAAAATTTATACCATGGCATGGCATGACTGACTTATTTTTATTAAACATTTGGATTAAAAGGCACAGGTCTCCAGGTACCTGTGCGTAGGACCAAAGCATGGTGGCAGTGAAATCTTTTCCTTTTCATTTCAAGATGCAGCTGGCAATTTCATTAGTACTTTACGGGAACCATTAAGGGGGAAAAAAAAAAAAAAAGAACCAGTTCAAGTCATTGAAGGAATGTTTTCACTGCAGTGACAGGCAAGGTTCTGTTCATCTTGGCCTTTTCCAGACAGGTCACATTTCCCCTTTTTCTGCTTGAGATGGGAAGTTGATCAGCTCTGGTGGCTCCACAGTCCAGGTGACCTGGTCAGGGGGAAGCTCTATCCCTCTTGTCCAGGGGCTTGAGTCAACTCAGCCCCATTATCCAGCAGGAATGAAGGGACCAGGCTAGGGGAGGGGGTCAGTCGGTAGAGAACTCGCTGAAGGTGCTCCAAGCCCTGGGTTCAAGCCCCAGAATTGTCTAAACTGGGCATGGGGGGACATGCTGATAGTCAGTTCCAACGCAAGAAGTAGAGGCAGGAGGATTGAAGTTCATCTTTTACTACATAGCAAGTTGGAGATGTGAAACCTATCTTTAAAAAAAAAAAAAGACAAGCCTGGGCTTGGGACAGGGAGACAGACTGGCCTTACTGGCATCACACACAGACTTGTCCCCTAGCCTTGCAAGGCACATATAGGTCCTGTCTATCACCAGAAAAGAACAGAACAGCTAGGCCCATGCCATTCTCTGGGGAGCAGGGGATAGTGCAAGGGCTACCTCGTGGGGCACAAGGCTGTGGCCCTGCAAGGCAGTGACCCTGGGCTGTAGCCAGGCCTTAGGGCAGAACTTTGGCTGGACATATTCCCTTCCTCCCTGTGCTTCCAGGCAAGGTCCATCAAAATGAGCTGAGCTCTGGCCTTGGCTCATCTGGAAGCCAGCACTGGGTTTGTAGTGCTGGCAGAGGCCTTTTGTGTTCCACTGGGAAGCCCCCCCCCCCATAGCAAGGAATATCTGGGCTCTGTCTTTCCAACTTGGAGTTGTGCCTGTCCTCGGCTCACATTGGCAAATTCCCTAACTATTGACCTTTCCCAGTCACCATTCCTGAATCACAGACACAAAGGCCTTCAGTTTATCCAACTGATCTGTGAAGGGACCAGACCAAAACCCAAGTCTCACTGGGATGGACAGATCAACCCCCCCCCCAGGCCCAGTGTAGCTATTATCTGTCTCTTGGGGTACCAGGGGTGTCCCCCTATAGCTATGTTCACAGTAGCCAGGAGGATGAAGGGAGAGGATGGGACCAAGCACGAGTTCAAAACCAGTCTGGGCTGCATAATTTTGCAACCAACCTGAGCTACATACAGTAGGATTCCTGTCACTCTAAAAAAAAAAAAAAAGGGGGGGGGGTCATGGACCCCAAGAAACCCCAAGACAGTTCTGGGTAGAAAGACAAAGGAGGAAAGAGAAGCAGCTGACAGCAAAGTAGTGAAGCCTGGCACATCCAGTGAGGCAGGCACGCCCCACAGAAGGAAGCTGGGCTTGAGGAAGCTGGTTGCCAACCATTCAACCCTTGTTATTAATGATCAGCTTGGGGGAGGGGCAAGCCTGTCACTCCAGCTTCCGCCTCAGAGAAAACACCAAAGGTACCTAGAGCTAAGTCCCATGAGCCTGTGGAAAAACACGTGGCAGCCATACACCAGGGCCAAAGGCAAGACGGATGAGAACTACTAAGCATGGCGGTGGACTCCTGGAATGGAGGTGGGGGTACAGGTGTGGGAAGCCTGCAAAAGACCCAGGGCGAGTCTATCCCTGTACAGAGGCTCGAGGGTCCTCTTCATAAGGACCCTGCCTGGTCCCCACACAGGGCCTCAGATCCCAGGCCCCACTCAGGCTGTGGTTAGCCACAGCCAAGGGCACTTAACTTTCCAGAAGTCTCCATTTGGGAAAAACAGAGAACCCCCTTATCCACTTAAATTCCCAGGAGGCCTTTCTAACACAGTTGTTGAGTTGGGCCCAGGTTATCTGGGCTGCCAAGATGGCTCCTTCAGAACAGCTGCCATCTTGGCTTTGCTATAGTTCCTGGTAAGCCTTGGGTGACACTTTGGGCCCAGCCTCATTGTAGTCCCCACAATACAGGACGGGTCTCAGGCTCAGTGGTAGCAGGGACATTTGTAAGTCAAGTTCTCCCTGGAATTGCCCCTTGGCCACCACACATAAAAAAGAATTGTGAAGAAGGCAAGCACTTTCCTATTCTGCCTATTTTGTGGAAAGAGCTACAGGGACTGGGTAGACTTTCCCCAGAGATTTGGACCTCAATATGACTTGACTAGGAAAAACTGCCCCATGTTGGTGGCTGAGATGAATTTCAAGGAAAACGGAGTCACTGAGATTGAACCTTGGGCTGTGGGATATAGCTGGGAAGGCTAAGAACTTCTTTAGCATGCATAGAGCCCTTGGTTCAGTACCCAGCACCACACCATGTGGTGATGTGTGCCTGTAATCCCAGCCATAGGAAAAGTGGAGGCAGGAGGATGAGGAGTTCCAGGCCAGCCTGGGCCACACAAGAGTCTCTGATCAACAACATAATCCCCTAAACAACCTCAATAGTGTTTGTGGCATGGAGGGACCAGAGTTAAGATGAACAGGCCAGGTCAGCACTGTCAACCCACCCCAGAGCCCAGAGTGGGTGCTAGCTCCCCTCTCTGAAGCTGTGGATCTGTGTAGAGTACCGTTGCAGGTGGCCTTGGGGCTGGTCCTCGGTGACACCCAGTGTGGCCCCAGCCACCTGCTGCTGCTGCTGCTGCTGCTGGTGATGGTAGTGTTGATAGAGTTTAGGGCCTGGTGCAGGACCGGGCCCCTCCAGCCCTGGGAGGCGGCTGCTGGACATAGTGAGTATGGTGGCGGTCAGCGACTTGATATAGTTCTTGGCCAGTGTGAGGGTCTCAATCTTGGAGAGTTTCTTGTCTGCCCGTACATGCGGGATGACCTCACGAAGTGCTTGGAAGGCGTTGTTGAGTTTATGCATCCTCTGTCTTTCCCGTTCATTGCTCTCCAGCCGCCTCTGAACACTGTTCTCCCTGCGGCCCCCAGATCCCTGTCGCCGGCGGTTGACCTCTGCTCGAGCTCCACCTGCCCGAGCAGTCCTACTGCGAAAACCCTTTGTCAGCTCCGACCCCCCTGAGCCTGACTGGGGTCTGTCGGGAGTCTGCTCTCCAGGGGTGGCTTCTGTGTCCTGCGTGGGTGTCCTGCGTCGGGGAGGTCGGTTCTTGGTCTTCATAGCTTGTTTTCCCAGGAGGTGGTGGCTGGAAGAGGCCCCCTGAAATTCAGAACACAGCCCCTCTGCAGTCACTCAGTGTGGCCACGACTGTCTCGTTGGTTCTCTCCAATGCAATGGCATCAATAGCTGATGCAGCTGACCATTGGTGCATAGTGACACCTGTGTACTTCCCATTCACACTGTGCCCCCATAGCCAGTTGAGCTCACACTGCAGTTTCCCTCCCCACTGCTCTGGAAACCCTTTCCAGGTCCCATGCCCCTTACTATTGCAAGTGCCTCCTGAGCCTAGGTGACCTTTGACCATTTGTTTAAACCGCCCAGGAACAGGTCCCAACCCTGGCTTATGGGGTCCCCCTCAACATGTCAGTTGTCTCAGGGACAGGCAGCAACCGTTAGACAGCATGTTTATAGCTCTCCTGGGCATGACACAGGCCCAGACACTACCAGAACCAGAACCGCAGTAAGTGCACACAGGACAGCTCACAGGTCAGACTGACAGTTGCCAGGGCCCGTGCAGCAGCCCCCAGTTCCACCACGTGGATGGCGCTAGCCAGTCTGAGTGGGAGCCACCAACTGCATTTTCCTCCCACCCCAAAACAGCCGTTCATCTGGTCCTGCCTCTGGGTCCCCTCCCAGTAGTCCCATCCAGTTCCCCCAACCCCTTGGTTTACCTGGGGATCTGATCTGAGTCCGCACGCGCTGAAGCTGCCCACGGGGGACAAGGACACGTAGCTTTAGCCACCACAGGCGGGGCCGCACGAAGCATGTAAATGAACTCACTGGGCGGGGTCAGGGCGGCACCTGCGGCCACGCCCCCGCTCTGGGGACCGGAGCGGACCCGCCTCCCCTCTCTCTGGGTCTGAGAGCCCGTGATGTCAAAGGGGACCCGCTGGGGTGGGGGCAGGGGCGGGGGAAGCCCGGGACTGCACCTGGCCAGTGCACCTGGCCTTGGGGTTAAGGCTCAGAACAGAGTCTAGGATAAGCCACCTTGCATAATCTTACAGGAACGGTGGCCACATCCCTGAACAAAGCTGGCAAGACCTCTCCTACCCTCCTGGCCCAGAACAACCTGAATTTTCCAGCGGACCCTGTGGGTCTTAAGGGCTCTAGGATACAGCTTTTCCCGGCTTCCAGTCTCTCCAGACTGGGATGGGGCGGGTTAGGGAGGCCACTCAGGTCACTTGGGCTTTAAAACTAGCTGCCTACCAGCTCTAATTGATGGCACCTCAGTTTCCCCAGGTGACAAGGGAATTACATTTAAAAAAAAAAAAAAAACAAAAAAACAGAGTGATGGCTCTGTGGGTAGAGGTACCTGGTACCAAGTCTGATGCCTGGAGTCTGGGATCCACATGGTGGACAAAGAGAACTCACTCCCCCAAGTTGTTCAAGAGTGCCATGGTGCTCACAGAAAACAGCTTTCTTGTTTGGCTTTGCTTTGTATGTTTGCTCATAAGTCAAAGGACAACTTGCAGGTGTCTGTGCTCTTCTGCCATGCCATGCAAGTCCTGGGGTTGAACTCAAGTCATTACACTTGGCTTACAAGTGACTTAGCCACTTTGTTGGCTGTAGTACAGGCTGCCCTTGAATGCTAGAATTACAAGTGGGTACTGGCACACTCAGCTCAATTTCTGTGTTTTGGACTCAACTATTGACAAAAATGTGCTGAAAATTATCTATACATTCTTTGATTCAGTGAGTGCTATGGTCACGGATGAGTGCCGTGGCAATGTGGTGCCGGGGACTAAACCTAGTGCTTCATGCATGCTGAACTACATACCTGGCTCTCTTTCTGTTTTAGAGACAAAAACTAAATAGCCTAGGCTGTCCTCAGACTCATGGAAATCCTCCTGCCTCAGCTTTCTGGTGCAGGGATTATAAGTGTGGCTGGTCACTATGCTCAACTAAACTGGAGCTTTATTTTCCATGAGCTGATAGGGCATGTCAAAACGCAGCCAGAAGTCTCTGAGTCAGTTCTCATGTTTGGTAAGCTTGGGGGTCACTACTGGTGACCCAGCCTGCCCATAGACAATGTAGGAAGCTGTCACCTCCCTCATAGCATTTGAACTTCAATGAGAGAAAAGGAGAGAAGGATCAGGGGCCATGGAGACATCCCAATACTGCATGGAACAGCTATTGTTTTTGAGATAGAACCTCATTCATACCATAGCCTAGGCTGATATTGGGCTCATGGCAACCCCCCACCTTAGTATCCCAAGTACTGGGTTAAAGGCATGCACCATACCAAGACCAATGAAAGGCTGTTGTGTTTGCTGTGTTGGTGTGTGCGCACAGTAGCGGTGCATGTGCACATGCATAGAGTATGAAGGTTCAACATCAACTGTTATTCCTCAGGCATTCCAGTGCTTTTAGTGTTTGACAGGATCTCTCACTGGCCTGGAACAGGCATAGGATGCTATGCTGACTAGTGAACCCCAGGGATCTGCTGCCTGTCTCCCCAGAACTGGATGACAAACTGCAGTCTCCACCTCCCTGGCCTTTTTATTTTCAAGCACCTTGGGTTTTATAAATTGAACACAGGTCTTAGCAAATCAGTCATTTCCCAGCTGAAGTTGTGAGCTTCTTGGAGTAGTATTGAGTGCTGGGATAAGACCACATAAACCAACCTCACCTGGACTCCTAAGTAGAAAGGTTTAGTTTACAGAAATCACAGCCACATGTGCAGAGTGAGTTTCATATTTGGCAGGCATGGGTGTCACTACCTGTGACCCAGCCTGCCTATGGGCAAGGAAGCTATTACCTCCCTCATGCCGCCTCATGCCCTCAAGACTATGGGGGCTTAGAGACCCAAAGTACCAGGCCAACCCCACACATGGAAAAAACAAGGAATAAATGTAGCAACGGAGTTTATAAATATATAACTATATTTATTTTGAATATTAAATAGTTTTTAAATTACAAGCAATTTATTGAATCACACTAAGCTTCAATATACAGTAAAAATCTTACAGTTTAAAAATGTACACAATTTAAACTCCAAGTTCATTAACTGTTATATTGCCGTGAACCCATTCTGACTGTTAAGTACAACCCAGTAGGTGGCAGGCCTGGTGGGGTGACTGCCCCACCCAGGTTTCTGGCTGTGGACATGATAAAACAGTGGATACATGCACAAGTCTGGTAATCAAGACCCGGGCTCACCTGTGTAGGCTTCAGTAACCAAACACCACATGTTCAACCACTGGGATGGCTGTGATGCAATACTGTCAACACATCTTAAGAACTTACTTATAAGTTAAATGGAGTTTCCTAACAGCCAAGATGTTGCCACCCTGTCTGCTACTTAGGGGATATTGAGATGTATGTTGGAAGTAACCGTGTCTGCCCTTTCTTATGGGAAGGTGACTTCCCTTGAGGTGGATGCTCTGAAGTGTGGCACACAGAACCTGACACTTGGTTGCACCTGAGTTTCCAGGTGATGGGCTGAGGGGCGGAGGTGAGAAGCTGCCTGCTATCTTCCCCAGCCCTGGGGACAGACATGCAATAGGTCACTAATTCTACAGATACCCTATGAGAAGTACAGGGGTGGGGGGGGGCAGGGGAGGTTTTAAAGGGCATTTCACAGCAAGGAGACAGACTTCCTTGGATAAACCCATCTTTCTAAAAAACTGTACATTTGGAAATAGAAGGAAGGCTGTTCATAATTTTAGTCTTTCGGTGACTAACTTCTGGTCCAGACAGAGTCCGGTCTCACACGGAGGGGGACCTCTTTTTTCTTTCTGACTTACGACTGGTCATGTATAACAAATGGAGGTTATCAAAGAGGGACATGGAGGGTTCATTATTTTATTAGAGGACTTAAGAGTCAGTTTCTGGTCTGGTAGGTGAGGATGGGCACTCAAGGAATGGCAGGAAAAGAATCACTGAGCTCACCCCATGCCAGCTATAGGGACCACTGATTTCACTGCTCATTTGAACGAACAAGTTTAGAAAGCCCTCAACGGCAACCAAATTATCATTAAAAACAACAAAGCCAGATGGGTGTGGTGGCAGCACTCAGAGAAGCAGAGGCAGGTGGACCTCTGTGAGTTCAAGGCCAGCCTGGTCTACAGAGCGAGTTCTAGGGCAGCTAGGGCTACAACACAGAGAAACCCTGTTTTGAAAAAAGCCAAACACAAGAACAAAACCAAAAACAAAAACAAAAACAAAAAACCAAAAAAAGAACAAAACCAAAAAAAAAAAAAGACAAAACCCATATCAGATGGCAAAGCACATGCTCACATTTCAAAAATGGCAGGAATTTAATCTACAGAGAGTTCTGCATACCACACCACAGAAAGACCTACCCCACCCCCACCCCAACTCAATATATGAAATGTTGCTGTTTTGGCAGTTAATGATGAGAGTGATATAAATATAAATGGGAATTGTATTGTTAAATCCCCTCAACATGGTGGAAGATGGCCAGCCCTCAGGCATCAGTAAACCTATCCTAGGCTGACTTCGTAAGAAGGTTATATATAGTTTATGGACCCACATGATTGCAATCAGTGAATCTCAACTTCTTAAACCTTTAATTTGAAAAAATTCTTTTCTCAACTAAGACTGGGAGATAGAGGTAAGAATTAAAAAAAAAAAAAAAAATCAGAAAGTCCACACAGCAAAAAATTCAGTTATGACAATTTTGGCAAAATCACTTTCAGATGCCCTGTTTGTAATCAACATGTCACAAGATCCAGTGCTTGCTTTCTTCGGAGCAGGTGTGCTAGGTCTGCACCAAGCACAGGGAAATGAGACTCTGCTCTCAGCTGTCTTCCGCTGATCGTAAAGTTATTGCTTAGTATAAAAATTCATGGATCGAATCAGAGTTGATAATAAAAACCATAATTTGCTACGTAAACTCAAGCCGATGTCCACTCTGTAGGAGGGCCCAAGTCCCTCTGATTAACATCATGACGTCCCAGACAGGGCCTGGAGACTCACCCCAATGTCACACTGGAGTCTGGATAGTGGGGTCAGCACCGGGAAGTATTTGGGATGAGCAGCCTATGTAAGAAGAGCCACCCCAACAGGTGCAGTCCCTGCTCAACATGGCATTGCCATAGCACTAGCCAGCAGCACTTCCTTATGTCAAAGCAGGACTCGTGTGTAGCAGAGCGAGGCCAGCCTTGTGTTGGGGACACTAGATTCCTTCAGTGACGTACTGCAGAAGCCTCCGGATGCCTTCCAGAACAAGAGGAGGGCTGGGAGCTTGATACAGAAGGGGCAGCATGCGTGGGTTCCCCAGGCCAGTCAGGAAGCCATGAGGGCTGCTGGAGGCCCTGGCAGGGTCCCTGGACTGTCCTTCTCCTTGCAGCTACAGGCAAGTTCAGGGTGCTGCCTATCACCTGGGTGCTGTGGCCTGGAATGGGAAGTCCCAGCCCCAGACATTTCCAAACAGCCCTCTCAGCAGCACCCACAGTTCTTTGTGGGGACTCAGGGCCTCAGAGGTCCCTGCATGCCTGCAAGTCAGAAGAGATCTCTTGCAGGCTGGCCTCTGTGGAGAGGAAGTGGTGTGGGCCTCATCTGCCACACCAGAAAATGGCCCTGGGCCCTGAGAGCACTGAGTTCCGGGTCCATCTCTTATTGGATTTCTACCAAGAGGATTTAAAAACACAAGAGGCAGGACAGGTTGCTCAGAGAGCATCCACCTTATACAGAAACATGCTTAGTGCAGTCAATGAAACTAAGCAGCAGTTGGAACTCATCAAAAATATTTCCTCTAGGAACATAGAACACAAACACCCAGATCCGCATGGCCTGGGAAAGAGTACCTGTGTACAGTTCCCACAGGTCTCAAGACATAACACTCAAACTATTGAAGCTTTACAGTACCATGCAAACACGGGAGAAGACGGGGAAAAAAAAAAAAAAATCAAACCAGTGGACAGCACCATCTTGGCCTGCCATGTTTTCCTTGTATAATTTACGATGCTATACAATATTGGGAGCTCAAACACTCACCCACAGTGCAGTCAGAGAGCAATTAGTGATTTCCTTAAAAATAATAAATATGGCTCACTTGTGCCCATTTCCCTGGTGTACCCCTTTGTGGCACCTGTGCCCAAAGTACAGGCCCAGGTGTGGTGGGGAAGACACCCACACAGAAAGCAGACCCATGACTGGGGTGCACAGGTCCCCCAACACTCATGCGTCGAAGACGTGTGGCAGTACAGCCACCCCAACAGGGTGCCCAGCACAGAGCACTTCTAGTGCATGAGTAGCTGGCTTCCTGGCCTGGTGGCCTGGCTCCCCATCACTCCTGAGTCTTTCAGTGTCTGGTGCAGCCACCAAGGAGTTGATGTCGTTGCTCAGGCGGATGCTCAGGAATGCTGCTTGGGCCAGGAGAGTGTGTCCACAGCCGCCTAATCCTTCTCTCCATCCTCACTGCTGCCTGTTTCCCAGACAGAAGCAACATGACAAAGCAGGTCAGTTGTAAGAACTGACTACCCAGATACTAACAGCACAGAGGCGACCAGACCAGAACGGTAGGAAAAGGAACCACAGCTGGTGCCTGGCTGCTTCACATCTTCCTGTGCTGCCCTGTCTGTCTCTCCATCCCACAGCCTGCAGGCTTCTGCACACACAGCTGCTTGGCTCTCACAGTGGCTCCATGGCCACACTCAGGGGCACAGAAGTAAACCAGCCTGACCTGTACAGCCCCCCCCCCCAAGAGATCCTTAGGCACAGGCACTATCTCATCAGCACAGGTGAAAACTATGTAAACAAATAAAAGCACTTTATATCCTACATTTATTATTTGATCTGTAAACTTCAAATAAAAAAATGTACCTGTTAACATTTATCTTCTGATCTTGGTATAGGGAAAGGGGCCCATATGTTCAGGTATTGCAACTTCAAACTGGCCCCTGCTGTGAGTTCCCAGCTGGCCCTCTGGTATCGCAGAGACCAAGACTTAATGGCAAAATCAACACTGCCAGGGAAGTGACGGAGAGCCTGGGCTCCAGTCCAAACCACAGGTCAAGTGTGCCTAGAGCAGGTGCCTGTGCGGGCGGTCTTCTGGGAGAGAAGTGTGACCCGAGGAAACAGGACTGGCAGTAAGGGGAAAGAAAGCAGAGCCCACTCCAGGACCTCCAAGATCTCCAGGGCTAGGCCAGCAGGGCTACACAGAAATGAGCACTGGGGGGTGATTCTAAATGGGGGAAGTGTGGCCACATATGCACTGTAAAGCTTGTGAGAGAAACACCAGGCCTGTTATTTCACCTACATGGGAATCTGAGGCAGAAGGATTTAAAGTTCAAGGCCAAACAAGATACAAGACAGACAGGGCAACTTGGTGAGACTTTGTCTCAAAAACAAAACAGTAAGACATGACCTGGGAATGAAGTTTAGTAGTGAAGCAATGAGGGGCTAGGGATGTGGCTCAGTGGTAGAGCACCTGCCTAGAATCCCCCAGTGAGGGGCGAGGGGTGTGGCTCAGTGGTAGAGCACCTGCCTAGAATCCCCCAGTGAGGGGCGAGGGGTGTGGCTCAGTGGTAGAGCACCTGCCTAGAATCCCCCAGTGAGGGGCGAGGGGTGTGGCTCAGTGGTAGAGCACCTGTCTAGAACCCCACAGTGAGGGGGATGTACCTCAATTGTAGAACAATGTGCTAAGTATACCCAAGGAACCACCCCCACCACAAACTGAGAGTTTTCAAGCAAATTTATAATCTACTCAGGAAAGACTAAAATAGCATCAGACCACCATTCCTTTGGGTTTAGGGTAGAGGAGCACTCCTGGCTGAAAGCCACCACACCTCTGCCATGGTCCCACCGCCCCCCCCAGCACATGCAGGGCCCCTCTCACCTCCTTGTTCAATGTCTGAGTCCGTGAGGTGTGTGAGAGAGAAGCTGGCAATGTTGGCAGGAGAGATGGAAAACCTGGAGCAGGGAGACACGTGTGGCCAGCTCTGCTCTGCACTCCTGGCAGGTGGTGGGGGAGAAAAGTATTTGGAGCTTTGAAGAGAAGGCTTGGAACCCAGAAGGCTTGTTTTTGACATGAAAGGATCTGGAGAGAAGTCATCATCCCATTCAAAGCCTCCACCTGCAGTAAGAACATCACCCTGTTATCACTTTACGCAATCAATTCATGATAAGGAGCCCAGGGCATTCCGACACAAGCCACTAACAGATGGCAGAGCAGAAGTGTGTTTCTTCAGGGTCATTTAAAAACAAATGATGTTCCAACAATGTCAGCATTAGCCAGGTGTGGTAGCACACATCTTTAATCCCAGCACTTGGGAGGCAAAGATAGGAGGACCTCTTTTATGTTCCAGGCCAGCCTTGTCTACAGAGTGGGACTCTGTCTCAAAGACAAACAAGCAAAACAACAAAACACACTCCATCCCCAAATAATGTCCCTTTCCACTGCCTTTGCAACTGATAGACACAGCACAATCAAATACCTTCTTCATCTGTGGAGCTCTCCGAATTCATGCACCTGCCCAGGTAAGGTGAGCCTGAGGATGCTGCTGGGCTGCTGGGCCCAGGACCGTGTGCTTCTTCTCCACAGTGCCCCAGCTCTTTGGTGGGAGTTTCCTGAAAAGCCAAATAAATATTCTAGTTTTTAAGAGTCCAAATATCTGGCCTTACCCAGACTGATGGACTCATCAGAATGAGGTGAACTAAAGAGTTATTTACTTTATATGAGGAAGAAAGCTTCAGGACTTCAGGATTTGGAGTTATAAATGATTATGAACTGCCAAATGGATGCTGGGAACGCAGGTCCTATATAAAGGCAGCCCTGTTCTTAACCCATGAGCCATGTTTCCAGCCCCCCCACCCCCCCACCCTTATGATACAGTCTCACTATGTAGACCAGGCTGTCCTCAAACTCTAAGATATCTGCCTGCCTCTCAACTTCCAGATCGCTGGGATTAAAGGTGTGCATCACCGAGACCAGATCTTTCCAGCCCCTTTACTTTTTTTTCCTTCCTTCCTTTCTCTCTCCATACCCCACACCCCAAATAAGATTTCTCTGTGTAGCCCTGGCTGTCCTGGAACTCATTCTGTAGACCAGACTGGCCTGAAGTCACAGAGATCCACCTGCCTCTGCCTCCTGAGTACCAGGATTAAATGTTGTTGCCACCACCTGGCCTCTTTCTTCATTTTTTGAAGACAACATCTCACTATGTAACCAAGAGAGGTCTCAAACTTGCTATCTAGCTCATGCTAGCACTAATCCATTAATCCTTTCAGTCTCCTGAATCATGGGATTACAGGCCCTGTACCACTATATATGGCAAAGTCTACCATATATGGTCCCTTGAATGCAGCTCTAGCATCTGTGCAAGTTGTGTGAGATAGTCCTGAAACCTCTGAAAAGAAAACGAACAAGCAGACACAGGAGGGAAGTGCCTCAGACTCCAAAGTGGCACCCAACTGGTACTGCACGGTAGATGTGTTGCCTTCGGAATGCCCTGGCCTGGAAGGAATTGCCAGAGAAGACTTTTGTTCTGGTTCTAGGAAAAGAAGGGATCTTCTAACCCTCAGAGCAATACAACCCCAAAGTTCCTTTCTCTCCTTGTTCATGTTCTGTCCCTGTCACCCCATCTCCATGTAGTCTGATGATGATGTTTTATGATTTCCTTCATGTGTGGCAGACTTGGGCACCATCTTTCTGATTGGAGGACCAAGAAGGTGTGTGTACAGGGCTGGGATTATAGGGCTATCACCAGGGGGCATTCAAAAAAATTAACTAGACAAGTGTTGAGGAGTTTCTGGGCCTGCCCTTGAGTTGACCCCAAACAACACACCAAAGCTATGAAGACTAGACTGTGGAGGATGCAGGGGTGACACCAAGCTCCAGTATGGCCAGTGGGTACATCCAGGCCATAGACTGAAAAGAGGAACTAATACTGATACCGAAGCTCACAGGAGGCTGGCTGGAGCTTGTGGCCTGAAGCCAGCTGTGAAGGCCTAAGACAAACATAGCAACACTCTCCACCACCCTAAAAAGACAGATGCCCCACAGCATGATGAGAAGCCACAAAATCTACAGTAGCCAGGACAACCTCACTGTACAGAGGACACACTAACCCAACACTATTCCTAAGGAAGGAAGCAGATTGAATCAGAAGAGCAGATTCAAACAGCACACCTAACCCCAAGCACACCACTGAAAACAGACTCTCACGGGGCTGGGAAGATGGTTAGGTCCATAAAGTGCCTGCCACATACTAAGCAGGAGGATGTGAGTTTAGGCCCTGGGCTCCAGTATTCTCCAGCATCATGACAGCAAACACCTATAATCTTAGCAATCCCCCCACCCCCGAACTGAATTAGCTAACAAGTCCATACCAGAAAGATACAAGAAAATTTCCAATTGGAGCCAGCCAGTTGGCTCAGTAGGTAAAGGTGCCTGCTGCCAAGGCTGACGGCCTGGAGCTCTCCCTGGGACCCACAAAGTAGAAGGCGAGAACCAACTCTCCCAAATGCCTATGGCATTTGTACACCTATACATACACACACTGAACAGAGAAGTACGTGGGAAAATTGAGGGATATGTTCCATGGGTAAAGGTGCCTGCCACCAAGCATGATGACCCAAGTTGGATTCTCAGGCTTCACACAGAGAAATGACTCCTCAACTTATTCTAAGTCTTTGGTGGGTCAGAGAGAAAGTCTTAAGGAAAATGAAAAAAACAATTTGAGCTGGATGGAAATAAAAGGACAACATATTTCAAATTTGTGGAAAGCAGCTATAGCTGCAAGAAGGAGCTTATACCATTAAAGTCTAATGGAAAAAAGAAGTCTCAAGTCCCTAAGCTTTCACCTTAAGAATCTAGAAGAAGGGGCTGGAGAGCTGGCTCAGCAGTTAAGAGCACTGGCTGCTCTTCCAGAGGACCTGGACTGATTCCCAGCACCCACATGGTGGCTCCCAACCATCTGTAACTACAGTTCCAGGGGATCTAATGCCCTCTTCTGGCCTGTAGGCCCTGCATGTATCTAGTGTCCAGACATATATGCAGGTAAAACACCCATTAAAGAGGGGGGGGGGGGAACCTAGAAAATGAAAAGCAAAATAAAACGCAAGTGTGTAGAAGGAAACACTAAAGATGAAGCAGGAACCAATGACACTGAAAAGGGAAAAAAACAATAAACAAAACAAAACAAAACAGCCCATCCATCATGAAACCAAAGCCATTCTTTGGAGAGTTTAACAAATCTTCAGTGTTTCCAAAAGCTCTCTGAGGAAGAAGGCATTTCCCTACTCATCTTCAATCTAGTGCCAGTCTTGAAATCACAGTCAAAGACAGCACCAAACAGCAAAGCTAAACAAAGCAACAAGAGAGTCAAAACTCCAACCAACTTTACAAACAAAAGAGGCAGACTCTCTTCTAGTCCTAGGAGCCATCCTGGCTGGATAGTTCTGGAGATCCAGCTAGGGAGAACCCTGGAATCAGCAGGAGGTGGGAGGCAGCCCCCCCGCCCCCCCCATCCGCCCAGGAGTCAGGCTCAGACAGGTACATGTCTGTTTTCCACCATCCACCCAATCCCACATGAAGCAGCAGTAAATGGATGGGGTTTTGTTTGCTTACTTTTGATCTGTTGCTGACCACTGAGAGCTCAGCAAGCCAGGTGCACACTATATGGCTGAGCTGCAGCCCCAACCCTGAGAAGCTTGGTAAGGAGGAAGGTGACCAGAGTACAGCACCCCAGGGACAAAGGGGAACATTGCCTGGAAGTCTCTCTCCACTGTGGAACCCTGAGAAGCTACTTCCCAGAAGCCAAGATGAAGTCAAGGGCTTAGCTCTGAGAACTAAGCAAAACCAGAGCAAGCAGTATCAGAGACACCAAGATCCCTACACTTTCTGGCATATAGTGAGAACCATTCTTGGGCCCCATGACCTGAAAGCTTACCCACAATATGATTCAAAAAGCAAATTCAGGGTTCACATGTGATTATTAACCTCTACAACCCCAGCACTCTGGAGACCAAGGCAGGAGATGGATCAGTTCAAGGACAGCCTGAGATACAGAGTTCAAAGGCCCTGGGAGTTAACTATAAACTATTAACTCAAAGACCAGTAAATAAAGAACATGGAGGAAGGAAGGGGCTGGGGAGATGGTGCAGTTGGAATTGCTTGCCATGAAAGCCTGAGGACCCAAGTTCAATCCCTAACACCCATATAAAAAGTTAGGTGTCTGGGGCTGGAGAGATGGCTCAGCAGTTCAGAGCAATGGCTGCTCCTCCAGTGGACCTGAGCTTGATTCCCAGCACCCACATTGTAGCTCACAGCCAACTGTAACTTCAGTTATAGGGGATCCCACTTCTGACATCCTTGGAAACTAGGCATGCAAGCAACACACAGAGGTTTTTAGTTTTTAATTTAAAGCTGGGTTATTGAAACATGGAGATCCAGATTTAATTAGATACCCAGTCTCAAAAAAAAAAAAAAAAAAAAAAAAGATGGACAGCAATTGAGGAAGACATGTGGCACTGACCTCTGACCTCCACTTGTGAGCAGACATACACACACATGTACATGACAGAGGGGGAGAGGAGAGGGGAAGAGAGGAGAGGAAAGGAGGGAGAGAAAAGAGAGTTTTCCAGTTATAAGCCTGTCTACCCACCAACAGAGCACATACTAAGCCACCAAGGGTCAAAGCAGAAGGACCTTCCTGCTGCCTGCATATCATACTCTCCAGACTCACCCTGCTGCTCTGGAGTTCCCTGCCAGCAACTGTTCTAGGCCTGTACCCAAGCATTGGGTGTTACTGCCAATTGTCAGATTCTAAAATTTGGTCATCTAATTTCAGCGGGAACTCCGTTAGCAGATCCAGGAAGAATGCCCAGGACTCTCTCCCTTAACTGAATGCAAATGCCCTGTGCAAAATTAATTTCTGTCAGTTCTTGGAACATCACCAGTCTCAAATGACTTCCACATTGTCACAGTCTGCTGTCTCAACAGCAATTAAAAGACAAGACCACAAAGCTGGGCATGGTGGTGCACATCTTTAGTCCCAGCACTCAGGAGGCAGAGGAAAATGGATGTCTGAGTTTGAGGCCAGCCTGGTCTACTGCAGAGAAATTCTGTTTCGAAACATACAACAAACAATAAAATAAAATAGTCAAGCTACAGCTGTAAAGACATGGATGCTGCCCTCCTGGGAAGCCTAGTGTGCTTGTCCTGAGTTCACAGTATGCTGAGGGCATGTGGTAAAGACATCTGCTTTGCTTTCACTGCCTGCCTCGAGTGTGACAACCAGGAGCCCAGTCACATTCCAGGTGGCAGTCATTATGAAAAGTTATTTCTAAGGCTTAGAATCTCAGCACTGTGACGTGGGAGCCAAAGCACAGGTTTCTTATCAAGGGCACAGACACTGCTCCACAGGGGAAGGTGATGATGCAGATGGTGTGGATTAGTGAGGGAAAGTTGGCACAAAGAACATGGGACAAAAAGGATGGTGCCTTTTGGGGTCAGAAAACAGTATCTGTGGTAAAGCCCTAGCCAAGCAAGCATGAGGACCGGAGCACAAATCACTAGCACTCATGAAAACCAGGACACAAAATGTGAGACTGGATTCCCAGAGCAAGGTGACTGAGATGAGCTGCATCAGTGAGTTCTGAGTTTAAGTCAGAGAACCTGCCTCTCTATAATGTGGAAAGTGAACAAGGAAGACACCAGCACCAACCTCTGTCCCCAACACAGATGCATATGTGCACCTATACACATGCAAACACATATATGCAAACACTACATATATAAAAGGAAATAAAATGCTGAATTTTTAAAAACAAAAACCAAATCAGACCAGTTAGCTTCACACCTTCTTGAAATTCTTTACAAAATAAATCTGAGATACCTGGTCAAACAGGTAAACAGTGACATCATCAAAAAATGTCACTGCCTTCTTTTCCTTCTTCCACTCATCTGGCAGCTGCTCAGGAGTCTCAGTGGCTGAGGGTTTCAACAAACTCCGCAAGTGCCTGCCATCATCATTACTGACGATAATGGGCACAGGGTGCTCTGTGTCGTCTTCTGACTCAGAGCTAAGGCTGTGCAAATTGAAGGCCCGCAGGTCCTCGTCCGAGTCATCACTGTTCTCATCTTCCTCGTCTGCGTCCATCCCATCCTCTGAGAGGTCCAGCATCCCAGACACACACAGTTTGCCCAGGTATTTCCCTTCAATGTCTGGCTCCTTAAGCTTGGGGCCCTCGAAGGGGCTGGACATGGATTTATCCAGTGTGGAACTTGTGTATGCAAGGAGTTCATTGGTGTTGGTGCCAGTAGAGGCCAGGGTGCATGGGCGATCTTCCTGTGTCTCCAGGTCATCACAGCTGCTAAGTTCTGAATTCAACAAACTCAAGGGGCTATTGGCTTCATCATCCACAGGAAACGTCTCTCTGGAACCATCAGCTGGTGTGGGCTGCAACATTTCTTGTAATTCTGAGTGACAAGAATTCTGCACAGCAGACACCTCACTTTGATCTGGCTTGTTCTGTGGGGCTTCCAGACAGCTGTCTCCCATGTCAGAGCTTTCCTCTGGGACAACAGTTTCAGATGGGGACTGGTCTTTTACCAAGGCCAGGGCAGAGGCAGTTGATACTGGGACCTCCTCAGGCTTTTTATCTGGCTCTGAGTCATTATCTGAGAAGTACGCAGAGTCTCGATACGAACTCTGGGTGCCGAGTGTAAAGCTCTGAGGAGGACCTTCAGCACTCCTGTGGCCATCGCCTGCATCTGAGATGACAATGACTGGGTTGGGAGGCAAACTGTTCTGGCCACTGTCACCTGCCGCAGCCGCGTCTGAATCAGAAGCACCCTCAGATGCAGGATGCAGGGTCCACTCAGGAGACTCCAGGTTCTCTGTTTCATAACCACTGTCTGCAGGCTTATCAGGGGGCAGGAGTTTCTGAGGGGTGTGGGAGTCTAAGGACTGTAGTAATGCTTCATGGACATCTACTGAATCCAGGGAGTCTGGTGTCTCCACAGACTGTTCTGAGGTGGGGATGGGTGTTGACAAACTGTCTTCTAAGAGGCTGTCTTGGCTGGTGGAGTCCGAGGAAAGGGCAGAGGCAGCATCTTTGGGGACAGCCTTGTAATTAAGCTGACTCACAGTCTCCACAGCTACCGGACTTCTCTCCACTGTGCTGCCACTAAGCAGGTCTTCTGAAAATGGCTGATTTTGTAAATCCTGTCTAGATTCTGGAAGACTACTCCCCCTGCTACCCTGACCAGCAAGACCATCATTCACAAGGATGGAGTCTCTTTTGGTTAGGTTCAAGGCCTCCTTGCTTTGGCAAGTGATGTCTGGGGGCCCAGTGTCCTCATCATGAGACTTGGCATCAGTAGAAGGAATTTCATCTGGGGCAGCCATGGGGTTGGGGCTTAGATCCAGGCATACGGAGTCCTCAGGGACTCTGACATCTACAAATGCTTTGGTTTCTCCTACTTTCAGAACTGTATCTACGGGGCCATTAGGAGATGCTTCTTCTGTGAGTGAGGCCAGAGGTACCTGTACTTCTGGGGAGGCCTGTTGTGACATATCATCCTGAAGCATGACGCCTGTACCTTCATTCTCTCCGCTCATGTTCTCCTGTGACAGAGGAAAGCCTAGTGTATTCTCAGGACACTCAATTTCAGAACCCCGAGAGCCTCTCTGGGGTGAATCTAACAGTGCTGAGGTAAAACCTGCATTCTTAAGTTCTGTCTGAAGATCATTCACTGGCTCCTTGCTAGGCAGTGAGCCTTTCAGTAGGTTTTTCTCCTGAAGAAATAAAAAGTTTTCTGACAATTCTTGAACACTCAGTGGATCAAAGTGATCTTGGTGCAAAAGACTTTCTGATAAACACATAGGGTCCTGGTCGAAAAGCTTATGGGACTTTTCTTTGTCTGAGTGGCAGGTGTCTTTGGGGTCATCCAGGCTTGAACTCAAGGCAGCTGGCTTAAAGTCAGCTTGAACGCCATTTAGTTCCATTAGGTCAAATATTTTCTGGTGGCTGGGCAAGTCATCTGCTTTGTCAAGATCACTGAATATGTTGAAAGGGCTCCCAGAGATGCTGGCAGCATGCGAGTCCTCAGAAGAGCTGGGCTCTTTGGGGTGAGCACTGCTCTGGAAGAAATCGTCACCTGTATTGGGCTCCTCAGACACGAGGTTCTTGAGGGCCGTAAACTGGGGTGCCTCAGCTCCAACCCTTTCTGGATTATCCACTTCAGTTGTAAGCAGTGCAGGTGGATAATCCAGCCCTAAATTACTACTGCTTTTCTCTTCCAACTGGATGTAATAGTCACTCCCAACAGAGAGGTTGTGCGCGTCAAACACAGGAACCACCCCAGGGGCCCTGAGGGGTATCTCTTGGCCACTGTCATCTTGTTTCCCAGGGCCGGGATCTGAAAGTGAACTCTCAAACACTTCAACGGGGAAAAACATGCTAGAATAAGACAAGGCTTCATCTGGGTGGCCCCGACCTCGCTCATCAAAGTGGTCATGCTTGGCAGCCTCCCACACATACTCAAAGCTCAGCCCCTGGCTGGTCTCAGTCACTGTGAGGACCTCCTCCATCTCCCGACCTAGCCGGTCCCGGGCAAAGTGGTCAAGGATGGGGAAGGCTGCGCTATTTGATGTGTCCCTGCTGCTGGTGTTTGGCTTGAGAGCGGTCCACTGCTGTTCAAAGTCGACCTCTGAGTCCCTCTGGCTCTGCATCCGCAGGTAAGTGAGTAGTCGGTGCACATCTTCTGCGGCTGGCCTCTTGTCAGGAGCCAGCCAGCAGAACTGTAACACTTCATACCTGAGAGCCACACAAGGGACAATTAATTCACAGAACATAGTGATTTAAAGTAAGAAACAACCTTATTTCAGAGCCAACTCAACATGCCCTTCCCCACCAAGATCCTAACCATGGCTAGCCATGTTAAGGGCTTAACTCAGAGTGTGAGTTAAGGGGGAAGGAAAGAACATGTGATACACTCATTCTTTTTTGGTTGGTTTTCAGGACATTTCACAGTATCCAGCTATAAGCTGTCTGCCAGACCACGTGTTCTTGTCATAACCTTCCCACACAAAAAAAATTTTTTTTGGTTGTTGTTATAAGTTTTTATTGTTAATGTTTTGTTAGCATTCTAAGAACATGCAAAACAATTTTTAAAACCCTGATTCGTGTTCTAGCTTTGTATATATTTAGTTTTCATTAGCATATATTAATTTTGCACAATGATGGGTTTCACTGTGACATTTTTATACAGGTACGTTCTGTATTAGGATGATATTCATCTATTGTCTAAAACTAAGGGGCATATGAATGAAGTTGTGTGAGTGTGCACATGCAGTCTGAATGGTGTACATGGAGGTCAGGTCTATATTGGGTCCTCCTCTACTGCAGAGATGGTCCTCAATTAGTCTCCATCCTTTGAGACAGGCTCTCTCACAGAACCTGGAGTTCACTGACTCCGCTAGGTTGACTTAATTAGGCCATCAAGCCCCAAGGATCTTCCTGTTTCCACCTCCCCAGGATGGGATGACAGGCACACACTACCTACCACACTCAGCTTTTTAGACAGACAAGTGCTGGAGGTGTTAACTCAGGTCCTCCTGCTTGAGTGGCAGGCACTGCCCTGACTGAGCCCTCTCCCTAGTGGCCACCCTTGTTTTTGTAAATTACAAAGCAGAAGAAAGCTACCAACCATCTATCAGAATAAGGCTGCTCCAGCTGGGGCTTTGGGAGTTTTGTGTCCCTCTCTCTAATGACTTGATTGAGAACATCCAGGTCGGAAAGGTTTGCATAAGGCTGAGCAGCATTACTGAAGAGTTCCCAAAGTGTCACACCCAATGACCTGTGGAAAGCAAGAGGGTCATGCTAAAGTTGCTAACAACCTCATTTTTATTCCTAGTACAAGATATGCATGGAAGTGGTTATTTATCAGTAAGATCAGGATAAAACAGCTCTTAAATAATATCCCAATGGAAAAAAAGAGAGAGAGAGAGAGAGAGAGAGAGAGAGAGAGAGAGAGAGAGAGAGAGAGAGGAGGGGGAGAGCTATTTCTCTTAAAATGAGGGTGACCAGAAGGCCTTCTCATATTTACTTCATCACTGTAACTGAGCATAATAATATAATCACAGGAATTAAAAAATGACCCCTTTGACTTTAAAACTTAAAGAAGCCAGGTGGTGGTGGCCCACACCTTTAATCCCAGCACTTGGGAGGCAGAAGCAGGTGGTCAATACAGAGCAAGTTTCAGAACAGCCATAGCTGTTACATAGAAAAACCCTGTCTCAAAAAGCAAAAAACAAAAACCCACAACAAAAAGACTTCCACAAAAACAAACAAACAAACAAAAACAAACTTAAAAGGAATAAAAGGAATTAGTTGAAATAATAATAGAATATGTTAAAGCATGGCAAAATGGTTCAGCAATCCCACTGAATAATAATAAACTCTATAAAGTAATTCTAAGGAACTTTTACATGAGCAAAACCTCACTTCACAATTAGACCTGTCACCTGCTATTTTGATTACTCCTCAGCATCCTAGCTTGGGGTAACTGTCTGGTACTAGAAGAGGCCTTAGGATGATGTCACCATAGTGGGAACCCTATCTCAGTCTATCCAACTAGTTCTTATGTTATTGGTGTTGTCTTTAGATAAGATCTCACTGTGTAGATTATGTTGAAATGGAACTCATCATATAGCCTAGACTGGTTTTTAATTCATAGTGGTCCTCCTGCCTCAATTGGCCAAGTGCTAGGATTATAAATTTGTAATACCCACCACCTCTCCCCAACTTGTCCTTGCACCCTAGAGCTCTGTCCCTGTTGGAAATGCCTACCTGTTTAGCTCAAAGGAAGTACCTTTCTTTTCCTTTCCTTCACACCCTCCTAATTCTTTTCACTATTCGCTGCCATATGGGAATCTACTGGGACGTTCTCAGGGAGTCATGCATGTCATCTGGGAAGTTTAAATTTTTAAACATTTTATTATTTTATATATATTGGCATTTTGCCTGCATGCGTGTATATGCACCATTTGCATCCCTGGTGCCATGGAGGCCAGAAAGAGGTATCAGATCCCTTGGAACTAGAGTTACAGATGGAATGTGAGGGGCCATGCTGGTGCTGGGAATCCAACTCAGGTCCTCACTGAGCCATCTTTTTAGATTCTTCTGGGAGAATTTTAAACAAGCAAGTTAGGATCCGTATCACCATTTTTTTTTTTTTTTTTTTTTTTAAGTCAGGGTCTCACTCACTATACAGCCCAGGCTGGCCTGAAACTTACTATATAAACTAAGCTGGTCATGAATGTAAAAACATTTGCCTGCCTCTGTTTCCTAGTGCTGGAATTAAAGGTATGTGCCACCACACATAGCCCATATCTTTAACATTCAATGACAGAGTCAAGTTTGGCCTGAGAGAGTGGAGTTTTTCAAAAGCTCCCTGTGATTTGCTATTCTGTCTTCTTCCAGATTCAGGTGTGTGGTCATGAGACTATTCAATGCCCGCTAGGAACCTATAAGTAACAATAGCACAGAGTGGCTTTATTTGCTGTGTGCAGCCTGGTGTTCAATTTCCTGATGCTACTTTACAAGTGACTGAGCAGAGCCAGCAAATTTCACATCCAGAGGTCATTTCTCCTAAAGTGAGGAAGAGGGGGAAAAAGTCCTCACACCAGCCCAGAAAGCAGCCTCTTCTCCCTGACAGAGAACCCTCAGGAGTAAATGCAAATACTTTAAATACAAACCACTTTAAATACAAAACTGTTTAAGACACTGGCCACTGACCTTGAAGAGTTGCCAATTGTACTGGAGAAATTAACAACTCCATGTGAAATGCTAAAAGCCAAAAGGTTTGTTTGGCAGGTGGCAGAATGAGCTGCACTGCCTCCACCTGCACAGGCCCCAGTCAGGCCTGTCTCCCTGCCGCAGGTTTCCACAGCCCTCGCTCACCTCACTTCCTTCCCCTCTTCCAGTAAGACATTCTCAGACCCAAGCCCCCAGGCTCTGCCACCTCCAACTCTTCAGAGGACAAGGAAGGAAAGGAAGCACAGGCTCCCCCACTCCTTAGGCCCACAAGCCTTGTTCTTTTAGGAAAGGGTGTGTCCTGCTGCTTTCCCCACCTCCACTCTAAATTCTGCATGAGCTTCCCTCAACCACCTTGGCATGAGCAGTATGGCAGGACCAGGCACTGCTGCCAGCAACTGTTCTGACAGTCAGGAACAGGGCCAACTCTGCCTTGGGGAACACAGGCTCCATTTTCATGTCAATCATCCTGCTAAGTACAACAAAAATGCCAGTGAAGCATGAAAAAAAATCTTCTTGAAGAATCTAAGGTGGGTAAGAAGGCAGGAACTTGCAGGGTGAAGCTAGAATTTTGAGAACTAAGAACACAAAAGGCACATTTGAGCCCTGGGGCATTTATGCAAACACTTAGGCTTCTTTGTATGGTTCCTAAGGCTCCATGGAAGGAAGACAACCATGCTGAGCAGGCCAAAGCCCTGGGTCTACCCAGGTAAGGTGTCCTGCAGAAGGTTCTGCTTCAGGGCAGGTAAAAGCCAGCTCCTGAAAGGTCAGCTGCCAGATATGGAGAGACCAGGGACTAATGGGGCTCACCTACAAAGTAACCAGAGTCAGCCTTGGACAACCCTCATTATCTGAGTGGAAAATATTTCAGCTCACTACAGAGCCTGCTAGAGTAGTTCCCTGTATGTGGTAAGACACCCAAGTACCCAACAGAGGCAAATCCAGGTCCTCTGCGAGGGAGTGTGTCTCAGGATAGACTGCCATGGATTCCCACCATAAGCAAACCTAGAGCAAACAATGTTCCATCCAGAAGTGGAATGAGTAAATTGACACATCATAATTCAGTTAATAAAAATACTGATAAATTAAAATAATAATAACAACAATAAACTATGAAACCCAACAGAGAGATTTAACAGAACAGACATAGCTGAAGAGAAAATATAAAAAATAGAAGCTGGAGAGATAGCTCAGCAGTTAAGAGCACTGGCTGCTTTTCCAAAAGACCTAGGTTCAATTCCCAGTACCCACATGGCAGCTAACAACTGCCTGTAATGTCAGTTCCAGGGGATCTGACTCCCTCACACGACACAAACACAAAACACCAATGCACATAAAATAAAAATAAACCATTAAAAAATAGAAAATTAGTGAATGGAGTACATGTTCTAGAATTGAAAGGGTGGAATGCAGAGACTCAATTAAGAGATATAAGACAGAGGGAGAGCAACAACACATGTTCAATTAGCCTTTCGAAAGGAGCGAACATAAAACAGAGTCAATATTGAAAGGATACAGGCTAAAAATTTTCTAGAGCCAATGCACTTTATCACCCTATAGCTTTAAGAAAGCCAAATAAATAACAAGCAGGGGTGAGTGCATCAATCCAAACCCATACAGTTCACACTGGCACACATCACAGGAAAATAAAAATAGAAGAAAAAAGTCAGACAAGTGTTAAGCCAGCCAGAGAGAAAATGTCACATTACCTTCAAAGAATTTAGGCAGACTTACAGCTGACTTCACAAAAGCAACAATGGAAGCCAGGGGACAGTAGAATGACATCTTCAACATGCTGGGAGGAAATAACTGTCATCAAGTAAAAACACACTGAAGGGGTGAGAAAAAAACAGGCAAACGTGTGTAGACCCACACAAATGTAGTCTGTTCCCAGTAGCCTCACTAAAGCAAACCAGGAAGGACACACTTGAAGTAGACGTAGCACAACCACAGAGGAAGGTCTGAGATCAAACACAAAAATGAAAGCAGTCTTTATGTGGCCAAATCTAAATGAACACTGACATGGTGGTGCACACCTTTAATCCCAGCCCGTAGGAGGCAGATGCAGGTGGACATCTATGAGTCTGAGACCAGCCTGGTCTACTGAGTGAGTTCCAGGACTGCCAAGGCTACATAGAGAAACCCTGTGTCTTGAAGCCCCCCCCCCACCAAAAAAAAAAAAAAAAAGTAACATGGTTTCTTTTGGGGAGGGGTGGGGGGGGGCTAAAGGAAAAAATTAGAATATCTAACAATGGCATATACTTGTGTGTGTATATGTGTATGTATATGTGTGCATGTGTGTAGGAAGTACACAGCTAAACAGAAGTGAAATAGTCTAAGTCCTTGTATTAGTCAAGACAGAGGATTAGGAAATGAAGTCAGATTAGGGTCTGTGAAGTTCACACATGCTGTAATTTCTAGGACAACTGATGAAAGTACAGGCGCAGAATGCACAGCTCCCAAGTGAAGAGGAAAACTGCTAAAAAAGGAAACCAATCCAAAGGAAGGTAAGACACCCTAAAATGTAGCTATCAATAAGAAAACCATGACACTGTCAAGTCTAAGACTGGCCACATCATTTTAGCACCCTTTGAAATGATCCTTAAAAACCAGTCTCAGTAACAGCCCAAAGCCTTCTCAGCTTTTCCAGTCACTTCAGTAAAGATTAAGTACCTACTATATTCCAGGCCCTGTGTAGGCACAAAATACAAAACAGATGTAGTTCTTGTTTTTCGAAGAAAATGGAAAGAAGAAACAGTATTCAAAAGGTAATTCTAACAAAGCTGTTATCATTGCTACAGTACTCGATGTGCCTTTCTGCCCCCTACATCCTAATACTTACTTGTATACTCAAAGAGACGGGAGTCAGGCCCTTGATAAGGAAACCAAAGAAAATGACATGCCAGATACCTACCAGATATTACTGTATTTTGTCTGTTCTGCAGTAAGGAGTCTGTCTTGAAAGCTGGTCACTAATTCTGGAGCAGTCCATCTCAAGGGGAAAATTTTTTTGTCATCAGTCTCAATGTAATCCTCCTGAATAGTCAGAAGCACAGTGTCCAGGGGAATTAAATGTGAGGAAAGCAAAACATCTTAAAAATCATATACCCAACCTAAAAACACAGCATGGGAGGAGGCGAAGGCAGCACAAAGAGAGAATTCTGGATGGAAAGACGGATGTGAGGTATTCCTCTGAAGTCTGAAGGCTTTGTAAATGGGTCTCTAAACCACGTTTGCTCTGTCACCTTTCGCACAGGCTGGCCTTTGGCACTGAGGATGGTGCTGGTTACCACAGTTGATGTTACAGGTTCTCCTCCCAACACATACCAGCAGCAAAGTAACAGGTGAGCTACAGACACCAAAGCCCGCTTCCTTTCATGTAAACAAGGGCTGCACAAAGCCAACCACCTCTGTAAGGGTTATTGCTAGCAACAACTTCACAGCATACAGCAGGTGCCTTGCACACTGCAGAAAACCTAAATTTGCATGTTTTGAAAGCATTCTATCTCTGGTCCTTACAAGAGCCCACTAAATGACAGATAAACATTATCTCTATGTTGCTGCTCAGACAATGATGGGCATTTCAGCAACAAAATTCCTTTTTAAAAAAGATAAAATTTATCTAATTTTATGTGTATGAATATTTTGTCTGAATGTATGTATGTATACCATGTATGTGTCCAAAGCCCAAGGAGGAGTCAGAAGAGGGTGTCAAATCCTCTGGAATAGAACTACAGACTCTTGTGAGCCTCCATGTGGGTCTGGGAACTGAACTTGTATTCTCTGCTGCAAGAACAGCAAGTGCTTTAACCACTAAGCCATCTTTCTCCAGCCTCAGTAATATCTTTGCCCATGTACTTGTTTAGCTGAGCTCCACAAACTTTAAAAAGAACAAAACTGTAAATATCAATCAAGTTTATCAAACCAGTACTTCAGTTTTACTGACTATAGTAGAGAATCATCTACAAGACATGTGTGCTCTGCTCTACAAATATTAATTACCATTTTGCCCACATGCTAATTATCAATTTTGTTGTATCGGGTTAGTGAAATGGCTCAACACATAAAGGCACTTATTGCCAAGACTAATCACTTGAGCTCTGTCCTGGGGATCCAACAGGGTAGAAAGAGAGAACTGCCTTCTGATTTCCACATGCATGCCCTTGGCATGTACATGCCCACAAAACATACACGTCCACATGAAATAAGTATACAATTAATATATTGTTTAACATTTTTTTATATTATTAAGTCAAACTGAGTCAATTACACCAAATTACAAATGGCTTTAGACAGTCTTTTGAAAGCTGTCACAAAACCTTGGCACAAAGCCACTGATTTAGACAAACCAGAATCACTGAAAGGCCTGGGACAGACCCTGCTCTAGAAAGGCCATATCATGAAGACTAAGATTCTCACTCCCTCTTCTAGCATGAGTCGTATTTTTTCATTTTCAACCCAACTCCATGGATGACACTAAGTGGATTAAGTAGACAGAGGCAGAGCTTTGCTTACCTTGTATCTGCTGAATCCTATCCCATAGTCGCCCACTTTGACATTTAAGTCAGAGGTGAGGAAACAATTCCGTAGGGCCAGATCACTGCAAATGGAAGGAGTAAGGCCAGAATAAGAACAAACAGGATCCACAGCCTGCACCTCCACACACAAAACTGCCACAGGTCAGAGGCTTCCTTAGAAACCAGCGTGCCCCAGCTCTCTGCCTAGTCTTGACCCCCCCCCCCCCCCCCCAGTTTAAGAGTTATCTCCCACATTCCTAATCACACTTTAGGCACAAAACCAAGATCACTGGTTAAGTACTGAACATACATACGTTGGTGGCTTGGATCACAGTACTTAAAGGGGGCACTGTCTCTTCCCACTCCACTTTCCCAAGGGAGTAAAGAAGAGCACACTGTCATGACGTACAATTTACAGCCAGGATCCACTTGAAGAATAAGTTCATTTTTATAAAACTGGTACTTTGAGAGATGGGGAGATGACTCAGTACCTAATGTGTTTGCCTTGCAATCCTAAGGTTTTGAGTTTAATCCCCAGAGCATACATTAAAAAGGTTGGACACTTGCAAACCCAGAGCTGGGGAGGCAGAAACAGGAGGCCAGCCTAGCCTACTTGGCAAGTTCCAGGCCAGTAAGAGACACTGTCTCAAATAAAATGAATAGGAAAAACAACTTAAGATATTGTCTTCCAGCACATATCAAACAAACAAACAAACAAACAAAGCATACTTTAATAAGTTAAAAAAAAAAAAAAACTCCCCCCTTCTTTTTTGTTGTTTTTTGTTTTCAAAACATTTAAAAATATTTTCTAAAATATGGTTGTGAGCTACCCAGGTGTTTCTCCAAGAGAGACCTCCTTTTCCCTAAGTGACTCAGTTTTCTTATTTATTAGCTGGAGGAAAAAACAGTACCTACTAGTGACCAAAGGCTGGAGGAACTTTGCCAGCAGATCACCATCAAAAGCTGTAAGGGACAGCAGCAGGTGGCAGCAACACAGTACCTTGCATGTTTTAGGTCTCTGTAATGCTGATTCAGTTGTACTGAGTGGCTCTCTATGCTACAGCGATACGCATGATGCTCTACCATGAAGCCTTTGAGCTGTTGGCAAAACCTTGGATGCTTTCTGACTTCACTGTCCTTAACAATATAGAACCCAACAGTCCTCTTTTTTCCCCCCAATTATTTAGTGTGTGTGTACAGAATTGGGGATTACAGGAACATAATAAAAATGTGCACAGAATGTTTTTAAACATTAGGACTGCTATTTAGATTCAAGGTAATGATGTAATTGGCCTCCAATGCTAACGGTTAAGTATTCTCTGCGCCCATTAATGTGCAAAGCTATGGAACAGAAAAAACACAAGGTGTGCAACTTGACGTCAAGGCTGCTCAGGTCAGGAAATACAAACGCAGCCAGCACTCTCCTTCAAGCTGAAAAACAGGTCCGGTGACAAGTCTACCCAAGCTCCAGCCCTGCCTGGCTCCCAGAAAGCACTGGCTGGTCACTCCATTTGGCAGCAGGCCAAAGGGTTCCAAGTCATATCTCATCACCATTTGTTTTTAACTTGGATAGCTACACATCACAGTCTGCCCATCTATAGAATGATTCTTTGGTGCAAATGGCTCAAGGTGATCAAGGCCAGCTCCAAATTAACCTATGCCAAGTTTCTATCTATAGGAAGCAGAGTGACCAAGCTCCTGATAGTGAGATTGAAGACAAGGAGCCAGTTACCTGAGAGCCACTGAAAATTTTTTCCGGGAGTTTGGCTTATGCTATCTTATTAAATCTTGGTAACAGTGCTTCTGGGTAAAACAGATCCCCAACTCTACAGAAGAAGTATGCTCAGAGGGATCAAAGGAGACTCACAGTTGTAAAGCTGATGACAGGAGAATTAACCACCCCAACTGATCCTCTCTGTCCCCCTCACTGTCTGCCTGCAGCAGCCACAAACATTGAGGCTCTGAAGGGCCATGTCCATTATGCTTCGAAACTCAGATGTGCCAGCATTATATCCAGAAATCTGGGGGAAAGGAAAGCATAAGCTTTCCTAGAATGTTAATGGCCTTTTTCCTGCTTATGAATAAAGTCTATCATTGCTGGCTGAGCAATACCACATTACTGAGTACCTACTGTATGCCAGCCACCCACTGAGCTCTGGAAATGCAGAATTCTTCCACTGTGAAATTCTGACTAGACATAAAGGACAGTGCCTACAAACTGTCTGTGATTGCTGGCTGGACATTCTGGGACTGATGATGAGATGGGGTAAGGCCTCCTGGGTGGCTTTTTCGTTGGGCTCATCTGGCATTAAGGCTGAATTGGACAGCCAGGCCTCTAACTGGCTCTATCTTATTGTACATTACCGCAAAACTAGATGAAATATTCAAATAAAATAAGCAGTTTCTGGCTACTGGACACCAACTTGCCCAGGGTTCTGACCCTGGAGGAGTAAAACAGCAGGGGTTAAGTACCACTCTAGGAGCCATACTCCATGTCCAGCTCAGAGTCTAAGCCCAGGGAATAAAACTTCCAAGTGGACCCCAAGATTGGAGGCTGAATCTGAACACATAGGGGAAGATGAATGCTTTGAGAATGTCTAACACCAAGGTTAGGTAGGGGTATGGTTCTGTTATAAAGTCCATACCTCAAACCCTCCAGTGAGGGGCTGGCGATACAGTTCAGTGGTACACATGAGGCACTGAGTTCCAGTCTCAGCACCAACAACACACAAAATGCGCTAAATCTAAACAAAGCTCAACATATTACCTAAAACCAAAGCCAACCTGAATGTTCAAGGAACTATGTCTAGGGCAAGGTCTTGATGGTTCTTACCATCAAATGTGTCCTAGAATCACTTGGGGGCCCCACTTTCCTACTTCTAAACAAAACAGCAGGCAGCAGATCTGTGGTTGGCTGAGAATGGGCATATCCTAGGAGCCAGTGCACCTCTGATAAGCCTCCCTGAGATGTGAGCTGAGACTCCACTTCTGAGAGGGGCCCTAAGATTTCTGGCCTATCCCCTCAGGTTCCTACACCTAGGACCTGCATCATAACCAGACAGCTTTGCTAAAACACAGTGTCACCAGGATTTACTACCACGAGACAATTTTCCTAGAGCCAGGTCTAGACTAGAAGCCACCCTGGATCAGGATCAAAGAAAGCTGGTAGATTTTCAATGTGCACATTTATAATCAGTGGTGCAAGTGCTAGTTAAGAAGGGAGCTAGCATTTTCCATCTGAAACACTAATTTTCTCAGGGGGCCTGCCCTGGGCCAGCCTAGAAAGATGCAGCATTTGGTGCTTTATATACAAGTGATTTTCTACAGACATAACAGTAGATGGTGTGTGCCTTGATTTACTGAGTCTCATATGGCCCAGAATGACCTTAAACTGTCTGTGTAGCTAAGGAAAACTTCGAACTTCTGGTCTTATCTGCCTCCAACTCCCAAATCTCGGAATCTCAGGCATTTAGATCAATAACTAGTTTACTTGGGGCTTGGGATAAATCCAGGGCCTGGAGGATGCCAGGCCATTGTTCTACCATTGAGCTATACACAGAGGCCACGGTAACTGGGCAGTAAGGATGCTGGGCTCCTTCTGTGCCCTCTTGAGGTATAAAGTTTTTTTTTTTTTGTTTGTTTTTTTTTTTTTTCTTCAAAGTCTTCCTCATTTCCCTCTACCCTTTCAGGTAGTACAGATTAACAACTGGTAGGTACAGTCTTTCTACATAATGCACACACCAAAACAATATACAAAGAAGAGCATACACTGTTAAGACTACCAAACTGAACCATCATACTTATGATATCACAGTATAGAGATCCCTCCTGTAAACCAGCCTAGTCATCCCTGGCTATTACTGTAACATTCAACAGTGCAGTTGGAGCTTACACTAGCTGCCTGAATGTCAAGTCTCTCCCATTTGCTACCCTTTCAAGTGATACTAGGATAATCATTTTGTTTGTCTGTTTGAGGCAGGATCTCATTTTGTAACCTAGACTAGCCCTGAACTTATAATTCTCTTGTGCTGGCCTATTGATCATTGGGTGCAACATTTTTTTTTTTTTTTTTTTTTTTTTTTTGTTCTTTTAAAGAATCTTTTTAGTTGGTGTGTTGGTGTACACCTTAAATCAGCTTGTGAGGCAGAGGTTGATGATCTCTGTGAGTTCCTGACCACCCAGAACTACACAATGAGACCCTATCTTAAAAAAAGGAGAGAAGAAAAGGAAAAAAATGAACAAAATAATAACAAAACTAGGCCAGTCTAAAAAAGGCTCCAGTTTGCTAACAAGTCAAGTACTCAGCCAGCTTGAGCACATATACTGCCCACCAAGGTGACCTGATAGTACCTTGTTGCTCGAAGACCTTCAAAGTGGAGGGCAGGGGACCCTAGGTTCTAGGTCAACTGTGGAAAGGTAACAGCAGCATGTGCCGTTCACACGGCCTTCAGGAAGGTTTAGTATGCCACCTCTGAAACACAGGCTGCCTGAGATAAGGCTCTCTTTAAACATTATGTAAAAACAAATTTTAACTAGGGTGATTTACAAGATCAGTTTCCAACATGAAGACAGCTTTGGGTTAGACA
The DNA here is from genome assembly GCF_943737965.1 of Phodopus roborovskii. Lineage (NCBI taxonomy): Eukaryota > Metazoa > Chordata > Mammalia > Rodentia > Cricetidae > Phodopus > Phodopus roborovskii. The sequence goes on along the minus strand of NW_026126599.1, from coordinate 6,211,098 downwards.
GGTGAACCGGTCTATTTCAACCAAGTCCTCTGAGTCAACCAATATTCTAAATCTCAATTTAAAAATAATGCCATATGGAAGGCTACCCACACAAAAAGAATTTATAAAGAATACAAGTTTGCCCCACACGAAACTGCATATCAAACAGCCTGTGTGTGCGTGCATGTGGTGTGTGTATATGGACACCTGAGTATGCAGTTATGCATGTACATGTGTGTGTGGAGGCCAAAGGATAACTTCAGGTGCTGCTCTTCAGACACTGTCTTACAATACCATGCCCCCATACATTCTGCCCAGCACTGGGATTATAAGCATACAATACCACACTGGCTTTATTTATTTATAAATAAATAAATAAATAAATAAATAAATAAATAAATAAATAAAATAAAAATAAAACACGGTTGGGACTGAAAAGATGGCTCAGTGGTTAAAAGGTGCTTACTGCTGTTGCAGAGGCCCTGGGCTTCTTCCCCACATGGATATGGTGGCTCACAACTGTAACTCTAGTTCCAGGGACCCAATACCCTTTCTGGACTCTGAGGCCAATGCATGTGTGTGGTATACTTACAACATACAGGCAAACACTCATACACATAAGAAGGAAAAAAAAAAAGATTAAATCTTGTGGACAATAAATTAAATGAATAAAAAAAAACATGGGATTAAACTTGGTCCTATAAGCTTTTACCGACCAAACCCAGAGCAGTTACTTTAAAAAGCAGAATGTAACAGCTGTCGTCAATGGTTTCAGGGTGCTTCTGTACCTTGAGCCTTTGTTCTTGAATATCATCCAAACCATATGATTTATCTTTACTTGTTTACAAGACTCTTAAGACTTTTCCTTGAGGAAGTATGGGAAAACATTACTGGCTATGACAGCTTTGCCATCTGTAAGAACATGGTGGTAGTTGGGGATTTATTTAGCTCAGTGGCAGAGCACTTGCCTGGCAAGCACAAGGCCCTGGGTTCTGTCCCTAGTTTGAGGTGGGGGTGTGAGGAGGAGACCCACTATTTAAAAAAAAAAAAAAAGAAGAAGAAGAAGAAGAACACGGTGGTGAGCAGGACTCAGGCACAATTTCCAGCCATTTCTGGGAACTTCATGTTGCTCATTTTGATGGGCTACTTCATGTTCTAATTATGTTTGTGCATGTCTATCTACGTGTGTGAAGTTGCCATCGAGGCAGAAGAGGATACTGGATTCTCTGGAGGTGATGTTCCAAGTGCTGATGAGCTGTTGGTGCTGGGAACTGACTTGGTCCTCTACATGATAGGCAATTTGCTTTCTCTCCAGTCCACCTTTCACAATCAGAAATACCTTACCAAAATCACTTGTTTACTACTGTAAGACAATCAAGAAACAGATGTGGAAGAAAAAGTAACTACTTCCTATATACTTTTTCCAACCCTGAAGTAAAAATGAGCATGTAAAAGGAGCAATCCTGATACTGCTCACCATATTCCCAAATACAACCAAGTATTTTTCCATAAACAAATAATAAAGGATTCATACTGAAAATAAATCAGATTTGATTTTTATTTAAAACTTTTTAAAGATTTATTGTTTTGTTTTTAAACTGTGTGTGTGTGTGTGTGTGTGTGTGTGTGTGTGTGTGTGTGTGTGTGTGTGTGTATCCCATGTGTGTGTGGGTGCCTGCTGGGAATAGCTGAGAAGCCAGATCCCCTGATGCTCACACAGTTGTGAGCTGCCTGATGTGGGTGCTGGGACCTGAACTTGGGTCTTCTGAAAGAGCAGTCTTAACTCCTGAGCTATTTCTTTAGCCCAAGACATTTTTGTTGTTGTGGTTTCCTCTTTATAGTCTTAGCTGTTTTGGAACTCACTCTGTAGACCAGGCTGAATTCATACTCAGAGATCTGTCTGCCTCTGACTCCTAAGTGCTGCTCAAGACTGATTTTAAAAATACTATACTTTGTCAGGCAGTGGTGGTGCACACCTTTAATCTCAGCACTCAGGAGGCAGAGGCAGGTGGATCGCTAAATTCAAGGCCAGCCTGGTTTACAGAAAGACAGACAAGGCTACAAAGAGAAAGAGAATCCCCGTCTCAAAAAACCAATCCTAACCAAACTAAACCAACAAACAAAAACAAACTCACAGACATCTCCTCTAGACAGGTAAGCCTTTTCAGATAGTTGGGTGAAGAGTCACCTGAATTACTTAAAGTCAACTAAAGAGGCTCTGCCAAACTTCCCTAGAGACCTAGAAAAGTAACACAGTATCAGCAAACATCTGGATGCAAAGATGCTACGAAAGCATGAGGAATGGAATTATGATATCCAGTCCAGTGCCCCACTCACACTTGTAGCCCCAGCTTTAAGGTGAAGCAGAGGCAGGAGGTTCACTGGGGATCATGGGCTTCCAGACTAGCTGAGAAAATGCCAGCTAGGAAGAGCTCCTGCCTCAAAGGTATTCATACTCAAAGACAGAGAGTGATCAGGAAGGAATCTGATCCCCTCTTCTGGCCAAGGTTCCTGACTCTACATAAACACAAATAAAGAAATCTATTTTTGAAAAATTAGAACTCAAAATCCTGAAGTCTAAAGGAGAATAAGTAGAACTCTCCTTTCCAATTCACAGAGCAGACCAGTCAGTCATCTGTGCTAGGACAGAAGGAAGCCTATGGTGTACAAACAGGAAGAGGCATCTATAGACCTAATCTCCACACTCTAAAACCAGCCTGTTCACCGGCCAGAAACCAAAGCCACCATCTAATGGAAAGAGGCACTGCTGGCCTATAGCACTCTTTCTCAGGACTGTGAACAGACATATAAGGTGATCCTGGGTATACTCAGAAGCCTAAAGCTGACTGATCAGATTCAACAAGCCATAGGTCAGGAGAGAACCAGGTACATTCACTCCCTACTCTGAGGCTTGCAGACTTCTAATACTGAAATTCCTCAAGTATTTTCTAGACTCAGACTATACTCATGCTATTCCTTGACATTGGTTTAACTGAAGCCCAACTCTGCCTTTATTTACCAATACATCTTTAAGCAGAGAGCTCACGCTATAACCTGATCTCTTTGAGTTTGTTTTTTTTTTTCCTTCCTCCATTCTTGCCTTGGTTTTTATTTGACATTATTGGGATAGGGTCTCATGTATCCCAAGTTGGCCTCAAACTCACTATGTGGTCGAGGATGTCCTTGAATTTCTTTCTGATTCTCCTGCATCCTACGTGTTGGGATTATATATGGGTACCACTATGTACAGTTTATCAAGCCCAAAGTTTTAGGCATGTTAGCAGTCTAAGAACTAAGCTACGTCTCACCCCAGCCCTTCTTCCCAAACCTCACAACCACTTCAGATAGCAGCAACAGCAGTAATGTGAAGGGTGAGTCTGTGCCCGGTAAAACCTACCTGTGCAGGAAGTGCAGCTTGTGCATGGCTGCCAACCCTGCAGCAATCTCACACGCCATCCTCTGCAGCAGCATGGTCTGTGAATCGCCCCGCACATGCTCTTGCTCATTGCGCAGGTAAGCCTTCAAGTCGCCCTGCGAAAACCAGCCCACATAAGTGACAAGTGCAGCACCAAAAGAAACCAAGCACCCAGACTTGCACTATAGTTGATCTGAACTATTAAGATGACTTACTAAACAACTTAAAAGTAATTCCAACCAGCACAAAGTATAAGTTATTTTGCTTTAGGAGTCATTCTCACTAGTTATCATACAAACACACAGAACAACACAATAAATGAAATATAATTTTACAATGATGCACAATTAAATTAAGTGCAGTGAAAATATCTAGCAAGCTCCAGGCAACAAAGAGGCGATGTGGAGAGTTAAAGAAACAACGTCATTCACATCACCTAACTTCCATTTCCGAGGCACACATGGTCAGTGAGTGCTTTATCACGAGGTTCCATGGCCACCATTTACATATGAGTGAGCCATGGAGTATAGACTTAAAAAAGAGGTGAGGAAAGCCACTGAGTGCTAGTGACAAGGCTCAAGTCTCACCCCACTTCCTTCCCTGGAGACCAACATAGGAAAGAACATTCCAGTCACTTGCAACACTCACCTATTCAATTCAATATGCCTAGGCAGAGGTAGGAACAAACCCCAGTCAGACACACAGACAAAGGCTCCCAAGCTACTCCCATGAGTGCTCTAGGCTACCTGCACCAGGTAGACATCATATCTGCCGGAGGGAATATACTTGAGGAAATAACACATTATATTCCTCCTTACACAAAAAGATTGTTAGTGACTTAATCCAAATGAAAGTTTTCTGGGGAGAGGAATATGTATACACATGTTCAAGAGTGCGTATTTGGAGACCAGTGGTCAATCCTAACATATTCCTTAATCACTCCCTACCTTAAGTTTTTGAGACAGTATATCCTACTGGTCTGGAGCTTGCTTATTAGGCCTGCCTGCCTGCCTAGCTAGTTCCAGGGATCCTCCTGTCTTTCTCTCCAGGGCTGAGACTACAAACACAGACACCACTGTCCCTGGCTTTTCTTACATAAGTTTTGGTATATGAACTCAGGTATTCATGTTTATAGGGCAAGCATTTCACCAACTGAGCCATCTTTCCAGCTCCCAAACTGAAGACCTTTATGATCTGTTACTAAAGTAGGAAGCAATTCAAGATCTTCCAGCTTTCTTAAATCCCACTCAAGAAAAGGCTCACAAGATGGATGTTTTCCTTGGCCAACTTTCTTGTAACTTACTAAATAGACAGTGAATTTCTCAGACTACTCCCAGAACAACATTTTCAGACATAAATTAGGTACAGTAAGGATGTCCAGAAACCTCCACAGACAGTTGTCCATGTTTAATTCTTGGTACACAATAATACAATGTCTAGGTCCCAGACCTGCATTTGTTTGTATTCCTAGTTTTAATGATCCTTACATGCAAACACACACACAAATGTTTACACTGTTATCTGTGACAATTTTGGATTAATTTTATTTTGTTGTTTTGAGACACAGTTTGGCTATGTAGTTCAGGCTAGCCAAAAAGCCTCATCTCGTCCTCGAAGGTGCCATTAGTGCTTTTGAGCACTGTGTAAAATTACAGAAGGCTTTTGCAATGGTTAACCTTGGTACATACTTATTCTAACTCAGGCAGTCTAAAGATACAGAACTTCAGCTTAGGAGGGTTAAGAAATTTGCTCAAGAGCTCAACACAATGGTTGTTTCTGATACTTGAAAGGTGGAAGCAAGAGAATAAGGAATTAAAGGTCATCCTTGGCTATGAAATGACTTTGATGCCAACCTGGAGTACATCAAACAGGGAGGGAGGGAAAGAGGAAGGAAGAAGGGATGGAGGGAAATTTGTTTTAATAAACTATGCTTACACTGTTTAGTTTACTATCAAGAAAATTCTAGTCAGTAAGCAAGTGAATTAAATCAATATGCAGATGAAATCAGTTTATTCTACAAGAATGAATTCCAGATAATTTAAGATCCATCACACATACCTGTGGTAATTCTTCCAATCAGGCCAACAAGTTTACAAAGAAACAGCATCCTTCTCCAGTATACTGTGTGCACTCAGTCACCTAGCACCACTGTGCACACCCAGCCACCCAGCACCACTATGCACAGCCAAACACTCACCAGGATCACCAGTATCATGCACAGCCAGCACCACTGATCATCAGCACTGCCATGCACTCTCTCATACCCAGCCACGCACACTCATACCCAGTCATGGCATTAGAGCCTCTGGCTTTCTTTCTAAACATGGAAAACTTTCTCCCTTTGTTCCTTCTAGAATGCCTCACCCCAACACCAACAGCTCTTCATACAGGTTAGGCTCTTTCCAGCTGTGTGAATTGTTGAAAGATTTGATTGCTAAATTAACTTAAAGAAGTTCCACAGAAAACTCCAGGACTATAGGCAAATGGGCTGTCCCTAAGACAACCCGTAAGAAACAAAACACAGAAACTGCATTTAAATTCACTAACACTGCCAATCAAATGGCATTTTAAAAATTTATTTATTTATTTATTTATTTGCTTAGCCTCATTGTTGTAGCAATACCTGAATGAAGAAAAACCTACTGGCCAGGCTGTGGTGGCTCACATCTTTAATGGAAGCACAGACAGGTGGATCTCTATGAGTTCAAGTCCAGCCTGGTCTACAGAGTGAGTTCCAGGACAGTCAGGGTTACACAGAGAAACCCTGTTTCAGGGAAAAGGAAGAAAAGGGGGCGGGGGTGGGGAGAGAGAGACAGAGACAGAGAAGGAAACCTACTTTCACATAATCACGCTACTCTTGCCAATCTACAAAGCAAACAGCAGCTCTTGGTCAACACTTTACAAATGACTGTGGCTGTGAATTGGAGTTGTTTTTCAAGATCATCTCAAGTGTGTTTGTTGCCACTCCTATTCTTAAACTGCCTTCTCCCAGTAAAATTCCTGAGTGACTCTCAAGATCCCTAAGGGGCCCAGCCATATCCCTCCTGGAGGAAGACTTGCATTGTGTGTGCAGGACTCATAGTTAGGTCTAAGATCCAGAAGCACTCTGGAACTCTCCTGATAGCACAGTTTAAACACCAAACAAATGGTGGCACATGGTGGATAATTATTTAGTCCCAGCACTTGGGAGGCAAAGACAGGGTCTCTGCTCTACCTAACAAGCTGAAGAATAGCCAAAGCTATGTATAGAGACCCTGTCTCAAAATCAATCAATCACAGCTTTCAATTACAGTAAAGGAACTCTACCTTAAGAAAAGTTCTAAAAAGATTCATTCTATTTAAAACAAACCAATATTTAGATATTTGAGGGAGGGAGGGAGGGTGTGTGTGTGCGTGCGTGCGTGCGTGTGTGTGTGTGTGTGTGTGTGTGTGTGTGTGTGTGTGTGTGTCCTTTTTGGCTTTTTATTATGAGGCAATGTCTCATTGTGTTGCCCAGGCTAGACCTGAATTTGTGATCCTCCTGACTCAGTCCCCTAAGTAGCAGAGAGTAAAGGCCTATGCCCACAGGGCCCAGCTTGTCTTATTTATATTTTAATGATGCTTAGTGAGTAAAGACAGACATTACTACAACCTAAAAAGAAAAACAAGGTATTACCAAGAATCTCAATGTGTTTTGAACTAAAATAAAATTCCCCTTATCCAGGTTTTAAAATTTAAGAAAACGCAAGAAAGACAATTTACCGACACTAGATGGCGACAGAAAGCTACACCAAGAGCTAGGCGAAGAAGCACCTTGGAGTATATAGGCCACACAAAAGCCCTCCTAAATTCCAACACAGAAGACCAGCAGTGCTTTATGCAGGCTTTTGGCAGATCGATGAGCACAATGAATTAATTTTTTAACACATTTTAATTTAATTTGACATTTACACTTAATGTAACAGAAGAAGTAAATAACCTTATAACCAAAACACTGGTCATTTGTGTATCTAATATATCTAAAGAACTTTGTTTTGAGGTAGGATCTCATGTAGCCCAGGACAGCCTCAAATTCAGGTAGGGATGATGATGAATTTCTCTTAGCTTCATGATTGAAGTATGCCCCAGTATGTCCCTTAATGCAGTGGGTATGTCCCCGTTGAAGCACACTGATGCCTGTATCCGGATGCAATCCTCTTTGTTGTGGATTATTCGCCTTTTAGCCTTCTACACCCATCTCCTCAGGAGTCTTCTTTCAGCTCTACTACTCCAACAGCTCCCATCCTCATCCCAGCCTGCTCTTGCTACTCTCCTGTCTCTGTCATCCTTCCTCACATGCCTGTCCAGTCCTGGCTGTGTCTTCTGGCCTCCTTCCTTGCATGAGCCTCTGTCCTTAACACACTTGCACCCACTATTCAGCTACAGATGCTGAACAACCCCTCCCCCATTCCCAAAGCTAGCAGCTCTGCCAAAAACTAGCAAAACAAACGAACAAAAAGCCCAAGGGGTCTTTCTTCCTTCTAACCCAGCCTTTCCATGGGGCAGCATGATGGCTCACCAAATAAAGGTGCTTAACACCATGGCTAGCAACCTGAGTTCTCTCCCCATACTCCACAGGATAGAAAGAACCCACTCCAAGACCATTCCCCCCATGGCATACATGTGCTTTCTCCCACCCTGCCCCACACAAAATAAATAAATGTAAAAAGTTATTAAACAACATAAATGCCTTAGCCTTCTCCACCTGGCTTCTGGGCACCACAATTTGCCACATGCCTTCCTATCTCACAAAATCCCTGGTGGCCCTTCCCTGGTTCTTGCTCCTCTCACAGTTCTGTAGCCACTTCATAGCCATGCTCCATGTGTTTTGTGCTGGCCAGCCCCTCCTCTAAAACCTTGTGATTTTCTCCTTGGATGTCTAGGAGGCAACTCATGCCTAATGCATGTCCAGAACAAAACAGGCCAACCTGCCCTGATGCCGGAAATGGCATCACCACATTTCAGCAGATGAGACAAAAATCAAAGATGCCATCTATGAATCCTATCTTTAGATACATTTCTAAGCCACCTATCTCCAGATCTTGCCAGTTTTAGAGGGCCACTGCTATCATGCCTGAGGCACATCCCACATCCACCTCTGTCTGAGTAGCCAAAGCTCTTCATATTGTTGTTTCTACTGCTGGGAGTTGAGCCCAGACCTTGATTATGCTAGGTGGGTGATCTACCACTGAGCTACATCCCCAGCCCATCACTGGTGGACTCTTAGCAGCAAGTATTCTATTACTCATCCAAAGTTTTTATTATTATTTTATCTGTATGCATGTTTTGCCTTCATGTATGTCTTGTGGAGTTCAGAGGGCTGTGAGCAGCCATGTAGGTGCTGGGAATTAAACCCAGCTCCTCTGAATAAGCAGCAAGTGTTCTTAACTGCTTAGCTATCTCTTCAACACCCAGTTCTAACCTTTTAAATCTGTCATTTAAAACATAAGCCATGTTGTAACACATCCCCCCCACAACACTCCGTTGTTTGCAGATAATTTCTTTGTCTATTTCGCTACAAGAAAGCTGTGAACATAGGTAGGTTTTCACCTGTTCACTTCTATGTCCTTAAACCTCTCAGCAATACTGGTCATAGATATGTTTAACTTACCTGCTTGCTGAGCAAAAGAAGGCAGAAAACTTTTGGAGAAGCTCCAAATGATGTACCCCAAGTTCAAGCTGGGCCAGCCACATTCTCATGCCATGCCATGCCATGCCAGCACTGGATTAACAGTCTAATGATGAATTTAGGAGTAAATCTATAATTTCAGATTTTAATTGGGCTTATAAATTTATTTTATAGCCTCATTACTTTGTATATAAAACATAGCCAAAGATATCTACCATGGGAAATATTTGCCTTTCTTTTCCCTTTCTATACAGAGTCTCATTCTGTAACACAGCCTGGCCTAGAAGTCCCTGTGTGTAGAGGCAGACAAGCCTCTTGGCTCAGTCTCCTGAGTGCTGGGATCACAGGCCTGAGCCACTGCACCCTGCAGGCAGCAGGAACTGGATGCTGAAAGCAGAGCTGAGGGCTCACATCATGAACTACAAGCACAAGCAGAGAGAGCACAGTGCGAAGGGCACAGGCTTTTTTAATTCTCAAAGCCCATCTCTTATGACATACTTCCTCCACTAAGGTAACCTTCTCCACATAGCACCACCAACTGGAGACCATTCGAATGCCTGGGACTATGGGAGACACCTCATTCAAACCACCACTTTGGCAAACCACCTGGATGAGCCCAATCACATCTAACTGATTTTTCCACCTGAAAGCTCCACCACTGTACAGTAAATGCTACTGATTTCTGTATTATTGTAAAGCTCACTTAAATGTGGTCTGTGCTTTTGAAAGGCACATCTCCAGTGTCCTTCCTCAGAGACAATGACAGCTCAGTGGGCTGTCAAAAAACATACATGAAATGAGTAACAAAGGCTGTTGTCCAATACCCAATAAGAAGCTGGCACTGGCTGGGACCCTCCCTTCCTATACCCACTTTCCAGGTCTAAAAGCAATGAAAACACATTCTAAGCTGGGGGTGGGGGGTGCAACTCAGTTGACAAAGTGTTCCCCTAGCACACAGGAAGCCCTGGGTTCCATCTCTGGCATAGTTACTGGGTGTACTGGTGCTTGCCTGTAATCCCGGCAGTAGATCAGGAGTTCAAGGTCACCCTTAGTTAGCAACATTGAAATCCACCTGCTGTCTTAGTGGCCTGGCAGGACATTCAAGAACACTACCTGAAATCCCTAGCACCTCTGCTCTGGAGGTGGTGAAGGAGGTGAAGGCAAAAGTAAACATAAGAAAGTCCACTCTCTACGCTTTGGCACCTCAGCACAGCCTAGCCTTAAGCATGCTTATAAGTCTACCTTCCGCTCTCCCCGACTTGTTCTTCCCAGCAGGTCCGCCTGCCTTTCCTACTTCAATACTACCACTTACCTGACATGCCGCCATGCTTCCAGGCCTGGCTTGGCCATTCCCACCTAAACAAAGTCACTCTGTAAATTTTACTTCCAGGAAAAGCCTCTCTTAAGATCCCAATCTGAATTTCTATACTTCACCTAGCAGGTTCAAGATCCCTGGCTGATTCCCTAACATAGCAAACATTTTGGGGTGGGGAGGGGGGTAGGACTGGCTAGATGGCTGACAAGATAGTGTATTGGGTAAATGTACTTGATATCAAGCCAGATGACCTGAGTTTGATCTCAGAATCTACATAAGGGAAGGATGGAATCGACTCCTGAAAGTTTTCCTCTGACCTCTCCATGTGTGTCATAACATGTGCACACCCCCAAACACATACAGCAAATACACATGCGCGCACACACACACAAATAATAAAATTAAATTGCAATTTAAAAAAATAAAACCATATCTACTTTTTCTGGATTTTCTCCCCAGAACATCTCCATGTTCACCTGAGGTTGAGCAACTGGGGTCTCTGCAGCAGCACTGTCATTAGCCACTCAATCTATTTATTTAATTAGCAGTTAGATTCATTTAAGAAAGTAAAACTAATTACTGGGCAGAGGAAATGGCTCAGCTGGTAAAGTGTCTGTGTAAACATGATGATCTGAAGTTGGATCCCAAGTGTCCACATAAAAATCCAGGAGCCTGGAATTCCAGCACTCAGGGAGGGGAGGGAGGGTGGGAGCAGGCATACACCAAGACACTGGTAAGCCAGGTCCAGTGAGAGAACTTGTCTTTAAAAAAAAAAAAAAGTGGAGAAGTGATTTAAGAATAGGTCTTATGCTAATCTCTGGTTTCCACGTGTGTCCATACACACATACCCTGTTTGCCATGCACTTTCTGCATGTAAAATAACATCTTTATGCCCTCATCACCATTTCATGGGGGAAATCAATTTTGCAGGTTTCTACCTGAAACTGACAGGCCAGGTGAGTCACTTGCAGGCACAATGGGCAAGGCAGCTTATCGGGCTGGAATTCCCGGAGTACTAAGCACAGCTCTCAGAGCATCACACACATTCAGTACATTTTTGTTGGATGAGCAATCCTCAACTGAAACACTCTCACTGCCATGGTTTCCTGAGAGAGCATCATGTATCCTCTATGGCAAGTTATACAAAGCCCTGCAGTATTCTTTCAAGTTGTGTCCTAAGCACAGCCACCATGAAGCATTATAAGCTGGCCATTGCAAACTCATTCAGCAGAGTTGTCACATGCTTTCTGAAGTGTTCCAAGTAAGGCTGGTAACTGTATAAGTGCAAAAATATTCTCCCTTGATTACGCACGAGATGTTATCAGTGAGCACAAGTGCTGTTTTGTGACGACTAAAATGGTCAGCATCCATTCAGGCTTGTGACCTATGAGCAGATGGAGACAGCCAGTCTTTTGTGGCTGCAGTGGCTTAGGACCAGCTTTAGGACAGAGGGTGGCTCCTGCCTTTGGATGACATTCTTCCATTCAGAATGGCCTGTTACTGGGAAGGTCATGGGTAGGCATGTAGGGAATGGGGCTCCAGGTACACTTGAGGCCTGCTGGGCCCAGGAGATATCCTGTAGTTGGTACAGGTGGGCACCATTTTCAACTCTCCAGGTCTCCTACCTAGCTCCTGAAGCCACCTGACTGCTCCCACAGTGCAGTCTCTACATAAACTGAACTTAGGGCCCAGTCTTTACTGCTGAAGAACCAAACTGTGAGGTTTCTAGGCTCAGAAGGGTGAGCACAAAGCTGGTCCATGGGGACGAATGTCACTTCACCCTAACAGCCTTAACCCTGGTATGAGACTAAGCACACTAACACACCAAGAAATGACAGAGCTTTTCCTGGTATCAGTTCCTGCCTTCCAGCTTGTTTGAGACAGGAGCTCTTATTTACCACTGCATATGGCAGACTAGCTTACAGGGATTCTCCTGTTTCTACCACCCATTCATCAAAGGAACACTGGGGTTACAGACTACATGCTACCAAACTGCTTTGCCCTAGTTCTGGGGACTGAACTCAGTTCTTAATGCACTTACAGGAAATGCTTTTACCCACTAAACCCAGAGAAGTAGACTTCTGATGAACAGGCTTGCGCCCTCAAATGCAGGTACAAGTGTCTATTTACTGGCTCTGAACTCACCAGTCTTTTCTTTACACCCAGCTAGAGAAAAGGAAGCTAAATTCAAATTGGCAGGGGAAATGGAAACACTAAATCAAAACTCCAAAAAAAAGCTCACAAGAGTGCTTCTTGTTCTCCTAGGACTAGAGTTATCCCAAGTACAAACTGCAGTTCACAACTACCTAAAACTCCATTCTAGGGAAACCACACCCTCTTCAGGCCTCTGTGGGCACCAAACATACATGTGGTGCACAGACATATCTAGATAAGCAAAACACCTATACATATAAAATAATTGGGGGGCTGTACTATACTAACTAGGATAAGTATAGTGGACATGTTCTAGATTAGGACTGCAGGTTGGTAAGCTTGTAACAATAAACTATTTGCAAGAGACTTAAAGCAGAAAAGAATGAGTTATACTTGCCCCAAAAAGTTAAATTCTAGCTACGAGAAAGCCACTTCCATCAGATTATTATCATAGTGTTTTACTGTTATCAGTGCTTCAAGGGAACCCTTTCAAAATGACAAAAAGTTTTAGTAAGTGACACCAAGTCTACATCTGTAGCTCTCTCACAAGGTATCAAGAAATATAAAGGAAAACCACTAGAATTATCAGGAGAAATCAAGAAAATGCACAATCAGCATGCAAGGTTCTTTTAATTATTATTCTGTGTTTTGTGTGTATGGTGTGTGCTTATACGTGCATGTGTACCAGCTGGTGTAAACAGACCAGAAGAAGGTATCAGGAGTCTTCCTCTATTGCTACACCTTATTTACATGAAACGGGGCCTCTCAGTGAACCTGGAACTTGACATTTTTCATCTAGCCTGGTGGCAAAGAGCCACGGATCCTTATGGTTTTTTGTTTTGTTTTGTTTTTTGTCCTTCTGTAGTGATAGAGGTTAAAGACATGCATCACCAAACTGGTTGTCCTTTTATGTTGGCAGGACTGTTACACAGAGAAATCCTGTCTCAAAAACAACCCCCCACACACACCCTCAAACACACAAAGAAGACAGCTGTGACATTGATTGACCAAACATTTAACAGTAAAGCAGAAAAACATCTTTGCTACTATAAACCAAAGCCAGGGGGATCTGGGGCCACATTATGAAGGAATCCAACTACAGCTAGTAGCAAACTTATTGATTAGCTTTCCTTGGGAATTAACCACCTCTGCCAAGGAAAGAAATATCTAAAGTATATTTAGGAGTTAAAGCTAAATGTGCAACATAGCCTGCTTGCTTTCTTAGCAGCAGAGTATTATCTGAGTGAACTGGGATTGACTGGGCACCTCCACACTCCCACTTCCCTGTACACAGCCAAGGAAGTTCTGATGTTCTGAAAACAAGATGCAGTCAAATCAATTAAAATCTGGCAAATTCAATTACATTCTTACTACTGTTTTTTAAAAATAACAATTATTATGTGCTGAATATAGGCTTAAAAGATGAAATATTCTCTACTGGGGAAAAGATGTTTATTCAAAATTTTCACACAGAAACTGTTATTAAAAGTATTCATATATCCGAATGAAGAATAATCTTTCCAACTATCAATATCCTTAGGTCACATGCCTAAAAATAAAAAAGAAATGACTTTTTTGAGAGAGTGTCTCACACAGCTCTATCTGACCTCAAATTCACTGTGTAACTGACCTTGAACTCTTGATCATCTAATTTAACAACATAAATGTATGCATTTGCTGTTTTCAAAATCTGAAAGGGGCTTGGGAGACTGAGTGTGAAGACCAGTGTTTGGATCCCCACTAACCATATAAATGCTGAGTGGGTGTAGTACCTGCCTGTAATTCTAGTGTGTGGAAGATGAGACAGTGGATCTCTAGGACAGAATGGCCAGCTAGATTAGCTGTATATGAGGGCTCAGGTTCAGCAAGACCCTACCTTAATGACTAAGATACCAGAGAGTAACTGAGGAAGACAACTGACATCAACCTCAGGCCTCCACATGCACCTGCACACATATGTCCCCACACAAAAACATGCAAACATGCAAATACACACACAAAAACTAAACCATCTGAATGACTAGTGGTATTCTCTTGGTAAGAATTTTCATGAATTACCTTGATGAGTGAAAAGTCAATTTCAACCAAAAAAGGAAAAGAAAAATCAATTTCAAAATGCCTAGTTGATGTGAAGACCTTGGGCCCTCAGGAAGGGTATGGAGGATCCAAGCTTTAGCTCACCCATATAGTGCTACCTAGTACATGCTTAAACTCCTTGAGCTTTCTTTCAGTCATATGTACAATATTGACAAAAATCGAAAGCTAAATCAAAGGTCTGTAGGATTCAACATGGTCATAATAGTAAACAGCTCAGCTTAGGGTCAGGGTACAGTGAACACTAGAAAGGTAACAAGCTAACACATCACAAAGTTCTTTAGTGGGTAGACATGAAAGACAGCCCTATCCACCATTTCTGAAAAACAAAAACAAAAAACCTGCAAATAACCCCAACCACTTCCACTTGAATTTCTACTAAAAACTTACCAGGTCACAGAACTCAAACACTAGAAGGTAGGGAATTGCTTCCACACACTGCCCGACACACTGAAGAACATTTGGATGCTGAAGAATACTGGTAAAAAATAAAAGCCAGAGCAGTGGTCATCAAGAAATATGCTAGTGATGCACATTTAAGCCACAATGATTTCAATTACAGCCTGACAAACTCAAAAGGTCACATTACAACTGGAAACGGTGACACCTGCCTTTAAACGCCAGCACTCAGGAAGAAGTTCCAGGCCAGTCTGATATACACACTAAGTGCGAGGCCAGCAAGGACTCCGCAGTAAAATGCTTTCCCAGGGCCTCCTGTGTGCTGGACTCTACCACTGAACTATACTTCTTGCCCAAAGTGACTCTTCTTGCACACTGTTCCTGTATCTTGCAACCTTGCTGGACTTGATTGTTTTTCCTGGATTTTTAAAAAAATAAATTCCTTGGGTTTCCTACATAAACCTGTATTTTCCCTATTGTATCAAGTACGCTACACAAGTTCAGTGAAGTGTCTTTGTGATGGCTGGGTTGAAATCTTTGTCAGCCGCAATATCCCTGCCATCGATGTTGGCTGTCTGTCTGTCTTCCTTTCTTTCTTTTTATCCTCAAGACAAGGTTTCTTTGTGTAGCCTTGGCTGGTCCGAGAACTTCCTCTGTAGACCAGGCAAACCTCAAACTCAAAGATCCACCTGCCTCTGCCTCCAGAGTGGGGATTAAAGGTGTGCGCCACCACCGTAGGCCCATTGCTTTTTCTTATCCAAGCTGAGTGGTTCTCAACTGACTTGTGAGCACTTTGGGTCTAATGAGAATGGTTTTCAAAGTAGTTTTATGAATGTAATTTTCAGACCACAGACTGCTTGCAGAACACATGCGAAGGGTCACTTACTAGTAAGGCTCTCCGTTTTTTAGGAAAGTATCTTGTTCCTTCGGGCTTGCACTTGCTTTTAACTCCTTCACTATGACTCTTGCTACGCTGGTGCCTGTGTACGTCTCTCCCAGGAGGACCTACAAGCAAACAATGATTTTTCCTTGTCACTTTTACCAAAATGATGAAGATGTATGCCTCAATAAGTAGAAACAGAATGAAGGGAAACAAGTGACAACTAAATGGCCTGTTACTCTGCATACCAACTCACAAACTCAAACACTTAATCTGCATATGATAGAGTATGCATGTAACCCCACACTGTGGAGTCTGCCATAGGAAGACAAAAAGTTCATAAAAGGCTAGCCTGAACTATATAGAGATACCCTGTTGAAAGAACAGGAAAGGGGAGAAAAAAGGAAAAAAGAGAAGAAAACAGAAAAGACAGTGAAGAGAAGGGAAGGAAAGGAAGAAAAGAAATGGAGGAAGGGCTGTAATAGGCCACTTAAAAATATTCACTAAGTATTTAAACATTCATGTTATATATCTTTTCTTCTTACTTGGAAGTGTCTTTTTCACGGAAATGAACCATGACAGAACAGCAGAACCATGTATGAGTTCCATTCAAGCAACTCAAGTACTCCTTCAGAGCAAGCACTTCAGGTACATGGGTACTGGTCTACAAGTGGGAGGCTGATAAACAGCCAACAAGCACTCACCACATAGAAACTAAAAGAATCCATGGTATTCCGATGACATCAGGCCTTTGACTTGTCCCAAAACTTCAGCCAAACACACAGAAAAATAACACTCCCCAGGGATTAAAAGGTGAAGTGAGCTACCTCCACTGTGACACATCGGGGGGCAGGCCCGTTAGGACAGAACAGGGTCCTCATAAGAAGGGCTCCAAGCTAAGTACAGTGATAACACACATGTAGCCCCAGCTACTTGGGAGACTTGAACCTAGGAGTTCACAGCTACCTGGCCAATATTGAGAGTCTCAATCCACACATATCCCCTCCCTCATCACCTCCAGGAAAAATAAACACAAGAACCAAGCTCAGGACTGGAGAGATGGCTCAATGGCACTGGCTGCTCTTCCAAAGGTCCCGAGTTCAATTCCCAGCAACCATATGGTGGCTTACAACTATTTATAGTGGGATCTAATGCCCTCTTCTGGCATAAAGTCATACATGCAGAGAGAGCACTCTATACAAAAAATAAATAAATCATTATTTAAAAAAAAAAAAAATCAGGCTTAATAGTGAACTCCTTTAATCCCAGTACTTAAGAGGAAGCAGAGGAAGTCAGATTTCTGTGAGTTTGAGGCCAACTTGGTCTACATTGTGAGTTCAAGGATAGCCAAGGATACACAGTGAGAATCTGTCTCAAACAAAAACAACCCACAAGAGATCCCAGAGAGAATGTCCATCTATCATGTTAGAAAATGGCCAGAAGGTGTCATTTATAAACCTTCACCAAATGCCTAATCAACTGGTACCCAGTCTCCAGAGTTGCAAGAAATCAATTTTTGCTTCTTAAATCTATCCAGCTTACGGTATTTTGTTACAGCAGTCTGAACAGAATAAGGCAACCTTCTAGAAAGTTATGCACCCAACACAGCTGAGCTCATGCAACCTCTCAGTTGCAAGGGGTGATGAGAAAATTTTTATTAACACTACATATGTAATTTCGCATGACCCAATTAGTAATTAGCTTTAAAATGTGACCTGTATAATCAAGAACGAGTTAAAGAAAGTCAAGAGCACTTTACCTTTCCAAACCAGCCACTTCCAATTTCCTGTATATAGTTTAGACTGTGACGGGCAACTTGAGACTTCAAACCTTCTGGGGAGAAAAGAGAAAGAGAATATTAAAAATACAAAGCATCTAGGGAGGCCAGAAAAAGTCATGGTGGTACAGTTGTTAGACTTCAGACCTTGGGAAGTCTGAAAGAGGATCAAGAGTATAAGGCCAGCCTGGGCTACTTGATGAAACCTTGTCTCAAAGCAATAACAATACACACACATAGATGCACACACACAAAATAATGATGATGAAGATCATCTTTAAAATAAATGTCAAATATATAACCTCTAAAGCAAAACTACTGGTGCTGATAAAGGTAAAAAAAACATATACATTAGCATCTCTAGTTCAAACTAATGACAGACTCTCAACTTTAAATGCTGACAATATATTTTTGATATCTTTTTTTTAAATACTATCTTATATTGTTGGTTTTGTTTTTCTTGATACAGTAACTCTGAAATGGTGACACAACAAGTAGACCAATACACACATAAGGGGAGTCCCAGAAGAAAACAACACAACAAAACAAAAAAAACAGAATATGGCCTGCTACTGGTACAGGACATTAGGACATGCATCTCCACATCCAAACTGTCAGCAAACTCCAATGACATCAGACCCAGAGAACACAAAGACCCCTAAAAACCAAACTACAGAGAGTCAGAGCATACTGAGAGGGCAGAAATGACTCACTGTGTACACAGGGTCCTAAGTAAAACTAAGAGCCAATTAGTCATCAGAAATGGAGGCCTGAAGGCAGTGGGCTCCCAAGATAAAGTGCTGGGAGAAAAAGACTTTCAAACTAAGAATGCTGTATCTGACAAAATCACATTCCAAACATGAAGACCTCTCAGGTAAGCAATGTTGGAGCTTGCTACCAATACACTTGCCCTGCAATAAATAAATGCTAAAGGGGGCCATTCAGTTTGTGAATGGAAGGACAATGAACAGAAATTCAGAAATATGAAATGAAAGGTGGTGTAGCACACTTTAATCCCAACACTCGAGAGGTGGATCTCTAGCCAGCCAAGAAACCCTACCTGGGGGTTGGGAGATGGGGAGGGGGATCTCCCCAGTCCGATTTGTGAAATTTCCATCAATTAAAGCTCAATTGTTATAAATGTATGATGCTAACTGTAATCTTTATTTCAATCATCAATATTAAAAAATAAACACAAAAACAAAGAGAGAGGCTTAAGAGATGGCTCTAGGTTGAGATCATTTGCTGCTCTTCCAGAGCATCTGGGTTCAAATGCACCCACATGATGGCTTGCATCTGTAACCCCAGCTCTAGGGGATCTTACTCCTCTGCCCTCCACTGGCACCTGTACTCACATGCACATACCCATATGCAAACTTGCACATAGACAATATTAAAAACAATAAAAATAAAACATTCCCAAAAGGAAAAATATTAATGTTAAAATTTAAAAAGCAATCCAAACAAACGTGGTGAAGTGGTTTTCTTTAAAATAGGTGTTAAGGTTGACAAGATGGCTCAATGGGTAAAGGTACCTACTTGCCAAATCTAATGACCTAAGTTCAATCCCTGAAACCCACATAGTGGAGGCAATGAACAAATTCCCACCAGCTGTCCTCAGAACTCCACATATGTGGCATGCCACCCACAAAATACATGAAATGAATATATAATGTATTTTGGTGCCAAGATTGGGCTGGAGAGATGCTCAGCAGTTACGAGAACTTGCTACTCTTCCAGAGGACTCAGGTTTGTTTATACTTATTTACCGTGTGTGTGTGTGTGTGTGTGTGTGTGTGTGTGTGTGCACGCGCGTGGGCAGGCATGGGGGGGGCGCGTGCGTGTGTACGCGTGGGCACCTGGTTATCTGTATGTGTTCTGTGTGGGTACCATCAGATCCTCTGGAAATGGAGTTATAGGCATTGTGAGCATTCCAATGTGGGTGCTGTGAACCAAAGCTGAGTGAGAGAGTTCAGCAGTTCAGAGCACTCACTGCTTTTACAGAAGACTCAGGTTTTGGCCCCCAGAATGGTGGCTCACAATAGTCCTTAACTCCAGTTTCAGGGGATCCAGCACCTTCTTCTGGATTCCATGGGAACCAGACACCCATTCAATGCACACATACATGTAGACAAAACACCCATACACATATACATAATTAAAAATAACAAAAATCTTTTTTGAAAAAAATGTGAAGGTGCCACTACATTGCAATGAGGGCAAAACCAGAGTCTTCAGACACTGCTCTTGGGACAGGTGGACAACCATGTTATTAATTAAACTTTAAAGTCTTATCCTTGGGCTTGGGAAGTAGTTCAGTCAGAGTACTTGCTGACCAACCCCATAAAATCAGGAATGGTGGCATACACCTGTAATCCTAGCACTTGTGGGGTACAAAGAGGCAGGAGGACCAAGAATTCAAGACCATCCTCTCAACTATAACACCACAGACAGCTAAAAAACAAGAAGACGACTCTGTAAAAAAAAAAAACCCAAACAGATCAGAGGGCCAGCATAATGACTCAGTGGTTAAAGTGCCTGCTAACAAGACTAACTACCAGAGCTCAATGCCCAGAATCTACATGAGTGAACTAATTCCCACAAGTTGGCCTCTGATCAATCTCTCTCTCTCTCTCTCTCACACACACACACACACAGAGAGAGAGAGAGAGAGAGAGAGAGAGAGAGAGAGAGAGAGAGAGAGAGAGAGAGAGAGAGAGGGAGGGAGATGGAGAGAGAGAGAGGAAGGCAGGGGAGGAAGGAGGGTAAGGAATGGAGGGTGGTCAATAGATCACATAGCTAGAAAGATAGCTAGCTCAGTGACTGTTGCTCTTTCAGAGGACCCAGATTCAGTTCCCAGCACCCACGTGGAGGCTCACAACCACCTGTAACTCCATTTCCTAGGGACTGGCATTCTCTTCTGATCAAAGAGGTTATCAGGCATGCCTGTGGTACACATATATACACTTAAACACATAAAAAATAAGTAAATCTTTAAGAACAGAGATGACATCAGAGAACTACAAATAAAAGCTGAAAGTATGAAACTCATAAAAGATACAGGGATATAATCTTTGGGATCTTTGATTTGACAATGGTTTTTTAACTATGAAATGAATACACATACAACAGAAAGCAGGGAAAATAAACTGGATTTAACATAAATAAAAAAATTTTATGGGTCAAAGGAAACAGAGAATGAAAAAGAAAGCCTTAGGAATATAATAATCTGTACAAATCATGTGTTACAATTAAGTTATTATAATGAAGACAATGGCAACATTAGCTAACAGAAGATAATAGAAAGCCTATACCAGACCCATACATGTGGGAGCACAGGGCTCAGGAGGACTAAGGAGTGAATGAAGCCTAAAAGATATAGAGATCTACCAAGACCAGACCTTGACTCCCATACCTAGAAATCAGCTCAAGATAGGCCGCGGATTTAACTTTGAGGCAAAAACCCTAAAATGTTGTAAGGATGTGAGTGTAGCTCAATGACAGAGTGCTTGCCTACCATGCATGAGCCTCTGGATTCCACCCTCAACACCACAAAAGAAGTCCTTATCATAATAAATAGTTTTCACTTGTAAAAGATTTATGTGTATGAGTGTTTTGACTGCATGCATGTATGCACACCACATGCATACCTAGTGCCCACTGAGGGCAGAAGAGGAAGTTGATTCCTGGAACTGGAGTTACAGATGGTTGTGAGCTCTTCACTGCTGAACCACCTCTCCAGCCCAGCAATATTTTTAAAAGTGCAATTCTGAGCCAGGTGGATCTCTGTGAGTTGGAAACCACTTCTAGGACACCAGGGCTGTTACACAGAGAAACCTTGTCTTAAAAAACAAAACAGAGAGACAGAGAGATGGAGGGAGATACTATATCATCTAGGAAGATGGTTAAAATGCTTGCTGTTCAAGCATATAGAACTGAGTTCTGATCCCTAACATCCACAAAAGTCAGGTGCAGCAATCGTGTGTCTGTAATCCCAGGCTGGGAAGCAGGAGGGTGATAGTAACTGGCCAGATTCAGAAGGATACCCTAACTCCAAATTTAAAATAATAATAATAACAACAACAACAATAATAATAATAATAAATAAAGTGGAGAGCAATAGAGGAAGAAACCCAACATCAATCTCTGGCCTCATCACCCACAGGCATGCATGAACTAACTCTCAAAAAAAAGGAGAAAAGGAAAGGGGAAAAAAAAAGCCTAATGTGAAGTAAATAAAATAAAACCACGAACCATGCTCAATGAAGTCTTTTTCTTGTATTTGTATATTTGTATTTTTCAGTAAAACACTTTGACATCCCTTACTAGATTTTATTTTAGCAACTACCACGGAAATTATAGTTAATAATCCTAAATTTATAACACTAACATGATATGAATTCATACCACCTTAGCTTCATAAGCAATAGCATAAAAATCCCCACTTGATGAGCAGGGATATCAACTATACAACTCTTGAAGAGTAAGCTGACAACATCCATCAAAAGTATAAGCACAGATACCAACTTACTTCTAAGAAGAAATTCCACACATGAGTTAACTTTCACTTGTTTGCTTGTTTAGTGTGGGGGTGAGGAGTAGGTTTGTACATAACCACAGCAAGCATGTTGAGGTCAGACAATGAGTGGGAATTGGTTTTTTCCTTCCACCACGTAGATTCCAGTGGTTGAACTCAGGTTGCTCATCAAGCTTCTTAGCAAGCACCTTTACTCACTGAGCCAACTTGCCTGCCTACTACTTATTTTGTAGTTATGTGTGCATGGGGGTTTCCCTTGAAATCCAGAGATAACAGTAGTCCCAGGACCAAATTACAGGCAGTAGTGAGCCACCTAACATAGGTGCTAAGAACCAAATTCAGGCCCTGCTCTGCAGAAGCAGCAGATGCTCTTAACCACTGTTCTCTGGACATCCACAAGCAATTTTTTAAAGAGTTTCAGAACAAAAATATCTACCCATTAGAGACTGGTTTGATAGACTATGCTAAGAGTATACAAAAATTCAAGTACTAACTATGAACTATAAACAAAAATAAACAAGGTATTTTTATTGATAAGGAAAGATCTTCAGGATATATTGGTGTAATGGATGATCTTCACTGTCAAGTTGACTAGCTTTGAAATCACCTGAGAGACAGGACCCACTGCATATATACAAACATATAGAGACAGACAAGACACACACACAAAGAGAGCACAATAGCAAGCAAAATGTTTACTATGATAACTGAATAAAGAGAGAGGGATTATGCATGTGGACAAGAAGAGCTATACCAGACACCACTGTAACCCCTCAATTTGCTATTATCCTAAAACTACTCTACAAAAATAGTCTAAGCCGGGAAGTGGCACAGGCCTTTAATCCCAGCACCCAGTAGAGACAGGCAGGTAGATCTCTGAGTTCTAGGCCAGTCTGGTCTACAGAGTAAGTTTTAGGATAGCCAGGGCTAGACAGAGAAACAGTATCAAAAACCAAATAAATAAATAAATAAATAAATAAATAAATAAATAAATTGAATTTTTTTAAAGCCTTGTAAAAAGGAAACAAATTATTTAAATAGGGGAGTATATCCATTAAAAAATACTCAAAAGGCAGAGACAGGCAAGAACTCAGTGAGTTCTTGGGACAGCTAGAGTTGTTGTTACATTGATAAACTCTGTCTTGAAAAACAAACAAACAAAAATCCCAAAATTCTAGAAGAGTATGGTGGCACATGCCTATAATCCCAGTATTTAGAAGGCTAAAACAGGAGCTCAGTCTGGGCTACAAAGTGAGATCCTGTTTTCGCCATTTTCCCCTGAAACCCTCACTCTATCCCCCACCCCACGCCCCAAAAAAACTTCTGGAGAGATATATAAGAAACAAAGAAGAACATTTCATTATACATACTTTTCTATGCTTTAATTTCAGGACCAAGAGAATATATTTTGTGTTTACATGGCCAGGTATGGTGGTACACACCTTCAATTCCAGCATTCAGAAGGCAGAGAGGCATGCTGATCTCTTCAAGTTGGAGGCCAGTCTGACCTACATAGTGACTTCCAGACCAGCCAGAGCTAAATCTTTAGACCGACCCCCCCCCAGCCCCACCCAAAAAAAAAAAAAAAAAAAAAAAAAAAAAAGGGTCACGCTACAGGGGAAAAATATAGGAAAAATAGGTAGAATTTCTAAATTTGCTGGCAAACAGGTAACAAGCCTTATACATTTCATAAGTTATCTCTCACAATCAGACACAGTTTACCTACAAAATACACAACAGACCACTGTCATTACTCCCTGTAACTTAAAGAGCTACCCATTGCTTCTTCCATCTATACTGCCCAAAAGTGCTGCAATTTGCTACTTTGCACATCTTGCACTGAACTGTTACCCAATTGGTTCTTAAAGATAAGCTACTAGAAGCGAACCTGCTGGATGAAGATAAAGGATGTCCACACTCAGATGCTCTACCAGGAAGCTCCCCTCTCTGGTTGTACTGACAGTAAAAGCCTGGGTCCTTTCCCACACTCACCAAACCACCCAGGACGCCCTCTTGCTCCTCCCAATGTTATCGCCTCTCCAAAACTCAGTATTTCATCAATTAATGATGCTCTTCCGTGTATACACACAGACACTTCAATTTTGTTCCATCACTATCTCCTTTAACGTCCTAGCTCACTTGTAGTGGCACAGAACTTCTTTAGGTTTAGTTTATGTGCATGTTGGAGTGAGTACATATGTGTAGAAGTGAAAGCCAAAAAACCACCTTTGGTATCATTCTTAAGCTATCTTGTTTTGAGAGTCTCACTAACCTGAAGCTTCCTGGGTAGACCAGGCTGACTGGCCAGTGAACCCCAAGGATCTGCCTGTTTGAGCACCCCCCCCCCCCAGTGCTAGGATTAAAAGTGTGCACCACCACAACAACCAGCTTTTTTTTTTTTTTTTTAACTTGAGTTATAGGGTTCAAGCTCAAGTTCTCAAACATTTTACCAACTGAGCCATCTCCCCCACTCAATGTCACTCTTTAATTTCTTCCTTTCTTTCTTTCGTTTTTTCCTTTTCTTTTTCCTGAGGCAGGGTTTCTCTGAGTAGCCCTAGCTGTCCTGGAACCTGCTCTGCTGACCAGACTGTCCTCAAACTCAAAGATGTGCCTGCCCTGCCTTTGCCTCCCTGAGATTAAAGGTATGTACCATCACCACCACCCAGCTTCTTTTTAATTTTCTTTTTTTTTTTTTTTAACATTTCTGTGAACTCTTTAATGCACTTTACAAAAAAAAAATTTTTTTTTTGCTACCAGGTCAAGCTGATGTATAGTATATTTTTTAATGCAGACTATTTCATTTTATGGATCAGATTTGGCAGTGTTTTCATTCATGGCATCTAGATTTAGTGCCAAGCACAGCAGGTCCTTTTATATCCCAGGATGATAAAAATACTTTAATATTCTAAGTAAAGAAATATAAAATGATTTCTCCTACTGAGGAGAATGTTATTTACTGACACACGTGGGGGGAAGCTGCCTATGGCGCACATCTGTATCTGTGTGTGCACGTGCTTCTGTGTGCATGTGCTGCACGCAGAGGGAAGGCCAATGCCAAGTTGGTTTCTTATTGTTCCCCTCCTCACCCAGTGAACCCGGGGATAATGGTGCTGTCATCCCACCAGGCCCTTTACATGGGAGTGGGAGATCCAACCTCAGGCCCCACACATGTACAGCAGTGAGCCATCTCGCCACCAGGCCATCTCCCCAGCTCCAAAAAGGACTTCAAGGAGGCTTCAAGAAAGAACAGGCATGGCTGCCTGGCTAGCTGCAACTTCTTTCACGCCCATGTCTGTTTGTGCTCCTAATCATCCCAGCAGGACCTCGCAGCGCACGAAACTGCTGGTCTTGTATCTGTCTCCACTTTCCTGCATGATGCTTCTGCATGTGGTTGAAGTGAAGCTGCCCTGAGTGCCTCTCCACGATGGCTCTTCCTAAGAGCGGAGCTACAAAGATACACATCTGGGATTCTCCACAGCCACTCTCTCTTCCAAGGAGAGAACTGCCTGAGAGATGAAGCTAACAAGCAAACACTACAAAAAGCTGATTGAATTCAGGGGCAGAAGGAAGCAAACAATGACATAAACAAGCTGAAGCATTTCCATGTAAACTTAACCTGTCCCAAAGATTCACTGGACTCCTTTTAAACACCATTTTGATTGAAGTCTATCCTTAAGTATTATTATTTAGAGAAATTAAAGCTAAATACAGTACGTGTCACTTATAAGTTGTTTTGAATTATTTATTTTATTTTATGTGTCTGAGGGTTTTACCTCCATGTATGTATGTGCACGACAAGGACACCTGGTCCAAAGAGGCCACTGATCCTTTGCAACTCTCCACTTCTGTGTTTTGAAAGAAGTTCTCTCGATGAACCTGAAATCCACTGATCTGTCGAAACTGGGTAGCCAGCAAGCTCCAAGGATGCACTTGTCACTACCCAACCCCAGGTTATACATGTAAACTGCCATGCCTGGCTTTTATGTGGTGCTGGTAAATCTGATCTTAGGTCTTCATTTTTAACATGATAAATACTTTGATGACTGAGCTATCTCCCCTGAGTACCATGTTTTAGCTTACTTATTTTCTTACCTTCTGGATTTCACTATGTAGACCAAGCTGGCCTTGAACTCACAGAGATTCCCTTGCCTCTGCCTCCAGAGGCTGGTATTAAAGGTATGTGCTACCAGCTCTGCCTAGCTTACTTTTTCTTTTAGTCATCATATGCTGTGGTGGTTTGAATGAGAATGGCCCCCATAGGCTCATATATTTGAATGCTTGATCCCCAACTGGTACAACTGTTTTGGGAAAAATTAGGAGGTTGTGGCCTTATTGAAGGAGGTCTGTTATTGGAGATGGGCTTTGAGGCTTCAAAATCCTCTCTCTGCCTCCAACTTACTTTCAGATCAGGATAAAACCTCTTAACTACAGCTCCTGTTGCTGCCATGCTCCCTGCCATGATGATCTTGGACTCACCCTCTGAAACTGCAAGCAAGCCCCAAATTAAATACTTTCTTCTATAAATTGCCTTGGTCATGGTGTCTCTTCATGGTGATAGAACAGTAACTAAAACACATGCCTGCAAGAGGATAATCCTAGGTTTATACAGACCTAAACATATCCCACAGTGCAATGGCTACCACAAAAGGCCAGGTTAATTCCTGCAAAGACTTCAACAGCCTTCCTTTTACAGTGTTGCAAAACCCTACTTCTTGACCCACAGTTACATTACAACAGGAAATAAAATCTCATCAAATCATTCTACCTAAGCCCTTATGGAAAGGAAAGCCAGTCCAACTAATGTGTCTCAGGATGGCCCTCCTCAGACAGGCGGTATACCCTAAGTAGGGTCGTGGACTGGAGAAACTAGCTACCACAGACAGCACATGAGTCTTTTTGCATTTTTTTTTTAAAAGAAAGTGTTTGTGTACCCTAGGGTGATCCTAAACTCTGATCTTCCTGCCTCTTCCTCCCTAGTGCTGGGATCATAGGCACTTGCTATGCACCCAGTTATAAGGTGTTGGGGATAGAACTCAAGGCTTTGTACATGCTAAGCAAGCACTCAAACAGCTGAGCTGCAACCCCAGCCTCCATTTCAGTGTTTCAGGAAGAACTCAGAAGGGAAAAGATGGCTTTTGCAGGATGAGCCTGACTATCAAGATGCGGTGTCACCAGGAGTAGAAGAAAAACAGGCAAGCAGAGGAGGAGATGGGTGGCTGTAACAGCAGCACAGCTTCTATACACGCAATGCTAGAAATAGTGGACATCTGACATGAGGGCAGAAGGTCTTACCCACAGAAGACTGGAACTGGGATGGAGCTGGGAGTGAAATATTTGGCACTGAGAGTGTGAAGACTTCTGCAGGGGACTGGATGGAGGGGGTATCTTCTGCTGGTGGTGTGAAATCTATCTCATCATCAAAATTATCTTCAAATTCCTGCAATCAAAAAAAGTGCATATGAAAAGTAGGCTGTGAATGCTGAAACAAGGAGTGTTTGGATGCTCATTTGGAACACTCTGCCATAGATTTATCCAATTCATATTGACTTCTAGCAAAAAACACAAGTAATTATGCTCACTAACTCCAAATAGCAGAATAAATAAGATGTTTTCTTTCTTGTTTTGCTTTGTTTTTCACCCTGGTATCCTGACCCTCCTGCTCCTACTCCTCAAGTTCTAGGACAGCAGGCATGTAACACCATATCTGGCTGGAATGAAAATAAGTAAGATTTTAAAGTAAGCAATAAATATTTTATGTAATTTTTTTTAAACTGACAACTTAAAGTTAACAACAAAAATTCCTAAAATGCCCACAGAACTTAACATGGAAATACTTGCCCAGGCTTAAAAGTTTCAAGGACTAAAGAGGCCAAGAATTGTTAAGAGATTAAACAATGCTTTCAAAAAAACCATTATTTATTTTCACAAATCTCTTTGTAAACTGGGTCAAAGTTAATTTCATTCTGAAATTTTCTAATTGCACTTCTAACTGCAATGTGATTTCTACTGAAATAAGGAGCTTAAAAATTCAGATAGTTAAGCGGCTGGAAAGATGAGTGGTTAAGAGCATTTCTTGCTCTTGCGAAGAATCTGGGTTCAGTTCTCAGTCCCCACAGCATTAACAGCCGGCTTTTCATAATGTGCTTGTGCACATACCCACAGACACATATATAAACATAGTTAAAAATAATAAAAGTACTCTGTTTTAAAAAAGAAACTATACCACGAGCTGAGTGTGGTAGTACAGGCCTTGTAACCCCAGTTACTCAGGAAACCTAGGCACTATAAAAAGTTCAAGTCCAGTTTCTACTACAGAGTAAGTTCAAGACTAGTCTGACCAACTTAGTGAGAGCATGCCTCAAAATAAATAAATACATACATACATACATACATACATACATACAGTAAAAGGAGAGCTTGAGTCAGTGATACTGCACTAGCCTAGCATGTGGCAGAATGTGGGCTCCATCCCAGCTCCACAAACAAAAGCGAGACTGCACCTATTAAGCTTCGGGAATCTTCTGTGACTTGGCTGGGCAAATGCTGTCTTGGCCCTTCCTATCCTCATCCCTATGAGCAGCATGTCTTTTGGGGTCCAGGAGAATTTAACGAAGCTACAGAAGATTAACAAGCCATTCCTTACTTCAGATAATCATCAAGTGTCACCCCTTAGAGCACCAGAATAAAAACAGGGAACAGATCCGTGAACAAAACTCTTCCATTTTTCTGCCATCCCCTTCTTTTCACTTTTCTGTCACATTCCCTTATTGACCCACCCACTATAAGGAAGAAAAACTACAAATAGTAATGGGAGACTCCTGGCATTTAGGTTTCTGCATACATGTGAGCAGACAGTCTCAGGCACTAAACAACATTATTGCTATTTGTATGCAGGAAAAATGAGGTTCTGAAAGTTCAGTATGTACGAGTCAACACTGGGAATGGTGCAGCACTGGGTGAACCAGCAGCATCTTTACTTCCCAGCCTCAGGTGAGAATGGGACACTGGCTCAAAGGGGAAAGGAAGCTGGGTGTGATGGCTTATAGCACTTGGCAAGTGGAGGGAGGAAGGTCAGGAGCTCAAGGCCACTATGGATTATATAAGATTTTGTTCAAGAAAAAAGAAAAAAGGAAGGAAAATAAAAGAAGAAAAAAAAACTGTTCCATTTTTGTGCCTTTGGGTCAGAGGACAAGTTTGGGGATTGGCCTTTGCCTTCCACTGTTGAGATATGGTCTCTTTTGTCCTCTAATATGCCAGGCTAGGTGGCCCTCTGGCTTCCGGAAAGCCTCCATCTCCCCACTGGGGCACTGGAATTACAGGCACCTGTTACTGTATCTGGCTTTACACAGTTCTGAGGATCTGAACTCAGATCCTCATGCCTACATAGCAACTGCTTGTACACTCCCAGCTGTACATTCATAAGCTACTCTTGCTAAAAGGACTTCATGCATCATACCTTAAAAATGTCACATAAAATTTGGCAGCAATTACGATATACCAGTAGATGATTCTAAAGATTCAGGGAGATGATGATGATGATAATAATAAAAATAATAATACTGAGATTAGGCCAAATGGCTTCCTGATCTGTATATGTCTTCCCCAAGGCCACTCAGCCCCTGCAACTGCAGAGCTCTAAGTCTAAGGAAAACCAACCAACAAGTCATCAATAAATACTCATTCAGTCAGACTCTAAGGCTGGAGAGATCAACACACTGTATCCTTGCATCAGTCATGGGGCAGCTGCAAAGTGATGTACATTCCCAGACTCTGAGCTGCATCACAATTGGCTCCCTTGTGAATACTCACATTCAAAAACTCAGATCATCTAAGACAAGGATGAGGTATCTGGAAACATGAGAAGAGGCCAGGCTTTGATATAAGCAACCCCATCAGACTTTTATCTTTGTCCCTAAGTGGCCAGGTTTCTGTACTAGATCCCTTGACAGAACTGATGGTCAGGGGACACAGATTCTCTATCTCTTGTTGTGCTCCCAACAGGTAAGTAAGGAAGCTCCCACAGAAGCATGTACATCGATGTGAACCTTGAGGGCAGGGTGCTGATGCATAAAGCCCACAGGTGCCCACAGGTCACAACTACTGCAGACTGTGATATAGGCTGAGGATTCCCTACAGGTCTCCCCTGCATTTAGCTTTCTGTGCTGGACAAAACATTGAGCCAGGAGGCACCACAGACTCAAGTGAAGAGAACCCAGAATAAAAAATGACATAAGGGGATCTGGAGAGACAGCTCATCCATAGAGTGCTTACTGTGGAAGTGTTTTGGGACAGGCTATCCTAGAACTAGCAATCTTCTCTCCTCAGCTTCCCATGTGCTGGGATTACATTCCTGCAACCATCACACCCAGCTTATATACTCCTTTTAAACAAATGCTGTGAGGCCCTAATGTGTCAACACATGGGCAATGATTTCTAGAAAGAGTTCCCAGTTGGTTTGCTAGTAGATCCCATCCATCTGCTGCTACTATGCCAGATCCTGTTACACTGACTGTAGATACAAGTGTCATAGTAGGAAGTGTTATTCTCTTTCAGGAATTAAGGTTTAGAGACAAACTTGAGGTTTCTAGTACCCTTCCTCATATACAAAACACTGAGGAAATCCCTTTGCTTTGCTAAGATCGCAAATTTACCAGCTTATATAAAAGCCTGAAAGAAACCAAACCCAGCCTGATCTTCTGTGCAGACAGACTATAAATAAATGGATTCAGTCACCACAAACTGTTACTTAAGTAAACAAAAACTTAAGATATACCATCAATAAAAGTGGTGCTTACTGTCAAAAGGTTCCAAGAAGACTGGGGAGGTAGCTTGATACCAGCATACATCTAAAAAGTCAAACATAAGCCAGGCGGTAGTGGCATACCTTAAATCCCATCACTCGGGAGACCGAGGCAAGCACATCTCTAAGTTTGAGGCCAACTTAGTTTGTATAGTGAGGTCCAGGACAGTCAGAGCAACACATAGAAACCTTGTCTTGAAAAACCAAAAACCATAAACAAAACAAACAAAAAAATCCAGACATGGTGATGCACACTTGTAATCCCATTGCTAGGGACGTGGAGACAGGAAGAACCCTGGGAGTTACTGGCCAGTCAGTCTAGCCTTATCCATGAACTATAGTCCCAGTGAGAGATCCTTTCTCAAAAAAAAAAAAAAAAAAAAAAAAACCCAAAAATCCAACTTGGTACGGCTGCCAAAGAACAACCTATAAGGTTGACCTCTGGTCTGTATATGTACAGGCACATATATGGAAGTATACTTGCACATACATGTGTATATACACACACACATACATACATGCATACATACATACACACACACACACACACACACACACACACACATATATATATATATACATACATACACACACACAGACTCCCTAAAACAGGGCTAGCAAACTATAGCTGACAGACTAATTCCAAGCCACCTACTTTTGTAAATCAAATTCTATTGGCACAAAGCCAGGCCCATTTGTTAGCAGAGCATCTGTCATTGATACAGCGGTGCTACAATGGCAGGGTGGAAGGTGAGAAGGCTATGATAGAGAGATTGTGTGGCCCACAATGTTTTGCTACATACAAGGACAGGGAAAGAAAAGCCCAGTGACCCTTGCTCTCAAGAGAATGTGATCCACAGCAATGCTACTGATAAATGTACCAGCTGTTTTAGGGCTGGGAAAATACTGTCATAAATTGTTTGCCTTGTACACATGAGGAGGAACTGAGTTCAATCAGGGCCCAGTACTAGGGAGGTGAGAGACAAGAGGATCCCTGGAATTTGATGGCCTGCCAGTCCAGCTTACTCAGAGAACTCCAGGCCAAGAAAGAAACTCTGTCTCAAAAGAGTATTCTGAGGATGGCACCTGAAGTTGTAGTCTGGCTTTCATGTCTACTCACCTGTGCACACACCATTTTAAAAATTAGCAGATGATTTTAAATGTCCATGCCATCTGTGCTCACCTTAAAGTCTATTTCTGGGTCCTTACAGCAGGAAACACAGTTTGCAATTAACACTATCAGTATCATTAAACTGCATACTGACAGGATCACAAACAGGGAGGGAACTTCTGCAACAGGTGCTTCTCCTGCAAAGACAGAAATTATGTTAAAACATAATTCGCAAGTCAACTTTAACTGACTGGACCAACACCTTTTCCTCTACACATAAATGGGACCAAGGGATCACAAAAAAATATTGCTTCACCACTCTAAAAGAGGTCAAGCACTGCAGAGAAAATAGTTCCAGCCCTTTCCCTGAGCTTCATTGATGCTTAGATCTTACATCTGTGTGGCACTTTCCCATTGAGAGAGCAAGACTGGTAGGTAGGATGAGCCACACTTCAGACCGTCTTTAAACTGTCTCCTAGTCTCCTCCAATTTCTGACAGTTTCTCAGTCTTCCTAACACTTTAGAGACTACTGATCAGTTGTGTGTGGTATGTCCCCAACTTGGGTGGCCTGATCTTCCCAAGCCTATGGTGATTACAGATATTTGGGAGAATCTAAAACAGCACAAGAGGGGACACCCCAACTCCTGTACTTGCAGCACATCAGAGGCATATGACTTGTCCCAGGTGTTGTTAACTCTAACCATATGATCCAGGGGATCTAGTCACCATCAAGTCACCATGTGTCCCCTTATAGACTCTATGCCTTGTGAGCAGATCTGCCAGGGTTCAGCTTTGGTACTGAGATGAGAAAAGGGCATGGGCACCAAGAAATCTTCTGACCACCAAGTAGATTGCACTCAAGAGGCCTTGAATAGCTCAGGACATCTTTATTTATACTTAAACAGAGTTTTTCTTAAAGGATTACATGAACAGCTTTATTATTGGTTTCTATTTTTGACTTTTAAGAAATATATCACAATTTAAGGAATACATCGCAATCATATAAAAGCCCCCATTGTTCCCCTTTATGTTTCCCTAATACATCTTCCCACCCCCTGCTTAACCTTATTCTAGACATAGAGTTGAGTATTTTGCAGGCTTAACTAAATATCAA
This sequence comes from Phodopus roborovskii, assembly GCF_943737965.1. Classification (NCBI taxonomy): domain Eukaryota; kingdom Metazoa; phylum Chordata; class Mammalia; order Rodentia; family Cricetidae; genus Phodopus; species Phodopus roborovskii. Next base: position 6,177,875 of record NW_026126599.1, on the reverse strand, counting down.
GCCAAACACACCCTGCTCTCCCAGCACTTAGGTCAGCTGGCAGTTACTTAAGGTTACAAAATTAAAAAACAATAGACATGAGCACAATGCTTTAAGAACAACAGAATTCAAACCCAGACAATTCTTTCACATCTGCAAGATATGCTTTTTCTAAAGAGGGCCCCATGTCTCAATCTCTCTGTAAAAGGCAGACCTTGATAAAGCACTCTTTTCCCATCTCACTACACCATACTTCTCCCACCAATATAAATTCATGTATGGTAAAGATGAACCTCTCCTCCCACATTTTACATTGTATTTTTCCTCTCGGAGCCTTCCAGATCCTACCAATGATTCTATGATTCTATGGTGTCCAGAGAACTAATTCTCAATAGTTGGCACTATGTGTATTCCTAAGGCTTTCTTCCAAGTCTGTGTATGCATACCCTACTCTCCTTTCCAGAACTGTAAGACATGGTTAATGTTCCAAGTGTTGTTCTCTCATACATACCTATCTCCATTGAGTCAGAAAAATTCCCAAGATTGGGATTGTAGTTAGTTAATTCCAGATAAGAGATTTAAGGAGCATTAACCCCCTTCTGACTCTTAGGGGAAAATATTTGAAAAGGAACAGAATTTCCACAGAAAATTATAGCTGTTGCATGTATGACTGACAAAACTAAAAGCCTTTGGGGAGGTGATGCAGGCTGCACAATTTTGTACATTCCTACACTGTCCTGTGTACTACTGGTCCTTGCCAAGTGAGGTGTCTTGCCCCAAGGAAACCCATTGGATCCAAGACTAGGCTGCACAGCTCCGGACACAGATCCAAAGCCCAGTGCATATCCATTAACAAAAACGTGAGAGGCCTAAAATGAACTGCAGTTCATCTTACAAAGTCTATTTGTAAAAGCAACACTGATACCCCATCCAGAAGGTGCTGAGGAGCTAGCAGAACCAAAGACTTCCTGGAATCTGTATATCAGCCAAGGTTTGTCAAGAATCTACTAGAATAGTAATAAATATTATTTATTGTAAGTAATAAATATTATTAATAACCACCTCATCCCCTGAATACACATAATAAAAACAAAATATGACCCTAGATAACTGTATAGCTGAGTGTTTTATCTAATATGTCAGATTTTACTGATTTTAAAAATATGGTTTGTCAGCCATGTAGTGGTAGCACATGCCTTTAATCCCAGCACTTGGGAGGTAGAGGCAGCCTGGTCTACAAAGCAAGCTCCAGGACAGCCAGGGATGTTGCAGAGAAAATCTGTCACTGGGAGAAAAACAAAACAAAAACAAACAAAAAAACCACATGGTTTGTCTCAATGCTTTGATCTCTCAATCAAACCCAGAGCTCACTGATATGGCTAATCACCCCCACTCCGCTGGGGCTGCCATGGTGAGTACCTGGTGATCACATGGATTCCAGGGATCCAAACTGCAGGCTTTTTTCTTAAGTGACAAGTGCTTTAAAAGCTGGACCCTCTTCCCAGCCCTGCTATCCTTTTTGTCCAGATAAGGTCTTGTATAATAACCTAGGCTGACCCCAAGCTTTCAATCCTCCTTCCTCAGCATCCTGGGTGTGAGAATTATAGATGAACACCATTATGTCCAGCTTATCCACTACCTTTTAACGTCTCTAAATTCTGAGTATATCACACCTGAAACTAAGTTGGTTTAACTGGCAGGGTTCTTTCTTTGCAATGGCACAAAAAGGAAAGGTAGGGCTTGTAATTGGTTGCATCTGAGACTTGATAAAAATGCAGCATTATTTCATCTGATTAGCACAACACCTAATGTAACTGGACCAGCTCCATATCATAGATAAGGAAACTAACACGCCCAGAGCCTGTGGTGGGAAAGCAGCACTGGAGGCTAAGTGTTAAGAACATGTCCCCCATCCTTCCTAGACACCATAGTTCTAAAGCCTCCATGTGGTTAACTTTTTGGGGTTTTGTCCCAGTATATGGCCCTGGCTGGTCTGGGACTAAGGCATGTATAAGGGCTTCTAAGCCCCTTCTCTAAACTCCACAGAGATTATATCATTATCTTCTCCTCTCTTTTAATTTTCAAACACTAACCTATTTCTTATAAAACTGGATCACAGAGCTGCCTAAAGGCTGGTACAATGATCTGATTCACACATTGGTCTTCTGTGAGTTATTAAGGAGGCATGAAAAGACATACTTATGTTAACAAAGAGTCCTGCCAAGCTCTTATATACTTTCTTGTTTCCCTTTCCTTCCCTCCCCTCCCCGCCTCTCCCCTCCGAGTGTGTGTGTGTGTGTGTGTGTGTGTGTGTGTGTGTGTGTGTGCATGTTCATGGCCAGTGCACAAATGTATGCCAGTGTCCATGTGCTTATGTGTGTGCAGGTTGGAGGAGAACAACCTCCAATGGTTCTCAGATCTCTTCCTGACCTAAAACTTCACCAGGCAGGACAGGCTAGCTGGCCAGGGAGCTCCAGGAATACATAGTCTCCAGCTCCCAACTTACCATTGCTGGGATTACAGGGGTTCAAGTTCAAGCCTTCCCTCTCACACTAGTGAAGGGAAAACTCCCATAAAATGAGGAAGTGAAGCCATAGACTGGAAGGTGAGCTGGGTTTGCTCAAACCACAGAGAGGAAGTGAATTCTACAAGCAAGAACCACAACTGAAATCCCCAGGCCCTAGTGGTTAAACTAGAAACCCAGTCTCAAAGAGGCTCCTGGCTGCAATAGTCAGGAAACTATTAAGCCAGTTTCTCTTCAACATGCTCTGCCTACAGCATATAGTAATGCATAAATCAAAGCAATCATCTACTACAGAGAAACATCAACAATGACAGGCATGTCATCATACCCTCAGATAGCTCCCCAGGTTCCCTCCAGAGAGGAGGAGGAAGATAATAAGGGGCTTGGGTTCTTTAAAGCACTTTCCGTAAGGCAATATTTAAAAACACCGGGCATCTCAAAAGCACATTCCATTGCATTTTTATTCCACAGTTTTCAAAGCACTTTAATAGCTATCTAGTACTTGATTTACTAAGCAGAAAACTTGCTCTTATGAGGTAGTTGGGTACCTACTATTTGCTTCCAAGACAGGTAATTTGGGAAGGGCGGTAGTTTCCCAGTAATGACTCATGGTGGATCAGGAGCTGCTACCTGACTATTAATTTAGCCATTATAAATCCAGCCAATTATCTGATCACAGTGCCCAGAATCTCCAATGAAACCTGTGCGCATGTGTAATTAAGTGAAACTTGCCTGGGAGTCTGTTTTAAAGGGTCACATGTAAAAAGAAATTTATGACCAATGTCCAAATCCCCTGAGGCTCACACACCACCAATTCTCTCTTTCTGTCACTCCTCCTTTGTTCCCAACTGATAAATTTTTATGAGGAGAAATTCCTCATATTTTCCAGGTAGGTAACTGGGAGCTCGAGTTAAAGAAGAAGGGCAGACTGGATGCTGTGTGAACATCTGTTTACCACCCAGGAAGGGTATCAACAACAAAGAAATTGTTCCACTTAAGTCTAGCTTGAGGAACCAATGAATTTCTTTAAGAAAAAAACAAAAAACAAAAAACTGTGTGTGCACAAGTGATGCATATGTGTGGTCTACAGAGGTCACAGGACAACTTTACGGAGCCAATTCTCTCCACCTTTATGTGGATCCTGGAACTAAACTCAGGTCAGCAGCAAGCAATTTACCTGCTGAGCCATCCTGAAAGCTCTCACTGAATTTCTTGGAGATTATTTTCACAAGTGTGGGTGACTCACATCTGCTTCACCAAAAAGCCCACCCTGGCATTGGATCTCAGGTGACCAAAAGACCTTCCTCCAAGACCTCCAACAGAATGGTAATAGTGAGTTTCCTGTGGCTTATCACAGAGGCTCTGATTTAAGACAGCAAAGGCAATGGCAATGGCATGCCACAGGCACCTCAAGCTTTCTTTTCCAGTTTGTTTGTTTTTAATAAGTTGGTTAGATAGCGTTCTCTAGTGGTTGCCAGAATAGGAGGGCTATTGTTGCTCTTTGGGAAGACTTGTTATGAACTAGTGGGCTTAAACTGCCTGGCATGCCCAATCCACTGTAGTTTTCTTTTCTCTCCTTCCTTCCTTTCTTTCTTCTTTAAGACAGGGTCTCTCTAGATAGCCCTGGCTATCGTGGAACTAGATATGTAGACCAGGCTGGCTTTGAACTTTCAAAGATTTACATGTATCTGCCTGTCAAATGCTGGGATTAAAGGAGTGAACCACCATGCCTGGCTAATAGTTATTCTTAATGATGCCACACTGTCCCACAGGCCAGCAGGTGCTCTGCAGAAGTCTGCTCCTCAGCCCTCTGCCAAGATCCCAGCAGCCTTGGATTGCTGTTTTTCAGCTATGTTCCAGGCTCATCTTTTAGATATATGCTGTTTCAGACCTCTAACCAAGAGCCAGTGGCTTGTTTGTTTAAAACCACAGCCTAATGGCTGGGTATGTAACTCCATGGTGATGTCTTGCCCATGATGGCTTAACATGTGGGAACCCCTGGATTCAATCCACGGTGGTAGTGGTGGTGGTGGCTGTGGCAGGGGTGGCTGTAGTAATAGCAATAATAAAGACAGCCTTCCCCCACCCCCCACCACCCTTGGGCAATTGAACTGCTCGTTCACTTATTCACTACATTACAGCTACTTTAGAAAACAAATTGCCACTGTTTTATACCATTGTTGGTTTCATGTGGGTCCTGGGAGTTGTCAGGTTGTCGTCCGGCTTGGCAAAACATGCCCTTATCTACTCTTGAACTAAGACTACAGCAACAATGACTCCCAAGATGAGTGACTCAAACAACCAGAAAGCAATACTTTCCAGGTTCCACGCTCAAGATCAAGATGTTGGCAGGACAGTCTAAAGGGCTTGTCCCCTCAACCTTTGACTCCCATCACCTTTGCAGCCTAGACTCTGACTGAGCTGTCCTTGCTCTCCACTTGAGAGATCAGATCAATCTTCTTTTACTGCCTTACACTCTACCTACTAGAAAACTCTACCACTGGCACCCACCCCACCCTGCAATACCTTGCCCATCAGTGAGAATCATCCCTAAGTCCCAAGTTAAGGATCTGCCTTTGGATGCCCAATTCCCTGTATTTCCCCATCACACAATAGATCATACAATCTTAAATGTCCCCTAGCTAAATGGAGTCAGGGACCAGGCTTATATACAATTTACCACTCACTCCCCAGGTCCTAGTGAAAAGACTGTCTCAAAAAAAAAAAAAAAAAAAAAAAAAAAAAGGTACATGGTTCATACGCATGCACGCATGCACACATGCACACAAACACACACACACACACACACACACACACACTAAAGAGGGGCTCAGTTGATGCTTCTATGATGTGGTCATTATTTTTTTCTGACTGAAGGGCTTCAACAACAGAAAATGATCGCCTTAGAGTTCTGCAGGTTGAAGTTCAAGCTCAAGGTGGCAGCAGGCTGGCTTCTCCTGCTGCCACCTTGCAGATGCTGCCTCTCATCACATCCTCCATGGTCTTCTGTGTGCCTATCCCTGCTGTCTCTTTGACCTAACTTCCTTTTCTTGAAAACATCAGTCAGGCCGCCATGCCGGACTCATTTGAACTTAGTCCCCTGGCCCTAGGTCCAAACACAATCAGTTCTGGATGCTGGTGAGGTGGGCACAATTCAGACCTATGTCCACCTCACCAGCACTCATCCATATTGCAATTGTGGGTGTGCACATATGTGCACGTTCATGTGCACATGTGGAGAGGTCAGAACCTCAGCTGTCACTTCTCAAGTGCTATCCACCCTGTTTTTTGAGACAAGGTCCTCACTGGCCTGGAATTTGCCAACTAGACAGGGCTGACCAGCTAAGGAGTTTGAGAGATCTATGTGTCTCTGCCTCTCTGGTGCTGGAATTATAAGCATGCCCCATCATGACCAGCTTCTTTTACATGGGTTGTGGGGATTGAACTCAGATCCTCACACTTGCAAGGCAAGCATTTTACTGAGTTATCACCCCAGATATAACTGTTGTTGTTGCCATTGTTTTGTTTTTGTTTTGAGACAGAGTCTTGCCATGTAGCTTTGACTAGCTTTAAAGCCACAGTAATCCTCCACCCTAACTTACTAGGGGCTAAGTCTACAGGTATACAGACCATCACATGTCCAACATACAAACTAACTTAAGACCACTGGTGCTGGTGGAGGGACCATCCTGGAGAGCACCAGGAGAAAGTCCAGGCCATCTTCCACTCTGTCTCCCCACTACCCAGGGGGCTTACTTAGTTTAGACTTTGCTGGTCAGGCAGTCTAAACAAGGCAAGCAAAGCTCCTAGGAGGCACTGCTTTCTATAATTCATCTACTTTCTGCTTCCCCAGACCCTCTCACCTTGGGAAGTTGACACAAAAGAAACATGTACCTGCTTGAGAACTGAAACTCAGACTGGGCTGGCTGATGAAGGAGACCTGAAGCCAAGCACCAGCCATTTTCCAAACTGGTGCTGCCATAAAGCCCACCTCTAAAGTACATAACTTTGGCTTTTCTTTTTCTTTTGATGGTTTTTTTTCTCTAATTATGTATATCAGGAGGAGGAGTATATGCACATGAGTACCTGTGGAGACCAAAAGAGGGTAATGAATCCCCCTAAACTGAAGTTTATAGGCAGATGTGAACAACCCAAGATGGATGCTGGAAACTGAAGGTCCTGTGGAAGAGCAGGACGCACTATTAACTTCAGAGATATCTCCCATCCCTGCTTTTCTTTTTAAGCAGGTCAGGACAAAGAAAACCATGTTCCTCTCCCAACACCAAACAAGCAACTCTGCATCTCAGAGACTTAGTAATATGAGTCATTCGTGCAGTTTATGGGAAAATATGGACAATTACTGTGAGTCCCACATTTTTTGCTTTATACCTCAAAACTTAAAGACCATCTATCACAGAGGCTTTCTATACACAGAACCTTAAGTCACTAAATGTTTCCTGAGCTCCTAACATAACAACAACACCAATAGGTTCTAATATTAGAAAGGGGAAATGAAACAGCACTAAATACACTCAGACACACACCGAGGGCCAGTGGATGAATCAGAAATTCCAGCGGCCTAGGAACACAAAATGGGTGGGTCCCACTTGTTCAAAAGTGATCGTCAAGGTCACTTGCACTGACACAGAATGATGTAATTTGAGGGTTGACTTAATGAATATCTGCGAAAGAGACCATTTTATAGGAAAGTGCTGCTTTATCTCAGCTATCCCATTAAAATCCATTACTGAAACATCAATTCACCCCTACTTCTAGAACACTAACAAGGGATGTGAATTACACAGAACTACTGTAAAGTGGCCTGATCTGGTCAAAAGAGTATCAAACCAGGTGACTTCTGTCAGACTACAATGTCCTAACCTCCTCTCCCAATTCAGGAGATGGATATTCTGCTAACAAGAATTTCTTTTTGGGACAGGGTGTCACTATGCAACCAGGCTAGAACTGAACTCTCAATAGTGGGATTACAGGTGTGTATCACCATGCTAACTATAGCTTACCATCCTCAGTAGACAGACCAGTAAATTCACAGTGCACAGAGAGTGAGACACCCCATGATGATGGGAGATGTCATTCTGTATATGTTTCTCATACTGGTTAATGAATAAAGCACTGTTGGCCAATAGGAAAGGAGATAGGAGGGACTAGGAGACAAGGAGGAAAGAGGAAGTAGAAAGGCAGGGCCAAGATGGAGAGACTGGAGAGATCGGACCCCTGCCCCACTCCCGGTAAGAGAAGACCACGTGAAAATACATAGATCAGCAGAAATGGGTTAATACTTAAAACAGAGCTAGCTGATAAGAAACTAGTAACGGGCCAACAGCATAATATCAAATACAGAGTCTTGGTGTGTTAATTGGGGCTGGCGCGGCGGCGGGACAAGCCTGGCGGCAGGCGGAAAAACCAAACTCCTAGAAAAAACCATACTCCTTACACCATGAATATTAGAGCAAGGACAAAGACTCTGTTACTTTTAAAGAATGATTGGGGAACATACAGCCTTGCGTGCGTGTGCATGTGTGCGTGTGTTTTAGAGGTTGGGGAGGACAATTTGTATGAATAAATTATCTTCCATCATGTGGGTCCCAGGAATTGAACTCAGATTCTCAAGCTTGTCAGCAGGCATATTTACCCACTGAGCCATTTCACTAGTCCCAACCTTGTCTTTTTCAACAGGGTCTCTCAGTAGTTTGGGGCTAACTAATTACATTAGTCTAGTCTGAGAGATCTGACCATCTAGAGTTACAAGCATGCACCACTATGCCCAGCTGATGGAAGATGTCATTCTGTAAATATGTTTCTCTTATTGGTTAATGAATAAAGCACTGTTGGCAAATAGGAAGGCAAGATAGGTGGGACTAGGAGACAAGGAAGATTCTGGGAGATGTAGTGAGACAGTCAAAATGTAGGGACTTGAGAGAAAAGGTCTGGACCCTCTCTCCAATAAGACCACGTGGAAACTCTTAGATTGATAGAAATGGGTTAATATTTAAGACAGAGCTAGCCAATAAGAAACGCTAGTAACTGGCCAACAGCTTTATATCTAATGCAGCATCTCTGTGTTATTTGGGGCTGACACGGCTGTGGGACCAGGCAGATGGGAAAAGTGCTCCTAACATCCAGATTTTTACATAGGTTCTAGAAATCAAACTCAGGTCTTCATGATTGTACAGAAAGCACTATACTGAGCAATCTCCCCAGCCCCTGGGAATGTATGTTTGATATTAGAATAATCCACATAGGATATGGTGACTTGATCCCAGGGGGTTATAAAATACTTAAAGCAGCATTTACTACATGCCAGACACTACACTAAACTAATGCAACCCTACAACAACCTCAGAATCAGGTTGCCATTTTCAAATGAAAAACTGAGCAAATGACAGAGGTATACAGTCATAGCCGCTGCCTCGGCACATTACCTCAGCTCCCCGACAGGATGGGACAGGGTGGAGCCAGCAGTACCAGGCTATTGATGGATGTGATGCAGAGAATAAAGGAAAGGATGGTCAGTCAAGGAGAACTAGTTTAGTGCTTTAATCTCTTGCTCAGGAGCAAAGAACGCCTGACATTTGAGAAAACGTCATTTAGGCAAAGATAACAACCTACACAGCAGATAAAAACAGAATGCAAGGAATGGTTATGGAAAGCAAACAACTCCAATATTTCCAGAATCCTCTTGGAGACACTATATTCATGAGAAGATGCTATTTAAAAAGTAGGAGCCAGGCAGAGCAGTGCATGCCTATAATCCCAGCATAGGAGAAACTGAGGCAGAAGAATTCCAAGAACAGCTAGCCTGGGCCATATAGGGGGAGAAGGTCTTGAGAGAGTCAGAGAGTGAGAGAGAGGGTAAGAGACAGACAGACAGACAGACAGAGACATAGACAGACAAGCAGGCAGACAGAGAGATGGAGAGACAGAGACAGGTATGTGTGCCAGTGGTTCCAGCTATTTAATAGGAGACTGAGGCAAGAGGATTTCCTGAGCCCATGAGTTCAAGAACAACCTAAGCTCCATTCCTGAATAAATGAATGTGGAGAAGCCCCTGAAAATAAAATTGTAGTAGAAAAATAGTAAAAGATGTCAAAGAAATGTATTAAATGCTATAGTCAGCTATGAATATTTGCAGCCATAGTATAAATGCCAAGAGGCTAGAGGAGTGGATTCCGGGAGTAGTTCCCTTGCCAAGCCTGACCACCTGAGGGTGTCTGTGTGTGCATGTGCTCTGAGTATGTGCACAGGCAGGTGTGCTCACTCACACAGCTGCGGGTGGAGGCCAGAGGGCAAGATGGAGATGTCTTTCCTGACTCCTTTTCACCTTATTTTTTGAAAGGTTCTCTCACTGATCCTGTTGCTCACTGATTGACTGAACAAGCTGGCCAGCAAGGTCTAGGTCTACCTGTTTCCATCCCCTTTTTGCCCACTCCCCCACTCTGATCTCCAACTCCTCCATTCAAGGAAAGATAAACTAAGTACTTGCAATGAGCATTATTACCCTTGGAACCCACAGTAGTCAGCAGATTCTTAAAAGGGCTCAGGCCCTTGCCAAAGCCCACAGATCTGTGGTGTTTAAAGGATTTTCAGGTTTACAAATGAACGTTTACAAGTTTATGATTATGTTTCTTAAAAAGCAGAAACACTCTTGTCCTTTTAATTAACTGGTGCAGCTTCATTGCAGAGGTAGAAACTACAGTTGTTCTTTTAGAGGGCTGGGGATACGGCTCAGCTGGTAGTGTCTGCTTAGCAAGTAGCCCTGGGCTCTAACACTAGCACTGCATAAACCAGGTATTGTGATACATACATACCTGTAACCCCAGAATTCTGGAGATGGCCATGAAAGATCACGAGTTCAAGGCCATCCTCAGGTACATACACAGTTCAAGGCCAGCATGGGCTACAGTATCAGAACCTGTCTCAAAAAAAGTTATTCTAAACAATGGCAATGGTGGCACATGCCTTTAATCCCAGCACTTGGGAGGCAGAGGTGGGCGGATCTCTGAGTTCGAGGCCAGCCTGGTCCACAAAGCTAGTTCCAGGGCAACCAGGGCCACACAGAGAAACCCTGTCTCAAAAAACAAAACAAAACAAAACAAAACAAAACAAAGACATCTTCTGGAGGGAGGGACTAGGGACAGGAGAGAGATGGCTTAAGTGGTTAAAAGAGTGAGCTACTTTTGCAGAGGATCGGGCTTGATTCCCAACACCCATCCATGTCTGACAACTCACAACTGTCTCACAAGCCTACAAGCACAAGTCACATACCCATGTACAAACACCTGAGCTCCCCACCCCACCACTGGGGCTGGAAAAGATGGCTCAATGGTTAAGAGCATATGATGTTCTCCTGGAGGAGTTTGGTTCCAAGTACCCACATTGGGCAACTCCAGTTTCAGAGGATCTAACACACTCTTCTTCTGGCCTCTCAGGGTACCCACCACGAACATAAGGCATATAACTCAAATACACTTATAAAAATAAAAATTAAAAACAAATTAATTTATTCTTTTAGTGTTTTGGTTTCCTGATTTTTCAATATCACTTTTCTTTCATTATCTATGAAATTTTGATATGCTAGACATTGTATACAATTTTAATCCCAGCATTCAGGAGACAGTTTGAGGTTCACAGAGAGAGCTCCAAGCCACCCAGAGAAATACAGTAAAAATTTCAAGAGAGAGAGAGGGGAGGGAGGCAGAGAGTAAATACACACTTCAGTGCTTTTGAGTGGTAACGCCAAGTCACTCCTGGAGGACAGTGACTGGAGTTAGATTATGTGTCATACCTAACGAGCATAATGCTCATAGCACAAGGCAGCTCACCCTGGTGAACAGGGTGGTCTGAGTGTCAAGTCAATCAGGTAAAATTAGCTTTGAGTCAGCAACTTCAATCCCTGGATTTTTCATCTGTAAACTGAAATTTCAGTTCTAAAGTTCTATAGACAAGGACTCAAAATTTCAAACCTTTCTAAGTCTGCTGTGTTCTTATGGTTCATATTAGCTATGAGATGTTTAGTTACATATCCTTTTGTGTATGTATTAAATTCCTGTACATGCAGGTACACATGGAGTTCAGAGGTCCGTGTGGAGTGTCTTTCTCAATCCATTTCCCACCTTATTTTTAGAGACAAAGAGTCTCTTACTAAACCTGAACCACTCAGCTAGGTAGGCTGGCCAGGAAACTCCAGGACCCTCCCTAGCTCTGCCTCCCTAACACTGTGATTATTCGTGCCTATCACAGATGCTGACTTTTTCACATGGTTTCTGAGGATCAAATTCAGGTTCCCTTGCAGCAAGCACTGTGAGTCATCTCCTGTCTCCTTATGTTTTATTTTCTGCAAAGAAAACTAAGGTGAATTACAGATTTCTGGATAGTCCCAGTGCAACCTACAGTCTTTGGGTAGCATTTCCAGGGGGCTATTTTCGTAGCTTTGTTATTTTTTTCACTGCCTTACTAGCAATCAGCATCTGAGTGTTGGCTTTAATAACAGTCTGAGATAAAAGTCAAGTGAGGCTCTGCTGGGTAATCGACAGGCTGCATCTTTGGAGGGAACAGTTGCTGCCTAAAGAGAGCCAAGCTACAGTGGGGAATTCTGGGCAGAATACAGACAGAAAAAGCATTTCCTTTCTAAAGCAGCACAGGTTGGATTTATTGAAGAAAAATCTGCAATTGGTACAATACTTTAAATTTAGTAATTTTTTTTTTTTTTTTGGAGACAGGGTCTCAGTCAGTTGCTTAAGCTGGTCTGAAACTACTAGGTTTAAGCAAATCTCCTGCTTCAGCCTTCTGAGAATTTAAGCCTAGGGTTACTAATTTACACCACAATGCCTGGCTTTTGTGGCTCATCTGAGAAGTTTGTAGCTCATGAGAGGTTCACAACACCTCAGTTTTGCAATAAAAAGCTGAAGGCTGTCCACTATGGTGACACATGCCTATAATTCCAGCACTTAGAAGGCAGGAGCAGTATAACTGGTGCAAGATTGAGGCCAGCCTGGAATACAGCCAGACCGTGTCTCAAAAAAGAAAAAAAACAAAAAACAAAAGAAACAAAAAACAAAACAAAACAAAACAAAAAACCCTGCTCTATCAAAATTTACTATAAACCTTTGTCAGTAAATACTCCTACTCAAGGTATATATTTTGCTTTAAGAAAATTCAATGAGCCTATGATGCTCTTTTAATGACATCTAAGTGATTACACAATCATCTTTCTTTCCACTCATGAGAATCTTTTTGCCCAAGGCTAGAGAGATGGTTCACTGGTTAAGAGCTCATACTGATCTTGTATAGGGACCTGAGTTAGGTTCCTAGTTCCTATATCAACTCCAAGGGATTCAAAGTCTTTTCCCTTTTTGGGAACCTGCACTCACATGTATAGATTCCCATATAAATACACACACAGGTAATTAAAGACAACAAAAACAAATGTTAATAAAAACAATATTCTGAACCAGGCATGATGGCACACCCCTTTAACCTCAGCAAATGGAAGGCAGAAGCAGGCAGATCTCTTGAGCTTGAAGCCAGCCTGATCTATAGAATGAGTTCCAGGACGGCAAGAGCTGTTACACGGAAAATGCTGTCTCAAAAAACAAACAAAAAGAATATTTCAAGTTGGGAATGGTCATGTACTGCTTTAATCCAGCACTCCAGGAAACAGACAGATAGATCTCTGAATTCAAGCCCAGCCTATATAGGAGGGTTCCAAACCAGTAAGACCCTGTCTGGGGGGGGGGGGGGAGAAAGGGGGAGAGAAACACAGACAGACACAAAACAAAACATGAAACTGGTCACAAATCTTAGGCTGTTCCAAAATAAGTTGTCTTAGAAAAACCATAAAGGCTGGGTGATGATGGTGGTGCACCCCTTTAATCCCAGCACTTGGGAGGCAGAAGCAGATGGATCTCTAAGTTCAAGGCCAGTTTGATCTACAGAGCAAGTTCTAGGACAGCTGTGGCTATACAAAAATCCTGCTGGAAAAAAAGAGAGAGAGACAGAGAGAGCATAATAAATGAATCAAGGCATGGTGGTGCTCACCTTTAGTCCCAGCACTCAGGACCCAGAGACCACCCTGATCTAAGAGTGAGTTCCAGGATGACCATGCTACACAGAGAAACGTTGTCATCCCCCCACCCCCACCCAATACCCAAAGAAAGAAAAGAAAAACCATAAAGGCACCTACCACCAAGCCTGAGGATTTGAGTTCCATCCCCAGAACCCACATGGTAGAAGAAAAAGTCTTCTGACACATACTTCATAGCACCAGCCCTCTCTCCCTCTCTCCCTCCCCCCACCACACACACACACACACACACACACACACACACACACACACACACACAAGCACAGAAAATAAACTAACAAACATTTTTAAATTCAAGTTCTTCTCTTGCTTCCTTCAATCTGATCTGTTCAAACAAGCCCCAAACCCATTAGCTAACTCATGTGTTTTTGAATCTATACAGAATATTTATTTATACTAGGATGAGGGTGAGGAGAGGCAGCAGAAAATACTTTAAGTACAGGGTTTTTTAAAAACCTACAGATTTATGATTCCATGCTGTTGGTTAGTCTGGGTCCCCAACATCTGCAATTCTACAAATAAGTAGGTGACTCTGGTGCAAACAGGATCCTGTTTTATAAAAACATGGTCAACCCCCAATCAGCTCCAACAGAGCCTATCTGGAGCAGGGATTTACATAAAAATAAAAGAATTCTAGCAGTGAGGGGGGCACAAGTAAAACAAGACCGACCATAAATTTCAATGTGTTGCTGTGGTTTCAGCTACTATTTACTCTACTTTCTCATATGTCCAACATTTTCCATAATAAAAATGAAAAGCTCTAGAAACAGACTGAAGATTTGGGATGTAGCTGAGTTGGTGGAGTGACTACTTAGGACGCGTAAATCCTGGGTTCCATCCTAGCACATCTGCAATCCTAGGACTGAAAAGATGAAAACAGGAGGGTCAGAAGGGCTCAGCACCTACACTGAGCAACTCATAGCTGTCAATAATTCCAGGGAATCTGATGCCCTCTTCTGGCCTCCATTCTCATGCATGTGCAGCACACACCCAAAAATAACAATACAATCTTAAGAAAAAAAAATTCTAGAGATACTTGCCTTCACAAGAAGGTGGAACATACATTAATTCTACACACAGTAAATATGGACTGCAAACTTGGAGGAAAAGTAACTACAGTAGGAAAGGACCACCACAGGCAGGTGATCAGTGAGGGTTACACAAGTATATGGTATCACTGACCTGGTAAGAATGCTACTTTAATCTCTGTGATCTTCCTTCTAGTCCATAATCCTATCCTAATCAAGAAAGGAAGAAAAAAACAAAACAAAACAAAACAAAAGCACCCTCAAGCCAAGACTGTACAGTGAGCCTGTAATCCTAGCACATGGAAAGTGAAGGCAGAAAGACCTGAATGAAGTTCAGAGAACCAGACGCTCAAGGTCATCCTGCACTACAGAGTGAATTTGAGACCTTTTCTCATAAAAACACAGAAAGAAAAAATAAATGAATCAGACAAACCAGTTACAGAGCATTTAACAAAATACCTGTCCCAATCCATGTCAAAACTGTCAAAGACATTAAAAACAAGAAATAGACTTGAGAAGCCTAAGGAGACATGACATCTAAATGTAATGTTGGAGGTCACTGAAGACACAAAGCTCAGTAGCACAGAACTTGCCTAGTATGTGCAGCGAAGGTCCCATGTTCTATCTCCAGCATGAGGAGGGCAGACAGGGATGTGCTGTCTGAGGGAATACTAAGAAGCTTGAATTAACTGGCTCCTGGTTGGTACAAACGAATTAACTAGCCAGGCAGTGGTGGCATACACCTTTAATCCCAGCACTCAAGAGGCAGAGGCAGGTGGATCTCTGTGAGTTCAAGACAAGCCTGGTCTACAAGAGCAAGTTCCAGGACAGGCTCCAAAGCCACAGAGAAACCCTGTCTTGAAAAATCAAAACAAACAAACAAACAAAAAAAGCAATTGTACGAACTAATGTAAGGTGCTTACAGTAAGGAAAAGCAGGGAGTAGAAGTGTACCTAGCAGCACACACTAGGACCCAGGGTCCATCCCCAGTACCTGAAAACCAAACAAGCAACTTCACAAAGCCCTTCTCATATTCATGTTTAGAAAGTAATAAAAGCCAGGTGAAGTAGCATGCAGTTCTAATCCTAGCACTGAGGCAATGAAGATGGGCAGAAAGATGAGACTTACTGTCAAGACAGCTTAGCCTACATGCTAGTTCCAGGGCAATGAGAGACTTTATCTCAAGTGAAAAAGGTAGACAGTGCCTAAGAAACATCTGAGGTTGTCCTCTGGCCTGCACATACAGACACATACACATATGCATACTCACAAACAAATGTATCCTCATACACATCAACACTTGTGCACATAAACAAAAAGCAAAAGCAAATCACCACACTATAAATGGCCTCACTCCAGTTGAAAGTCAATGCTTGAAAACTCAGTGTGCAAAGAGTAAGATTCTGACTTCTATCACCTCCTATTATATGCAAACACTGCATCAGGGTTTGGGAAATTAAGGACTATCTTCATCCTCACCTACACATTGGACTTGAGCACCTTCAACCTGTGACCTGCTATACAAAGCACCCAGAAAAACCTACAACACTAGACACAGCCCTTGCAAGCCATCTGAAAGGACTTAACAATACAAAGGTCTGTGCTAAGTGCAAGTGCTAGACAGGTACAAGTAATCTATTCTTTTCTTTTCTTTTTTTTTTTACATATTGATCCCAGGTCCCTCTCCCTCCTGCTCTCTTTCCCTCTCTCCCACCCTCCCATGCCCCCCCACCTCCCTCCCCTCCCATCCTCCCCCCCATTCCACATGTAGGATGATGCCTTCCAGGAGAAGTCATCTAAACCTGTCAAGTCATTTGGAGTAGGGACTAGGCCTTCTCTCCTGCCTCTAGGGTAATCTATTCTCTTATTTGATCACATAGCCTACTAGTAAATTTTCCTTACTGCCTTCCATTTCTTGTAAACTTACATTATTTCAGTGTACAATTTATTTACTTTAAAATGTTTTGATGTACAAATGTGATCTTCAAGTGTCAAACTGAAATTTTAAAAGGGAAAAAAGTCAAAACCTAGAACAACATCCTTGGAATCCCCTCCTTACTGGGAGGGTGTCTGTCTTTTTGTGTGCTGTGTGGTGGGTGGGTACTTGTGTTCATGAGCGAGTGAGCTGTGCGTGTGCATGTGTGCGCGTGCGTGTGTGCGCGCACGCATTTCTGCTCTGAATAAAACTTGGCTAAGTAATAAGAAAAATAATCAAAATCTAAGTTGCAATGTTTTCAACCAGCAATCCATGGTTTACTGGGGTAAGAATCTCTAAGACCTGGACCATAACAAAGGATTTAGGAGGAAGTAGGGTTTATGAAGAGCTTTAAAAAGGAAGATGAGAATTTGCAGAGTATTTCGTAAACTATAAGCAGGGCAACCAAGTTCTTAAGAAAGTGCTGGGGAGATGGCTCAGTTGGTAAAGTGCTTCTTGCACAAGTACAAGGACCTGAGCTTGATCTTCAGCACTCATGCAAAACAGCCAGGCACTTGCAATACCAGCACCAGGGAGGCCCCTGGGGCTCACTGGCCAGCCAGCCTAGCCTACTTGGCAAGCTCCAGGTCAGTGAAAGATCCTGTCTCAAAAACAAGGTGGACAGCTCCTGAGGAACAACACTGGGGGTTGGTCCCTGTTTACACCCCCCACATACACACACATATATACCATGGTGGGGAAGGGAAGCTAGGTATACAACCAAAAGCCACAGAAGTGTAGAGTGCAGACAGGAAGAGCTCATAGCACACCAGATTGGTATCTACAAAATCGGGGCCAGATACAAGAAGCCAGGGGCTATTATAGCCACACTGCACAGTCCTGGCATGGTTTATTTGAATTGACAGTAACTTAAGCTTTTAAAAATATTAAAACAAATACAATTACATAGCAAAATGCAAAATCTGCCATACTGACAAATTTGAAATGTCATGCATTCCCCTACTCCAGCCAAGGTAAGGTCCAAGAGGATAGAGGATACAGGAGTAGCCAGAGGAGAATAAATGGCCACATTCAGGTGGGGTGGAGAGATGTCCACCATTCAGTTAGGTGTCTGGCCCCTTCACACAGCTCTCATTTCCCACTTGAGTCACAATAAAATCAAATGAGATGAGACTGCTGCACTATGCTAACCTTTGCCAACAAAAAACATTTTTAAAATACTGAGGTTATTTTTCTGATATGTCTGGGTTTTTTGTTGTTGGTTTTTTTTCTTTTCTTTTTCCTTTTTTTTTTTTTTTTGTGACAAATAATTGTAATGCCAAGGCATGGTTCCAAGTGAGTCACTTGTCACAATTTAAAATACATCATTGCAATATTTTTGTTCTGCCAACACACTGATTTTACCATATTTCCCTGGCTTTTTTTTTCCCCCCTCTCCTTTGCAGTTCTGGGAGGAGGGTTAAACTCAGGGTCTTAAACTCTACCAATGAGCTACAGTTCTAGCCCTTAGTTTTGAGTTGGGGGTCTTACTATATAGCTTAGGCTAGCTGGACCTCTCGATGTTGCCCAAGCTGAACTCCAATTTATGACCCTATGCCTCAACCTCATGGGTGGTAAAAATTATAGGTGTGCACCACTCATCTGGTTCCCTCATTTTCTTCTATATATTTTTATTAAAGTTTATTTTTATTATTTAAATATTATAGGAGTGTGTAACTGCATGTGGGTATGTGCACATGCATACAAACACCACCAGAGGCTAGAGGTACCAACTCCCTTGGGGCTGAAGTTAACAGACAGTTGTGAGGCACCTGATGTTGAGTGCTGGGCACTGAACTCAAGTCCTTTGGAAGAACAGCAGGTTCTTCCTCTACTTTGCTCTCAAAATAGTATCTTTACTTGAAGAGTCTTCACTTGAAGAATCTACACCCTAAACAGGCAGTATATTCCAGACAAGAACCACCAGTTCAACCTTTCCTCTACATCTTTCTTCACAACTGTGTAAATTTTGTTTTGTTTAGACAGGGTTTCCCTGTGTAGCATTGGAGCCTGTCCCAGAACTAGCTCTTGTAGACCAGGCTGGTCTTGAACTCACAGAGATCTGCCTGCCTCTATCTTCCAAGTGCTGGAACCAAAGGCATGCACCACCTATGAAAATAATTTTTATCACCTTTAATTTTTTTTTTTTTGGCAGGGAAGGACAATTTGAGGGAGTTTGTTTTCTCCTATCATGTGGGTACTGGGGATTGATCTTTAGGTCATTAGGCTTGGTGGCAGGCACCTTTATCTACTGAACCATCTTGCAGGCTCACAAATAAAACTTTTAAAGCATATAGCATAGCCAGTAAACTGCAAAAATTCATGGAGGTGGGGTTGGGGGGAGTATTTAAAACAGGAAGCATCAGCCCTGGGCTGCTTATTCCTCAGTCTGGCTTAACCATATAGTTTTTGGGGATACTTCAATAAAATATGCAACTGTGTTTGGGATTAAGAAAATTTAGATTGTTCATGGTTCCTTTAAGTAAATTAAAACCAGCAATTGTTCACTTGCAGGAGCTTTAGTCATCACAGAGCTTAAAAACAGGTTTATTACATAAAAGCAGACTAATTTAGATCATCCTAAAAATTTCTAGCATAGTTCCCCCAACAGAATGAACCTGAAGAACTATGCCAGCTCATACAGCCTGCATAAACCTATCAGATTGATTGATTCCCACCCTCCCTTTACAGGGTCTCTATCCACTAGACAGCAAGGTATTTTGAGTAACAGATTTTTCAAATCCAGTAAAAATAGATATTCCATGTTAAGCAACCACCGCTTCAGAGCTCCTCCTTTGGGCTATAGCTCAGTTGGTAGAGTACTAGCTTAGCATGCAAGAAGCCCTGGGTTCAGTCCCCAGCACCACATAAACCTGACCTTGGTGGCATATACCTCAGGACAGACAAGAGGATCAGACGTCCAAGGTAATCCTCCACTACAAAGCAAGTTTGATGCCAGCATGAGCTACATGAGATACTGTCTCAAAAAACAAGAAACAAACAAACAAACAAACAAAAAAAAACACAGTCTTGTTTCTTTGAAGCTATATCATTTGTGATTAGCTAACCCACCCAATTAGAAAAGAAATCTGAGGCAATGAAGAACTCTTCATTACCAAGTACAACATAAAGCAGACATGGGTGCACCATTACCATGTTACCCATTCACCCTTCCAACAACTATTTACAAAGATTTTATTTTTTTTTAAGATTTATTTCATTTTATATGTATGTGCACTATGTGCCCAAAGAAGCCAGAAGAGGAGACTAGATCCCATGGAACTAGAGTTACAGTTGGTTGTGAGCCGCCAAGTGGGTACTGGGAATGGAATGCAGGTCCTCTGAAAGTGCTAATACTTTAAACAGCTAAGCCATCTCTCCAGACCCTGTTTTTCTGTTGTTTGTTTGCTTAAAGTACTGAGTTCTTGGAAGCCAAAAGAGGGCAGATAACTGTCCCAAGATTTCTTTCTTTCCTTTTGCCTTTACAGTACTAAAGATTGAACCTAAAGTCTCCTGCATGCTTGGGCAAATGCCACTAAACTCTATCCCTAACCCCACCCAGTCCCTTCCTTTTTTAAGACAGGGCTTCACTATGTAGCCCCAGCTAGTGTGTAACCGAGGGTGACCTTGAACTCACAGAGATCAGGCCTGCATATACCTCTGAATGCTGAGGTTAAATGTGTGTGCATCATATCAGACCCCCTGCCCTTATTTTACTTTTCCAATTTAGAGACTGATTCTTAAGTTGTATAGGCTGGTCTTGAATTTAGGATCTTCCTGCCTTGGGCTCCTAGCCTGACCCATGACTTTAAAGCTAGTGAAAGAGAAGAGGAAGGAAGGCCTCATACCCAGGTCTAACTCAAAGCCCAGCTTCTGTCTAGGACATCATGTTCCCTCTACAATTGTTTCATGAATTTTACTCTCAACTGGACTGAAAAGTTCAATTCTTTTTGTCTATGTCCATCCACAAAAACTTTTTTTTTGGGGGGGGGGGACAGTTTCCTCAAGACAGTCTCTCTCTGTAGCCCTGGCTGTCCCAGGACTCTATAGACCAGGCTGGCCTCGAACTCAGAGATCTATTTGCTGCTGCTTCTCAGTGCTAGGATTAAAGGTGCGCATGCCACCACAACCACCACTGCTGCCACTTAGTCACAAAGACCCTTTTGAAGACTTATTTATTTTAACTGTTTCAGAACCTGGATATTCCCTTTTCACATGACAATGCCCTTTTTAAAATTATTATTATATGTACAGCTGTTATCAAAGTGACACAGCCCACAGGGGACAGAGAGGGCCCAAGGACTCTCCAAATTTCAAGAAAATGAATGGTCAGCACACTGATAACAGCAAGCTGTAAGGATTTGGTAACCTCATTGCTGAGCAGCTACAAAACTGGACAGACTTCTGATTATAGTGCAAAAAAGCGTATTTAGTGGCACAAAAGTGTCACCAAGTGAAAGCAATTAGAGCAATCCTAACCTAAATCCATTTGTAAGTCCAAAGTATTGAAGCCTATTGAGAAGCCTATTGAAAAATATTTATTTCTCAGAAGCTGTGAAAATTAATCACAAAGATTCAAACTTTGAAAAGCAATTACTTGATGGTAGGAATCTTGTTCGGGATACAAGTCTGTGTGCTTCATCTAAACTGAGAGCGCCACATTCAGAAGCCACATTTAATCAGTAGCTAAGTCCCACCGGCTTCCGTGATGGCCTTTATCTAGACCTGCAAAAAGCTTCCTCTATGCTCTGTGACCTAATATGCCACAGAACAATAGAAGTGGGTCTCCCTGTCTAACCACTACCCTAATGTGAACAAGGCATCATCGTTCGGAGGAATCATTCACATACACCACTATAGGATCTTTCTTTTCTTCCCACCCAGATTTATGCTGTAACTCCACAGGCTCCTACAAGTACACACACGTTTCCGAAAAATGATATGATAGCCATACAGAAAAGAACTGAGCTATATTTGGTCACGTAGCAGATTTGTGAAAATTGTATTTTCTCCCTTCCCCTAAGCTTCCCAGTGAGGCCCAGCAAGTTCTCAGTTTACATAACAGGGCTCATACAGCAGAATAGGGATCTTCAGGAAAAGGGACTCAGACAGGAGATAAATAAAAGGGCATCCTTCAAACACAGAGTGGCCCACAATAAAATTCAACATGCCTTCTGATCCACCAAGCACAGTGGCTGGTGCACCCATCATCTGCACTCCAGAAGTTAAGGTAGGCGGATCCATCCAGATTTGGTGGACAACCTTTGCTACCCAGCAAGACTCTGCCTCAAAAAACCCAAAACAACAACAAAACAAAATAAAAGGAAAACTTCCATGCACCAGGCAACTATTTACATAGTTTTACTATGAGTCAATGAGTAAACACCTTTCAACTTCCAATCCTGAGAATGACTCTGAATAACAAAGACATCTTTCATAAATTATTTCAATTTTTGAAGTTTATATATTTAAGAAGATGTCCTAATGAAGTCTATTACTTTTTATACTAACCTAAAAAGTTAATTCAAGAAATAAAGGGCTGGAGATGAGATGGAGAGAATGTTCAGCATTTAGGAACATAGGATGTTCTTCCAGAGGACCTGGGTTGGATTCCTAGCACCCACAAGGCTCCAGAGGATCTGACACCCTCCCTCTTTTGGCCTTCTCAAGCACCAAGCACCCACGTGATGCACAGACATTAGTGTAGGCAAATGCCCCCACACATAAATAAAAATTTTAAAAACAAAAGCTGAATTTTAAGTCACAGTTCCCCTGTTTCCCAAGCAAATAAATAGTCAACCAAAGGATAAAACATCACGTGTTTATTGTTGTTGCTGTTTTGTCTCTTTGAGACAAACCTCTCAATAGGTAGCCTTGACTGGCCTTGACCTCACTGTGTAACCTAACTATGTAGGTGGCCCTGATCCTTGCATTGATCCTCCTGCCTCTGCCTCCTGTGTGCTTGGATTACACCTATGCATCACAATACCTGTCTTCAAGTGTAGTTCCTAGCATATACACCCAACCTACTTCTGAGAACTGAGCTTTCTCCAAGGCACTATTAAACAGTCTGATCTTTCTAAAGAATAAGAGCAAGAAGGCAAAGGGGTCTATGCAATGGGCCTACCCTTACTGGGGAAGGATAGCCCTATCTTGTACAGGTTCCTAGATTATTAGACGCCCCAGTTATGTTTTCAAGGCATAGTTGCTCTTTTATCTGCCATGTATGTTCAAAACAGAGCCTTCTTTTGTAACTAGTGAGCTCATTAAATAGGATTAATCCAAAAGTTAATTTACTTGATCAAAGAATCTATCTCTTGATGGAGTGTTCCGCATGTGTGAGACCCTGGGTTCAATCCCTAGAACAGGGAAAGGGAGGGAGGAAAGGAGGGAGGGAGGGACAGAGACAGGGAATAAGGGATGGAAGGAAGAAGGGAGGGAGGAATAAAATCACAACCACTATCCCAGTTGCAATATCAATAAGCTATTTGGATGCAGGAATTTTCCACAAATCTATGTCTAAAATTTGATAATATATCATTTCCACACAGTTTAGCTTCAGATACCTGCTAATTCCTTGCCACACACATTTAAGCCACACAGCTGACCTCCAAGGATCAAAATATAAAAGAAAACATCTGCAAAACTTTATACAAATCACCCAGGCTTCATATATGTTAAAATCTGATTATTTCTATTCATGAGTTCATTTTTTTTTTTTTCTGGTTGCTTTGTTTTATGAGACCTCAACAAAACTCAGCACTCTAAAATTCCAGTCTGTATAAAATGAAATAAGAATAGAATAAAAGGCATAGAAGACAAGCAGATACACTTCATACACACATATATAAAATCTATTTTTCAAAATGCATAAAAATATTGAAAGGCACAAAGTCTTCTGGAAGTTTCTAGAATCCCCTTGACACACACTCTATCCGGTATCCTACTCTATTGTTAATTTCCTATTTAAGTGTCAGTATCTTTACATAGCAACCTTGCCATATAATCTTTCCCAGCTTTCCTGGTATTTTCTGCAATACCCATCCCAGCTGGCTGTCATCTCCTTCTGGTGGCATTCAGTTATCTTATCCATTAAATCCGAACACAGAAGTCATCAAGAAGATTTGGTTCTAAGACAACAGCAGAAACACAGTGCTACACTATATAATATAATGACATCACTTAATACTCAATTGAAGGACACTCAACGGCATAAAACCTGGTGTAGTTCTGGAAACCATGACATCTTTTTCACTGTAGATTTGTATGAAACACTTGAAGGTAGCTCTGCACTCAATATTATTCCAAAATAATCCTGGACCTCAGATGTATTCCAGACAGCTACAAAACCTAAATTGAACTGGAGGATGGGGAGGGGAGATCATACAACAAGGTCAATCTAAGACGGGGGCTTGGTCCCAACTACAACTTGGCTGTGTCACCCTGAGTATCTCTTTTGATTCCACTATCCTCAAAGCAAAAGATGAAGAAATTGGACTAAATTGTCCTTACAGTTGTTCCAACTTCTAAAGTTTTTTGAAAATGCAATACCTCCCTCTTCATTGAAAAGATACGCTGTAATGGTGGGACTTTAGTCTAGATTTTTTTTTTTCCTTAAAATTTCTGGGATGATTTCTTTGGCTAAGTTTTTTTTTTTTTAAATTTAACTCCAAATCAAAACTATATGCAGGAAATATGTAAGAGCTAAGAGCTGGAAAAGAGAATCGCTCACTGATGCCACTAAAACAGACATTTCAATTTCCCTCAGGCCAATTTGCCAATAGTTACTCAAAAGCTGCTACTCCAATCTTTGTCTTCCTAAAACAAAAATATGTATCGTCTCTCCCTTCTCATTCCGAAATTCACTCCGAATAATGATAAAAAATAAATAAACAAATAACCACAGCATCTAAAATCAATTTACAACTTTAGAACAAGTTTCGGGGAGCCAAGGAAACTCCGCACAGCTTCCCCGAATCACTGGTTTCATTTAAGGAATGACAAGAAAGGGTTCTTATTATAAGACGTGAGAAAAGCCACAACAGGCAGGTGACATCTGGGAAAAAGGAAGGAGTGCCGAGGACAGAAGCTTGAGGGACCTTTGGGCAACAAGTTTAGAGTGCGGGGGTAAAGAGTCCCCCAGGGATGTGGGGGAATCCGTCGCTGCCACCTCTCCTCGCGGTCTTCCCCAACCCCCACCGCGTCGCCGCGCCCCCGCCCCCCATCCCACGCCCCTGCGGCAAGAAATCTCCCTAGGATCGCTCGTTTCCCGCGGCCTCCTGCCCTCGGCAGGCCTCCGATCCATCGCTTAGGCGGTCAAACCCCGCAGGCCCGCCGTCCTCGCCACCGCCCCGCAAGACGCAGCGGCCCCGCAGCCCCCTGGCCCCGCTCACCGGCACCTGTTTGCGGAAGTGGCGCGGCCCGGGAACTGCCGACGGTCAAGAGGAGCAGCAGCAGCAGCACCGACGGCGGCGAGGAAGCCGGCGGCCCCGGCATCTCGTCCACCGCGCGGTCCCCCGGGGCCGGCTCTCGGGTCGCCGCCTTCAGTCAGTCAGTCCTCCGCGCTGCCTCAGCGACACCAGCGCCGGCTGCTTCGGGACACACGTCTCTTGGACCAAACGTCAACCTCGTTCCCGATCTGCATCCGCCGCTCTGGCCGTAGAATCATCATCATCCTTCCCGCCCGTGTGCGCCGCCGCCGCCGCCCCTCAACAGCAGCAACAGCAGCCACCCTGCGGAGCGGCGGGCCCAAGCTGCCGCGCTCCCGCCGCCATGATGGGCTGCGTCATGTGACGTAGGCGGAGGCGGGACGTCGTGATCGACACCCGGATCAGCCAATCGTCAATCCATACTGGCTCTGGAGGCTCCGCCCCTTCAGCTGGAGTAGACGAGGTAGAGATCGCTGCGCCCCCTGCAGACGGAGGAATGCGGCGTGGGCAGCAGGTAACACCGACAATTACTTTAAAATTTAAATTATAAGACTATATAAAGGCCATAAAAATTATTATAATTCAATCTGGGACTTTTTCCTCTCTTTCTTTTTAATTCTTTACTTGTTTTTATCAACACAGTTCTCGGTATCTTATCAGTCAAAACATAGACCAATTTTGCCTTCTTCATTTTTACTAATCAGAACTTTCCTATCCTCTTCACCTTAGGTTGACTCTCACATCCTATCAGATTTAGGGAGCTTTGAACTTTTTAAAATTTCAACTAAACAACAGACTGTTTCTGACTTCATTACCCACTGACGTAGCTAGAAAGCTCAAGCTGGCCCCTCTGCTAAGACAGCCAGCCCTTCCTGTCCCCTCTTGTTCACCTGGCAGATGCTCTTCCTTTCATTCGTCAAGACACACCTGGAATATGACTTCATCGATGAGGGTTTCTCACCAATCACACATGTAAGCACACACACACACACACAGAGACCTGAATCAAATGCCATGTTTTATTGCTCCTGTGACTGTAAGCCCCTTGAGGACAGTAGCCTCTCTTAGCCTGAAGTAGGTATCTCCTAAAGGAACTGTGCTAGGTGTTGGTGCTGGGTGTGAGGGGGCTGCAGCTTCCAGGTGGGGAAGAAGATGGCTAAAGAGATTACTTGCCTTGCTAGCATGAGGTCCTGAGTTCGATCCTCAGGACCCCACATAAAGAAAATCACATTTTGGTGAAGCATGCTTACTGGGGAGGCAGAACAAGATGCATCCTTGGGGTTTGCTGACAAGCCTAACGAGCCTGCTAGACAAGTTCCAGGCCAAGAAGAGACCCTACGGAATGACACCCAAAGTTATCTTCTACCCTCCATATACAGAGAGAGAGAGAGAGAGAGAGAGAGAGAGAGAGAAATAGGCACACGAATACATGAATTCAAGTACACAAACACAAAATGAATGGAGAAAGTACTTCGAGTAACACAGCTTGTTGGCCACTGAGGGGGTGGAGAGACCACCTTTTCTGACTCCGATGGTTCAATTTGTGAATGAGAGGAACTGTTTGCATCTTATCCGAGAGGACTTGAGCAACTCACAAAGATAGCTTCCCCCATTCTCCAAACTCCCTGTAAATACCAGCTATCCGAGGTGCTAACTCAACACAGGGCACAGGATGTCTGCTGAGTGTTTGTTGATGATTGAGGCAAGCAACACTGAACACCTGAGGGAACAAGCAGCCGGTATTTGACGCTCCTAGCTCAGCTGCCACTTTCTGCTGGTCTTTCTGTGGGAAAGGGAAGGAAGGCAAAGGTCTAGAGAGGAGGCACAATTGCCCTGTTGTGCTTAGAGTTCCATCAGGAAGCTCAGCCCCGCTGCATTCAAGGAAGCTGGGGATTCATGCTACAACCTGACAAGAGACTCTGTGAGGAGCAGAACTGGCCCAGGAAAAGCCCTGCCTCATAATCCTCCTAGTAATTAATCATAATTAAGATGCACCCCAACAGCGTGTCATTATATGATCACAAAGCAGGTTTTGTTATTATTTGAGTAAGCCCCAAAGTTGAAACACACACAAACACAACTGTTTTTTCCCTTACATGGGTTAAGGTACACATTCCTCAAAGGCTGCCTAATGGAAACCTTTACCCCCGCCCCCACCTCACTGTTCCTACCTTTGCCCAGTACTTGCCTTAAAGACTTCTAGTTAGAGATTTTACAAGACAAACAAAGACCTGTTGGATTGGCGAGATTTCTCCTCAGAGTCAGAAAAAAAAAAAAAAAAAAAAAAAAAAAGCCAGCTTTTAGCATAATTTAGGATGAGATTCCCTGAGATCAGAATCAATAATAGTTCAGTGTTTCGGAAACTGTTTGCACTTGTCTGCAGCCCTCTCCAAGTCTTCCTCCATGCCAAGCCATCATTCAGAAGACCCGACTGGCACTGAGTGTCCTGCCAGCTAGAGCTGGTGGAGACGTGCACACTGAAGGGATGAAGTCTGTTTAGTACAGGATGAGTCTCAGCTATGGACATATGGTGCCTCATGGGTACCTGAAAGGTTTGCAGAGTTCACCTGAATCATATGGGACATCCAGGAGGGGCCTGTTGAAAGCCATTGGTTGAATCTTTAGGAACTTTGTGGGCCAGTAATTAAACACCACCATTCTACTGGAAAAAGGAAAAAGAAAGAAAAATGATTTTATATGTATGGATATTTTGCCTGCTTGTATGTCTGTGCAATGTATGTTTGTGCTGTGCCCTCAGAGACCAGAAGAGTGTGTTGGATTCTCTAAAGCTGGAGTTACAGGCAGTTGTGAGCTGCTTAAATGGGTTCTGGGAACCAAACCCCAGTCCTCTGCAAGAGCAACAAGTGCTCTTAACTGCTGAGTCATCTCTCCAGCCCTCTTTTTATTCTTCCTGCCCTTCTTCTTTTTGAGATAGGGTCTCTTATAACCTAGACTGGCTCTGTACTCATACTACATACTGGACTCAGTATGTAGCAAAGGATGACTCTGAACTTCTCATTCCAGTGCTTCTTCCTTCCAAATGGCTGGATTACAGACATGCACTGCCAAGCATGGTATATGTGGTCCTGGGATTCAAGTACAATGCTTCATGAGCTAAACATATGCTACCGAGCTATGTCTCCAGCCCTCTTAACACAGCAAAATGGAATTATGGGTGCAGCAGCACACATCTGTAATCCCAGCAGAAGGATCAGTATTTCAGAGATAGCCTTGTCTCAAACCTTGAAAACCTTGTCTCAAACAACTAAAGTCCCAAAATTACGTTATGTAAAATACAATTGAATAAATATTTAAAGACAAAGACAGTAGGGGAAAGCGCTTCCCAAATGGAAAGCAACATAACACTAGCAAAATTGTCAAAACTGGCCAGTAAGATGACTCAGCAGGTAAAGCACTTGCTGCTAAGCGTGACCACCTAAATCACATATGTGGTAGAAGGAGAAAACTGACTTAAGTAAGTTGTCCTCTGGTCCCCCATATGTGCTAGAGCTTGTTTGCTGTAGTGTATGTGCTATAGCATGTGTGCTGTAGTGTGTGAGCTATATCATGTGTGCTGTAGCATGTGAACTATAGCATGTGAGCTGTAGCATGTGTGCTACCCCCGCACACACAAAATTACACACACAGTAAAGCAACAACAACCTTTTAGTAGTCAAAATGAGATTCTTTGGAACTCTAGAAATTGGTCAGTTGTTTACAACTATACATCTTGGTTAACTTAAGAGAATGAGGAGGCATACAGGAGAAGAGGCAGCGGAGAGAATACAGGCCCTGCTGGAACCCCTGCTGAAATTTGTTTTTAAAAAGCCAGGCAGTGGTGGTGCTCACCTTTAGTCCTAGCATTCAGGAAGCAGAGACAGGAGAATCTCTGTGAGTTGGAGACCAGCCTGGTCTAAAGAGCTAGTTCCAGGACAGCCAGGACTATTTCACAGAGAAACCCTGTCTTGAAAAAACAAAATTAAAATATAATGTTGATGACAGCTGGAGAGATGACTCAGCAGTTAGGAGTACTGGCTGCTTTTCCAGAGGACCCAGCTTCAAGTCCCAGCATCCACATGACAGCTCATAACTGTCTGTAACTCCTGTTCCAGGGACTTGACAACATCCTACAGACATGCATGCAAACAAAATACATAATACAAATAAATAAATTATTAAAAAGAAAAAAATGATGATGTCAGGATATAGCTTAGTTGGCAGAGTGCTTGCCCGGCATGCACAATGCCCTGGTCCATCCTTAGCACTGCATAGAACTGCTGTCAATGTACACACACACACACACACACACACACACACCTGTAATCCCAGCTGTCAGGAAGTAAGGCAAGAGAAGTTCAAGGTCATTTTAGGTTATACAGGAAGTTTGAAGCTACCTGATATACACATAAGATCCTGTCTCAAAAGAAAACACCTACCAGCCAGGCTTTGGTCATGCAAGCCTTTAATCCCAGCACTTGGAAAGAAGAGGCAGGAGGATCTCTGTGAGTTCAAGGCCAGCCTGGTGTACAAGCTCTAGTTCCAGGACAACTTCCAAAAAAAAAAAAGAAAGAAAGAAAGAAAGAAAAACCCAACAACAACAAACAAACAAAAAAAGAAGGTGTTGTATACCCTGGAACTGGAGTTACAAATGGTTGTCAGTCACTGTAGGAGTGTTGGGAATCGAACCTTGTCCTCTGGAAGAGCAGCTAATGCACTTATCCCTAAACTGTCTCTCCAGGCCCACTCCATAAGAATTTTATGACTGTCCCTTGCTTCTCTAACTTGAATTCTTCTTGCTGTTGAATTACTTTAATCCAGCTTCAGGCAAATTGAGAGACCAAGTAGGTTAAAGTCATCACAGGCCCTAGTTCTCTGCCGGTAGCTAGATGGCTTTATCTGCATGTGGTGTTGGCTATCTATCTAAGTATGTCTCTGTGAAACCCTTGGCTTCTGCTACCTTCTACATCCTGTCTGAGGCATGTGACTTGGGATAGATCATCACACATCTTTCAGAGTCCTGAGCAACCTCCCACTTGGAAGGTGGGGGAGAAACTCAGTATGACAAGGTTTATGTCTAATAGCCCTTTTAATATATATAATCTATACTGGTTATAATGATGCTCTCCGTAAGACAATTACAAGATATATAAAAAGTACACAACAGACGGTAAGATTCAAGAATGGAATATTATTTTAAAATCATATTAGCGAACAGATTCCTTCTCCCACCCCTACCCCCTGAGTTCATCAGTGTGTATGCCTCCGTTTGGAGGTAAGCTCTATTTAACGATGACTTTCAGATCATTTTTGATGTGTCAGACTGCTCTAAGCACTTCATACAGAATCACTCTTTAGTCTTTATCTAATTTTAGGATATTTTCATCACCCACAAAAGAAATTCTGGAGATGGTGAGATGGCTCTGCAGGTAAAGGCACTTGCTGCTGAGAGGAACAACCTGAATTCAGTCCCCATGACTGAAATGGTAGGAGAGGAGAACCAGTTCCCAGAGATAGTCAGTCCTATGACCTCCAACAGGGCACACCCATACAGAAATAAATAAATAAAGTAATAAAAAGATGTTGTACCCACTTCCAGCCTTTCCCATTCCCCCGCCCTAGGCAACCCCTAAATTACTTCTTGTTTGGGGGTGTTGCCCAGTCTGGATATTGCATATAAATAAAATCATATACTATGTGGCTTTCTTTTTTTTTATAAATGACTTAATTGCTAGTTCCAGTTGCAAATGATACAGAAACAGAAGCTAAGTGCTTTGGCCAAAGTAAGCAAAGTAAGATCTAGGTTCCCAAGACTCCCCTGTGTTTTACAATAACAAATGAAAAAAGGGGAGTGAGGTGGCTGAGCAGGCAAGAACACTTGCCACCAAGCCTAAGGACCTGAATTCAAACCCCATCTGTGATCCACATGGTGGAAAGAAAGCCAACTCCCCTCAGTTGTCCTCTGACCTCCTCATGTACCATGGCATGTCCCTGCCTACAGAAAATAAGTAAAGAGATAAACATCTTTTAATGGATAATCAAAAGTAGACAAACATGGGTCTGAAGAGATGACTCAGAACTTAAGAACACTTGCTTCTCTTGAAGAAGACCCAGGTTTGTTTCCCAGAACCCATATGGCAGCTCATAACCATCCTTAACTCCAGTTGTGAGGGACCTGATGACCCCTTCTGTCTTCTGAGAACACCAGGCACACATGGGGTACACAGATTTATGTACAAGCAAACACTCATTAAATAGACATAAACTCTTTTAAAAATGTAGACAACTAGGTATAATGGTCCATGCCTGTAATTCCAGAACTATGAGTTTGAAGCCAGCTTGGATGCTTTCTCTTTCTCAAAAACAAAAGCAAACAAACAAAAAGCTATGTATTGCAGATCTTTTGTAAAACTAAGGCACAGGCCAAGTTGTTCCATCTGTACCTTTCTGGGAAAAGATTAAATAAATGTGTACCATGCATACTTTTAATCTCAGCATCCCAGAGGCAGAAGCAGGCAGATCTCTGTGAGTTAGAAACCAGCCTAATCAACACAGCAGGTTCCAGGTCAGTGCAGGCTACATAGTGAGACCCTATCTAAAAAGAGAAGGAGAGAGGGAGAAAGGAGGAGAGTTTAGAATTGCCTTCCGGTAAAGCCAGGGGGAGGGGATATGATGATGATGTGTCGTCGCCCCCCCCCCAGGGAGTAAGAACTCAATAATCTTTGTCTGATTCCAAAGATAGAATCTCTTTCTGTATTTAAAATGTCTTTGGTCTGTATAGAAGATGAATTCTTTCCTACATTGAGAAACCCCTATGATCATTTTTGTCTTAATCTGTGTGTGTAAGTGTTCTTGTGTGTAAATGGCATTTGTGAATACACATAAGCCACAGCCTGTGTGTGAAGGTTAAAGGACAATTTTGGATTTCTGTCCTTGCTTTCCACTTTGTTCCAGACACATCCCCCTGTTCCTTTTTCTTTTGGTACCCCAGGCAAACTGGCCTGGGGATTATCCTATCTCTACCTCTGTTTGTGATAAGGCTAGGATTGAAGATAACACGTTAAGGCATTGTGCTTTACATGGGTGCTACAGATCCAAACTCAGGTTCCCCTTGCACAGCAAACCTTTTGCACACTGCGACATCCCCTCAGGCCCCGCAATATAGTTGTGGTCTTACAAAGACTAAGGGTAGACACACCCTTTGCACCCTCAGCCTGGCCTCAGGTAGCCCCCATGGTCCAAGGTGTCACACTTAGACACCTGGTTCCAGTTGCCCAGCTCCCCTGGATGTTGCTGCAGCCTCCTTGGGTGCTGCTTATATCCACAGCCCCATTTCTGTCACTCTTGTGTCTATTCTCAGCAGGCCACAGAGCCTCATATTCATCTCTCAGCTACTCTGAATTTCTGCAAAGACTCTGGGCCTTGCCTTCCCATGGGCACAGCCTGTGCTGGACGAGGCTCTCTAGAGGAACCCTGCAGCAATACCACCTGACATCCTTGTCTTTCAGGCATTCCTAAATGGTCAGTTATATGTGCACCCTCACAAAATGCTGGGCAAGCAGCAGCATAACCATGACGGGCAAGACAGACTCAATCCTTGTTCTCTTGGTGTTTATCCTCTGGCAAAAGACCAAAATCCCACAGCTGTTTATAAAAGACCCTGTGAATGAACTGTTGTCATGGGCTAGGTGTCGAAGAACATATGTGCCAGGCAACCTCGCCTGGTGAGCAGGGTCGGCTTCTGTGAGATGACATTTAAGCAGCAATCCCAAAGAAACAAGAGGGAGAAGGGATGGGGAGTTGCAGATGTATACTTTTTGTTTTGGTTTTGAGACAGGGTTTCTTTGTGTAGCCCTGGATGGCATGGAACTCACATTGTTGACCAGGGTGGCCTCAAACAGAGAAACCATCACCCCCACACCCCACCCCACCCGCCTCTGCTGGGATTAAAGGTGTGGACCACCAATGCCTGGCTATGTACAGGTCTTAATATGTTTTGTCTGTGGTGTTCCAGGCAGACCTGGAGCAGATAAGCATTGAAGGGAAAAATAAAGATTTGGTATAAGATGCTGGGAGTTGGGTGTGCCAGGGGACAGGGAGTATAGGCATTGAGTTTGGTAGAGAGAGATGAGACTGGAGGGGTGAATTAGGGTGATGTGGGGTCAGGCCTGGCTCCTCCCACTTGTCCCCACAGAACATGGAGTGTATTTCCACTGTTAGGCCCAGGGCACACGTGTACTCTGAGGGTCACAATGCTTCCACCCCTGTTTTAATTGTTGGTTTTTGTGGGCTCTTCTTGCAAAGGGCACAGCTCCTAGTCGTGTTATCTTTTCCACAATTCATTCCACAAGCATTTAGCTAACCCCTGGTAAGGCTGGAGTGTGTTAGGCAGACTCCAGACACTGAGGTGAACAAGATAAGATCCCCACTCTCCAGGACATTACTCCTAAGATAGGCAGAGCATGGGCCACATGGGAAACCCCACCCACCAGTCACAGGGCCTTTGCCCCAAGCCCATAAAACCAGGCTGACACTGAGTGTCACCACCTGCTGTGTTGGGTCCCACAAAAGCAACTAGGCAGCTGGGCCAGACTGGGCAGGGCAGGTGTAAGCCGGCATGTAGGCAGGAGGGGCAAGGCCTCTGGGCTCATGCCGGTCATTCAGTGCCTGCCATGTCACCCTCTGGCAGTTGCCCAGCCCTGGACCAGTAGGGATTTCAGGAAGGTAAGACTGAACCTACAGGCAAAGCAAGACCTAGATAGACAGGATCCGGAACTGTATGTGATCTACTCTTGGGGAATCTGGGACAAGGTGACCTCTTAACAAAACATCCAGGCATATATGAGGGACAGGGAAACGGCCCATTCTGGACTAGGGGCATGGTTTAGTGGGGTCTGGAATCCCCCAGTGAGGGGATTGCAGCAGGGATCAACAAGAGGATACTTTCAGCAGAGTCCATCAGTGAGGAACTAGAGAGGTAGTTGAGTGGTAGAACCCTTGCCTAGACTCCTCTAGTGAGGGGCTGGGGCATGGTTCAGAGGGGCAGCACCTGTCTAGATTCCTCCAGAAAAGGGGCTAAGGGTCCACTTGGGTCATTTTTTTTTCATTTTGAGACATTTACAGGGTCTTGCTGCGTAGCCAAGGCTCACTACAAACTGCCCATTCTCCTGCCTCAGCTTCCCAAGTGTTGGGATTTCAGCCTTTCACCATTGCACTCAACCTACCTCTGATCCTTTTCAGCTTCTCCTCCTGTGCCGCCACTTTTCATCCAAGAGTCCGCATGGTGGTCTCAAGGAAGCCTCTGAGTTTTAGGGGTGAGGGTGGGGTATCTCAGGAAAGGAAACAGTCTGTCTTCCCTTCAACACAGAGGCCTGACTTAAGAAGTGACAAAATGGCCTGATGGTAGTGGCCTACACCTTTAGTCTCAGTACTTAGAGGCAGAGGTAGGCCTCTAATTCTGTGAATTGAAGGCCAGCCTGATATACAGAATGAGTTCCAGGACAGCCAGGGCTACACAGAGAAACCCTGTTTTTTTTGGGGGGGTGAAGTGGGGAAATGACACTTTTGTGACCTACCTATATAGAATCTGGGGTCAGAACTCAAATGAATTGACCCAGCGGCCACTGTGTGAGCCTGCCTGTGGTTCCCCTTCAGGCTCAGAGCCCAGCAGGAAGCTTTGTCTCATCAGCAGCCCCCACCCCTTGTGGCTGGGGCTAAAGGTGACTTTAAGGCTTAAGGATGTCCCAGGTGACTTCCCACTGCCCCACCTGTTTGTGTCCAAAGGTATTTATTAAGGTAGTTCCTGCATCTGCTAACAGGCTGGGCCGGAATGTGTGGTTCTTTTGTAATACTCAATGGACTTATTATTTAATAGCCTAAAGAGGTGTGGCTAGTTTTTCTTAGAAATAAGTGCTCTACTTTGCTTTTCTCTTCAGTGCTGGAGCTAAAACCCTGAGCATTACAATCTGCTAGATATTAGCTATACCTTTCAGCCATACCCCTGGCCCCTCACTGGGGGATTCTAGGCAGGTGCTCTACCACTGAGCCCATTAGTGGGATTTTCCCCTTTCCTTTGTCCACTCTGAGTTATAGCCTTCATTTGTTTTTGAGACAGTGTCTCACTATGTAGCTTTGGCTTAAACTCACAGAGATCTGCGTGCCTCTGCCTCCCAAGTGCTGGGACTAAAGGCGTGCACCACTACACCTGGCTGGGTTGTAGTCTTTGATAAGAGGGCATGTGTGCTTGTTGTCCTGGATTTACCACATAAGTCTATATTCTTCTCAGGATGCTCCAATGCCTAAATGTCCCAGGAGTGCTGCAAGTGTCTTTTGGGTGTTACGTCACCACTCTGCAGAAGAAATCTTCTGAGGATGGAGCTGTGCCCGTTTTCCAAATACGGGAACTAGGGAATCATCCCAGAAAATGACATGCTTTAGGTCAGGGTCTAACATGCAGCAGGAAGGAAGAGCTCCTGGGAAGGCTGACCTTCTGCCAGTGATGTCATTTGGGCTTTGAGCCCTCTGGCTGTCTCAGCATACTCTTTCTGCCAGGGGTGGCAGTGGGGTAGGGGTTGACTCTGCCTCACCTACTCACTCCTCCCTGTGAAGGGTCAGAGTTCAGTGTACCCAGGCAGGCCAGTGGAGACTTTGAGGATACACTGGGCAAAGGAGACCTGAACACCAGAAGTCAAACTTATCCAGATTCCCGTCTTACTTATTCCCATTTATTGCCCAGGAAGGTGTCAAATGACAAACAATGTGACATATTTGCAGCCTGCAGCTCTTGCTCAACACTCCCAAATTCCTTTAAAAAATATCCATTTATGGGTTGGGAAGATAACTCAGTGGGTAAAGAGCTTGATGCGTAAGCAGGTGTGGCTGTGCAAGTCTGTAACCTCAGCACTAAGGAGACCGTGATGGCTGTTCTCCTTGTCAACTTGACTATTGATGAACTATAATCCAGAAATGAAAGGCACACTTGTGATCTGGATCCTGAGGCAGGAAGACAATATGGCTTTCTACCTGTAACCTGGCTCACATCTTCTACTGAAGCCTATATAAAGGCAATGGAGGAAGGAAGCGTTGTCTCTCTGCCTGCTTTCCCTTACCTTGCTACCATATCCATTCCTTCACTGGCATTGGAGTCTACTCCTTCAGGATTCCAGCATATACAGAAGACCAGCTGAGACGCCAAGCCTTGTGGGACTGAGCAGCTACTGGATTCTTGAACTTTCCATTTTCAGCCCATCATTGTTGAATTGCAGCTTGTCATTCAATAAATTTTACGTGTGTGTGTGTGTGTGTGTGTGTGTGTGTGTGTGTGTGTGTAGAAAGTGAGAGAGAGAGAGAGAGAGAGAGATTCATTCCATAAGTTCTGTGACTCTAGAGAACCCTGACTAATACAGAGATAGAGACCCTGGAACTTTCTGGCCAGCCAGTCTAGACTAGTCAGTAAGCCCAGGGCCTACTGAGAGACCCTTTCTCGAAAGCTAAGGCTTCAGGAGGGCTATAGAGATGTCTCTGCTAATAAGAGCACTTGCTACTCTTGTAGAAGACAAAGGTTTGGTTCCCAGCACCCAGAGGGCAGTCCATACCCATCAGTAACTATAGTTCCTTGGGATCTGACACCCTCTTCTGTGCTTGAAGGGCATTAGGCATGCATGTGGTGCACTTATATACATGCCAGCTTTCAAACATTAAAAAATACATTTAAATTTAAAGTACACATTTAAAAATTTTAAATAAGTTTAAAATTTTACATACACATAAAAAAACTAAGGTGGACATCAATAAGGAAGACTCTCAACACTGACTTCTTGCTTTCATTCACACACATACAGATGCGCACACACACATAAAGCACAGGCATACATTTGTAACATTTCTCTAACTGCAGTAGTTGAGAAATGGAAAATGTAAGCTGAACCAATGGCCCACACCTGTCATCCCAGCACTCGGGAGGTGGGAACAAGAGGATCATAAATTCAAGGCCAGCCTCAGCTACATAGCAACTTCACATTTAGTGTAGGCTACAGATGGCCCTGTCTCAAACAAGCAAACAAGAAGCAACCCCAAAACCTCACAAAACAGAAAAGAAGAATCATGCAAATATGACATATGACCAGACAAGGAATGACTTTGTCAACAAGAGAAAATACCTTATTATCCAGTTAAGCAAAATACAGCAGGAGCCCATACGTATATGCATATTCATGCCCATATCATGTATATTCATAAGGGCTAGAAGGAAATCATAGAAACAGTTTTGTTTTTTTCTAAATAGTAGGACTATGAGTTTCCTTTATATTTTGCTTTTATTTTTTTTTCATTCTATTAAAGAACCTAGATTATTTTATAGGTCAAAAAGAGGGTTTCTGAGCTGGGTGTGGTGGTACATGACTTTAATCCTAGCACTTGGGAGGCAGAGGCAGGTAGATCACTGTGAGTTCATGGCCAACCTGGTCTACAAAGTGAGTTCCAGGACAGCCAGGGCTACACAGAGAAACCCTGTCTTGAAAAATTAAAAAAAAAAAAAAAAGGGGGGGGGGGTTTCTTGTGCAGGGTGTGTATGTGCCTGCAATTGTGTTTTATGTTATATTTTATTTTTAATGATGTGAATGTGTGTGTGTGTGTGTGTGTGTGCGCACACACACACACATACACACACTCGAACATGAGTGCAGTGCTCATCAAGTCCAGAAGAAGTTGTCAGATGCCCTGGAGCTGGAGTTTTCGGCTGTTGAGAGCTGCCTGACATGGGTGCTGGAATGGAACAGGGGCCTTCTGGAAGGCCACCCTGGAACTGACTCCGTAGACTCACAGAGGTCCGCCTACCTCTGCCTCCTGAGTGCTGGGCTCAAAGGCATGGACCACCATTAACCAGCCCACCTTTTGTTTTTAAACTGGCTGACACTACAGAAGATATATATTTTTTTAATTCCCAGGAAGAACAGAGGCTTGGTCACCAGCATACTCAAATGACTAGAAAATTAGTATTTGCTGGGCAGTGGTGATGCATGCCTTTAATCCCAGCACTGGGGAGGCAGAGGCAGGAGGATCTCTGTGAGTTCGAGTCCAGCCTAGTCTACAAGAGCTAGTTCCAGGACAGGCTCCAAAGCTACAGAGAAACCCTGTTTCAAAAAAAAAAAAAAAAAAAAGAAAGAAAGAAAGAAAGAAAAAAGAAAAAAGAAAGAAAGAAAGAAAAAGAAAACTAGGATTCTTAATTAAAAATATGCTTTTTTTATCATAAAAGCCAATCCAGATGGTACCAATACAATATTATTCATTTTTGCCATCTTTATTCGTGGCCAAGCCAGGCCATGTTTCCTTTCACATCTTGGCCCCAGTTGCCTGATTATTCACTGCTGTTCACAAGAACTCACTTGCTAGATCTGCTGCCTGTTAGGGAGTGTTAAAAAAGAAAAAAGAAAAAAAAGTGCCCTTTTTAGAGATAATTGAATTGGCTGAGGGAAACAGAGCGTTTTATTTTTGGTGGGAATGGTTAGCTACATTCCACTGAGGCTCTTGATTTCACTTGAAGGATTGTTAGCGTCTGTGATCATTAAATCATTGGTAGCCTCTTAGTTTCATTATTTCAGTATTGTTGCTGAGCAAGGTCCAGATGCCCAGAGAAGAAATTCTACTTGTCCTATTTTTATTTGAGTCTCTGTGTATTTTTATTTGAGTCTCTGTGTGTTATGTGTGAGTCTGTCTTCACAAGCAATCGGTAGCTACCATGGAGATGGCATCTTTGGAGGTTAGGAGTCTAGCTCAGCCTGGTGGTACACACTTATAATCCCAGAAATTTGGAGGCTGAGGCAGGGGGACTGCACATTCAAGAGCAAGCAGGCTTGGGCTATCAGTTAACTTTATCTCAAACACAATGGAACAAAACAAATAAACACCCTACAGCACTCACCTAGTAGACAGTAGACATGATGACTTTGATTTGATCACCAACACCATGAAAGAAAGAAAAGGAATAAGCTGGGCAGAGGTGACTGTCAGTCAGATGTCTCCCAAAGGAGCCAGCAACCTGGGGATCTTCCATCGGTGCTGGTAGGGATCCTAGTGGATGAAAAAAAACAAACAAATAAATAAATGTATGCATATATACACACACACACTGGTTTTTTGTTGTTGTTGTTGGTTTTTTGTTTTTTGTTTTTTTTTGTTTTGTTTTGTTTTGTTTTGTTTTGTTTTGTTTTGAGACAAGGTTTCTCTGTGTAACAGCCTGGCTGTTCTGGAATTCACTTTTGTAGATCAGGCTGGCCTGGAACTCACAGAGATCTGCCTGCCTCTGCCTCCCCAGTGCTAGTATCAAAGGAATGCATCACCACAACCCAGCTAGTTTGTTTGTTTGTTTGTTTTGTTTTGTTAGTTTAATTTTGATGAGGGTTTCTGAAGATCAAAATCAGGTTTTCAACGCTAAATGTTTTATCTTCTACATCATCATCCATTGCCCCCGTGTTGGTTTCAATGAGAATGGCTCCCATAGTCTCATATATTTACATGCTTAGTTTCCATTGGATGAAGTGCTGGGGAAAGATCATGAGGTGTGGCCTTGTTGGAGCAG
The DNA here is from genome assembly GCF_943737965.1 of Phodopus roborovskii. Lineage (NCBI taxonomy): Eukaryota > Metazoa > Chordata > Mammalia > Rodentia > Cricetidae > Phodopus > Phodopus roborovskii. Next base: position 6,138,264 of record NW_026126599.1, on the reverse strand, counting down.
GTGTGTGCTGGGGGTGGACTTTGAGGTTTCAAAAGCCCAGGCCAGGCATGGTGTTTCAACTACTTCTCCAGCGACATGCCTGCTTCCATGCAGACATGCTCCCCACCATCAGTATAGTAGACTAACCCTCTGAAACTAAGCAAACCCCCAATTGAATGATTTCTTGTATTATAGTTGCTTTGGTGTTTCTTCACAGCAACAGAAAACTAAGTGAGTCCCCTACCCCCACCCCCAAACAGGATCTTGCTATGTAGAGTAGACTGGTCTCACACTTGAAGCGATCCTCCTGCCTCAGCATCCTCAGTGCTGGGATTACAGGCATGAGACTGAGACACAACACCTGGCTCACCTCTATCCTTTCCAAAGCTGAAAATTTTTCCATTAGATAGATATATGTCTTAGTTAGGGTTTCTGCTGCTTCAAAGAGACATGATGACTATGGACAGGGCTTCTCTGTGTAGTCCTGGCTGTCCTGGAACTTGCTATGTAGACCAGGTTGGCCTTGAACTCAAGAGTTCTGCCTGCCTCTGCCTTTCAAATGCTGGGATTAAAAGTGTGCACCACCACTGCCTGGCTCATAACATTTTTTGTTTTGTTCTGTTTTTTTGTTTTTTGTATTTTGTCTCAGACTCCCAAGTGCTGGAGTTACAGACATGTGTCACCAGACCTGGTATTAAAAGTATTTCTCAGACAACATCAATGGCTTCCTTCCTTCCTTCCTTCCTTCCTTCCTTCCTTCCTTTCTTTTTTTCTGTCTCCTTCTCCTCTTCCTCCTCCTCTTCTTATTCATCTTTTGTGGACAGAGTTGGGGATTGAACCTAGGCCTTCATGCGCTAACACTGACTTACAGTCCCTGACCCTCACCTTATGTTTTTGAGATAGGGTCTCTCGGTAGCCTGGAACTCACCAAATGGGCAAAACTGGCTGACCAGAGAGTTCCAGGGATTCTTTTGTCTGTACCTCCCAGCACTTGACAGGCACATACTGCCATACCAAGCTCTTTTTACATGGGTTCTAAGAACCAAACATAACTCCTCACACTTGTAAAGCAAGCACTTTCTCAACTGAGCTATCTCTCTAGCTCCAAACACACATCTCAACAATAGAAACCAGGATCTTAGGAAAGTCCCATGACTCCTAGTTCTTGGTAACAAAATCTGCCTTGAGGAGGTACTTCTAGAAAATTTAAATAATACAACAGGGGCCTAGCAAGACGACTCAGTGAGTAAAAACACTTACAATCAAGCCTGTTGTGGAACATTACTTTAATTATCTGTGTTATGGAATGTTACATTAACTATGGAAAGTGCTGCATTTAACTATGTAAAGATGTGTTACATTTGTTTCACCCTGTCTGCCTAAGACACCTGATTGGTCTAATAAAAAGTTGAACAGCCAATAGCTAGGCAGGAGAGGGGTGGGTGGAGAGAATAAGTAGGAGGAGGAATCCAGGCTTCTGAGAGTACAAAGGAGAAAGAAAGGGAGGTGCCAGCCAGTCAGACATGGATAAAGCAGGAGAGTAGGACATACAGCATGAAAGAAAAGTAAAAAGCCTCGAGGGAAAACGTAGAGGAATAGAATCAGGTTAAATTAAGTTAAAAGAGCTAGCAGGACAAGCGAATCTAAGGCTGAGCATTCATAATTAATAATAAGTCTCATGTTATGATTTGTGGGCTGGTGGCCTGAGAAAACCTGCTACACAAGCCTGACAATCTGACTTCAGTGCCTAGGACTCATGGTAGAAGGAAACAATTTCCAAAAGTTGTTCTCTGACCTACACACACACACACACACACACACACACACACACACGCACGCACGCACGCACACACACACAAATAAATAAATAAATAAATGTTATTAAAATATTAAGAGCCAGGCAGTGGTGGCTCACACCTTTAATCCCAGCATTCAGGAAACAGAGACAGTGGCCAGTCTGGTTTACAGAACGAATTCCAGGACAGCCAGAGTTACACAAAGAAACCCTGTCCAAAATAAATAGGGAGGTAGGTAGGCAGGCAGGTAGATAAAATAGGATAAGATAAGAAAACAGCAGCAGCTGGGCGTTGGTGGTGCATGCCTTTAACCCCAGCACTCGGGAGGCAGAGGCAGGCGGATCTCTGTGAGTTTGAGGCCAGCCTGGTCTACAGAGCAAGTGCCAGGATAGGCTTCAAAGCAATACAGAGAAACCCTGTCTTGGAAAAAAAAAAAAAACCAACAAGAAAAAAGAAAACAGCAGCATAAAACCCAGGGCCATCAGTATGAGTCAGATGTCCTCAGAAACCATTGAGTCCAAAATTCTCATTGGATGGTTCCCTGTTTGTTTTGTTGGGTGGCAATGTTTTACTGTGTAGCCAGACTGGCCTTGAACCTGCTGTCTTCCTGTCTCAACCTACATGTGCTAAGATTATAGATAGGTATCATTGCATCCTGCCAAAACCCTGACTTTATGAATTAAGAAACTGTGTTGAATCCACACTCTGCTGTGAGAAAGTCAGTTCTTTTGTCCTGGCCATGAAAGTTGGGTATAGCTGCTTATCTTATCCTGTCGGTGATAAAAGAAAATAAAACAAGTTTGAGGAGAGAATTATAGAGGACATTTTCTGCTGGGCCAGAAACTATTTGCTGCATGTTAGAATGGACTAGAGAATGGTGAGAGGCACTACACAGATACATTAAATCCAAAGTGATAGGCAATATAAAGCATACAGAACATAGCTGATTAAGTCATAATTTCAGCCACAATTTCTCAGAGATGTCCACTATACAGAGAGAAATCAGAAGCTCCATCCAACAAACAGCCAATTGGGATTCTGGCTTGGAAAATTGTTAATTAGGCTAGAGTACATATAGTAGTCACTGGTCATTCCAGGTATCCAATAACATCATAGAAGCCTGGTGATAATTTTTCCCTGTACCCTTTCAGCTAAAAATCATCTTCCTTGCTTTCCTTGCAGCTAGGGATGACTTTCCTACCTCTCTCACAGCTAGAATCTTGCCATGTGGCAACTTGAGGCTGTGAAAAACACAGTAAGTGCCAGGCATGTCCATATTGAAAGAGGTTGGCTATGACTGCATCTAATCATGAGGGAGAAAGAATCAGCTAGTCTGCTATTTGCTTCAGGAGTAATGGATCTTTTGAATTCTTTTGAACAAGCCAGATTCTCCAGCCCTTTTAGAGATTCAGATCACCCAGTATTCTTTAACACGTTCCATTTCTGCTCAAATCAGTTAAAATTAGTTCTGTGGTTACAACTAAGAATTTAGACTGATTCACCAGACTACTTGGTGTTAGCCTTAAGTTCAGCTGTGAAGATTTGGAACACCCTCCACCCACATCCCTGCCAAATAAGACTATCTTAAATAAGAAAGCTTATCCTTTCTCACTTAAAAGCCTGGATGAGCAGTTAGAGGTAGGCTGGCAGCACAAAGGTCTCAGGTGTCCTGAATCTTTCTGACTGCTTGCTCTGCCATCCCTCAGTGTGGCACTATCCACATGGTCCAAGATGACAATTAGAACTCCAGCTGTCATGTTTCTATTTCAAGGTTTGTTTTGCTATAAATGTATCATGCTTATAATGCCAGCACTTGAGAAGCTGAGGCAGGAAGATAGAAAGCTTGAGGCCAGCCTCTACATAGTGAGAAAGGTAAAGATTATCAGCCATCGTTTTGTTTTGTTTTGTTTTGTTTTGTTTTGTTTTGTTTTATGAGACAAGGATTCATTCTAGCCCAGATGGACAAAAAAATTGTGGCAATCCTTCTGTCTTAGCCTCCTAAATGCTGGAATGGATGCCTGGCTGAGCTTTGAACTCAAGATTTTTCTGCTTCATTCTCCCAAGTGCTGGGATTTACAGGCTACTGCCATCATGCCCAGCTGACAGCCATCCTTCTGTATATGCACAAGCCTATGTTTGTGCACGTGGAACCAAAGGCCAAGTCAGGTGTCTTCCTTAATTGCTCTCCACTTTATTTTCACTTTAGAGATGTATTTCGTGGGGCTGGAGAGATGGCTCAGCAGTCAATTAAGAGCACTGGCTGATCTTTCAGAGGACCTAGGTCTGATCCCCAGCAACCACATGGTGGCTTACAGCCAATCCATAACTCCAGGCCCAGGAGATCCCATGCCCAGGGGACTGCCCAAAATGTGGTACGCGACATATGTGCAAGCAACACACCCATTCACATAAAATAATAAAATAAAAATTTAAGAAACAAGATCCATTTTACTATTATCTTAATTGTGTAGATGTGTGTATGTTTATGTGTGGGTATGCGCACATAAGTGTAAGTGTCTTAGGTGTCAGATCTCCTGGAGCTGGAGTACAGCTAGTTGTGAGTCACTCAATGTAGGTGCTGGGCATTGAAGCCAGATCTTTGGCAAGAGCAATATGCACTTTTAACCACAGGGCCATCTCTCACATGCATCACATTCAGCCATTGCATGGGTGATAAAGATCCAAATTTAGTTCATCATTTTTGTGGGACAAGTACTCTACCCACTGAGCCATCTCTCCAGTCCATCTCTTACTTTTTGAGACAGGATCTTACTATGTAGATGAGGGTAGCCTCTAATCCAAAGAAATTCACCTTCTTCTGCCCCAAGTGTTCTGGGATTCAAAAGCATTTGCCACCATCCTGAACATTTGATACTTGTCTTTTTTTTTTTTTTTAAAGATTTTATTTATTTATTATGTATACAGTGTTCTCTCTGAATGTATCCCTGAATGTCAGAAGAGGGCACCAGATCTCATTATAGATGACTGTGAGCCACCATGTAGTTGCTGGGAATTGAACTCAGGACCTCTGGAAGAGCAGCCAAGGCTCTTAACCACTGAGCTATCTTTCCAGCCCCTTGACAGCCGTCTTTTAAGGAAAGTTCTAGAACGCTTAAAATTCAGTTTCATAACTTTGTGAATTGTCTTGAAAACCTTTGAGTTGGATAGTTTGAAAGGGTGACTTTGATGGTTTGTGCACTATACCTCAGTTTAAATCCACATTGTGCAGGGCATGATGGCTCAAGCCTATAATCCTGGTACTTGGAAGATAGAAGCAGGGAGATCAGAAGTCCCAGGCCAGCTTTGGTTATAAAAAGAACTCAAGAGCAGCCTGGGTTACATTAGACGCTGTCTCAGAAATAAATAAATAAATAAATAAATAATAAAAATCAAAACCAAAACAAAAATCTCACTGTCAAGAATGGGTTGCAAGGGATGCTGGGAATTGTAGTCTTTATTTGAAGGCTGGCTCTGTGTTGGACATTTCATTCACTAGAGAATAAATTAATGGCAGCAATGGAGGATAGCTACCATTCTCTGCCAAAGAGAATGGAAGCCAAAGCAAGGCTGAATATGCTCTGATACTTGCAGCTTAATATCTTGTTCTTCAGCTCTACTGGGCCAGCCACAGCCCAGCATGGATGCCTTCATTTGCATAAAGGGAAATCTTCTGGTGTTTGATGATCATATCTCACTGTGCTGGTGAAGAACTATCACGTTAACAGGATCTAGAACCACCATTGGAGTTGATTGAGATAGGAATGTGGGCAGCATCATTCCCTAGGCTGGGGTTCAGGACTGAATATAAGGGAGAAAATGAGCTGAGCACCAGCAGTGGTTGCAATGTGACCAGCTGCCTCATGCTCAGGATGCCAAGCCTTCCCGTTGTGGTGGTTTGAGTAGGAATGCCCCCCAACCATGGGCTCAATTATTTGAATGCTTAGTCACCAGGGAGTGGTACTATTTGAAAGGATTAGGAGGTGTGACACACCTCTGTGCCTATGGTCCAGGATGAGGTAGCTGTCAGCTACTGCTCCAGCCTGCCTATATGCCACCATGCTTCCCACTATGATGACAATGGACTAACCTCTGAAACTGTAAGCAAGCTCCCAATAAATGCTTTTTCTTATAAGAGCTGCCTTGGTCATGGTGTCTCTTCACAACAATGCAATAGTGACTTTCAAACTGTCAGCCAAAATATGTGCTGATATTTTGTTGGTAGTCAACAAAGCTTGCCTGGAGATCAGAGTGCAGAGATAGTCACTAGTTAACCATAGCGGCAGTGGTGGCACATACCTTTAATGCCAGCATTTAGGATTTTATGTTTTTGATTCCAGTACTTGGAAGGTGCACTCCTTTAGTCCCAGCACTAGGGAAGAGGAAACAGAAAGTGATATGGCTGGGGGGAGAGAGAAATATAAGGCAGATGGAGACAGGAGCTCCTCCTTTTTGGTCTGTTGATTCTGTAGAGGTAAGAACTTTAGTGGCTGACTCCTTTACTTCTCTATCTTTCAGCATTTACCCTGATAGCCGACCCTAGGTTTTTGTTTTGTTTTTAAGACCAATTAGAATTTAATCTAAAAAAATAAATCCTTTCTTTCTTCTTGTTTGTTTTGCTTTGTTTTAGACGGGTTTTTCCTGCATACACCTGGCTGTCTTGGAACTCTGCTCTGTAGACCAGGCTGTCCTTGAACTCACAGAGATCCACCTGTCTTTGCCTCCCAAGTATTGGGAATAAAGTCATGTGCCACCACAACCAGCCAAATCCCTTCTTAAATTGCCCTTTCCAGGTATTTTGCCACATCAATAAATTGCTAATATACTCATTTAACTCAGTGATTTGACATCCTGGACCCTGGCTAGAGTATTCAGCCCCAGACACTTGAAGGCTGCTTTTAGTTTCCTGTACGTTGCTGTGAATGGGTGGATTAATTCATTCATGAGCTCAAAGCTAAATGGACTATTAAAGGGTGGGACCTTGTTGGAGAAATAAGTCATTGGATGGAAATGCCTTTAAAAGATCCTTCTTTCCTTCCTTGAGATGGGGGTCTCATATAACTCAGGATAGCCTCAAACTTATTAGGTAGCCAAGGATAACCTTGAACTTTTGATTGTCCTGCCTCTGCCTCTAAGTGCTGGGATTATAGATATGAACTGATACTCTATTCCTAATTTAGGTGGTGCTGAGGATTGAACTCAGTTCCTAGTACTCTTAGGTCATAGCTGCTTCCCTCTTTCAAAGAATCAGGTCTGTCAGCACCCCACCCATGTAGCCTCTCCATCCCCAAACAAAGAGCTGATAACAAGCATGCTGGAACCTTGCAGCACTGCCCTGTTCCAACTGCCCAGAGCCAAGATAATTTGGAGTTGCACTAGATTTATAGCATTTAGCTGACCTCTAAAATTTAGACTAGGTTACACCTTCACACACATACTGTTCTTCCCTCTCTCTCTCTCTCTCTCTCTCTCTCTCTCTCTCTCTCTCTCGCCTTCACACACATATTGATCTTCTCTCTCTCTCTCTCAACACCAAACCAAAACAACAACTAACTATAAGAGTAAGAAATCTCCCTTTGTGCTTTGGGACTAGAGGCTCTCTTTCTTCAAGACCCCACCACTCTGCCAACAGTATATTATAACTCTCCTAATATTCTGGGAACCAAAGGGTCTGCCTCTCTCTTTTGGGTCCCCACAGTGTTATCTATGGCACAATGCCTAACCTTTTGGTTCTGGAAGAAACTGAAGACTCTTTGCTATCAGGACTCCATGATGGTTGTTTCCTTTAATGACGCCCCTCCTTGGACCGGAAGGCTTGCTCTTCCACTTCACAGCTTCATCAGCACGGCTGCCTATAGCCATGATGCTATACTATAACTCTATGATAATTAGTTTTAATTGTCAACTTGGCATCATCTAAAATCACTTGAGAAGAGATTCTAAATGAACGATTGTCTAGAGATTAGGTTGGCCTGAAGTCATGTCTGCAGAGGTGGGGTGGGGTGGAGTGTGTTTGTGTTATCTTCATTATGTTGACATAGGAAGACCTGCCCACTGTGGGTGACGACATTCACTGGGAGGGGGATGCGGGACTGTTTGATAGTGTTCTAACATGCATGTGTTTGTTCATTGTGTTCTCTGCTCTTGACTGTAAATGTAGCTTGACTAGCTGCTTCAGGTTCTGTAGTGAGATAATTCCACCAGAGAACACATAAACACTCTTAAAGTCTAATAGAATCTGTATTGTGCCAGTCAGTGGCTACATGCAGAATTTGCCCAAACCATGAAGCCCAGAGCTACAGTGTTCTTTGCTTTTTTTTTATGCACAAAAACCATATCCTGTGGACACACTTCAGTAAAAAAGAATAAATGGGAAAACAATCCAGGCACTTGTTGGGAAGAAGAAAAGACTAGGAGTGTGTGATGGCTATTCTTGATTGTCAATTTGACTCTATCTGGAATTAACCAGCTAAGTAAACCTGTGATCGATTTTTCTTGATTGAATTATTTAAAGTGGGAAAACCCACTCCAAATCTGGACCACCTTAAATCAAGGCCCTAACTTCTAATGGCAGCCTACATAAAGGAGGATATTTAAAAAAAAAAAAAAAAAGTGTTTGCTCTTTGTTTGTTTGCAACTACTGGATTCTTGGACTTCCTGTTGGTAAATAACCATTGTTGGACTAGCTATACCCCAGTCTGTAAGCCATTCTAATAAACCTCATATACATATATATCCTACATATACCCCATATACATTTCCCAAAAGTGCCCCATCTATATGTGCATGCATCAGACTGGGCCATATTCTCACACAGGTTCACTTACTCCAGATACTGTCTCAAAAAAAAAAAAAAAAAAAAACACGACAAACAAGAAGGCAAGCAGGGCTTGAGAATGTAGCTCAGTTGGAAGATGCTTACTGGCATTCATAAAGTCCTTGGTTCCCGGCACAGTGTAAGCTGCATGAGGAGGTGTGTGCCTACAATCCCAGCACTCAGGAGGTGGAGGCAAGAGGATCTTAATTAAGGTCAGTGTCATCAGCTACATAGAGAGCTTGAGGCCAGACTGAGATCTGAGAGACTGTGCCTCAGAAAGAAAAAAAGAGAGAGAAAAGAAAAAAGCAATTTAGTGTTAGTATAGTTTATTATTATTATTTTGAGGGGAGTGCAAGACAGGGTTTCTCTAGCAGCCTTGACTGTCCTGTCACTCGGGAGGCAGAGGCAGGTGGATCTCTGATTTTGATCTACAGAGTGAGTTCAAAGACAGGCCACAAAAGCCACACAGAGAAACCCTGTCTCAAACAAAAAGTTTGCAGAGAGTCAGCCTAAAAAGGATACCCCAAAGAGAAAAAAGGGTTTACTGGAAGAGAAACAGAAGTCCTAGGATGAGGGGTCAGAGGGGAAAAGGCAGCTGCCCCAGCTTCTGAGGAGATGGACAGGTGTGAGCAGGCATTGGCTGCTGAACCCAAGGCCAAGGACCCCTTCATTCACTTGCCCAAGAGCACCTTCCTGTTGGATAATTTTAAGTGAAATTATGCCAGTGGGAACACCCTCTCTGTGGTGCTGCCATATTTTGGGGAGCACTTTGATAAGGATGGCTGGTTCCTGTCTATGCTGAATATCACTTCCCTGAAGAGTCCACCCAGACTTTCGTGAGTTGTCACCTCATCATTGGAATGTTCCAGCCATTTTACAAACTGAGGAAGACTGTTTTGCTAGTATTATTCTCTTTGGAACCAACAACAGCAGCTCCATCCCTGGTATTTGGGTCTTCTGAAGCCAAGATCTTGCTTTCTGCTGAGTTCAGATTGGCAGGAGGACAATGAGTCATATACATGGCAGACACTGGACCCTGGTAGGGAACAGACCCAGACCCTGGTTTTCGGGTGGGGTGCAGTTTTCCAGCACATGAGTAAAGCTGTCAACCAAGGCAAGATCTTCAAGAAAACATGTCTTGCTGTCACCTAGCTGCCCGCACATGCCTTTCAAAAGAGATGGGGGCCATTAGAGGAAAAACATTGAAAGCAAAAAATAAAAATAAGCTGCCTTCCTATATACATAGAAAGATTCATTCTGTAAGTTCTGTTACTCTAGAGAACCTGACTGATACACAGAGGCAGAGCGCCTACCCAGAAACTACCAGGAGGATTGAGGGGCATAGTTCAAAGACAGAAGACTTTCCAAGTATGACCAAGGCCCTGCATTGCCATTACAAGAAGAAAGGAGGAGATGGGAGAAAAAAGAAGAGTGGGGAGTCAGAGAAAGGGAGAGAGAGAGAGTACCCCATACCTAGGCTTCATAGCAGCAGCGAAATACAACATTCTGTCAGTGCATCCCATTTGTAGGCAGCTAACTAGATGCTGGGGATCCTATATGCTTGACTAGGGGCATATGACTGGCTTTCTCCATCAGCCCTAAGCTGGAAGCTAGGGGTGGGGTAGATTGATGAGGGACCTGGAGCTGGTCTAGTGGTGGCTCTTAGGGACTAAAGCTGCAGAAGCTGTGTGTGGCTTCCTGGGTGAGTCGCTGCAGGTGTCCGGTAGAGCTCTATTGTCCTTCAGGGTCTGGTGACTGCGCCTTTGTATGCACAGTCTCTGAATGGAAGCTGTAGGTAGTAAACACATTTGTTGCTACACAGAGCAGTGCCCAAACAGGTCAGGTGCACAAAGAAGCAGGCTCAATTTTTTGCATTCACGAGGTGGTGGTGTGGTCCAGTTGGTGGCCCCGGGGTTCAACCTCCAGCACCATGTGAGAAACTGAGTCCAGAAGCAAATGCTTTGTAATCCTAGCATTTTAGAGTTGAAAATGGAAGGATGGAAGGATCCGAAGTTCAAGGTCATCTTTGGTTACCCCGCCGGGCCTACATAAGACATTGTCTCAAAAAGTACTGCTTACACATAGAAGTCTGCATCTGGGCATGTGGATATTGTTTGCATCAGTTCCACAGCCCCTTGCTTGGGGCCTACCACGTCCAGGAAGGACACATTTAATGAGGCATATCTGTGGAACGAACATGTGGATTGCAGAGTCTCCTTGGGGTTTTTCCCCTTCTCCTATCCCTGCCCCTCCCTTCTCTGCTCCTCTTGTCTCTCCATGACATTTCTGCACCTTCACCCAAGAGGAAAGGATTTGCCTGCAGCAAGTCCTTGGGCCCCACCCACCATAAGCCCCAATTATTATCCTTCTAGTGGCCAGGAGCCCAAGCAAGACTTTCTGTGTGGCTGGAACATTCCATCTTGAAGCAGTCACCTCAGGACTTTCCCATTCCAAGAGGTACAGATGCTCTGAGTGTGTACATACAGAGGAGGGGCCACCAAGGATCCCTCGTGCCCTATGGAGGACGGTGAAAGTGAATGGGTCGGTATCTCATCAACCAGTAGTGGATAAAACCCCTTCATCTGTTTTCATGTGTGTGTGTGTGTGTGTGTGTGTGTGTGTGTGTGTGTGTGTGCCTGTGCATAAACACTCATGCACATGAAGATGCATGTATGGGTTGCCTGTGCATATATATGTGGAGGTTGGAAATCAAATCCCAGAGCTTCCTGCTAATGCTCTCCCCTTTTTATTTTGACTCTGGGTCCCTCAGAGGGCTATCACCATGCTTGGCTTTTAGATGGTTTCTGGGATCTCTGGCCTTCATGCTTATGCAGCAAGGGCTTTACAACTCCCTAACTCCTTGTTTGATTTCTATACAAGACAAAAGGAAACAGGAAAATACAAACCCAGCATGGAGTCAATTCTGGGGAAAGGCATGGTCCAGGTGCAAATATTACCAGAGATTTTAGGGTCAAAACCTGGAGCCTGGGAACCCTAACAATATTCTAAAGAGACTCAGAATAGATCCAGCCACCTGCTGTCCACAAGCCAATTAAAAGGACAGTAGTCAGGACCACAGAATGGAGATTTATTTAATGTGGACTCTTTGGGAAGAGAAATAAAGAGATCCAGCCACACTCACCGGGTTCATAACTAAGCCTTCCTGGCCCAGGCTGTGGTCCTGCCCATCACTGATCCATCACTGACCCATCACTGTCTCAGCTCCAGTCTCTACTGCAAGGAGCTCTAATCGTCAGATCTGTGTGAGATCTCTGCCTAGGGGACAAGGTCACCCTCTGCCTGGCACATGCACTTCAGCCTTTCCCTCTCCTCATTCTGAGATTCCTGGGGAGAAGTTCCAATTCCCCAGAGACCACTGTCTCTATAACCGCATAGATGCTGGGTAGACACTAGTGTCTCTCTTCAGTGTATCTTGGCTCTAGCCATGGCAGTGACACAGGGCTGCTAGACCCCAGCTATAGGAGGATATTCTGTGGGAGGGGCAAGGCTTGGGCACACGTGCATGGGGGCCTAGAGAGGCGTGAGGATAGGACTCACAGGTATTTGCAGTTGCCATGTGCCAAGGAATCTAAGTGGCCAGGTACTAGAAAGGACAGGAAGGGTCATTTCCACACACCTTTGGAGGGAATGAAGCCTGACACACACCTGGGTTTTTAACTTCTAGTCTCCAATGAGACAGGATAGAAAGACAGGGATGCTATGGGGACATGAATGGGAAGGAACCTCAGCCAGGTGCCTCTCTCCAGCTAAGAGGTAAAAATTCCAGCACAATTAGCCACATTTCCTTCAGACTTTCTCCCTTCCCAGCTGTAGCCTGCAATTTCTAGGAATCTCACCAGAAACTCCATTACAGTAAAAGATAAATCCTGAGCCTCATGCAACCCTAGTGCTTCCTGGTCTTTCCTTATCAGATTATGACTCCGTGCAAGCCACCTCTGCAGCCACCGTCGCTCACTCATCAGAAAGAAGAGGAGAGGGGACACGCTCAGCTGGTAGCATGTTTGGCTGCCACCATCGTGAAGCCCCAAGTCCAGGCTTCCACACCATAAACTGTGGTGCACAGCTGTAATCTCAGCCCTTGGGAGGTGAAGGCGGGAGGGTTAGAAGTTCAAGGTCATCTTTGGCTACATAGAAGGTCACATGAGATCTTGTCTCAGAGAAAGAGGGAGGAGATAGAGGGGGAGAGAGAGAAAGAGAGAGAGAGAAGCCTTTGAGATGTAACTTGGGAGTCACCAGAATGATAAACATGGCTAATGCCAATAGACTTAGCTGTGTCGTCCCCCCCCTTAAACTGTATTAGTTACTCTCTGTTGCTGTGATACAACACCATGACAAGGTCAATACAGAGAATAATTCACTCCTTATGGTTCCAGAGGGATAAGAGGGCTCCTTTGTGATAGAGAAGTGTGGCAGCGGGGGCAAGCATGGCAGCTGGAGCAGGAAGCTGAGCGCTCATGTCCTTAACGAACCAGAGAGCAAACTGGAAGTAGGCAAGGCTTTATAGTCTCAAGGCCCCCAGTGATGTGCTTCCTTCAGGAAGGCCGCACCACCTCCCCAAATCATGCCACCACCTAGGGAACAAATGCGTAAGACTACGGGGAACATTTCTCAGTCAAACCACCATACCCACCCTTTTTTTTTTTTTTTTTTTTTTTTTTTTTTTTTTGAGACAGGGTTTCTCTGTGGCTTTGGAGGCTGTCCTGGAACTCATTCTGTAGACTGGTCTTGAACTCACAGAGATCTGCCTCCCAAGTGCTGGGATTAAAAGTGTGTGCCACCAAAGCCTGGCTCTCACTTGTCCTCTTAAGCTACATACTTATATACTATGCTTAAAATGTCTTTTAATAAAAGTGGGGCATGGTGGCACACATCATTAATCCCACCACTCAGGAAGCAGAGGTAGGAGGATTGCTGTAAGTTTGAGGACAACCTGGACTATGTAGTGAGCCCCAGGACAGCTACAAGGGACCATGTCTCGAACACACACACACACACACACACACACACACACACACACACAAAATGGGAGATGTCATTCTGTAAATATGTTTCTCTTATTGGTTAATGAATAAATCACTGTTGGCAAATAGGAAGGCAAGATAGGCGGGACTAAGAGACAAGGAGGATTCTGGGTGGGGAGAAGAGAAGAGAGTCAAGATGTAGGGACTTGAGAAAAGAAGTCCGGACCCTCTCTCTGACAAGATAAGACCATGTGGAGACACTTAGATTAATAAAAATGGGTTAATATTTAAAACAGATCTAGCCAATAAAAAAAAAACCCAATGCTAGTAACACGCCAACAGCTTTATATCTAATACATTGTCTCTTTGTGTTATTTGGGGCTGACTCAGCTATGGGACCAGGCTGGCAAAAAAACTACTCATAACAAAATGGCTCCCAATGTGGGGCTGGAACCCAATACTTGTAACACACACACACACACACACACACACACACACACACACACACTATCAATCAAACAAGAAGGCGATATGATGTTTTTTAATTAATGTCAACTCTTCTTTGGTAGACTTACCTTACCATACTCTCTGGTGTACCTTATTATTTTCCATGAGCATCTACCTTCCTTCCTCCCTCCCTTTCTTTTTTTCTTTTTGTTTTTGGTTTGATTTGGTTTGGTTTTTCAAGACAGGGTTTTCCTGTAGTTTTGGAGTCTTTAGACCAGGCTTGCTCACATTGATCTGCCTCTGCCTCCCAAGTGCTGGCATTAAAGGTGTGTGCCACCACCACCTGGTGCAGCTTTCTTTCTTCTTCCTTTCTACTTTTAAGGCATATCTATTATTACTTTATGTGTGTGAATGTCTGCATGCATGTATGTGCACCACGTTGTGTGCGTGGTGCCCGAAGAGGCCAGAAGAGGGCATCAGGTTCCTGGGAGCCAGAGATACAGACAGTTATGAGCTACCATATGGGTGCTGGGAACTGAACACAAGTGCTCTTAACTGCTGAGCCATCTCCCCAGACCTCTTTCTTCTTAAAAAAATAAACTCCAACTCTGCTTCACACTGATTCATCCTAAAATTCTTTCCTGTGTCAAAACCAGGGATTTGGTTTTTTCTGAGTTGAGTTCCCTCAAAATATTAATGGACCTCCTCATGCTGAAAGTAACAGAGTAGACTCTGGGCCTCTGCCTCTCCCACCCTGCTGACACAGTATCTGGGGGACCATTTCCATTTTAAGCCACACACTTCCCCCTTTAAAGTCTTTTATTAGAGTGGGCACAGGAAAAAGTCTACAAACTGGATGAGTTTGTGGTGAATGTGTGCATTTGTGTGTGTGTTCTTCTGTCACTTTCTACTCGATTGTTTAAGACTGATTCTCACTGATCAGCCTAGGCTGACCAACAAGTCATAGGGATTTTCCTGTTCCACCCACCCCAGAACTGGGGGGATCTCTCAGCTCATGTCCCTTATCCCCTCCTTCTGGGGTCTCCTGATTAATTATAAAATAGAATCTACTTCCTTCTACAGCCACTGGTTGAGGTCCCTTTCCTCTCATTCATCTCCTCTCCTCTTTCACTAACTTTCCCCCATTATCTGTCATCTTCAAGCTTCTATTTCTGGAAACTTCTTACCTTAGCATCCTTACGGCCATTGTCCCTTCATACTGGGAGCTGTTATTCTGGGTCAGTAGTTGATTATTTTCTTCCAGGGACATAAGGCAATGTCTGGAGGTGCTGAAGTTGAGGTACTTTTCAGGGAGAAGGTGGTAGGGTTCCAGCGTGTCTAGTGAACAGAAGTCAAGTATATGGGTCATTATCCTGTGATGGACAGAAGGGTCACCTCAACATAAAGGACAGTCCTTGTCTAAAGTGTTCATAGCAACGATGGAGGCTGGGAGACCAAGTTCTACATCTGTCTTCCATTGTTGTTTGGGGGGTTATTTTTGTTTGTTTGTTTGTTTTCTTTTGCTTTTTGAGTCAGAGTGTCATGCAGCCCATGGCAGCCTCAGACTCAGGGATGACCTTGAGTTTCCGTTCCTTCTGCTTCTGTCTCTCAACTGCTGGAATATCAGGTCTGTCCTACCACCACTTTACGCAGTGTTGGGATTCAAACCCAGAGCTTCATGAATGCTAGAAAAACACTCTACAAACTGAGTCACATCCTCAGCCCACCCCTGCTTTGTTCTAGATCTTTCTGTAGTTCAATCCTGCCTTCCATGCCCCAATTCAAATGCCATCTCCTTATAGAGCCTTTCCCAGCATTCGTATTTAAATTACTTATTTATTTGTTCATCCTAAGTTTTAGTTATATGCATGTGTCAGGCTATGTGTATGTGTATGTAGGTGGCCTTGGGACCCCATAAAGGGTGTCGGAGCCCCTGGAGACGGAGGCCCAGGCAGTTGTGAGCCATCGTATCTGAGTGCTGGGAACTGATTTAACCTAGGTCCTCTCCAGGAGTGGCATTCACACTTGTGGTTCTCCCAGTAGTCTTTAGAAGGTGACCTTTTATTCTCGTTACCGATTTCACTTTCTCTGGGCCCCTCCCATCACCTGAAGCCATCTTGCTTATTTATCTTCATTTGTTAGAATCTCTTTCCCCGTTGCTGCTGGGCTATCCCAGTGGATTTTCACAGCCATAGCAGATGGAAATTTTTACTGTCTAGCCATCTCTCCGCCAATCCTCACTCTCACAACCCTCCGGGAGTCATTAATTGAAGGTCTGTTCCTTTCCATTTAGCCAACTGATGTTTATCCCCTCTCCTGGGTCCTCGTGTGGCTGTAAGAGCTGCTGGCTGGGGCTGGTCTGAACAAGCTTCACTCTCCTAATCTTGCCAATGCTGTGAGGATGGCTATGGATGTGAGGCTGTTGTGGTTTCCTGGGCAGCAAGCCACACAGACACTGCCACCCAGGCCGCTGTCCTAGAGCAAATCTCACCAGGTGAGTCTTGTAGGGGTCCTGATGCACCCTGGACCCA
This sequence comes from Phodopus roborovskii, assembly GCF_943737965.1. Classification (NCBI taxonomy): domain Eukaryota; kingdom Metazoa; phylum Chordata; class Mammalia; order Rodentia; family Cricetidae; genus Phodopus; species Phodopus roborovskii. The sequence continues at coordinate 6,121,715 of NW_026126599.1, read as the reverse complement.
GAAAAGGTCTCCACACTTAATCTTATCTCAGAGCCTAGAAATAACAGAAGGTTCTAGTAGGCTGATCATGTTCCTTCATGAGCTGAAGTGCTGATCTACACCTTAGAGCATGCTTGTATCTGGGAGGCATGTTTTTGGTTTTCAAGACAGGTTTCTCTGTGTAGCTCCAGTTGTCCTGGAACTAGCTCTGTAAACCAGGCTGGCCTGGAACTCACAGAGATCTGCCTGTCTCTGCCTCCGGAGTGCTGGGATTAAAGGCATGTGTCTACCATGGCCTAGCTGGACACATGGGTTCTTAAAGAAGAAATTATGTTACATTAGGGCTGAAGGCCTACTACAAGATGGCTCAGTGATTAAAGGTGCTTGCTGCCAAGCCTGACTACTTGAGTTTGATCACCAGGGTATACATGATGAAAAGAGAGAAATGACTCTCACAGGTTGTCCTCTGATGTGTACACACACACACACACACACACACACACACACACACACACACACACATGCGCTCGCGCGCAAATAAACAAAAGTAATAACACACTTTTAATGATAGCTGGAAATAGTTGTGCACACCTGTGTTTACAGCACTCTGGAGGCTGAGGAAAGAGAATGAGAGTTCAAGGCCAGAACCAGCCATAGAGTGCAACCCTGTGTCAAAAACAACCATGCTTAAGAAATGTATGCGGGGCTGGAGAGATGGCTTAGCAGGTAGAAGTTTGCCACCAAACCTGATGATCTTCAGTCTCCGCAACCCAAATGGTAGACAAGGGTAGGGGTGAGGTGAGGTGGGGCAAAGAATCCTGCAGCTGTCCTCTGCCCTCCACATGTCACATGGTGTACGCACACGTATACGTCCGCCATTTACATGTGTGCACACTTGAATACATTCATGTGTTTGTACATGTATACACACACAATAAATAAATAAGCATAATTTTAAAAATAGCTGTTAGATGGGCGGTGGTTCATGCCTTTAATCCCAGCCCTTCAGAGGCAAAGGCAGATGAATCTCTGTAAGTTTGAAGCCAGTCTGGTCTACAAAGCAGGTTCCAGGACAGCCAGAGCTGTTACAAGGAGAAACCCTGTCTCAAAAAACAATTATAATAATAAAAAAAAAAATAGCCATTAAAGACACACACATACATATGCATATCTGGATATAGGGGAAATGCATCAAGTGAGAAAACATGGATTACAGAACATTTAAATCCCATCATGAGGCTGGAGATGTATGTAGCTCAGTTGGTAGAGTGCTTGCCTAACATAAACAAAGCCCTGAGTTCGAGTCCCAGCACTAGAAAAACCAGAAGTGGTTGCACTGCCTTGAAATCCTAGCATTCCAGAAGTAGAGAAAGAGGAGGGGGAGTCAGGAGTTCAAGGTTATCATCAGTTAAAGGTCAGCAGAGGTATGCTGAACATGGTGGCACACACCTTTGACCCCAGCACTCAGGAGGCAGTGGATCTCTGTGAGTTTAAGGCCAGCCTGGTCTGCAGAGTTGTCTACAGAGGAACCCTGTCTTGAAAAACAAACAAAACAATACAATACAACATATAACAAAAACAACAACAAAAAGCCAGCCTTGGCTGTGTGAGACCTCATCTTAAGCAAATAAATACACAAACATGTCCTGCTCTATTTTGCTGCTGCAGTTTGTAGCACTGGCTGTGGTTCACTGTGCCTCATATGGCTATGAACCACCCATGGACTCCGAGGCAGACCATCACTATCCCCCATCATAAAGCAGAAGACCGGCATAGATAGATTCACTCATCTGCTCAAGTTATCTGCTCAGTGAAGGTGCTGGGTCCTGACCATGGCCAACCATCTCCAGAGCTGTGGCTGAAGTCGCTCTGAGGCTGGGAATCCAATATGTAAGCTGAAGGAAAGAGCTGCTGGTGGGATAAAGACCTAAATACTAGCTTAGCTCTCTTGTGTATGGGTGCATGAAATTTTACAATAGAACAGGCACTAGCCAGGTGTGGAGGCACAGCATCTGCGGAGTAAATGCAGCAGGGTCACAAGTTCAAAGCCAGCCTAGGGTAACCAGCAAAATGCATTACAATTTAAAATGAGGGAGTGCTGGAGAAACAGCTTAGTATTTAAAATCTCTTGCTGCTCCTGCAGTGGATCAGAGTTCAGGTCCCAGTACCCATACTAGGCAGCTCCTATAACGCCAGTTCCATGGATCTGACACCCGCTTCTGTATCCTGTGGGCTGTACTTACATGCACATATACCACACACACACACACACACACACACACACACACATACACACACACACATGATTTAAAATAAAATAAAAATAAATAAAACATCAAAAGGGGGTGTATGTTGAAGTTCACACTGGCAGGGTGTGGAGTGTTTGTCATGCTAAACTCTGTGAGTTCCTTTAGAAACACGTACCCATAATAAATACACCAGAGAGTCAAAAGATGCCAGGAGGTGCTCAAAAGATTCTTCTCAGTCAACGGCTGCAACAGAATGTTAATAAAACCAAATTTGTTAACGTCCTAAGCATGAAGCAGCAGGGACCCTGGGGACAGGACAGCACTGTTTGCTATCTCTAAGGAAACTAGAGTCCGGTTTCACACCTGGGGATCCCTAGCCAATTGAGCCTCCAACATAAGCTTGGTTTGGCTGCTGGTCCAGCCAAGCAAACTGACCTGGTTTCCACGGATACAACTGGGCGGAGGAGGAACCAAATTGAATCCCCAAAGTGGGGAACTAGTCTCAACTCCCTGCCACCTGCCTGGTCTCACCTTCTGTCTAATTGCCATTAGTCCTGTCCTCCCACCCCAGTCTTTAAAATGTGGTGACTGAGGGGGAGTGGGCTGAAAACTATAAATAGGCTTTCAGCACTAATTATCATCATTGTCATCATTATGAAACCACTCGAACATAAAGAACTCTAGAGAATATGATAACTACCCAGGTATCCCTGAAATGACTATAGTTGAATATTTTTGCTTTATATACTTCTGATTTCTTAAGAAATTCCCTTTGCAGAGGCAAGGTGGTGGCTCAATTGGTAAAGAGCTTGCCATGCAAGCTTAAGGACCTGTGTTCAGATCCCCAGCACCCACAAGTGGTGTATGTCTATAACTCCGGCTTAAGGTTAGGGGGCCAAGGCAGGTCACAAGTGTTTGTAACTTCAGTTCCAGGGGACCCAACAACCATGACGGAACACCAAAGCAAATAAACTAAAATAATAAATTAAAAAAAAGCTAAACAAAACAAAAAAGCAGACATGTGGAGCAGGCATGTGGCTGAGTTGATAGAGCACTTGCCTAGAGTGCACCAGGCCCTGAGGTCCATCCCTGCCTACATGGAAACCAGGTGTGGTAGTGCAGACCGTAAGCCCCGTCCCAATTGTAAAATAAAATAAACATTTAAAAAGAAAAAAAAGGTAGAAGGTGCCTAAGGTTATCCTCTGACCTACACACACACACACACACACACACACACACACACACACACACACACACAGAGTCTGGAAATCAGGAAGGTTGTATTTCACACTAAGAAATGTAAAGTCCTTGAGCAGGTGAGGTCCTGAGAGCACATTGACACAGACCCGCCTAAAAAGCCCAGCACTCTGTTCCCAGAGCTGCAGGCAAAGCACATGTGTTTCCAGTGACAGCCCTTCAATCCAGAGGCCAGAGGCTCCCTCCTTCTCCCTCCCCACTGTTCCCTCTCAAGCTGTATCCACTGCACCACCACAGCAAAGAATAAAACCACACACACACACACACACACACACACACACACACACCCTGCCAATCTGTGCTATTTGGTGTCCCTTCCAGCTTCTGTTTATCTGAAGGTGTATTTTTACCCAGTTCTCGGCAGACACCATCGTGGGTTGAGCTCATTTTACTTACAATTATGTCATGGACATATATACTGCTGCAGCCTTCATGGTTGTTATTTTTAAGGGATGGGTGTCATTCCATCTGGGTGATCTACCATAATGTATCTTGCCAGTTCTACTTCATGGCCTCTTTCTTTTTTTTTTCCCTTTTCCCTTAAACAAAACCTAAGATTTATTATTACTGTGTGCATGAATGATGGAGTCCGGGGAGCTACATGTGCCCAGCACACGTGTGGAGGATAAAGGACAGTTTTCTTTTGGAGTTGGCTCTCTCCTGCCACCTTTATGTGGGTTCTAGGGATTGAACTTGGGTCACCTGGCTTGTGTGACAAACACTTGTATCTGCTGAGCCCTCTCACTAGGCTGTCTATCCATTTTTCTTTTTTTCTTCCTCCCTTTCCTTTTTCTGTTTCTACCTCCTCCTTTTCTATCTCCTTTCTTCCTTTTCTTTTCTTTTTCAGTACTAGGGATGGAACCCAGGGCTCTACACATGCTAAGCAAATGGTCAACCACTCAGCTACATCCACAGCCTTCACTGGGGATTCTAGGCAGGTACTTTACCTGGAGTTGCACCCCAGCCTAACAAGGGAAAAGAGTGAAGGATCGAAATGCCATTTAATATATTTCTCATCAATGAAATTCTCAAAAAAATTAAAAATTTTTAACAAAAAAAAAAAAAAAAAAGAAAGAAAGAAAAGAAAGGAAGGAAAGAAAACAGGGGACTGGACAGAGATCTCAGTGGTTAAGAGCACTGGTGTTGGTGGCACATGCCTTTAGTCCTAGCACTCGGGAGATAGAAGCAGGCAAATCTCTGTGAGTTCAAGGCCAGCCTGGTCTATAGAGCTAGGTCCAGGACAGGCTCCAAAGCAATACAGAGAAACCCTGTCTGAAAAAACCAAACCAAACAAATAAACAAACAAATAAATATAAAAAAGAGCCCTGGCTGCTCTTCCAGGTTCAATTCCCAGCACCTACATAGCAGCTCACAACTGTCCGTAACTCCAGTTCTAGGGGATCCAACTCCCTTACACACATGTAAATAAAATACCAGTACACAAACAGGAATTGGTGGCACACGCCTTTAATCCCAGCACTCAAGAGGCAGAGGCAGGCAGATCTCTGTGTTTGAAACCAACCTGGTCTACAAAGCCAGTTCCAGGACAGACAGGGCTCTTACACAGAGAAACCCTAGAAAAACCAAACAACCAAACAAACAAAAAGCAAAACAAAAACCACCATTGCACATAAAATAAAAATAAATAAATAAAAAAAGAAAACAGCTCCCCAAATAAAACTCTGTAAGCTAGCAATGCAACTTTAAAAAATGTAATACATTATTATTTATCGGTTTTATATACATATGCATGTGTGCAGGGTTCCATGTGCCGCAGCACACATGTGTAGAGGTCACAGGACAACGTGAGGGGCATTTCTCCCCTTGGTTCTGGGGAATGAATTTGGGCCAGCAGACTTGGCAGTGGTGGGTGCGTGGTGCGTGGTGCGTGGTGCCTTCACCCACAAAGCTGTCTCTCTGGCTCTGGCATTTTCTATTTCATAGTTTAGGACTGTGTGTGATCACAGGTAGCTGAAACCGTGTATCTAACGCTATCAAAAACAACATTAGAATAATTCATTCAGGCATGAGTAAAATGGCTGTTGCATACAACTGTGATCCTAGAAAAGGAATCAACAATGTTTGCTTGTTTGAGACAGGGTCTTGTGTGGCCCAGAGGCCGGCCTCCTACTTGCTCTGTAAGTAAGGGTGACCTTGAATTTTATTTATTATTTATTACTTATTTTATTTTATTTTTATTTTGGAGGAGGGTGTTGAGACAGGGTTTCTCTGTGTAACAATCCTCACTCTGTAGACCAAGATAGTTTCAAACTCATGGGGATCCGCCTGTCTCTGCCCCCCCAGTGCTGGGATTAAAGGTGTGCACCACCATCTGGCTATTTTTTTTCTTTTTCTTTTCTTTTCCGAAACAAGGATCTCTTGCTACATAGTCCAGGCTAACCTGGAACTCATTAAGTAGCCCAGGTTAGTTTCAAACTTTCTATCCTTCTACCTCAGCCTCTGAGGTGCTGGGATTAGAGGTATAATCACACCTGGAACAGCGTACTCTGATGTTAAAGGCTGACCAAGAAGTTGGCTTCCTTTTGCAGACACAGGTGGAAGAGATCCACAGCAGCCTTCTCTCCCCCATGGTGGCCATCTGTGCCTGAAAACAGCTCTCCCTGCCTCTCTGTCTCCCTCTCTGTGAGTCTGGGAGGGAGAGAGGCATCTCAGATGTAAAGCCCACAGGAGACCAACACGTACAAAAAAAAAAAAGCAACCCAAAATAGACTCTGTCTACAGCCAAAGATTGACTTAGTGCCAGAATGAGAAAGAAAAACCCAAATGAGCCATTTCCCCAGGCTCTCTGGGGGACACACAGATCTAGTGGGGAAGGGGGAAGTTTAGAATCCATGCAGGCATTGTCGGATGGGGTGCTAGTGGATCGTTATGCGGTGGAGAATCTGTGCCTCTCTTTCTAAAAACTCACCTCCCTGCAGAAGCCAAAGGCAGTCACTCGGCAGAAAATGATGACTAGATCTAAGGACTGTGGAGAGAAGCCAGAAAGTCGCAGTAGCTTCAAGTACACAGTTTTTAAAAAAAATATCGTGCAGGTGGCACCCTAGTGACATTGTTCAGAGGGTAAAGGCACCTGCTACCCAGAGATGGGGTCCTAGGACCCATGTGGCAGGAGGAGAGAACCTGTGTGCCCCCCCCACACACAAGCTCACACACAATGTAAGTAAGTACAATATAATAAATTTAAATCATGTGCTGATGATAGGGCTCAG